>NC_060178.1:73136284-73849617 GCF_021184085.1 Oncorhynchus gorbuscha | reverse complement strand
TTTACCTTGAAACTACTGTGAAATAACTGTAATTACTGTCATATTTCTAAATACCAACCGTTTATTATCTAAGGACAACTAAATTGAGTAATCTTAATCTAATTTAAATGTAATCCATTTTCAGCAGAGGATGCTCTTTACCTCAATCTTTTAGGATTTAGGGGTCACTGGTCCAGTTTTATGTGGGACTAGTACTGTTTGTGGAGGGTAATGCCAATTCATGTGAGAAAGGGATACTGAATCTAACCTGAGTGTGGGGCGCTGAAGAGGGATTCTAGGCAGCACATTGATTTAATGAAGTGCCACCATCTATATCCAGATGAAAGCTGGTCATTTCATCCCATTCAAACCATTGAGTTTGTTCATGCTCTCAATCAAAAATGTTTTGTCCTTACATTTGCCCTGGCTGATTCTATGTCCACACTGTCTGTATTCAAGTTTTTTTGTTTGTTTTGTAAATCTCCAGATTTTAATGTCAGAAATGGCAAGTGTATAGTTCCTATCTGGGGTGAATCTCTATTGGACAGACGAACGTAACATCATCTGACGCAATAATGCAATATTTTTGTTCTGGGATTCCGAGAGCATCTGATTCATTAGGGTGAATCAAATAGTTTAGTGGATTACAACAAGTTCATTATCAGTGGCAAATAGGGAAGTTGGAACTGCACAGATGCTGTGTGAGGTTCATAAAAGCTTAAGTGCCAATCAATGAGAGACAGACAGATGCATGAAAAAAACATGTGGTTCATCCTTACATTGACTGTGCTTGACGTTAGAGTGGTTCTATTGTAAATCAGTAAAATATGTGAGTTATCAGAGTGGAAACGGCTTGCTTTGTTTTGTCTATTGATTTTGATATCTGTGCTTTTTATGGCACTGCAGCCCTCTCTAGTCTGTTTCCCTGAGTGTGACTGTCTGACTGTCCCACAGGCTGGATGCTGCAAACAGATCTTGCAACTTGCAGCAAACCCATACATGAATTATTTCCACAAACAAACATAGTTTCAACCGAGATGCTGCCAAAAACAAAATTCAGGCTACGAGCACTCGGTGGCATCCTAAATTTAAAAAATGCAAGCTCATACTCTTACAGCCTGATAAAGAGGTTGAATTAAGTGTATGTATGGTTTTGAATGCAGGACAAAAAAAATGTCTCTGCCAGTTTTGCACATCTGGCAATGAAGCACTTTTGTTATTTTATTCTCTGTCCTCTTATACATTTGAAGTTGGAAGTTTACATACACCTTAGCCAAATACATTTAAACTCAGTTTTTAACAATTCCTGACATTTCATCCTAATAAAAATCCCCTGTTTTAGGTCAGTTAGGATCACCACTTTATTTTAAGAATGTGAAATGTCAGAATAATAGCAGAGATAATGACTTATTTCAGCTTTTATTTCTTTCATCACATTCCCAGTGGGTCAGAAGTTTACATGCACTCAATTAGTATTTGGTAGCATTGCCTTTAAATTGTTTACCTTGTGTCAAACATTTGGGTAGCCTTCCACAAGCTTCTCACAATAAGTTGGGTGAATTTTGGCCCATTCCTCCTGACAGAGCTGGTGTAACTGAGTCAGGTTTGTAGGCCTCCTTGCTCGCACACACTTTTTCAGTTCTGCCCACACACATTTTCTATAGGATTGAGGTCAGGGCTTTGTGATAACCACTACAATACGTTGACTTTGTTGTATTCAAGCAATTTTGCCACAACTTTGGAAGTGTGCTTGGAGTCATTGTCGTTTGGAAAACCCATTTGCGACCATGACTGATGTCTTGAGATGTTGCTTCAATATAACCACACAATTTTCCTACCTCGTGGTGCCATTTATTTTGTGAAGTGCACCAGTCCCTCCTGCAGCAATGTACCCCCCCACAACATGATGCTGCCACCCCCGTGCTTCATGGTTGGGATGGTGTTCTTCGGCCTGCAAGCCTTCCCCTTTTTCCTCCAAACATAATAATGGTCATTACGGCCAAACAGTTCTATTTTTGTTTCATGAGACCAGAGGACATTTCTCCAAAAAGTATGATCTTTGTCCCCATGTGCAGTTGCAAACCGTATTCTGGCTTTTTAATGGTGGTTTTAGAGCAGTGGTTTCTTCCTTGCTGAGCGGCCTTTCAGGTTATGTCGATATAGGACTCGTTTAAATGTGGATATAGATACTTTTGTACCTGTTTCCTCCAGCATCTTCACAAGGTCCTTTGCTGTTGTTCTGGGATTGATTTGCACTTTTTGCACCAAAGTACGTTCACCTCTAGGAGACAGAACACGTCTCCTTCCTGAGCGGTATGATGGCTGCGTGGTCCCATGGTGTTTATACTTGCAAACTATTGTTTGTTCAGATGAATGTGGTACCTTCAGGCATTTGGAAATTGCTCCCAAGGATGAACCAGACTTGTGGAGGTCGACAATTTCTTTCTGAGGTCTTGGCTGATTTCTATTGATTTTCCCATGATGCACTGAGTTTGAAGGTAGGCCTTGAAATACATCCACAGGTACACCTCCAACTTACTCAAATGATGTCAATTAGCCTATCAGAAGCTTCTAAAGCCATGACATACTTTTCTGGAATTTTCCAAGCTATTTACAGGAACAGTCAACTTAGTGTATGTATACTTCTGACCCACTGGAATTGTGATACAGTGAATTATAAGTGAAATAATCTGTCTGTAAACAATTGTTGGAGAAATTACTTGTGTCATGCACAAAGTAGATGCCCTAACCGACTTGCCAAAACTATAGTTTGTTAACAAGATATTGGTGGAGTTGTTGAAAAACAAGTTTTAATGACTCCAGCCTAAGTGTATGTAAACTTCCGACTTCAACTGTAGGAAAATGTGAGGTTTACGAGTGGACATATATTTGAGGCGATTGCCTCCTGCTTGGCCCATGTTTGCCTATACTCTTTACACACTTTACTTTTCCCTCCTTTTATCTAATCTCTTCTTTCTCTCTCTCTTTTTCTCTTTCTTTCTTGACTCTACCCTGGTGATCAAACGGTTAGTTTCACCAAAAACCTATTGCTCATATTTTAAAGTGGTATAGTTTGAAAATAAATAATTGCTACAGAACCAGTAAATGTGTTTCCTTTTCCTCTAGTGAATCTGCAGTACATTGTGCACTTAGCGAGGGATAATAATATTATGATCTTTCAAAGGAAACTTCTGATATGGGGGATTCTAGGCCTCTGGTCATTTAAACTTGCCTTTTCAAGACTTTCCTAATTAGATTTTTATTTCCTGAATCTCATCTCACTACAAACATGCTGAGTGCATTCATTTAGTTCATTTATTTGTCAAGCAGCACTTGCTGGTGTCACGTGCACTGAATTTATCAAACATTGTACAAGCCGTTGAACTCGGAACACTGAACTCAGAAGGGAAGATTCAAGTAGTTATACATCTCTATAGTAGCTGTACTAATTATAACATCATTCCCACAGAAATCAAATTCCTTTTTGACAAGAATATGGGAATCATAAAGATATGGACACAATGTTAATCAGAGAGCATCCTGGTGAGGGGGAACGCACAGTATCTTAATTAATGAATCTAGATAGCCGGTCTGCTTGTTACTTTCCCCTCACCATGCCTCTCTCCATTCCCTCGCCCCCCTCTCTCCATTCCCTCGCCCCCCTCTCTCCATTCCCTTATCCCCTTCCCTCCATTTCTTATCTGCATTTCTAGAAGTTGTTGTAAGCTCTGAGGAGCACCATAGAATCTCTGTGATGTAAATAGCCAAAACGAAACGGATATTACAATCTGTATTCTTTGCTGCACCCCCCCCCCCCTTATCTACTCTATTTGCATTTGTTCCTCCTCAGTCCCTCCAGTCCTGATGTGCTTCTCTAACTTAGCTCGGGACGTGGAATTTGGAAACGGATCAGAGTGTGAAAACTGCTAGAGACCTCATGCATATGTAGCCAAGGAGGGGTGAAGTATCCAAAACATGAAGGCCTTCTTTCCTGCACGGACAGCCTGAACAGCTCTGAGAGGAGGGATTGTAAAAGTTGTTTTGAGAACACGACACTGTATTTATAGAGCAAAGAACATCAAGCACTTCTTTTTACACAGCCTCTCAGTTTCCTCAGCATCCAAACCCTCTGGGGGCTTTCTGAAAATGGTGTCACATACTGTATACAGGCGAGGTGGTGAGAAACATCCCTGCACAACATAACTACTGTACAGGGAGTGTGCACGCAAATAGTACAAGAACATTGCACATGACCCTGCTCGCACCACATCAGGATGTGGCCTCTGAATATGAACACAGTTAGGGCCTTTCTAGATTCATACATACCTCTGAGACTTCTAAATGAGAATGGGCTTCTCTTCTACATCCTGGCTTACTGACAAGCCCCTCAGAGCTCCTTCCACTAGACCACATTTCATAAATGCACTGTATTGTATCGGGCTGCTGTGCGTGTCTTATAAATACTGGAATATACTGAATTGAATGTTGTTTTTGTACAATGCTCATGACATTACAAACAGAGTTCCCTCGTGGTCATTTAGACACGGCTATGATGTGGGGGACTGAACCATTTGATGACTGAGATACTAGAGACTCAACATCGAAACCACAAACACCTGGTTCGCCCCTCCAGGATTACCTGTAAAACGGCATGATATTAAAGAGCATGTCTGGTATGAATATAGCCATTTTGGTTTTTGATCCCTGTGGATCAAGATAATCGTCTCTCCCAATGGCATCCACAGTGATGAAGCAAATGAAAAGAGACACATTTCATTTGAAATAAACCTAAATGTCTGACCAGATCTACTGTAGAAATGGCTTGCCTGTCCTAGGAACAGTTAATGTTTCCCAAACTTCTGTTAAATGGTTGATGGGCAATGGCTGTCCTGGTGTTCATGTGCATACTTTAGGGAGAGCAGGCGTAGGAGTCTAGTTTTCACAGGCGTATCCTACATATTTTAGTTGTCTGAGAACACAGGAGTGACCTCTTACATCACCAAACATGTGTTTCTCATACACAATGTGTGTGTGTGTTGTGATTACTGTTATGCATGTTTAAGCCTCAGGCGGGGTACAGTGATGACGCAGCTGATAGTGGGTATTTTTCTGTGCACAGTGAACTGAAATTGCCACTGTGTTAAGCTGAGCTGTGTGTTTGAAGGGTGGGGTGGGGGAGAGCTGGATGGCCATCTGTCCAGAGAGTGAGGTAGCCCTTTCCTGTAGTTGAATGACTGAGTGCCCTCTAGTGGCCTTATGGGTGGAAAGTTATTAATATATTTCATAATTAATAAATGTGATATGTTTTTTTAATTTCAGAAAATCTGGTATTTCTATGTCAAACGCCTTTGTTATATTTCAGTCTTTTGAGATGTACACTACCGTTCAAAAGTTTGGGGTCACTTAGACATTTCCTTGTTTTTGAAAGGAAAGCTATATTTTTTGTCTATTAAAATAACAACAAATTGATCACAAATACAGTGTAGACATTGTTAATGTTGTAAATGACTATTGTAGCTGGAAACAGCAGATTTTTTAAATGGAATATTTACATAGGCGTACAGAGGCCTATTTATCAGCAACCATCACTCCTGTGTTCCAATGGCATGTTGTGTTATCTGATCCAAGTTTATCATTTTAAAAGGCCCCTTTTGCAATTATGTTAGCACAGCTGAGAACTGTTGTACTGATTAAAGAAGCAATAAAACTGGCCTAAAGACTAGTTGAGTATCTGGAGCATCAGCATTTGTAGGTTCAATTACAGGCTCAAAATTGCCAGTTTCTTCTGAAACTTGTCAGTGTATTCTTGTTCTGAGAAATTAAGGCTATTCCATGCGAGAAATTGACAAGAAACTGAAGATCTCATACAACGCTGTGTACTACTCCCTTCACAGAACAGCGCAAACTATCTCTAACCAGAATAGAAAGAGGAGTGAGAGGCCCCGGTGCACAACTGAGCAAGAGGACAAGTAATTTAGAGTGTCTAGTTTGAGAAACAGATGCCTCACAAGTCCTCAACTGGCAGTTTCATGAAAGAGTACTCGCAAAAAACAAGTCTCCACGTCAACATGGGGCGGCAGGGTAGCCTAGTGGTTAGAGCGTTGGACTAGTAACCGGAAGGTTGCAAGATCAAGCTGACAAGGTACAAATCTGTTCTGCCCCTGAACAGGCAGTTAACCCACGGTTCCTAGGCTGTCATTGAAAATAAGAATTTGTTCTTAACTGACTTGCCTAGTTAAATAAAGGTAAATAGAGAACAGTGAATAGGCGACTCCAGGATGCTGGCCTTCTAGGCAGAGTTGCAAAGAAAAAGCCATATCTCAGAATGGCCAATAAAAATGTAATATTAAGATGGGCAAAAGAACACAGACACTGGACAGAGGAACTCTGGCCAGCATCCCGGAGTTGTCTCTTCACTGTTGACGTTGAGACTGGTGAGGGTTGCTGATAATAGGCCTCTCTAGGCCTATGTAGATATTCCATAAAAAAATCAGCTGTTTCCAGCTACAATAGTAATTTACAACATTAACAATGTCTGCACTGTATTTCTGATCAATTTGATGTTATTTTAATGCACAACATTTTGATTTTCTTTCAAAAACAAGGACATGTCTAAGTGACCCCAAACTTTTGAAAGGTAGTGTATATAAAGTGTAATATTGGGATGCATAACCATGCGTGCAAGGTCTATACTTTTGTTTCAAAGTAGATTTGTTTAAGACTGCCAAGAAACACTGTGTGACCCTGATTTATCCCACTGCAGTAAAAGGTTAATCCTGCTATGATGAGAGAGAGGGCCATCCCTCATGTAAGAATAGACACACACACACACACACATACTTGGAACTGTGTAACTTATGATTCATGCTCTCCCTATTTTCCCAGAGACTAGAAGGCCAGGAGGCTCCAACGATGTCACTATGTTTTCTATGACCGTCACCATCACAATGGGATTACCATGAAGAATGAGAGAATGCTTGTTGTGATTTGAAAAGTGGAACAATGTGGTCTGCTTTCTTTGTAAGATGTTTGTGTCATGCAGGTGAAAGAGGACCCAAACGCGACTTAACAGAAACAGAGTTTATTAATGTTCAAAACGGAATAACTGAAATCCTCTAGATTTGTAGAGGGGAAAACAACTGGAGAAGCGGCCACAGACTGCAGGTCGCTTCGGGTAGGCGCAGGCCGTAGTCGACTGAGACACCTGCTCACACGCAGCGTCTGATGAAGGCACAAAACACGACAGGACAGGGTGATACACAATCACGGCAAAAAACACGACAGGACAGGGCGAAACGCAATCACAGCATGGTGAATACAAAACAAGGAACCGACGGAACAGGAACGGATCACAAAGGAATAAATAGGGAGTCTAATCAGGGGAAAGGATCGGGAACAGGTGTGGGAAGACTAAATGATGATTAGGGGAATAGGAACAGCTGGGAGCAGGAACGGAACGACAGAGAGAAGAGAGAGCGAGAGAGTGAGAGAGGGAGGGGAGAGAGAAGGATAGAACCAAACAAGACCAGCAGAGGGAAACGAATAGCATGGGGAGCACAGGGACAAGACATGACAATAAATGACAAACATGACAGTACCCCCCCACTCACCGAGCGCCTCCTGGCGCTCTCGAGGAGGAACACTGGCGGCAACGGAGGAAATCATAGATCAAACGGTCCAGCACGTCCCGAGAAAGAACCCAACTCCTCTCCTCAGGACCGTAACGAAAAACGATAAAAAGGGAAACTAGGGTACTACTCTAAAAAAAAATGAGAACTAGGGACAGACTGAGACACAGCAAGGGCAGGGACAAGAACAGGAGAGATGCGATGGCAGGGAACAGACTGAGACCCAGCAAGACCAGGAGCAGAAGCAGAAAAAAATTACCAGACTTCTTCTGCGCGCAGTCTGAACACGCAGCCACGAAACGGCGCGTGTCACGCTCCTGAGTCGGCCACCAAAAGCGCTGGCGAATAGACGCAAGAGTGCCTCGAACACCGGGATGACCAGCTAACTTGGCAGAGTGAGCCCACTGAAGAACAGCCAGACGAGTGGAAACAGGAACGAAAGGAGGTTACTAGGACAAGCGCGCGGCGACGCAGTGTGCGTGAGTGCTTGCTTAACCTGTCTTTCAATTCCCCAGACTGTCAACCCGACGACACGCCCATAAGGAAGAATCCCCTCGGGATCAGTAGAAGCCACAGAAGAACTAAACAGACGGGATAAGGCATCAGGCTTGGTGTTCTTGCTACCCGGACGGTAAGAAATCACAAACTCGAAACGAGCGAAAAACAACGCCCAACGAGCTTGACGGGCATTAAGTCGTTTGGCAGAACGGATGTACTCAAGGTTCTTATGGTCTGTCCAAACGACAAAAGGAACGGTCGCCCCCTCCAACCACTGTCGCCATTCGCCTAGGGCTAAGCGGATGGCGAGCAGTTCACGGTTACCCACATCATAGTTGCGCTCAGATGGCGACAGGCGATGAGAAAAATAAGCGCACGGATGAACCTTATCGTCAGACTGGAAGCGCTGGGATAGAATGGCTCCCACGCCTACCTCTGAAGCCAACCTCGACAATGAATTGTCTAGTGACGTCAGGAGTAACGAGGATAGGAGCGGACGTAAAACGTTCTTTTAGAAGATCAAAAGCTCCCTGGGCGGAACCGGACCACTTAAAACACGTCTTGACAGAAGTAAGAGCTGTGAGAGGGGCAGCAACTTGACCGAAATTACGAATGAAACGCCGATAGAAATTAGCGAAACCTAAAAAGCGCTGCAACTCGACACGTGACCTTGGAACGGGCCAATCACTGACAGCTTGGACCTTAGCGGAATCCATCTGAATGCCTTCAGCGGAAATAACGGAACCGAGAAAAGTAACGGAGGAGACATGAAAAGAGCACTTCTCAGCCTTTACGTAGAGACAATTCTCTAAAGGCGCTGTAGAACACGTCGAACGTGCTGAACATGAATCTCGAGTGACGGAGAAAAAATCAGGATATCGTCAAGATAGACAAAAACAAAAATGTTCAGCATGTCTCTCAGAACATCATTAACTAATGCCTGAAAAACAGCTGGCGCATTGGCGAGACCGAACGGCAGAACCCGGTACTCAAAATGCCCTAACGGAGTGTTAAACGCCGTTTTCCACTCGTCCCCCTCTCTGATGCGCACGAGATGGTAAGCGTTACGAAGGTCCAACTTAGTAAAGCACCTGGCTCCCTGCAGAATCTCGAAGGCTGATGACATAAGGGGAAGCGGATAACGATTCTTAACCGTTATGTCATTCAGCCCTCGATAATCCACGCAGGGGCAGGACATTGCAGAGTACCGTCCTTCTTCTTAACAAAAAAGAACCCCGCCCCGGCCGGAGAAGAAGAAGGCACTATGGTACCGGCGTCAAGAGACACAGACAAATAATCCTCGAGAGCCTTACGTTCGGGAGCCGACAGAGAGTATAGTCTACCTCGAGGAGCGTGGTCCCTGGAAGGAGATCAATACTACAATCATACGACCGGTGAGGAGGAAGGGAGTTGGCTCGGGACCGACTGAAGACCGTGCGCAGATCATGATATTCCTCCGGCACTCCTGTCAAATCGCCAGGTTCCTCCTGAGAAGTAGGGAGAGAAGAAACGGGAGGGATGGCAGACATTAAACACTTCACATGACAAGAAACGTTCCAGGATAGGATAGAATTACTAGACCAATTAATAGAAGGATTATGACATACTAGCCAGGGATGACCCAAAACAACAGGTGTAAACGGTGAACGGAAAATCAAAAAGAAATAGTCTCACTGTGGTTACCAGATACTGTGAGAGTTAAAGGTAGTGTCTCAAATTTGATACTGGGAAGATGACTACCATCTAAGGCAAACATGGGCGTAGGCTTGTCTAACGGTCTGAAAGGAATGTTATGTTTCCGAACCCATGCTTCGTCCATGAAACAACCCTCAGCCCCAGAGTCAATCAAGGCACTGCATGTAGCACCGAACCGGTCCAGCGTAGATGGACCGACATAGTAGTACAAGATCTAGATGAAGGGACCTGAGTAGTAGCGCTCACCAGTAGCCCTCCGCTTACTGATGGGCTCTGGCCTCTTACTGGACATGAATTAACAAAATGTCCAGCAACTCCCGCAATAGAGGCACAGGCGGTTGGTGATCCTCCGTTCCTCTCTCCTTAGTCGAGATGCGAATCCCTCCCAGCTGCATGGGCTCAGTCTCAAAGCCAGAGGAGGGAGATGGTTGCGATGCGGAGCAGGGAAACACCGTTGATGCGAGCTCTCTTCCACGAGCCCGGTGACGAAGATCTACCCGTCGTTCTATGCGGATGGCGAGAGCAATCAAAGAGTCCACATCTGAAGGAACCTCCCGGGAGAGAATCTCATCCTTAACCACTGCGTGGAGTCCCTCCAGAAAACGAGCGAGCAGCGCCGGCTCGTTCCACTCACTAGAGGCAGCAAGAGTGCGAAACTCAATGGAATAATCCGTTATGGACCGTTCACCTTGGCATAAGGAAGCCAGGGCCCTAGAAGCCTCCCCACCAAAAACTGAACGGTCAAAAACCCGAATCATCTCCTCTTTAAAGTTCTGGAATTTGTTAGAGCAATCAGCCCTTGCCTCCCAGATAGCTGTGCCCCATTCTCGAGCCCGGCCAGTAAGGAGTGAAATGACGTAAGCAACCCGAGCTCTCTCTCTAGAGTATGTGTTGGGTTGGAGAGAGAACACAATCTCACACTGCGTGAGAAAGGAGCGGCACTCAGTGGGCTGCCCGGAGTAGCAAGGTGGGTTATTAACCCTAGGTTCTGGAGGCTCGGCAGGCCAGGAAGTAACAGGTGGCACGAGACGTAGACTCTGGAACTGTCCAGAGGTCGGAAACCTGAGCAGCCAGGTTTTCCACGGCATGGCGAGCAGCAGACAATTCCTGCTCGTGTCTGCCGAGCATGGCTCCTTGGATCTTGACGGCAGTGTAAACAGCGTCTGAAGTCGCTGGGTCCATTCCTTGGTCGGTTCCTTCTGTCATGCAGGTGAAAGAGGACCCAAACGCGACTTAACAGAAACAGAGTTTATTAATGTTCAAAACGGAATAACTGAAATCCTCTAGATTTGTAGAGGGAAAACAACTGGAGAAGCGGCCACAGACTGCAGGTCGCTTTTTTCGGGTAGGCGCAGGCCGTAGTCGACTGAGACACCTGCTCACACGCAGCGTCTGATGAAGGCACAAAACACGACAGGACAGGGTGATACACAATCACGGCAAAAAACACGACAGGACAGGGCGAAACGCAATCACAGCATGGTGAATACAAAACAAGGAACCGACGGAACAGGAACGGATCACAAAGGAATAAATAGGGAGTCTAATCAGGGGAAAGGATCGGGAACAGGTGTGGGAAGACTAAATGATGATTAGGGGAATAGGAACAGCTGGGAGCAGGAACGGAACGACAGAGAGAAGAGAGAGCGAGAGAGTGAGAGAGGGAGGGGGAGAGAGAAGGATAGAACCAAACAAGACCAGCAGAGGGAAACGAATAGCATGGGGAGCACAGGGACAAGACATGACAATAAATGACAAACATGACAGTTTGTAAACACTGTATGTATCCATCTCTGTTCAGTGTACCCACTGCTTATGTAGACATATAAATCAAATTAGTACATTAGTTTATTTCTCTGCCTTGTGTGAGTATAGCCATGGTGAAATCTCTTTCTGACAGACGCCTTCCGTCTCTGAAGGAGGTATTAGTCTTCTCTGATGGTGGTCTGTCTTGAGCTCATCAATTGAATAGCTATTACAATGTGGGCATTCAACATGTAAATGTTGGCATTCCTTTCTCTTCCTAAATGGGAGTTTGACAGTGGTTCTGCCTACCATTCTCTGGTCTGTCAGTGTCTGTGTCAGTCAGTCTTTGTTAGTCGTGAAAGAGCGTCTGCTTCAGTGTGGAGTCGCTTCCATCAACAGGGAATTAGAACCATAGAACCCTGCACCTCACAATGGTTTTCTCCCCCAGTCGATGATGTCATGCCAGTTTTGGCATGCTCCACAAAAGCAGAGCGATCAATGATAATTTGTCCCAATCGTAGCAATCCCAGTCCCCCTGCTCTTTATGCTATTCACCAAGAACAATAGGCTGAGCAGATCAATTAAGTGCCAGGTGCAATTGTGGTGTGAGATTGTCAAGTAAGATGAATTGTTATCCTTCTTTAATGGACCAGGCCAATTATTAAGATGCAGAGGGGGAAAATAATCAATTTAAATAAATGTCTGCTACAAATTGGGGTCATTTGGTTTGCCCTTCCCTCTTGCACAAATGATTATATTCTGAGCCAGTGAAGTATCCGTGGAGGTGCTAAGAATTGTCAGCAATTTGTATTGAATTAATTTGTCTATCTGTAGTTATAGGTTTCATTGTGTATTTTATGTCAATGTCATGTGTGTGTGTGGGAGAAATTGTTGAATCTGTGTGGGACTGTGTGTAGGATGTGAGGGACACTTTGGGATTTTGGCAATGAGGCCCTTTATCTACTTCTCCAGCATGATAGCAGATACCCATAGACTTCCAGTCATTGCGCTAAGCCTAGTTAGCAGTGGCTCGGAAACTAGCTCTAACTTCCATCATACCGGACATAAAATGGTATCCACGAGTGCATCTGACTCTGGGGAAGGAGATAAAGGGCCTCATTGCCAAGTATCCCTTTCATTTTGTGTGTGTGTGCGTGTGTGTGTGTGCGTCTATTTGTCGAATCAGCATCTGTTTGTACATGTACTGAGTTAGGTTTAGTCAGTTGAACTGTAGTTTGATAGATTGCACAGCATTGCTGTAAATGTCTCCCCGTGTGACGTCTCTAAGGGAGGTATTACGCACTTCAACTCCTTGACCGTTGGCGTTGTCAAGCTGTGTCTCAGTGGTGTCTAGGGCAGAATGTTCACTCAGTGTTATGGATTCTGTGTGTCCCTGCTGGAGTTGTTATGGTTTGCCTGGCTGAGTGCATCTCTCTCTCTAGGAACACATGGGAACACCAGGGAGTGGAGTGATGGTTCATGTAGGGTTCACAACAAAACCTGTGATTGAACCGAGTGCGCTGTGATTACTTCAGCTTTTTTGGGGATTTTCTTCCTTCACCCCCATGCCCTGTCTGTCATTTGATCTCTCTCTCTCTCTTTCTTACTCTCCCCATCTTTCTCTCTCTCTCTCACCCTCTATTTCTGTCTTTCTCTCCCTGCTGGATGCGTTTAGTTGTTCCTTTTCTGTCAAGCTGCACTAATGACCACTCATGAATGCACCCTGGAAAGCAGAGTCCACACCCCCATTTCAAAATGGCTCTTTTCATAACTGATTTCATAACCCAAGCATTTGCTGGGTGGCGGTGTGTGGGTGTGGTGGTTTAAACTACACAGTGTGGTTTGATTATTTTACTTAATTTGGGTTATTTGGCCGTGTTCTTTCCTGGGTCTGCTCATGTGGTTTATTTTTCTTAGCTGCCTCTAGCTATGTTCTGACTGCTTAGTTAAGCTGTGGGAAGAGTTAAGTCACCAACACCAACATTGTGTGAGAGAGGCTTCATGGCTATGATCCTTTCCATATAAAAGGACCCATGAGCACCAACAAATTCATATTGCTCTTAATCTCTCACAACCTATAATTTCAAACATTGTGTGACAAGATGACAAGAGGAAAAGGCACCAGAAAAGGGGGCGCTAAGCAAGATCATTTGGATGAGACAGACAACAGACCAATGCCAACATCGCTGACCCACAGGGAGTTAGCTGAAGATGCTAGCTCCCAAGAGCTCCTTACAGAACCCACTCAGAGTGACCTACTGGCTGCTATAAACTCACGAAGGTGGACACAAGGTTGGCTGATATCTCAGACTATTGGGACTTTGACAGAAACTGTGAAGGCAATCAAGGTCAGGGTGCATGAGGTCGAGCAGACGACAGTTGATCAGGAGGCCAGGCTACAGGACATTGAGAAACAGTGCAAAATGTTCAAAAATGACGACAAAGCCCTGAAAGCCCAACTGGAAATGCTCGAATCGCATTCAAATCAAAGTTTATTTGTCACGTTTGCCGAATACAACAGGCGTAGTAGACCTTACAGTGAAATTCTTACTTACAGGCTCAAACCAATAGTGCAATAAAGGTATTAGGTGAACAATAGGTAAGTAAAGAAATAAAACAACAGTAAAAAGACAGTGAAAAATAACAGTAGCGAGGCTACATACAGACACCAGTTAGTCAGGCTGTTTAAGGTAGTATGTACATGTAGATATGGTTAAGGTGACTATGCATATATGATGAACAGATAGTAGCAGTAGTGTAAAAGAGGGGTTGGTGGGTGGCGGGACACAATGCAGATAGCCCGGTTAGCCAATGTGTGGGAGCACTGGTTGGTTGGGCCAATTGAGGTAGTATGTACATGAATGTATAATTAAAGTGACTATGCATATATGATAAACAGAGAGTAGCAGCAGCGTAAAAGAGGGGTTGGGGGGGACAAACAATGCAAATAGTCCGAGTAGCCATTTGATTACCTGTTCAGGTGTCTTATGGCTTGGGGGTAGAAACTGTTGAGAAGCCTTTTTTCCCTAGACTTGGCACTCCGGTACCACTTGCCATGCAGTAGTAGAGAGAACAGTCTATGACTGGGGTGGCTGGGGTCTTTGACAATTTTTAGGGCCTTCCTCTGACACCGCCTGGTGTAGAGGTCCTGGATGACAGGCAACTTAGCCCCAGTGATGTACAGGGCCGTACGCTCTACCCTCTGTAGTGCCTTGTGGTCGGATGCAATCCAGGATGCTCTAGATGTTGTAGCTGTAGAACCTTTTCAGGATCTCAGGACCCATGCCAAATCTTTTTCATTTCCTGAGGAGGAATAAGCGTTGTCGTTCCCTCTTCATGACTGTCTTGGTGTGTTTGGACCATTCTAGTTTGTTGTTGATGTGGACACCAAGGAACTTGAAGCTCTCAACCTGCTCCACTACAGCTCCATCGATGAGAATGGGGGCGTGCTCGGTCCTCCTTTTCCTGTAGTCCACAATCATCTCCTTAGTCTTGGTTACGTTGAGGGATAGGTTGTTATTCTGCCACCATTAGTATTGGAGCTGATACCGACACTGCTGGGGATATAACACTTCAAAACGCCCTTCCTGATCGGCCGCACAAATAGATCACAAGCTACGAAGCCGGCCTAGTGTGCGCGACACCAAGGCCATTCATCGCACAGCTGCACTACCCACATACCTGGGATCTCATCCTCAAACTGGCGAGTCAACATTTCCCCCTTAACTACAAAGGAGCAAGGGTGTCTTTCTACCCAGATCTTACTTTAGAGGTAAGGAACCAACGGAAAGAGTATGATGAGTTGCACAATTAATGCAGGGCGGCCAGCATCCGATATGGATTGCTCTTCCCAGCCCGGTCCAAGGTGACTGGCGAGGGATCAACACGTATGTTTTACACCCCAAAATATGCCGAACTGTTCTTGGCAAGCAAGCGCCCTGTCTAAGAATCCAGAACTGCTGAAGTCAGCCGCCTAAGAGGCCAAATACAGGCCAGAACTGTGTTTGAATATCCTGCCAATGTCTTTTCCATCAGAAGATCAGACATTGGGAATTACAATGATGGGTGAAATGTTATTGTTTATTTAGCACTGTTTAGCCTATCATGTTTTATTCCCACTCCCCCTCTAATGTGAGAGTGAAGTGTTATTTTTATGTTTTATACAGTACCAGTCAAAAGTTTGGACACTTACTCATTCAAGGCTTTTTTCTTTATTTGTACTATTTTCTACGTTGTAGAATAGTAGTGAAGACATAAACTATGAAATAACACATACAGTTGAAGTCGGAAGTTTACATACACCTTAGCCAAATATATTTAAACTGAGTTTTTCCTGACATTTAATCCTAGTAGAAATTCCATGTTTTAGGTCAGTTAGGATCACCACTTTATTTTAAGAACGTAAAATATCAGAATAATAGTAGAGAGAATGATTTATTTCAGCTTTTATTTCTTTCATCACATTCCCAGTGGGTCATACGTTTACATGCACTCAATTAGTATTTGGTAGCATTGCCTTTAAATGGTTTACCTTGTGTCAAACATTTGGGTAGCCTTCCACAAGCTTCTCACAATAAGTTGGGTGAATTTTGGCCCATTCCTCCTGACAGAGCTGGTGTAACTGAGTCAGGTTTGAAGGCCTCCTTGCTCCTACACACTTTTTCAGTTCTGTCCCCCCCCCCCCCCCCTCAATTGTCTATAGGATTGAGGTCAGGGCTTTGTGATGGCCACTCCAATACCTTGACTTTGTTGTACTTAAGCCATTTTGCCACAACTGTGGGAGTATGCTTGGGGTCATAGTCCATTTGGAAGACCCATTTGTGACCAAGCTTTAACTTCCTGACTGATATCAATATATCCACATAATTTCCCTCCCTTACGATGCCATCTATTTTGTGAAGTGCTCCAGTCCTTCCTGCAGCAAAGCACCCCGACAACATGATGCTGCCACCCCCGTGCTTCACGGTTGGGATGGTGTTCGTCAGCTTGCAAGCCTCCCCCCTTTTTCCTCCAAACATAATGATGGTCATTATGGCCAAACAGTTCTATTTTTGTTTCATCAGACCAGACATTTCTCCAAAAAGTACAATCTTTGTCCACATGTGCAGTTGCAATGGTGGTTTTAGATAGAGGTCGACAGATTAATCGGAATGGCAGATTAACAATCGGAAATCGGTATATATATTTTTTATACCTTTATTTAACTAGGCAAGTCAGTTAAGAACACATTCTTATTTTCAATGACGGCCTAGGAATGGTGGGTTAACTGCCTCGTTCAAGGGCAGAACGACAGATTTTCACATTGTCAGCTCGGGGGATCCAACCTTGCAACCTTACAGTTAACTTGTCCAACGCAATAACGACCTGCCTTTCTCTCGTTGCACTCCACAAGGAGACTGCCTGTTACGCGAATGCAGTAAGCTGCTAGCTAGCATTAAACGTATCTTATAAAAAACAATCAATCATAATCACTAGTTAACTACACATGGTTGATGATATTACTAGATATTATCTAGCGTGTGCTGCGTTGCATATAATCTGACTGAGCATACAAGCATACAAGTATCTAAGTATCTGACTGAGCGGTGGTAGGCAGAAGCAGGCGCATAAACATTCATCCAAACAGCACTTTCGTGCGTTTTGCCAGCAGCTCTTTGTTGTGCGTCAAGCATTGCGCTGTTTGACTTCAAGCCTATCAACTCCCGAGATGAGGCAAGTTTAATTGAAGTGAAATGGCTAGCTAGTTTGCGCACGCTAATAGTGTTATAGTCCTATAATTCCTATAATAACTACAACCTAAAACTTCTTACCTGGGAATATTGAAGACTCATTAAAAGGAACCAACAGCTTTCACATGTTCTCATGTTCAGAGCAAGGGACTGAAACGTTAGCTTTCTTACATAGCACATATTGCACTTGTACTTTCTTCTCCAACACTTTGTTTTTGCATTATTTAAACCAAATTGAACATGTTTCATTATTTACTTGAGGCTAAATAGATTTTATTTATGTATTATATGAAGTTAAAATCGGACGATTAATATCGGCTTTTATGGTCTTAAAATAATCGGTATCGGCTTGGAAAAATCATAATTGGTCGACCTCTAGTTTTAGAGCAGTGGCTTCTTCCTTCCTGAGTGGCGGTTATGTCGATATACGACTAGTTTTACTGTGAATATAGATTATTTTGTGCCTGTTTTCTCCAGCATCTTCACAAGATCCTTTGCTGTTGTTCTAGGATTGATTTTCACTTTTCGCACCAAAGTACGTTCATCTCTAGGAGACAGGACGCGTCTCTTTCCTGAGCGGTATGACAGCTGTGTTGTCCGATAGTGTTTATACTTGCGTACTATTGTTTGTACAGATTAACGTGGGACCTTCAGGTGTTTGGAAATTGCTCCCAAGGATGAACCAGACTTGTGGAGATCTACAATTCTGGCTGATTTCTTTTGATTTTCCCATGATGTCCATCAAAGAGGCACCGAGTTTGAATGTAGGCCTTTAAATACATCCACAGGTACACCTCCAATTGACTCAATTAGCCTATCATGTCAATTAGCCTATCAGAAGCTTCTAAAGCCTGGAATTTTAAAAGCTGTTTAAAGGCACTTAGTGTACAGTGGGGCAAAAAAGTATTTAGTCAGCCACCAATTTTGCAAGTTCTCCCACTTAAGAAGATGAGAGAGGCCTGTATTTTCATCATAGGTACACTTCAACTATGACAGAGAAATTGAGAAGAAAAAAAGATCCAGAAAATCACATTGTAGGATTTTTAATGAATTTATTTGCAAATTATGGTGGAAAATAAGTATTTGGTCAATAACAAAAGTTTCTCAATACTTTGTTATATACCCTTTGTTGGCAATGACAGAGGTCAAACATGTTCTGTAAGTCTTCTCAAGGTTTTCACACACTGTTGCTGGTATTTTGGCCCATTCCTCCATGCAGATCTCCTCTAGAGCAGTGATATTTTGGGGCTGTTGCTGGGCAACACAGACTTTCATCTCCCTCCAAAGATTTTCTATGGGGTTGAGATCTGGAGACTGGCTAGGCCACTCCAGGACCTTGAAATGCTTCTTACGAAGCCACTCCTTTGTTGCCCGGGTGGTGTGTTTGGGATCATTGTCATGCTGAAAGACCCAGCCACGTTTCATCTTCAATGCCCTTGCTGATGGAAGGAGGTTTTCACTCAAAATCTCACGATACATGGCCCCATTCATTCTTTCCTTTACACAGATCAGTCGTCCTGGTCCCTTTGCAGAAAAACAGCCCCAAAGCATGATGTTTCCACCCCCATGCTTCACAGTAGGTATGGTGTTCTTTGGATGCAACTCAGCATTCTTTGTCCTCCAAACACGACGAGTTGAGTTTTACCAAAAAGTTATATTTGGGGTTTCATCTGACCATATAACATTCTCCCAATCTTTTTCTGGATCATCCAAATGCTCTCTAGCAAACTTCAGACGGGCCTGGACATGTACTGGCTTAAGCAGGGGGACACGTCTGGCACTGCAGGATTTGAGTCCCTGGCGGCATAGTGTGTTACTGATGGTAGGCTTTCCTAATAATTGCTCCCACGGTTGATTTCTTCAAACCAAGCTGCTTACCTATTGCAGATTCAGTCTTCCCAGCCTGGTGCAGGTCTACAATTTTGTTTCTGGTGTTCTTTGACAGCTCTTTGGTCTTGGCCATAGTGGAGTTTAGAGTGTGACTGTTTGAGGTTGTGGACAGGTGTCTTTTATACTGATAACAAGTTCAAACAGGTGCCATTAATACAGGTAACGAGTGGAGGACAGAGGAGCCTCTTAAAGAAGAAGTTACAGGTCTGTGAGAGCCAGAAGTCTTGCCTGTTTGTAGGTGACCAAATAGTTATTTTCCACAATAATTTAAAAAATAAATTCATCAAAAATCATACAATGTGATTTTCTGGATTTTTTTTCTCATTTTGTCTGTCATAGTTTTTTTTTTCTTTTTTTTTTCTTTATTTAACCAGGCAAGTCAGTTAAGAACACATTCTTATTTTCAATGACGGCCTGGGAACAGTGGGTTAACTGCCTGTTCAGGGGCAGAACGACAGATTTTGTACCTTGTCAGCTCGGGGGTTTGAACTCGCAACCTTCCGGTTACTAGTCCAACGCTCTAACCACTAGTGTATCTATGATGGAAATTACAGGCCTCAAATCAAATCAAATCAAATTTTATTTGTCACATACACATGGTTAGCAGATGTTAATGCGAGTGTAGCGAAATGCTTGTGCTTCTAGTTCCGACAATGCAGTGATAACCAACAAGTAATCTAACTAACAATTCCAAAACTACTGTCTTATACACTGTGTATAAGGGGATAAGGAACATGTACATAAGGATATATGAATGAGTGATGGTACAGAGCAGCATACAGTAGATGGTATCGAGTACAGTATATACATATGAGATGAGTGTGTAGACAAAGTAAACAAAGTGGCATAGTTAAAGTGGCTAGTGATACATGTGTTACATAAGGATGCAGTCGATGATGTAGAGTACAGTATATACATATGCATATGAGATTAATAATGTAGGGTAAGTAACATTATATAAGGTAGCATTGTTTAAAGTGGCTAGTGATATATTTATATCATTTCCCATCAATTCCCATTATTAAAATGGCTGGAGTTGGGTCAGTGTCAATGACAGTGTGTTGGCAGCAGCCACTCAGTGTTAGTGGTGGCTGTTTAACAGTCTGATGGCCTTGAGATAGAAGCTGTTTTTCAGTCTCTCGGTCCCAGCTTTGATGCACCTGTACTGACCTCGCCTTCTGGATGATAGCGGGGTGAACAGGCAGTTGAGGTGAAAGGAACACCACACACTTTCCCTCTTTCTCACTTTTTCAATTCAGTGGATTAAAAGGATTAAGTGGGAGAACTTGCACAATTGGTGGCTGACTAAATACTTTTTTGCCCCACTGTATGTAACCTTCTGACCCACTGGAATTGTGATAGAGTGAATGATAAGTGAAATAATCTGTCTGTAAACTATTTTTGGAAGAATGACTTGTGTCATGCACACAGTAGATGTCCTAACCGACTTGCCAAAACTATATTTTGTTAACAATACATTTTTGGAGTGGTTGAAAAACTAGTTTTAATGACTCCAACCTAAGTGTATGTAAACTTCCGACTTCATATAGTAACCTAAACTTCCGAATCATATAGTAACCAAAAAAGTGTTCAACAAATAAAAATATATTTTATATTTGAGATTTTTCAAGGTTTTTTGAACTGTTCTCAAATTAATGAACCAATGACGTTAATTTGGGAACACATTTCTTGTTAACAAAATATAGTTTTGGCAAGTTTGTTTTGATATTTTAACCTGCGTGTCCTGATTGCGTTTGGTGTAGGGGGACAAAATAAATTCATGCACGATTTCGCACGCGCACAGCCGGTTTGGTTTCCGTGTTAAGCTGGATGCCACTATAGAGGTGAAAGGAACACCACACACTTTCCCTCTTTCTCACTTTTTCAATTCAGTGGATTAAAAGGGGTATGCTAGGTGTTCTCTCTGCCTGAAAGAGATCAATTAAGCCAACAAAGGGTATCATGCTCTGCTGGCACATTGTAGAACAGATGTCCACAGGCAGAAAGTGTATAATGTGCAGTGTAGCCCAAAGATATTGCTTTTGTTGTGTTGAACTTGACAGTAACACGTGAGTGAGGGGGGGATTATTACATTTTTACTCAGTGAATGTTATTTTTGCACACGTAGCCTTGTGCATAGTGGCCACTATAGAGTATAATAGAGCAAAAATAGAATGCCTGTTTGTTTTATTCTATTTCTACGTAAGATGTTTTTTTTTCCCAAGTGCACTATTTAGATGTGTGTGTGGTCACACGCGTTCTATTGTAAAGGCTGTCCATGGCTAACTGCAATATTAGTGTATTGTTTTTTCTCAAGACTTGAGTGTCATTTGCATTAAAGTCTAGGCAACAAATACAATTTTTTAGCTGTGAGTTAGGTTCACTTTAACCACTTTTTTTTAACCACTTTTTATTTTACACACACGGACTGATCATATTATTTGTTTAATTAGTTAAAACCTGCATTTCCCCCTGGCAGGGATTTTTTTTTTTCATGTTTCAGTGCAGAAAAAAAAGTGTTTCCTTTTTGTGCCCTACCCAGTTTCCATCGCTGATCTATATACACTTGAGTGTACATGTCACACAGCCAGGAATGGTGGGTGTAGAGTCAAGTGCAGAGAGCAGAGGATAATGTGGGAAACCGAACTTTATTGCGGTATCCAAAATAAGCGGCCAAAACAACAGGCGATAATCAAAACTGGGCAAAAAAAGACAGGGACCACAACACGCAACAAACCTCAACCAACAGAAAACAAGCCCGCACAAAAGCAGGCAGGCCTAACAGGCTTAATAGTCCTGAATCAAAAACTCAAACACGAAACAGGTGCAACCAATAAGACATAACAAACAGAAAAGGAAAAGGGGATCTGTGGCAGCTAGAAGAACATGCAGGGGAGCCACCTTCGGTGGTAGTCGTGACAATACAAAACATTAGGAACTACTCTTTCCATGAAATGGACTAACCAGGTGAAAGCTATGATCCCTAATTGATGTCACTTGTTAAATCCACTTAAATCAGTGTAGATGCATGGGAGGAGACGGGTTAAATAAGGATTTTTAATGGATTGTGAATGTGCACCATTCAGAGGGTGAATGGGCAAGACAAAATATTTCACTGCCTTTGAACGGGGTATGGTAGTAGGTGTCAGGCGCACCAGTTTGAGTGTGTCAAGATCTGCAACGCTGTTGGGTTTTCACGCTCAACAGTTTCCCGTGTGTATCAAGAATGGTCCACTACCCAAAACGACATCCAGACAACTTTTTAAGGTTTAATGTCACATGCAGTACAGTGAAATGCCTTTCTTGCCAACTCAAAACACACAATGCTATAATAATGTATAACTAGAAAAAAACATGAGAAATAAGAGTAAGAAATATGAAATACACAAATAAGTAAGTAAGCATACTATATACAGAAATCAGTTCCAATACCATATTTACATGTGCAGGGATACTGGAGTGATTGCGATAGATATGCATATGGTTAAGGAGACTGGGCGTCAGGATATAAGATCAACAGAGTAGCAGCAGCTTGCATGTGAGTGGGTGTGCGGATGTGTAGAGTCAGTATAAATTTATTTGCATATTATGTGTGACTGAGTAAATTATGGAGTTTGTGTGTGTGCTGGAGTGACTGTGTGTGAGTGTGTAGGGCCCTGTGGGTGTCCATAGAGACAGTGCAAATATTGAAATAAAAGGTCAATGAAGATACAAGGTAAACTCAGCTATTTTGTTAGCTATTTATCAGTCGTATTGCTTAGGGATCGAAGCTGTTCAAGTGCCTGTTGGTGTCAGACTTGATGCACCGTTACCTCTTGCCTTGCGGCAGCAGAGTAAATAGTCTATAGGTTGGGTGGTTGGGGGACCATTTTAACTTGACACAAATGTGGGAAGCATTGGAGTCAACATGGTCCAGTATCCCTGTGGAATGCTTTCAACAACTTGTAGAGTCCATGCCCTGACAAATTGAGGCTGTTCTAAGGGCAAAAGGGGGTGCAACTCAATATTAAGAAGTTTTATATGTAGAAGCATGGAAATGTAGGCTAATATGAGGAGGAGAGTCTCATGCATGTAAATGGTTTACTCCATGTCAACAGTGGAGTGGTCAAATGACCTATGACCCTATTTAAAATACCCCTTTCCTCAGTTGACTGATCACTGAGGGTAGTGCAGACACACTTGTTAATTGTGTGTGTGTGTGTGTGTGTGTGTGTGTGTGTGTGTGTGTGTGTGTGTGTGTGTGTGTGTGTGTGTGTGTGTGTGTGTGTGTGTGTGTGTGTGTGTGTGTGTGTGTGTGTGTGTGTGTGTGTGTGTGTGTAATGCATGTGAGTGTCAAATTATTCTGTATTTACATTTGACAATGTCATGGTATTCCTTTTTGGCTTTGATGATTTGCAAACGCTTGCCTAGTTTCAGACCTTGAATGAGCTTAAAGTACCAATTAAATCACTTTGACATGTTTGCCCAAGTCTCAGCCTTTGTTTGCCTGGAATTGCTGACACCAGTGGTCAACGTTTCTCTTTCCACGGAAACCATGCGTTACTCTTTTTTATTCCAGTGTCTTGTTTTCTCAGTTCAGGACTTGATTGAGATAAATTATAATTTTACTGAAAATTCTATGAATTATATTGTATGAAGACAGTGTTGGTTTTCCTGCCTGAGTTCCTTTTCTAAAGGGTCTGCAGTGATCTAAGGAGTGTGTGGGGCATACAGTACAGTATGGGACGCCAACCCTTTAATGAAATCAGGAGGAGGCTGACGACAGCGGATAGTGATTTCAGTTGGCATGAATTCCCCATGCAGCTCTAAGAGGCCTAAACACGATTGAGTCCTAATGAGGAGCATATGTGATGGGGCCTACCAGCAGGACTGAGTTAGGAGGAGATGCCTATTAGTCTGGCATTGCTTTCACAGACCCTCCCTCCAATCTTAGCTCTCCTCTCTAAGTCTAAACAGATGTCTAACATTCTGATCCGGAGTCAGTAGTTGTTTAGCACATAATGGATTGGGTCAGGTTTGGGTTAGGAAGAACTGATCCTATATCAGTGGTGTGCTCAGCTCTGGTGAAACTGAATGCAGTTCTCCATCATAGTCCCAGGACACATTGATTTATCTGGCTCTGTAAATGAAACTATTAACTGACTGACCAGGTTGTCTCTCTCTCTTTCTCTTTCTAGTGACACACGCGCACACATGTGCACGCACACACTTTTTGAAGAGTATGTCTTTCTGTGGTATACACATGTGCGTTTTTATACACCTCACCAGATGCTAGACGTGTGTTTAAAAAAAAAACTTTATTTAACCAGATAGGCTAGTTGAGAACAAGTTCTCATTTGCAACTGCGACCTGGCCAAGATAAAGCAAAGCAGTTCGACACAAACAACAACACAGAGTTACACATGGAATAAACAAACATACAATCAATAATACAATAGAAAATCTATATATAGCATGTGCAAATGAGGTAGGATAAGAGAGGTAAGGCAATAAATAGGCCATGGTGGCAAAGTAATTACAATAACAATTAAACACTGGAATGGTAGGATGTGCAGAAGATGAATGTGCAAGTAGAGATACTGGGGTGCAAAGGAGCAAGATAAATAAATACAGTATGGGGATGAGGTAGATTAGATGGGCTATTTACAGATAAGCTATGTACAGGTGCAGTGATCTGTGAGCTGCTCTGACAGCTGGTGCTTAAAGCTAGAGAGGGAGATATGAGTCTCTAGCTTCAGATATTTTTGCAGTTTGTACCAGTCATTGGCAGTAGAGCACTGGAAGGAAGGAAATCGGCCAAAGGAAGAATTGGCTTTGGGGGTGACCAGTGAGATATACCTGCTGGAGCGTGTGCTACGGGTGGGTGCTGCTATGATGACCAGTGAACTGAGATAAGGCGGGGCTTTACCTAGCAGAGACTTGTAGATGACCTGGAGCCAGTGGGTTTGGCGACGAGTATGAAGCGAGGGCCAGCCAACGAGAGCATATAGGTCGCAGTGGTGGGTAGTATATGGGGCTTTGGTGACAAAACGGATGGCACTGTGATAGACAGCATCCAATTTGTTGAGGAGAGTGTTGAAGGCTATTTTGTAAATTACATCTTCAAGGATCGGTAGGATGGTCAGTTTTACGAGGGTATGTTTGGCAGCATGAGTGAAGGATGCTTTGTTGCGAAATAAGGAATCCGATTCAATTAGATTTCATTTTGGATTGGAGATGTTTAATGTGAGTCTGGAAGGAGAGTTTACAGTCTAACCAGACACCTAGGTATTTGTAGTTGTCCACGTATTCTAAGTCAGAGCCGTTCAGAGTAGTGATGCTAGACGGGCGGGCAGGTGCGGTCAGCGATCGGTTGAAGGGCATGCATTTAGTTTTACTTGCATTTAAGAGCAGTTGGAGGCCATGGAAGGAGAGTTGTATGGCATTGAAGCTCATCTGGAGGTTAGTTAACACAGTGTCCAACGAAAGGCCAGAGGTATACAGAATGGTGTCGTCTGCATAGAGCTGGATCAAAGAATCACCAGCAGCGAGAGCAAAATCATTGATGTATACAGAGAAGAGAGTCGACCCGAGAATTGAACCCTGTGGCACAGAGAAGTAGTTGATGAACCAAGCGAGACAATCATTTGAGAAATCAAGGCTGTTGAGTCTGCCAATAAGGATGTTGTGATTGACAGAGTCAAAAGCTTTAGCCAGGTCGATGAATACGGGTGCACGGTAATGTTTCTTATTGATGGCGGTTATGATATCGTTTAGAACCTTGAGTGTGGCTGAGTGTGCCATGACCAGTTCTGAAACCAGATTGCATAGCGGAGAAGGTATGGTGAGATTCAAAATGCTCGGTAATCTGTTTGTTAACTTGGCTTTCAAAGACCTTAGAAAGGCAGGGTAGTATAGATATAGGTCTGTATCAGTTTGGGTCTAGACTGTCTCCCCCTTTGAAGAGGGGGATGACTGAGGCAGCTTTCCAGTCTATGGGAATCTCAGACGATACGAAAGAGGTTGAACAGACTACTAATAGGGGTTGCAACCATTTCTGCAGATACTTTTAGAAAGAGAGGGTCCAGATTGTCTAGCCCGTTCAGATTTTGCCGCTCTTTCAGAACATCAGCTATCTGGATTTGGGTGAAGGAGAAGTGGGGGAGGTTTGGGTGAGTTGCTGTGGGGAGCGCAGGGCTGTTGACCAGGTTAGGGGTAGCCAGGTGAAAAGTATGGCCAGCCGTAGAAAAATGCTTACTGAAATTCTCAATTATTGTGGATTCATCGGTCGTGACAATGTGTTCTAGCCTCAGTGCAGTGGGCAGCTGGGAGGAGGTGCTCTTATTCTCCATGGACTTTAGTGTCCCAGAACTGTTTTGAGTTTGTACTACAGGATGTACATTTCTGCTTGAAAAAGATAGGAAAGCTAAGGCTAACTGCCTGTGTATATTGGTTCCTAACTTCCCTGAAAATTTGCATTTCATGTATTCGATGCTAATGCAGAACGCCACAGGATGTTTTTGTGCTGGTCAAGGGTAGACAGGTCTGGAGTGAACCAAGGGCTATATCTATTCCTGGTTCAAAGTTTTTTGAATGGAGCATGCTTATTTAAGATGGTGAGGAAGGCACTTTTAAAGAATTACCAGGCATCCTCTATAGAGGTCGACCGATTATTATTTTTCAACACCGATACCGATTATTGGAGGACCGAAAAGCCGATACCGATTAATCGGCCGGTTTTAAAAAAATGTATTTGTAATAATGACAATTACAACAATACTGAATGAACAGTTATTTTAACATAATATAATACACCAATACAATCAATTTAGCCTTAAGTAAATAATGAAACATGTTCAATTTGGTTTAAAAAATGCAAAAACAAAGTTTTGGAGAAGAAATTAAAAGTGCAATATGTGCTATGTAAGAAAGCTAACGTTTCAGTTCCTTGCTCAGAACATGAGAACATATGAAAGCTGGTGGTTCCTTTTAACATGAGTCTTCAATATTCCCAGTTAAGACGTTTTAGGTTGTAGTTATTATAGGAATTATAGGACTATTTCCCTCTATACCATTTGTATTTCATTAACCTTTGACTATTGGATGTTCTTATAGGCACTTTAGTATTGCCAGTGTAACAGTATAGCTTCCATCCCTCTCCTCGCTCCTCCCTGGGCTCCAACCAGCAACACAATGACAATTGGCGCACGCTAACTAGCTAGCCATTTCACTTCGGTTACACGAGCCTAATCTCGGGAGTTGATAAGCTTGAAGTCATAAACAGTGCAATGCTTGACGCACAACGTAGAGCTGCTGTCAAAACGCACAAAAGTGCTGTTTGAATGAATGTTTACGTGCCTGCTTCTGCTTACCACCACTCAGTCAGATACTTAGATACTTGTATGCTTGTATGCTCAGTCAGATTATATGCAACGCAGGACACACTAGATAATATCTAGTAATATAATCAACCATGTGTAATTAACTAGTGATTATGATTTTTTACAAGATAAGTTTAATGCTAGCTAGCAACTTACCTTGGCTTACTGCATTCGCGTAACAGGCAGTCTCCTTGTGGAGTGCAACGAGAGAGAGGCAGGTCGTTATTGCTTTGGACTAGTTAACTGTAAGGTTTTAAGATTGGATCCCCTGAGCTGACAAGGTGAAAATCTGTCGTTCTGCCCCTGAACAAGGCAGTTAACCCACAGTTCCTAGGCCGTCATTGAAAATAAGAATATGTTCTTAACTGACTTGCCTAGTTAAATAAAGGTATATAAAAAAAAGACAGATTCCGATTGTTATGAAAACTTGAAATCGGCCCTAATTAATCGGCCATTCCGATTAATCGGTCAACCTCTAATCCTCTACTGACGGGATGAGGTCAATGTCATTCCAGGATACCCCGGCCAGGTCGATTAGAAAGGCCTGTTCGCTGAAGTGTTTTAGGGAGCATTTGACAGTGATGAGGGGTGGTCGTCTGACCTTGGACCCATTACGGATGCAGGCAATGAGGCAGTGATCGCTGAGATCTTGGTTGAAAACAGCAGAGGTGTATTTGGAGGGCATGTTGGTTAGAATAATATCTATGAGGGTGCCCGTATTTACAGATTTGGGGTTGATCATTTGTGTGAGATTGCGGGCATCAAGCTTAGATTGTAGGATGGCCGGGGTGTTTCTAGGTCACCTATAAGCACGAACTCAGAAGATAGATGGGGGGGAAATCAATTCACATATGGTGTCCAGGGCACAGCTGGGGCAGAGGGTGTTCTATAGCAAGCGGCAACAGTGAGAGACTTGTTTCTGGAAAGGTGAATTTGTAGAAGCTTGAATTGTTTTGTTACAGACCTGGATAGTAAGACAGAACTCTGCAGGCTATCTCTGCAGTAGATTGCAACGCCGCCCCCTTTGGCAATTCTATCTTGGCGGAAAATATTATAGTTAGGGATGGAAATTTCAGGGTTTTTGTAGGTTTTCCCAAGCCAGGATTCAGACACGGCAAAGACATTGGCAGAATGTGCTAAAGCAGTGAATAAAGTAAAATTAGGGAGTAGGCTTCGAATGTTAACATGCCTTAAACCAAGACTTTTACGGTTAATGAAGTCAACAAATGAGAGCACCAGGGGAGTAGGAGTGGAGCTAGGCACTGCAGGTCCTGGATTAACCTCTACATCACCAGAGGAACAGAGGAGAAGTAGGGTAAGGGTATGGCTAAAGGCTATACGAACTGGTCGTCTAGCAGTTAGCAGAGAGTAAAGGGAGCAGGTTTCTGGGCCCGATAGCATAGATTCAAGGCATAATGTGCAGACAAAGGTATGGTAGGAAGAGAGTACATTGGAGGTAAACCTAGGCATTGAGTAATGATGAGAGAGATATAGTCTCTAGAGACGTTTAACCTGTTAAGACTCTAGGGGCAGTATTTCATTTTTGGATAAAAAGACATGCCCGTTTTAAGCGCAATATTTTGTCACGAAAAGATGCTCGACTATGCTTGGAATTTATAGTTTTGGAAAGAAGACACTCTGACGTTTCCAGAACTGTAAAGATTTTCACTGTGAGTGCCATAGAACAGAATCTACAGGCAAAACCAAGATGTTTGAGTGACCAGGAAATCAACAGGATTTCTGGAGGCACGTTTTCCATGATCTCCTTATATGGCTGTGAATGCGACAGGAATGAACGGACACTTCCTATCGTTTCCCCCAGGTGTCTGCAGCATTGTGACGTATTTGTAGGCATATCATTGGAAGATTGACCATAAGAGCCTACAATTACCAAGTGTCCCGCACGGTGTCTGCGTGGAAATTGGTGCGCAAAAGTCAGGTACCAGTATTTTTCCATCCGAATCAGAGAAGAATGCACGCTTCCAGGGAAGGGATTTCAATGAAGAGATATATGACAAAACACCTTGAGGATTGATTCAAACAACGTTTTCCATGTTTCAGTCGATATTATGGAGTTAATTCGGAAAAAAGTTTGACGTTTAGGTGACTGAATTTTCGGTTAGTTTCGGTAGCCAAATGCATAGTAACAAAACAGAACGTTGTGTCCTACACAAGCATCTTTCAGGAAAAACTGGACATCTGCTATGTAACTGAGAGTCTCCTCATTGAAACATCTGAAGTTCTTCAAAGGTAAATTATTTTATTTGATCCCTTTGCTGGTTTTTGTGAATGTTGCGTGCTAAATGCTAACGCTAAATGCTAAGCTAGCTATCACCACTCTTACACAAATTATTGATTTTCTCTGGTTCTAAAGCATATTTTGAAAATCTGAGACGACAGGATTGTTAAGAAAAGGATAAGCTTGAGGATAGGCATATTTATTTCATTTAATTTGCAATTTTCAGAAATCGCTAATTTTGCATTATGGTAATGAGCTTGAGGTTGTAGTCACGATCCCGGATCCGGGATGGGGCGGACTAAGGTGATTTCATCACATATATGGGAGGTGGAACAACATGGTTGGTTAAGGCATATTGAGCAGGGCTAGAGGCTCTACAGTGAAATAAGACAATCACTAACCAGGACAGTAATGGACAACGTACTGTATATTGGTATTAGGGAGAGGCATGCGTAGCCAAGTAAACGTATGAGTCCAGTGAGGGGTTGGGCTGGCTGGGGACACGGAGATTCTGACAGTTAGCAGGCAGGGGCTAGCATGCTAGCATAAGGGCCTTAAATGGATGTTGCGATGGGGGGGAAGTCTGTTTTTGCCTCCTCGTGCGGTGACGTCGATAGACCAGTCGTGGAATTAGTAGGGTTCCAAATAGCAGAGGGGTCCATGTCCAATTGGCAAAATGGGTATAGTGGTCCAAGAAACTGGCTGATGGTTCAGCTAACAGTCCAATATGCTCTAGATAGCTAGCAGGTCGTGGTTATCAGAATGGGCCTTTAGTGGACGTCGCGCCTCGGGCAGATTATGTCGGTATTCCAGTCGTGAAGGATCGGCGGGTTTCTGTGCTTCAGGAGTAGCCCAGGAGCCCTAGCCGGGAGATGGGTCTAGCATGGGCTAGCTCCAGGCTAGTTGGTGCTTGCTCCGGGACGGAAACGTTAGCCAGGAGTAGTCAACCCGGGTTGCGGTTAGCTTGCTGCTATGATCCAAATGAAAAGGTTCAGAGTTTGCGGTAGTTATCCGGGGATATGGAGAGAGAAATAGGTCCGGTATGCTCTGGTTTGAAACGCGTTGTACGAACTGGCGAGAGCTTTCCGAGCTGAAGGTTAGCTGATGACCGCTAGCAGTGGTTAGCTGACTGATAGCTGTTAGCTAGTTAGCTAGCTAGCTTCAGTTGAGGTATTCCAGTTCGGAGGTAAATAGAAATACTTTAGGAAAAAAACAGATCCTCAACACATTGGGTGAGGCGGGTTGCAGGAGACTATTTTGAAGTTGAGGTTTTGGAAAAATATTAAAAAGAATGTGAAGACAAAGATATATACATGGGACAAGACAAAGACAAAGATGTCTAACTGCTACGCCATCTTGGAATCAGAAGTATGTGTTAATGAGGATTTCGACGTCTCACACGTGTTTGTTGTTTTGTTGCATCTGCTTTGTGTTCAATTACTATTGCAGTCTTCCTCCCTCATCATAATCCCTAGTGTGTTTAGGATTTTACAATAATATCAGTGTAAAATATATGTAATTGTGGGAATATTTTTAGCACAAGGTACTGTTAAACTACACAAGGCTTTTAAGTTAAACCTCCCTATGTAATTTTCCTTCTGTGGGCTGCGTGTACACTGTGGGTAATAATAGTAGTAGTACTATAATGAAGGGTCTTTCTGTTCTCACATACCATCCAACGTCATCACACACACACACTGCTGCAATGAGGATTATTTCTGTCTTCACAGTCATGCCTGCATCAACAGCAAAGTGGTAGACCAGCATTTAAAGGCTGGTAGACTCTTTCTCACCCACACTAATGCAAGTTTGTGCACTGGTGGACACACATACACAAGCATGAGACTCCAGTATGTTTTTTGTCTTTCAGTTAATTTTGGACCGATTTCACTGTTCAGAAAAGAGTGGGTTACTCTGTATGCTGAGTTGGGTGGTGGTTCTTTAAGTGGGTTATTTTCACCTGAGCAGAGGCTATATACAGTTGAAGTTGGAAGTTTACATACAGTACGTCTTAGCCAAATACATTTAAACTCAGTTTCACAATAAAAATTCCCTGTGTTAGTTAGGATCACCACTTTATTTTAAGAATGTGAAACGTCAGAATAATAGTAGAGTGGACTATTTATTTCAGCTTTGATTTCTTTCATCACATTCCCAGTGTGTCAGAAGTTCACATACACTCAATTAGTATTTGGTAGCATTGTCTTTAAATTGTTTTACTTGGGTCAAACATTTCGGGTAGCATTCCACAAGCTTCCCACAATAAGTTGGGTGAATTCTGGCCCATTCCTCCTGACAGAGCTGGTGTAACTGAGTCAGGTTTGTAGGCTTCCTTGCTCGCACATGCTTTTTCAGTTCTGCCCACACATTTTCTATAGGATTGAGGTCAGGGCTTTGTGATGGCCACTCAAATACCTTGACTTTGTTGTCCTTACGCCATTTTGCCACAACTTTGGAAGTATGCTTGGGGTCATTGTCCATTTGGAAGACCCATTTGCGATCAAGCTTTAACTTCCTGACTGATGTCTTGAGATGTTGCTTCAATATAACCAATCCTACCTCATGATGCCACCGATTTTGTGAAGTGCACCAGTCCCTTCTGCACCAAGTACCTCCACAACATGATGCTGCCACCCCCGTGCTCGACGGTTGGGATGGTTTTCTTCGGCTTGCAGGCCTCCCCCTTTTTCCTCCAAACATAACGATGGTCATTATGGCAAAACAGTTCTGTGTTTGTTTCCTCCGACCAGAGGACATTTCTCCAAAAAGCACGATCTTTGTCTCCATGTGCAGTTGCAAACCGTAATCTGGCTTTTTAATGGCGGTTTTGGAGCAGTGGCTTCTTCCTTGCTGAGCGGCCTTTTCACAATGTCCTCCTTTACTGTTGTTCTGGGATTGATTTGCACTTTTCACACTAAAGTACGTTCATCTCTAGGAGAATGCATCTCCTTCCTGAGCGGTATGACAGCTGCATGGTCCCATTGTGTTTATACTTGCATACTATTGTTTGTACAGATGAACGTGGTACCTTCAGGCGTTTGGAAATTGTTCCCAAGGATGAACCAGACTTGTGGAGGTCTACACATTTTTTTTCTGAGGTCTTGGCTGATTTCTTTTGATTTTCCCATGATGTCAAGCAAGGAGGCACTGATTTTGAAGGTAGGCCTTGAAATCCATCCACAGGTACACCTCCAATTGACTCAAATGATGTAAATTAGCCTATCAGAAGCTTCTAAAGCCATGACATCATTTTCTTGAATTTTCCAAGCTTTTTAAAGGCACAGTCAACTTAGTGTATGTAAACTTCTGACCCACTGAAATTGTGATACAGTGAATTATAAGTGAAATAATCTGTCTATAAACAATTGTTGAAAAAATGGCTTGTCATGCACAAAGTAGATGTCCTAACCGACTTCCCAAAACAATAGTTTGTTAACAAGAAATTTGTGTAGAGGTTGAAAAACGAGTTTTAATGACTCCAACCTAAGTGTATATAAACTTATGACTTCAATTGTACCTAAACTGGTATGCCATCCAGCCCTGGAGTTTCCTCTGGCCTAAAGGCTTTAATTGCATCAAGAAGTTCCTCCTCTGCAATTTGGCCCTCACACATGATATTTGTAATTTCCCTAAGTGCACGAGGGCAATTATTTGTAGTGTGACTTCCTTTTTACGACCCATTGGGGTACATTATATTATAATCTCCCTCTCTGAGGTAGAGCTCGATAGATTAGTATATATAATTTCGAAGAAGTGTGGATCATCATTATTTGGACCATATAGATGAGTTATTCAAAACTGTTTATTCTCCAAAAGCATATTTAAAATCAGCAACCTTCCTTTCGGATCTGTTTGAACAGTTTGCACTTTGGGAGTGAAATTGTTATTAATTAATATCATCACCCCTATTGAGTCTCTTTGCTCATGACAAAAATATATTTCTCCCTCCCAGTCCTTTTTCAATACAACCTCATCTGTGATTGTAGAGTGAGTTTCCTGTAAACAATAGATATTATATTTCCTCTCTTAGCCAAGTAAAGACTGATCGTCTTTTTTTACAAGTCATTACAATTATATCTAGCAATACTTATTTCACCACTTACCATAATTTAAATTATAGTTACCAAAATATGTGCCTGTAAACTCACTACCAAAAAGTACCATGATGATCAAGCTGCTAGACACCCTGAATTTATCAATTTATCCAATACTACCAGAATCAATGTCTGACATTATCCATGTAGCTGCACCATAATATATGCACTGCTAAACATATTATAGCTGCAACTAACTCTAAGTAAACTGTCTTCCAATATCCTTCCCACGAAAGACTTCCCAAAATCCCAGAAGGGGGTGTTGTCCCTGATGCTATCATACAATCTCCATGCCCATAACGCACCTTTAGCATCCTAAAACACACCTTCAACTGCCGATTGGCGTGGCCCAGGTAAAACATACCTTCAACCGGCGAATGGCGTGTGTTTAACCGCCGATTTGCGTGGCCCAGGTAAAACACATCTTCAACCGCTCACAAACGAACTGTTTGCAGACAGTAAGATACACAAACGAATAGTGTAATTATAGAACACTTGTGGATTTATATTAAGAAGCAAAGTGGAAAGCAGCATTGACCATGAAGACTCGCTGTGAGTGAATGTGACATGAGTGGTTGTTGTGAGTTGTGGATGAGCAAAAATGTCTCTTTGAGTGACATGCGGTGGGGCTTGTGTGTGTGTGTGTGTGTGAGGGAGGAAGGAAGGAAGGAAGGAAGGAAGGAAGGAAGGAAGGAAGGAAGGAAGGAAGGAGAGAGACGATTCAAGTAGCAAATGGAGTAAACAATAAAAACTGACATTACACTTGGTGGAGGGGTGTATAGTGACGAGAAGTTTGGCTCTTTTTACTAACTCTGATCCCCCCCCCCCCCTACTTGTTCAGTAAAAACAACGAATGTTTCGACTAATTTTATTGATTTGAGCCAGTAATGCCCAGAGCATGCAGGACCCCCTAACGGCGAACGGTGAACTTAAAACTGATTCTACAAGCCTCCAGTTCATCATGAGGTGTTTATTGGAGATATCATTTGTGACTGAGACTTGTAAAAGTGTGCTTTAAACAATGTACATGTGTTGATTGCTAGGCATACAAATAACACACATTTTTGATACATTTGAAACAAGGACTAGTTGTGGCTGCAACTGGTCTTGATTGTGAACGACTCTTGGTGGAATGCATTACTTGACAGCCGTGAGGGTGATAAGCACAATATCGTTTGCGAACTGCAGCACCCCAAATGATTTGTTCTTGGGTTCGAGTTTGTTGAGCAGAGACAGTGTGTATGTTTTGGTTCTACAAAGCTGTGTCCATCGTAACATTCAATAATTAATGAATTGCATTTATTCTTGCACCATGCAATCAATTGACAGTGCTAAACATATATGTTTCTTCTCTATGCTGTTATTGCTGCCTGCAGCATGATCTATTTTACAATTGTTGGTTGGAGCATGTCTCCGGAGCTGCTGAGCCAGAGGAATGCATATTAATCCAGCTGTAGTCATTGCGGCGAGCAGGGTCATCACAAGTTACCACAGCCACAAAGTCTTAAACCCTGCCTGTTTCTACAATTTATGTTATTGAAATCTGATTTTAAATCTAACCTAATCTTAACCCTAACCTCTGCTAACATTTGGTCTAACCCTTACCTTCAATTAAATTAAGACCAAAAAGTGAACTTTGTGGCTGTGGTAATTCATGAAAACCGGCCAGTAGGTCAAAGAAACAACAAAATGAACAAGTCACACAGAAAAAAAATCATCATGACTTTCGAGTCAAAAAGAACAACTCGTTCACGAACTGCACATGACTAGTGGTGTAACACATATAACAAACAAAACATTTAAATACTTTTATACAAGGTCAGATAAAACCCCAAACAGGTCCCTGCATCAATACCGGTATACTGTAAAATATGTAAAATAGTAAAATAATCTATCCTGCCTAGCCCTAGGGAAAATACTTATTTTCCACCATAATTTGCAAATAAATTCATAAAAAATCCTACAATGTGATTTTCTGGATTTTTTTTCTCATTTTGTCTGTCATAGTTGAAGTGTACCTATGATGAAAATTACAGGCCTCTCTCTTCTTTTTAAGTGGGAGAACTTGCACTATTGGCGGCTGACTAAATACTTTTTTGCCCCACTGTATTGGTTGAGGGTGAATGGAGGGGCTGGTCAGATTCGATTCTATTAACTTAAGCCTGACCTTATTTTTGAAAAGAATGTCAAAGCTATGCCGTTTCTCTTCCTGGGGTCTGCAGATGAATGAATTGCTGCTGTAATGCTGCTGGACCATGACAAGATGTTTGAGACCTACAAACATCAATCTATCCTCTTACTGCCCCATTTACACTATTTTTCATGATTTTAATAAGGATGCCTGGACGGATGGTCAAGGTTATTTACACAACGGGTCATCCATCATCCCTTTGTCTGTCTCTACTACATGCACTCACATGCATGTACACTCACACACTTGCATGCACACTCAAAATCATGCAGTGATTATGATAATACCTTCACTGAATCTTCACCCTCTTACACTGCTGATCAAATAAAATACATCTGTATTTGACACATGCACCGAATACACATGCATGCTTACGAGCCCCTCCCAATGCTGCAGAGTAAAAAAAAATGTAAAACAGAGGAATAAAATTAACAAGAATGAAGCTACTGTATATACAGGGAGTACCTGTACCAGATCAATGTGCATGGGTACGAGGTATTTGAGGTAGATATGTACAGTGCCAGTCAAAAGGTTGGACACACCTACTCATTCAAGGGTTTTTCTATATTTTTTATTATTTTCTACATAGACAATAGAATAGTGAAGACATCAAAACTATGAAATAACACAAATGGAATCATGTAGTAACCAAAAAAGTGTTAAACAAATCTAAATATATTTTATTTGAGATTCTTCAAAGTAGCCACCCTTTGCCTTATTGACAGCTTTGGACACTCTTGGCATTCTCTCAACCAGCTTCATGAGGTTGTCACCTGGAATGCATTTCAATTAACAGGTGTGCCTTGTCAAAAATTCCTTTGTGGAATTTCTTTCCTTCTTAATGCATTTTAGCCAATCAGTTGTGTTGTGACAAGGTAGGAGTGGTACACAGAAGATAGCCCTATTTGGTAAAAGACCAAGTCCATATTATGGCAAGAACAGCTCAAATAAGCAAAGAGAAATTACAGTCCAGCATTACTTTAAGACATGAAGGTCAGCGAAAACAGAACATTTCAAGAACTTTGAAAGTTTCTTCAAGTGCAGTCGCAAAACCATCAAGTGCTATGATGAAACTGGCTCCCATAAGGACCGCCATGGGAAAGGAAGACCCAGAGTTACCTCTGCTGCAGAGGATAAGTTCATTAGTTACCAGCCTCAGAAATTGCAGCCCAAATAAATGTTTCACAGAGTTCAAGTAACAGACACATCTCAACATCAACTGTTCAGAGGAGACTGAGTGAATCGGGCCTTCATGGTCGAATTGCTGCAAAGAAACCACTACTAAAGGACACCAATGAGAATAAGAGACTTGCTTGGGCCAAGAAACACAAGCAATGGACATTAGACCGGTGGAAATCTGTCCTTTAGTCTGATGTTGTCAGGACCCGGTTACGAACCCGGGTCTCCGGAGTGAGAAACAGTTCCTTAACCAACTGAGCCACGAATAGTCAGCAGAACCCAGAAGATGAGGCAGATACAGCAGTACTTGAGACGGTGTATTTAATGAAGTAAAAAGTGAAGTTCTTCAGGAAAACATGTAACTCCACAACCTCAAAAGGAATCCTACAAGAACAAAGGTAATCCTCCAAGACAAAGGTAAATCCACAAGGTGGAAGGTAAAGCACAAAAAGCCTCAAAAGATACTCAAAAAACAACCAAACAAGAACAAAAAACAGAATTCCACAAGAGAGTCCACCGGGATCAACAAGAGTTCTCAGAGTACTAGGGCTGGGTGCTAACATACAAACACAGAGCAAAGAACTGAGGAAAACAAAGGGTTTAAATACAATCAGGGGAAACGAGGCACAGGTGCAAATAATAATGGGGATCAAGGGAAAACAAAAGGTCAAAAGGCACAATGGGGGCATCTAGTGACCAAAAACCGGAACAACCCTGGCCAAATCCTGACAGATGTGTCCAAATTTGAGATGTTTGGTTCCAACACCCATGTCTTTGTGAGACGCAAAGTAGGTGAACGGATGATCTCAGCATGTGTGATTCTCACCGTGAAGCATGGAGGAGGTGGTGTGATGTTGTGGGGGTGCTTTGCTGGTGACACTGTCAGTGATTTATTTAGAATTCAAGGCACACTTAACCAGCATGCCTACCACAGCATTTTGCAGCGATACGCCATCCCATCTGGTTTGCACTTAGTAGGACTATCATTTGTTTTTCAGCAGGACAATGACTCAAAACACACCTCCAGGATGTGTAAGGGCTATTTTGACAAAGGAGAATGATGGAGTGCTGCATCAGATGACCTGGCCTCAACCCAATTGAGATGGTTTGGGATGAGTTGGACCGCAGAGTGAAGGAAAAGCAGCCAACAAGTGCTCGGCATATGTGGGAACTCCTTCAAGACTGTTGTGGGAACTCCTTCAAGTTATTTAGGCAAGTTACCTTGGTGTTTTTGGGAACAGGGACATTGGTGAACAACTTGAAACATGTTGGGATTACCAACTGGAACAAGGAGAGATTGAAAATGTCAGTGAATACACTTGCCAGCTGATCTGCACATGCTCTGAGAATGCGCCATGTTATTCCGTTTGACTTTCATGCAGGACTCAGTGTTTCCCTCGAAGCGAGCATAAAAGGCATTTTGCTCGATTGGGAGTTCTGCTTTACTGGGCATCTCACGGCTGGGTTTCCCTTTGTAGTCCGTTATCATCTGCAAGCCCTGCCACATCCGACGAGCGTCAGAGCCGGTGTAATAGTTTTTCACCTTCCTTTTATATTGTCCTTTTGCATGTTTAATGTCTCGTCTGAGGTCTTGGCGGGCTTTCTTGCGCTTATAAGCGGTAGCTCTAGCCATTAGCCCAGCATAGATAATGTTTTTTGGTTTGGGTACGTTCGTATAGTCACTGTGGAGACAACATCGTCTGTGCACTTATTAATGAAGCCCGTAACTGATGTGGTAAAATGATAAATACTATCGGATGAATCCCGGAATATAAACCGGTCTACTAGCAAAACAGTCTTGTAGCCTCGAGAAAGGGGCCTCGTATGTGTGGTCTAGAATTGTTGTGCCCCTAGTGGCACAGGAGACATATTGGTAGAAGTGAGGTAGAATGATTTTAAGTCTCCCCATGTTAAAGTCTCCACCTACCAGAACTGCTGCTTCTGGGTGTGCTTCTGGGTGTTTGTTTATGGGCCCATACAGTTCGATGAGTGGGGTTGGCTTGTGATGGGATGTAGACAGCAGTGATAATTATGGACGAGAACTCTCTTGACAGATAAAAAGGTCTACAGCTTATCAAGAGGTATTCTATATCAGGTGTGCAAAAGCTCTAGATTTTCTTCACACTGGAAGCAGGGCAACAGTTGTTGATTATGAAGGCACACCCCTCCCCCTTTGGACTTGCCTGAGGCTGCCATCGTCCGATCATCTGATGTATCATACAATACACACACGCACACACACGCATACACACTCTCAGCGGGAGCGCGATTAACATATCTCTCCATCTTCACTAGCAGACACAGCTATGGGACCCTGCTACTGTACATGTGTGTATTAAGTGAACAATGTAGCAGTCACCCATGATTCATTTATCATTGTCTATTCACAGGACTGCAATAGCCTGGAGGAGACGGGTGTTTGTGTACAATGTATGCAAGTACAGTACCATATCTCTATTAGATAACAACCGTTATGGAGTTTTTATGGCCGATGCTGATACCGATTATTGGGGGTCAAGGAGGCCGTTGGCTGCTATTTTATGTCGATATTAAATGTCATTCAATTTGAAAATGTTGATGACAACATTTCCCAGAGACAGCCATGTATGAAATAAATGTGACTTTGGTAAAAAAAAACAATCTTAACAACATAATGGTAATAATTGTATTTGAATGGTACATCTCTTGATAAACATGATAAATTAAGATGGTATAGGCATACTCACAACACAGCTGAATGCATATTCAATAGGAGTGTGTGCATGGGTTGCGTTATAGAGTTTTATTTTGGCTAATCAGTGGAGTCTATTGTGGTACAGATGACAAAAATATATTTTGTCAGGGCGCATCTCTAAACAAGTCAGCTGCCAGGACGGAACTCTAGTTCAGCTATCTGTCAAGAAAGGGGCGGGTTGTAATTTGATTCTACTGATACAATTGGATAGAGCTAGGCTGTAACTCCTCTCCCCTTCACATCTCCTCACATCTCTCTCCATCGCTCATATCACTTGCTGCTGTTTACTGCTACTATGATAACTAGCTCAACGGTGAAGATATTTGTTACCAAGCAATAACATGCAAAATATCTAGTAAGGAGTGCGACGGTAGGAATAAATCTGAAACGACGATGCACGTTCTGTCTGAATTCCTCAAATCTGCCCATAGTTTGAGAAGTGAGAACGCACGCACACGCTGATCTACAGCTTACTTGGTCCATAAAAATGCAAGAAGATTCTTAGGTAGCTGAACCTATTGACAACCTTTTTTTCTTATTATGACAATCTAATCCAACTATCCACCGTCAATTTACAGATACGATTGTGGCTGGTCAGATCAGCACATCATTAACTAACTGCCCTGTATCATTAGGATGCGCCTTGGCTGCTAACTGTACTGTATCTTAATGATACGGGACAGTTAGCAGCCGATGTGTAGCCTGGTGGTACGGGACGGTTAGCAGCCGATGTGTGACCTGGTGATGCAGAACAGTTAGCAGCCGATGTGTAACTTAGTTATACAGGACAGTTAGCAGCCGATGTGTAACCTAGTGATACAGGACAGTTAGCAGCCGATGTGTAACTTATTTATACCGGACAGTTAGCAGCCGATGTGTAACCTAGTGATACAGAACAGTTAGCAGCCGCGGCGTAACCTAGTGATACAGGACAGTTAGCAGCTGCGGCGTAACCTAGTGATACAGGACAGTTAGCAGCCGATGTGTAACTTATTTATACCGGACTGTTAGCAGCCGATGTGTAACCTAGTGATACAGAACAGTTAGCAGCCGCGGCGTAACCTAGTGATACAGGACAGTTAGCAGCCGCGGCGTAACCTAGTGATACAGGACAGTTAGCAGCCGCCGCGTAACCTAGTGATACAGGACAGTTAGCAGCCGCCGCGTAACCTAGTGATACAGGACAGTTAGCAGCCGCCATGTAACCTAGTGATACAGGACAGTTAGCAGCCGCCGCGTAACCTAGTGATACAGAACAGTTAGCAGCCGATGTGTAACCTAGTGATACAGGACAGTTAGCAGCCGCCGCGTAACCTAGTGATACAGGACAGTTAGCAGCCGCCGCGTAACCTAGTGATACAGGACAGTTAGCAGCCGCCGCGTAACCTAGTGATACAGGACAGTTAGCAGCCGATGTGTAACCTAGTGATACAGGACAGTTAGCAGCCGATGTGTAACCTAGTGATACAGGACAGTTAGCAGCCGATGAGTAACCTGGTGATACAGGACAGTTAGCAGCCGAGGTGTATCTTAGTGAAACAGGACAGGTAGCAGCCGATGTGTAACCTGGTGATACAGGACAGTTAGCAGCCGAGGTGTATCTTAGTGATACAGGACAGTTAGCAGCCGAGGTGTATCTTAGTGATACAGGACAGTTAGCAGCCGATGTGTAACCTAGTGATACAGGACAGTTAGCAGCCGATGTGTAACCTAGTGATACAGGACAGTTAGCAGCCGAGGTGTATTTTAGTGATACAGGACAGTTAGCAGCCGATGTGTAACCTGGTGATACAGGACAGTTAGCAGCCGATGTGTAACCTGGTGATACAGGACAGTTAGCAGCCGAGGTGTATCTTAGTGATACAGGAGAGTTAGCAGCCGATGTGTAACCTGGTGATACAGGACAGTTAGCAGCCGAGGTGTATCTTAGTGATACAGGACAGTTAGCAGCCGAGGTGTATCTTAGTGATACAGGACAGTTAGCAGCCGATGTGTAACCTAGTGATACAGGACAGTTAGCAGCCGATGTGTAACCTAGTGATACAGGACAGTTAGCAGCCGAGGTGTATTTTAGTGATACAGGACAGTTAGCAGCCGATGTGTAACCTGGTGATACAGGACAGTTAGCAGCCGATGTGTAACCTGGTGATACAGGACAGTTAGCAGCCGAGGTGTATCTTAGTGATACAGGAGAGTTAGCAGCCGATGTGTAACCTGGTGATACAGTACAGTTAGCAGCCGAGGTGTATCTTAGTGATACAGGACAGTTAGCAGCCGATGTGTAACATGGTGATACAGGACAGTTAGCAGCCGAGGTGGATCTTAGTGATACAGGACAGTTAGCAGCCGATGTGTAACTTATTTATACCGGACAGTTAGCAGCCGATGTGTAACTTAATGATACAGGACAGTTAGCAGCCGATGTGTAACCTAGTGATACAGGACAGTTAGCAGCCGATGTGTAACTTATTTATACCGGACAGTTAGCAGCCGATGTGTAACCTAGTGATACAGGACAGTTAGCAGCCGATGTGTAACCTGGTGATACAGGACAGTTAGCAGCCGATGTGTAACTTATTTATACCGGACAGTTAGCAGCCGATGTGTAACCTAGTGATACAGAACAGTTAGCAGCCGATGTGTAACTTAGTTATACAGGACAGTTAGCAGCCGATGTGTAACCTAGTGATACAGAACAGTTAGCAGCTGATGTGTAACCTAGTGATACAGAACAATTAGCAGCCGATGTGTAACTTAATGATACCGGACAGTTAGCAGCCGATGTGTAACCTGGTGATACAGGACAGTTAGCAGCCGATGTGTAACTTATTTATACCGGACAGTTAGCAGCCGATGTGTAACCTGGTGATACAGGACAGTTAGCAGCCGCGGCGTAACCTAGTGATACAGGACCGTAGAAACTATTACACTCAACTGAACGACTTGATTAGTGTAGTGTTAGCTAGCTACATAGTTGTCTTTGCTGTCTTCGTATCCAAGATAATTGTGTAGTTTAGAGTGTGTAGTCTTAGAGTGATTATCTTAATTTACCGAGGTTAGCTAGCCAGCTATTTGTCGTCCTTAACGTAGGAGATACTGCTAGCTAGCCAACAGCTAGCCAACGTCTACCGAATAGAACTCAACAACCCGGTCGCATTCCGCTTCGCTCCACAGGTAGTATCACATTTTCATTTCATTTCATTACAGTACAACGGTTTGATTTGTTTGATCGTAGCTAGCTACATAGCTAGCTACATAGCCGTCTTTGTATCAAAGATAATTGTGTAGTCTAGAGGGATTTTCTAGGTTAGCTAGCCAGCTATTGTCGTTCTTTTAACGCAGCGTAACGTTAACAACACTGCTAGCTAGCCAGCTAGCCTCCGAATAGCAGCACTGTAGAAACTATTACACTCAACGGAACGACTTGATTAGTGTAGTGTCAACAACGCAGCCACTGCCAGCTAGCCTACAAAGTCAACAATGCAGCCACTGCCAGCTAGCCTACTTCAGCAGTACTGTATCATTTTAATAATTTTAGTCAATAAGATTCTTGCTACGTAAGCTTAACTTTCTGAACATTCGAGACGTGTAGTCCACTTGTCATTCTAATCTCCTTTGCATTAGCGTAGCCTCTTCTGTAGCCTGTCAACTATGTGTCTGTCTATCCCTGTTCTCTCCTCTCTGCACAGACCATACAAACGCTCCACAACGTGTGGCCGCGGACACCCTAATCTGGTGGTCCCAGCGCACACGACCCACGTGGAGTTCCAGGTCTCCGGTAGCCTCTGGAACTGCCGATCTGCGGCCAACAAGGCAGAGTTCATCTCAGCCTATGCCTCCCTCCAGTCCCTCGACTTCTTGGCACTGACTGAAACATGGATCACCACAGATAACACTGCTACTCCGACTGCTCTCTCTTCGTCCGCCCACGTGTTCTCGCACACCCCGAGAGCTTCTGGTCAGCGGGGTGGTGGCACCGGGATCCTCATCTCTCCCAAGTGGTCATTCTCTCTTTCTCCCCTTACCCATCTGTCTATCGCCTCCTTTGAATTCCTTGCTGTCACAGTTACCAGCCCTTTCAAGCTTAACATCCTTATCATTTATCGCCCTCCAGGTTCCCTCGGAGAGTTCATCAATGAGCTTGATGCCTTGATAAGCTCCTTTCCTGAGGACGGCTCACCTCTCACAGTTCTGGGCGACTTTAACCTCCCCACGTCTACCTTTGACTCATTCCTCTCTGCCTCCTTCTTTCCACTCCTCTCCTCTTTTGACCTCACCCTCTCAACTCCCCCCCCCTACTCACAAGGCAGGCAATACGCTCGACCTCATCTTTACTAGATGCTGTTCTTCCACTAACCTCATTGCAACTCCCCTCCAAGTCTCCGACCACTACCTTGTATCCTTTTCCCTCGCTCTCATCCAACACTTCCCACACTGCCCCTACTCGGATGGTATCGCGCCGTCCCAACCTTCGCTCTCTCTCCCCCGCTACTCTCTCCTCTTCCATCCTATCATCTCTTCCCTCTGCTCAAACCTTCTCCAACCTATCTCCTGATTCTGCCTCCTCAACCCTCCTCTCCTCCCTTTCTGCATCCTTTGACTCTCTATGCCCCCTATCCTCCAGGCCGGCTTGGTCCTCCCCTCCCGCTCCATGGCTCGACGACTCATTGCGAGCTCACAGAACAGGGCTCCAGGCAGCCGAGCGGAAATGGAGGAAAACTCGCCTCCCTGCGGACCTGGCATCCTTTCGCTCCCTCCTCTCTACATTTTCCTCTTCTGTCTCTGCTGCTAAAGCCACTTTCTACCACTCTAAATTCCAAGCTTCTGCCTCTAACCCTAGGAAGCTCTTTGCCACCTTCTCCTCCCTCCTGAATCCCCCCCCCCCCCCCTCCTACCTCTCTGCAGATGACTTCGTCAACCATTTTGAAAAGAAGGTCGACGACATCCGATCCTCGTTTGCTAAGTCAAACGACACCGCTGGCTCTGCTCACACTGCCCTACCCTGTGCTCTGACCTCTTTCTCCCCTCTCTCTCCAGATGAAATCTCGCGTCTTGTGACGGCCGGCCGCCCAACAACCTGCCCGCTTGACCCTATCCCCTCCTCTCTTCTCCAGACCATTTCCGGAGACCTTCTCCCTTACCTCACCTCGCTCATCAACTCATCCCTGACCGCTGGCTACGTCCCTTCCGTCTTCAAGAGAGCGAGAGTTGCACCCCTTCTGAAAAAACCTACACTCGATCCCTCCGATGTCAACAACTACAGACCAGTATCCCTTCTTTCTTTTCTCTCAAACTCTTGAACGTGCCGTCCTTGGCCAGCTCTCCCGCTATCTCTCTCAGAATGACCTTCTTGATCCAAATCAGTCAGGTTTCAAGACTAGTCATTCAACTGAGACTGCTCTTCTATGTATCACGGAGGCGCTCCGCACCGCTAAAGCTAACTCTCTCTCCTCTGCTCTCATCCTTCTAGATCTATCGGCTGCCTTCGATACTGTGAACCATCAGATCCTCCTCTCCACCCTCTCCGAGTTGGGCATCTCCGGCGCGGCCCACGCTTGGATTGCGTCTCCTCACCACATCTCCTCACCACACGCTCTCACCACTGGTGTCCCCCAGGGCTCTGTTCTAGGCCCTCTCCTATTCTCGCTATACACCAAGTCACTTGGCTCTGTCATAACCTCACATGGACTCTCCTATCATTGCTATGCAGACGACACACAATTAATCTTCTCCTTTCCCCCTTCTGATGACCAGGTGGCGAATCGCATCTCTGCATGTCTGGCAGACATATCAGTGTGGATGACGGATCACCACCTCAAGCTGAACCTCGGCAAGACGGAGCTGCTCTTCCTCCCGGGGAAGGACTGCCCGTTCCATGATCTCGCCATCACGGTTGACAACTCCATTGTGTCCTCCTCCCTGAGCGCTAAGAACCTTGGCGTGATCCTGAACAACACCCTGTCGTTCTCAACTAACATCAAGGCGGTGGCCCGTTCCTGTAGGTTAATGCTCTACAACATCCGCAGAGTACGACCCTGCCTCACACAGGAAGCGGCGCAGGTCCTAATCCAGGCACTTGTCATCTCCCGTCTGGATTACTGCAACTCGCTGTTGGCTGGGCTCCCTGCCTTTGCCATTAAACCCCTACAACTCATCCAGAACGCCGCAGCCCATCTGGTGTTCAACCTTCCCAAGTTCTCTCACGTCACCCCGCTCCTCCGCTCTCTCCACTGGCTTCCAGTTGAAGCTCGCATCAGCTACAAGACCATGGTGCTTGCCTACGGAGCTGTGAGGGGAACGGCACCTCAGTACCTCCAGGCTCTGATCAGGCCCTACACCCAAACAAGGGCACTGCGTTCATCCACCTCTGGCCTGCTCGCCTCCCTACCACTGAGGAAGTACAGTTCCCGCTCAGCCCAGTCAAAACTGTTTGCTGCTCTGGCCCCCCAATGGTGGAACAAACTCCCTCACGACGCCAGGACAGCGGAGTCAATCACCACCTTCCGGAGACACCTGAAACCCCACCTCTTTAAGGAATACCTAGGATAGGATAAAGTAATCCTTCTCACCCCCCCCCCTTTAAGATTTAGATGCACTATTGTAAAGTGGCTGTTCCACTGGATGTCATAAGGTGAATGCACCAATCTGTAAGTCGCTCTGGATAAGAGCGTCTGCTAAATGACTTAAATGTAAAAATTAAGAAGCTAACATTACACTGCAAATCATATGGCTCGTTGGTGCATGTTCAAAATGATAACCAACTAACATTAGCGAGCTACAGTGCCTTCGGAAAGTATTCAGACCCCTTGATATTTTTCTACATTTTATTACGTTACAGCCTTATTCTAAAATGGATTAAATTAAATAAAACATACTCAGTAATCTACACACAATACCCCATAATGTAACGTCTGCTTCCAACTCACACTCTCAATCCCCTGAACGCAGCTCACTTTCCAGCCCACTTTCTAGCTCCCACTCTCAAACACATAGATCCCCTGAATGCAGCTCACACTCCAGATCCCAATCACCTGAATTCTGATCACCTGTTCACACACCTGTATGTCATTACCACACACTATTTAGTTAAGTTCTTTGCACCCCATCATTGTGAGGTATTGTTTGTTTTGATACACATTCTATTTGGAGCTTTGTTTATTTTCGTATTAGTCTTCACTAACAACGCTTTTTTGCCTATACCCTGCCTGTACTTTGGCCGATCAGATTTCCTGTCATCAACCTCTTGCCTGATCTCCCGGACTACGCTATTAGCCTTTTCCTTCCCTGTTACCTTTTGGGAGTAAAATACCTTATTTACATAAGTATTCAGACCCTATGCTATGAGACTTGAAATTGAGCTCAGGTGCATCCTGTTTCCATTGATCATCCTTGAGACGTTTCTACAACTTGATTGGAGTCCATCTGTGGTAAATTCAATTGACTGGGCATGATTTGGAAAGGCACACACCTGTCTATATAAGGTCCCACAGTAAACAGTGCATGTCAGAGAAAAACCAAGCCATGAGATCGAATAAATTGTCCGTAGAGCTCTGAGACAGGATTGTGTCGAGGCAGAAATCTGGGGAAGGGTACCAAAACATTTCTGCAGCATTGTAGGTCCCCAAGAACACAGTGGCCTCCATTCTTAAATGAAAGAGATTTGGAACCACCAAGACTCTTCCTAGTGCTGGCCGCCCGGCAAAACTGAGCAATCGGGGGAGAAGGGCCTTGGTCAGGGAGGTGACCAAGAACCTGATGGTCAGTCTGACAAAGCTCTAGTTCCTCTGTGGAGATGGGAGAACCTTCCAGAAGGCCAACCATCTCTGCAGCACTCCAACAATCAGGTCTTTGTGGCAGAGTGGCCAGACAGAAGCCATTCATTAAAGGCACATTGGAGTCTGCCAAAATGTACCTGAAGACTCACAGACCATGAGAAACAAGATTCTCTGGTCGGATGAAACTAAGATTGAACTATTTGGCCTGATATGCCAAGCATCACTTCCAGAGGAAACATGTCACCATCCCTACAGTGAAGCATGGTGGTGGCAGCATCATGCTGTGGGGATTTTTCAGCGACTGGAAGACCAGAATCGAGGCAAAGATGAATGCAACAAAGTACGGAGAGATCCTCGTTTAAAACCTGCTCCAGAGCGCTCAGGACCTCAGACTGGGGTGAAGGTTCACCTTCCAACAGGACAACGACCCTAAGCACACAGCCAATACAACGCAGGAGTGGCTTCGGGACAAGTCTCTGAATGACGTTGACTGGCCCAGCCAGAGCCCGGACTTGAACCTGATCGAGCATCTCTGGGGAAACCTGAAATAAGCTGTGCAGCGACGCTCCCCATCCAACCTGACAAAGCTTGAGAGGATCTGCAGAGAAGACTGGGAGAAATTCCCCAAATAAAGGTGTGCCAAGCTTGTAGCGACATACCTAAGACGACTCAAGGCTGTAATCACTGCCAAAGGTGATTACAACACTGAGTAAAGGGTTTGAATACTTATGTAAATGTGATATTTCAGTCAAATAAATCCTGTTTTTGCTTTGTCATTATGGGTTATTGTGTGTAGACTAATGGGGGGGGGGGGAAACGATTTAATCAGTTATAGTATAAGGCTGTAACGTTTAGAAAAAGTCAAGGGGTCTGGATATTTTCCGTAGGCACTGTATGTTGGCTATTAGATCTTATCTGATATCTTTGCACCATGTTTATCGAGCCAGCTATCTAGCATAGTAGCTAATATAGCTAGCTAGTTAACACCACAGATAAAAGGGTTATCGCAATCTTTGCTAACAGGTAACATAGCAAGTTAGCTTGCTTATTGCATGCATGTCACGGCATGTTGACATAAGCCTTATTATTAGTGAATTAAACAAAACTAATATTTGCGACAGGAGTTGTATTTTGGACACTGTGTCAATTCATCCGTTTCTCAATACTGCACCTTTCAGTTGGAGAATGAGCTAGCTTGCTGCTGCTGCAACTTCCCCCAGCTCCTCTGCATTGTGCAGTGCTCGTGGCTCAGGCAGTGAGTGGCGGCTGGCATAGCAGCAGTTTTGCAATGTAGAGGGACTATCGGCAATGCCGATAGAGAAGGGCTGATGGCCGTTAGACTTGAAAAGGTCAATATCCTCCCAATATATCAGCTCGGTCGTTCTCTAATCTCTATAGATGCTATGTGACAGTAAGGGAGCTGTCCTGTGACAGTAAGGGAGCTGTCCTGTGACAGTAAGGGAGCTGTCCTGCTCCGTCCCCAGAGAAAGCAGTTGTCTTGAACAGGGGAGTATTTTTTATTGTTTTTTTTTAACAGGGGACGACGTTGTATAACACTTGAGATGAGGTCACTATCAGCTGACTGGACACTCACTAAGCTCTTTGTCCACAAGCTAGATCTGTCTTTGTGTGTCTGTTTGTGTGTGTATGCGTGTATGTATACTTACCCTTGGGTGAAAGTTTTCACAAACTTGGACTCTCTATATGTTGAACAATATAATGCATTTCTGTTTTCCTGATTTTTTAAGTGTTTTTATTGGTTGAAAAATAGAGAGGGAAGCATGACTGTGCTTTATTGACACTCATGATAACGACAGAGTGACCAGATATTTAACTATAGGGATTTGCATATCAGTCTTCTGTATCATTCATTGTTTCAGAGACATTTGAGGAATTTTATAAATCTAAGTAATGGTTGATTTTACTCCTGTTTATCCATACTGTACACCTCTCCAGCTACTGCTTACAGAAATCAAAAGAACAAAAAGTTCCCACATAGACTCATTTCACACTCTGTATATCTTCCTCACGTGAACCTGAACTATGGGCATGCTCTTCCTCCATGTGATCAGACTAGGTCTAGATAGTGTCAGTATGCATGAGGCCTCTCTTAATACCATTTCCCTCTAGTGCCAGGCTGTATTAATGAGGTTATCTAACTGGTCCTGTTCACCACTTCTCTCCGCTTCTGCCATGTAGTCTCTCTGGACTCATGAATTAGTACAAGAGCCCTTGTGCAGTGTGGGAGCAAGTCTTTGATCTGCTTCTGACAGAGAGACAGGTCAGTCAGAGCTCCCTGAGTGGGACAGGTATGCTCAGAACACTGAACACAGCCCAGGAGAGAAGAAACATGGAGTGTTGCTACCAAGTAACAAGCAGAAAGTACTGTAGCTGATTGAAAATCTGTGCATCATGAACAATTTGCTATAATTGTGCAGTGAGGAAAGTTGAAGGAGGAGAAGTGGTAGGGGAGAACGCAGCTGTGAAGAGAGTCTGACTCAGCGAGAGCAGAGAGTTGGGAGTAAACTAATGGTGAGGTCACAGGATGATGTCTTCTCTCCAAGGAACCAGAACCTTTTAAATTAGTCACGTGTGGACTAGAGGTCAGAGGTCATATAGATCAGCACATGCTTCCTGTGGTGTCACTAGGTTAGCGGGCTGTGATAGGCTACTGTATGTTACAGTATATCCTTCCCTGTTCTCCTCTGCAATAGATATTTGTCACAGTCTCTTCTGCTCCCCCTCCCAGTCTGTCGGTGTGTCCTTAGGGAAGTGAAACCAACAGGGATTTTCCACTTCTTTTCCAGGTCAGAATGTGTGTGACAGGATCTGTTTCCCAGAAAGCAAGTGTGTGTGAGAGAGAGATAGAGGAAGGAAGAGAGTGACAGTGAGCGAAGAAGAGAGCATAGCAGGGGGGATGATGAAAAGAGATAGTTACTTTACCCACACCACCTGAGGAACTTGCATTTCTAGTCTGAAGTGTCAAGGGATTCACACCGGCCGCTGTGCATCTATCTGCTACACACAATCAATTATTCACTCAGAGGAGATTAATATTTCATAACGGTTGACTCGCCTCCCATACCTCCACTCCTCTGCCTTTTTTATGTGTCTCTGTTCTTGTGGAATTCTAAAAGGAGGAGGAGAAGCACTTTGGTTAAAGCCTCCTCGTCTTCCTGCGTTCTGTGGGAGAGTCTGCTGCTGGTCTAATCTTCTAAAGCTACCTCGCTGTGAGAACTCTGTGTTGGGTGTTGTGGAATTTTGCGTTTGCATTTTGAGTGGCTCAGGTTCTCAGGCGTTTTTCAAAGACATTCCAGGTCCACATTAAAGATGTATGGGCCTCCACACTTCACTCCAATTTGAGATGCACTCGTTAAGTCCTAGTAGCATTTCATGCTTATAAGGCTCAGCCTTAGACCCCTCTTGACAATAGGCCTGAATGTGGTCAGATTGGCACATGATTGAAGTCTAAAAAGTCTGACCATTTATCCTCATGTCCTTCAAATGCTCTTTAGAAAAACGATCAATGTGCTTGTCCAGGTTAAGGGTTTAACACTAAAGGAAAGAGCATAGGACTATTAATGTACTGCTATCTGTATCATTATACTCTCCACGATGTCTGTTACCTGCATGGAATACAGTATGAATTGTGCCTTTGATGTCTCCATCATGACTGCAGGCGGTCAGTAATATATTCCTCCCAGGCTCAGAGTAGAAAACACTCACCTACACAATATCTCTCTCTCGCAAACTGACATTACACCAATAACATAAGAGTTTCATCTGAATATTTGAGCTTGTTGGTTGTAGTCTGTTTGGATTGGATAAGAACTGTGTAGTACAGCAATCTGAGCTCTGCCTTCGAGATAGATGAATAGTTCTATTCCAATCCCTGGGATTAAAGTGAGATAGAGTGTGAGAGAGATAGATAGAGAGTGAGTGTGAATGAGCGGTAATGAGAGTGAAAGAGAGCTAGAGTGAGAGAGACCCAAACATAACCAGGTGGAAGCTCACTCACTTGGCGGTATTTGTAAGTATGCCGCCTTGGAGTCAGGCTGCGCTGCAATCTGTCTGTTTTACAGGGAGACATCACATTTGCCCCTCAAGGGCCTTGATCCAACTCCTGTCATGAGTGGTATAATGTAGCGTTGTTTGGCCTATCTTGGCTTAGACAGCGCCTGTTTATAGTCTGTCTGTCTGTCTGTCCGTCCGTCCGTCCGTCCGTCCGTCCATGTGTGTGTGTTCCTCATCCTACCCCTGCCACAGGCCCTGAACTGGTTGTCCTGGATGACCTCTGCCAGATGGGTTGTACTGTCAGTACTAGCTCCTAGCTCAGACACGCAACGCAATGCAGCTTAGTTTGGGTTTTTGCTAGTCTAGTCGCTCTGCTGGCTCTCGGCCACTTTCTCTCTCTTTCTATCTCTCTCTCTGACTCTCTTTAACTTTCTTTCTGTATAATTCCCTGGAGATGCCTTTGAAAATGTAACTGTGTAAAGTGCAGTTGTCGTTCTGTCTCCGTCATGCCACTCAGTAGGGGGTTCGCTAAATTCACTCCATGCTGAATGTACTCTCTGCATGATTCCAGACGTGTGTGATTTCTGTCAGTTTGCAGAGCGGTTCCATTAATGCATATTCTGCTGTGCATCAAGGTTGTTGAGAAGTCATTGGTGTTGTGTCTTCTACATGATATGTTGTGACATAAGGTCATTGTGATAAGGTCTCGGCTCTGCTGATATGTGAATATGAGAGTCACTGCTCAACCTTAGATCCCCTACAACGCACCCCCTAGACACACACACACACACACACACGCACACGCACACGCACACGCACACGCACACGCACACGCACACGCACACGCACACGCACACGCACACACACACACACACACACACACACCGTGTAGTTGGAGGGTTTGTGTTCTAGGCTGATGCCAGGGAGTGATGTGGCTAGGTGCCAGATGACCACAGTGTCCCAGGTTCCCAGCAGTGAGAATGCTATGTCAAATACTGGGGACATGTCAATGTCCTGAAGACATCAGCTCCTGGCTCTCCTTCAATAGTCTTCTGTTTTGTCCCATTACATCAGGGTGAACTGAAAATAGCATTGTCTAATAATCTCTATAGGGATGTGTGGCTGAAGATGGAGGTAATGTCCGTTAAACAGGGTAGATGCTTTCTGAATGTGAAAGCTAAAGATTTTCTTTTACACTCTTGTATTTTATCTTGTGGTTTCAGTCAGGGATGGTTTAATGCAGGGGCTTAGCAGGGCTGAAGCCCCTGGGCCCAGGCCCGTGGGGGGCCCAGGCCCGTGGGGGGCCCAGGCCCGTGGGGGGCCCAAGAGGAAGCAACATTTAAAATACATGTACATTGGGGCAAAAAAGTATTTAGTCAGCCACCAATTGTGCAAGTTCTCCCACTTAATTTTCATCATAGGTACACTTCAACTATGACAGACAAAATGAGAAAACAAATCCAGAAAATCACATTGTAGGATCTTTTATGAATTTATTTGCAAATTATGGTGGAAAATAAATATTTTCTCATTTTGTCTGTCATAGTTGAAGTGTACCTATGATGAAAATTACAGGCCTCTCATCTTTTTAAGAACTTGCACAATTGGTGGCTGTCTAAATATTTTTTTGCCCCACTGTATGTTATTATGGCTTTAGTATAACGGGGCTTTTTCTTCAACAGTAAATTTACCACGCTTCAAATTGCATCTTGCGCACAGATTTGTTTACAGAAAATTATGGCCCTGGTTTCAGTGTAATTGGTTGAGATGGTTGTTGGGATTGTTGTTCAGTTAAGGACTCCTTAAAGCAGACCCATATCTGTCCCGTAATTCCCCATTTGAAATGAGGAAGGGCCTCAATGTGATCACATGTAGAGAACGCCAACGCACAAACAGACACTCAAACACACACCTTAGACGATACTTAATCACAGGAAATGTACTGTAGCTGCACCACATTGATGGGCTCATATGATAGATAGGTTGGAGTAGTTTTTCATTTATATGCACATAAAATGCAGCAGGCAAAACCACGGCTGACAAGTTTGTCTCCCTCCCCGTCTCTCACCATGCTGAGTGCCATTCTATTATGTGTTCCTACTCAGCCAAGAGATGCAGGTGTTTTTCCTGGTGATGTTTATTGGCCTCATATAATAGATTTGATATGCTGGCCAGTTTTCTTATTCATGATGTATAAGGTGTAGTGTATGATTGTTGTGCAGAGGGAAAGGAGTATAATAACAGAGTGTCTTATTAGTAGGCCTAATTGGGACAGTCCATGTTGCAAATGGGACAACATTTCTTCATTCTCGCCTATTTGGAGTTTGAATTAAGCTTATAGCCTCTAGTGACTGAGGGAATAAGGGATAGTTAGTGTTAGCTATCTCTAGTCGGCTGTACCCCTGGCATTTTTCATCCTATAGCTTATTCTCCATCTTCTTTTTAAATAGTGACCCAACTGTGAACCTATCTATCCATCCCTCTCTCCATGTAGTAATTGCTGCTTTTCACTCTTTGCTAGGTTAACAGAGCCATCGGGTTCCCTCACCGATGGACCAATCAACTACAAGTACAAGACCAAGTGCACCTGGCTGATCGAGGGCTAGTAAGTAGCTCTTTCTCTCTTTCCTCCTCCCGCCTATCGCTATTCATACCCCCTTTTCTCTACATTCCGTGCAGTACGAATTCATTCTTAGACTGATTAACGTCATTGGTCAATGGTCTTAGTGTTAAATTCTTTGTCTAATGTAAAGAATCCTGGTCAGATGTGGGCATTTGTGAAGTTCTAGGCACCTCTGCGGCCCGTTTTAAACCATGTTCTATGTTCTGTCCTCCAGCCCAAACGCTGTGCTCAGGTTGCGCTTCAACCATTTTGCCACGGAATGTAGCTGGGACCACACGTACGTCTATGACGGAGACTCCATCTATGCACCTCTGGTCGCAGTATTCAGGTCTGTGATCATACTCTACGTAGATACATGTTTACTCTCTAGTATGCGCGTCACTGTGCATGCATGAACACCAAATACTGTATACCTCCAAAGCCTAATTTGTGCAGAACACATGCAGCTAAATCATACAGAGGATTGTAGAATCTACACGTACTGCAACACCCACAGAAGGGATTCAGAATGCTGGCTAGCTGAAGAGGAATTGTTCTCTTTCTGCAATATACTGTAGGTAACGAGTGGGTGTTATCCATGAATCAATTGATTCATATTCTACATTTAGCTTGTAGGTGTTCCTCCTCTCCAGTTTTGAGAAGCAATGTTCTCCACCCACCTAGCCACCCTCTCCCCCCTTCCCTTTGAACAATAGGTCCACAATGTAATTTTATCCACTGGGGGTCCTTCACCATTGACTCTCCCCTGGTCCATCAGTATTGGCTGTGTGGTTTTTGTGTTGCGCCTAGGAGCCTGGGTGTGGTCCTCCCAGTGGGGACTCTGTCTGACTGCTGGTAAACAGATTATCTCCGATAACCTTGATGTGGCTTTGCTGTGTGTACTGTGTGTGCTGTGCTGTTCAGGCCTGAGCCTGATCCTCCATGCGATAGAAGGATCGATCCCAAGGAGAGAAAGGAATCACTTTCTCCCAATGATGTAGTGAGGGAAGGGGGGGTTGTCATGGTGACAGCAATCCCAGCTCAGCAGTCAAGGGTGACTGGGTGATCATTTACCCAGCATGCTTTTGGAGCTTAGTATGCATTTGTGTTTTGTGTGTGTGTGAATACTCCATCATTAATGTACTTTTCTTCTTCTCCCACAGCGGTCTCGTTGTCCCGGAAACGAGAGGGAACGAGACTGTTCCGGAAGTGGTAGCCACCTCTGGATATGCACTGTTGCACTTTTTCAGTGACGCTGCCTACAACCTGACTGGATTCCACATCTCCTACTCGTGAGTGGCCCCAGCCAATAAACACACTTTACATTTACAAAGTCCTCACCTCTACAGTACATCACCATTGGGGAAGTCTCTGTCTCAGTAGCAGACAGTGGGATGATTAAGAGCCATATCCCCTTTAAATTGTCTTTCCTCTCTATGTGTTCCTGCACACATAAAACCTCAGACCACATCCCAACCTCTCTAGGGTCTACAATGTCTGTCACAGGAGTCGCTGGGGAACACCATTACAGCTAAGGAGATAACACCCATTGAGACACGAGAGACGTGTGTGTGTGTGAGATTCTGAAAAAGTATTTATTGGGTTGCCTCACAAAGCAGCAGACTAGAGTCTAGCACAGCCTCAAGGCCTCCAGCACAGACATACTCCATGTGGCCATAAAGGTGTTGCCATAGCAACGCTGCTGTCACAGCCCTAAACATTATCGTCCCCCTGTTGCTGAAAAGCCCATGCATTATCCTGAATCCTTGACTTCTGTCTCTCTGTCTACTGTACCCTCCCTTTTTCTCAATTATTTTGTCTGTATCTCTTTCACGCTTCTTTCTAATTCTCTCTGGATTCCTCTGTATCTCACTCAATCTGTTCTGCTCCCAGAAAAATAATGCTTCAATGGATGTCAATCACCTCTGTTAATCAATCATTCTGTCAGCTATTTGTCTTTCGTCAATTATTACAATGATGACCTTTCCAAATGTACATCCCCCCCCACCTCTCTCTTTTCTGTGTCTGCAGGGTCAACTCGTGCCCCAATAACTGCTCAGGCCATGGGAAATGCAGCACAGGGAACTCCATCGCCAGCCGGGTGTACTGTGAGTGTGAGAAGTATTGGAAGGGCGAGGCCTGTGACATCCCCTACTGCAGGAACAACTGTGGCAGCCCCGACCATGGCTACTGTGACCTCACTGGGGAGAAAAGCTGTGTCTGTAACGACAGCTGGCAAGGTGGGGCTAGGGCCATGGTTATTCTAACATTGTGTCAAGGTTGTCACCATGGTGTGGTATCTTCATGGTGATTTATAGGGTTCATTCATTCTTTCTTCAATGACAAAGGTAAGTTCTTTGTGTTCTTGTAGATTGAGTCACACGGCTATTTTCTGGCTGACAAGAGAACTGCGAACATAGGTGCACAGAGACCATGTCTCATTTGCTACAGTAATACAAGCTGACACCCGGTGTGTTCAGCAGACACTCTATGACAGTCTTTGTTTATATGAAGAGAATGGGGTCATGTTGACACGTTTTAGGATCCACGCGAGCTGTTGGATAATGTCCAACACTCTTTCGACAGTTTGACAGCTGGAGCCTTTGATGTTGAGTATCCCATGCTCTAACAATCTAACCTTGAGGTGATGATGGAAGACCATAGGTTTCTTCATTCTCTCTGAACTATAATCCAACCGCCTTATTCATACATGCTACACTAAAAATATAATACTTGCTATATATAGTCTACCACAGTATGAGTCATAATACCCAATAAACCTAGCGGTCAAACAGAAATGGTTCCAATTGTTTTTCCACCATTCATTTTATCCATCGTGGATTTTGGAAACACTTCAAATAAGAGTTGCGTTTCATGTCGGCTTATCTTGGCGTGAAGTTTTGATAATCATATGAATCTCTCTCGGACAAGGTGACTTTTATCAGTATATTCACCTCTATTTACTCCTCAAAAATGTAATGCTAATTAGCTGCTAATGTGGCTATCATACAGAATGACAAATGCCTGTCTCAAGCTTCACGTCACTCACCAGGGCCATGATGATCTGGAAAAGACTGCCGAATCGAGGCAAAGGTAAGAATCTCTGGATCTTATGTGAGCTACATTTTGTAATTAATAAATTGGCTAAAGTTGATTAAATTGACAATTCTGTTAACTGTCTTGGGCAAGTTTGACATTGAAAATGCCTGTTATCTAGCTAGCTACAGTAGATCATGGTCAGCTAGTTAGCAACATTAGCCTGGCTAGATGGCTGCAGATTGTCTAGCCATTTTAAATGCATGAGAAATTCATAAAAACGAGTTTAGCTTTCTTTAGCTAGACTGTTGGTTTATAAAAGCCATCTAGTTAACTAACTAGCTAACTTAGATGATGAAGCTAGGGCTAGGCGTTCTTGATGATAATGTGTGTTTGTGTCTATGGGTGAGGGGTGGGTAGCCTAATACCGAGGTGTATCCTAGCTATCTACATGATTTAAGTCTGGCTTTTTGACAGGTTTCAGAGATGGACTGATCTCTAGCATCCTCTCGAGTCAACAGTGTGTGCTTACTTTACTGCAGGAAAACATTGATATGTTAGCTGTTTCCCTCTGGACAGCAGATCATTAGTATAGCTTGTAGGCAAGGTTATGTAACCTTATTTAGTCCTACCTGCTGTGGTGGGTTTTAAATGATTGTTTTTGAGGTAGAATTACTGTCATGTTATTGATGCCAAATTGCTAACCTTACTTGCACCTTCTCTATTCCAGAACCAATGGGTGTGCCTGAGTCTTATCACCTCTCAACTAGGTTAGCTGTTTCAACCTGGAACAGTATTCCAGGTTTATATATAGCACATGCTCCACTCTCAAGTTGAACTTGTTGACTGATGCCATGGTGGCGGCTGCTAAAAAGAAGGTAGCAGCTGCGAACCAGAAGACTGCATCCTGGGCAGCCCTGTTCCACACCTGCCCTGTTTGTCAGGTGAGTAGGATTGTTTTGTATTGTATGTGCCTTTTTAGGTTCCTCTCCATGTGTAGACTATTGTACTGGCCTGTGTGGGACAGTCTTTCATGTGTAGTAGTTTGTTGTATCGTATTGCTTAGTTTATCATTTGTGTCAACTTTGAATTCAAACTAAAGCCACAGATTGTTAACTTCCTCCATGTTGTACTTGACCTTTATAGAGGCAGACCCGAAGACATTCAAGCAGCACTTTGAGAGGAACGATTCCAAGTCTCCAATGGCCCCGGTACTGGTTGATGTGCAGGCCTATGTAACCACACACTCAAATGGACCTACAGCTGGGGCAAGATAGTGTAAACCACCATGTTGTCAACTAAATGCTGTCCTCAATGCTTAAGTTGTATTGTCAATGGCTCAATTTGTGGAATTCTGTGATCACTCGTCGTCTTTAATGTTATGATTATCAGACACACGATGACCAGGATTTGAGCGCTGCAACTGAGACGGAATGACGTCAAGGGACACGCTGAGACCCTGAGTATGACAGGAGGTGGGCCGGATATTTGTAACAACGATTTCAAAGGGGTGCAGGCACACTAGCACTCCATTTTTATCTCTATTCCATGACCAACCTTCTCTCTAGCTACCCCTTATTCCACACTATGCCTTTTATGGCCCAAGGTGCCTCAACTTTGGGCACTTTGGAACTTTCCATCTTATCTCTATAAACGCAGCCTACCTTCACCCATTTTCCCTATGCTGCTTTCTTCCCTTGTTGTGCTTCTGATTTGATAACATCTAGACTCAGTAACATGTTTAAAAGTTTTGTGGTGTACTGTTTCGCTACCCTTTTCTCCTGTGTAGTGCTGTCCTCCTGCTTTTTCCTGGGGTTCAGACTGAATGCAGCTCACAAATGACAGCAGCAACATGTACCTGTTCAATTGACAAGCAGGGTGTTGATATAGCTGTGTTTAGAGATGGCTTCCTTGTTTTGAGTGTTAATTGTGTTTCTCACTCTGCTGGAGTTGATCTAGTGTTTTCTATAAAACCTACCTTACGCATGACATTTGTCCATTTGTAACTCGCCCATCGCAATCACAATATGCTGTTTTATATTTTGTGCTGGTGTCAGCTAGGGATGACGTGCAGGAGTTTGCAGGGATTTGTAGTCTTGTATGATGTCGACTTTGATGCTAATTAGCCTTTTCGAACCTGAGAGTAAACAGAGCTGAATATATTGATGAAAGTCACCTTGTCCGAGGTTTACATGGTTATCGAAACATCACGCCAGGGTACGTCTGCACGAAACACAACCCTTATTTGAAGTGTTTCTAAAATCCACAATGGATCAAATGAATGCTGGTAAAAACAATTGGGACCATTTCAATGTTTGACCGCGAAGTTTTCTGGGTATTATGACGCATCCCCTGTGGGGCTCAATTGTCTGTTCACCAAGAGGAGAGACCTTTATATTCCATGTCTGCCATCTAGTGGTAATGGAGGTTTTGTTCTCACTTGAATACTGTATGTTTTGGTGATGTATTCATACACATATTTACTCTACTTTGTTCATGAGTTTTCATCTAACCTCATGACCGAAAACAGGCATTGTTCTTAATGTCATAACCCTCTGGAGTCTTCAGTGGTGTTATGTGGACTGTGTCCATGTGCATTCCATAGGAAGTGCATCCCTATTGATAAAACTAACACAAATGTGGTTGTATTGGACATGTGAGGCATGCACTTCTATGTTTCCGTTCCACTCCCTGTATGATCTGGATGATTCCGACTGTGTATCTCTTAGTTGGGCAGGATATCAACCCTGATAACATGGTATTTAACCCATTAGATATCAATGACGCGAACAATCAATATAATGATTGGGTTGATCCTGGCATAAATGTCCTGACTATTACCAGAAATGTTAAGCAATTTAACAACCTGTAAAGAGGCCACCCGATTCTGACATTGGTAGTTTGTTTCATTGATATCCTTGTGTCAACCTTGGATTGAATTAATATTGAAGATAAACGTGTTTTATATTGGGTGATTTACGAGAAATGTATTTAAAAGTGAGAACCACTCACTGCTTCTGATTTCAGCTATCTGTATCCCCTCATTTATGATCCCACAAGAGTGACCAGTTCATTTTCTCATGCTTATTGATCATAGGTCAGTAAAAAAAAAAGTTGTATAAAGTTTTTCCTGAATTCTGCAAATTACAAAAAGTATCAGAACAAATGTACTCACCTACTTCGGATATCCCCAAAAATATATTTTACAAACAAATTCCAAGAGTCCTAAAATAATATGAAGTCATCTTGGAAAATCGTCAATCAACTGTTGAGTAAGAAAATGCATCTCCAGCTATCCCATCTTCATTTATTGTTGGAAATAAGATCTATAGTGATCCTGATGGTATTTCATGTGAATAACTTCTTTATGAATGTGGGTTCCTCTGTCAAAGAAATGGAAAAAACTGATGGAAATCCCTTCGATAACATTAAGGGACATTTCCCTTCTCTGCTTCAGTTTGATCCTCCTGATGTAATGGAGGTAATTGGTAACTTAAAGATATCAGCATTGGTGCCTCTTTGGTGAAATCAGTGTCTTCCTTGATTACAGAACCTCAAAAGTATATCTTCACCAAATCTGGTATTGTACCTAACGATTAGGAAATTGCCAAAGTTATTCCCCGGTATAAATCTGAGGATCCAATAACTTTGACAAATTAAAAATATCTATATATCTGGACTACCATGTTTTTTTAAATCCTAGAAAAATAGCTGTATAAGAGAATGTTCAAATATTTAATTCAACACTATTGAACACCAATATGGTTTTTGTAAAAACTACGCCACATATGGCCCTTTTGCAACTTGTGGATAAAATCTGTACAGACCTTAACAATGAATACACTCTTGGCATCTTTTTAGATTTATCCAAATTGTTTGACACGGTTGATCATGAAATATTACTTTCTAAAAAAAATATTGGACACACTTACTCATTCAAGTTTATTTATTTTTTAATATTTTTATTTGTACTATTTTCGACATTGTAGAATAGTGACGACATCAAAACTATGAAATAACACATATTGAATCATGTAACAAAAAAAGTGTTAAAATCAAATATTTTATATTTGAGATTCTTCAAAGTAGCCAGCCTTTATCTTGACGACACCTTTGCACACTCTTGGCATTCTCTCGGCATTCTCCCATCTCCAGAGTTTCTCTGTGGAGATGGGAGAACCTTCCAGAAGAACAACCATCTCTGCAGCACTCCACCAATCAGGCCTTTATGGTAGAGTGGCCAGACAAAAGCCAGTAAAAAGGCACATGACAGCCTGCTTGATGTTTGCCAAAAGGCACCTAAAGGACTCAGACCATACGAAACAAGATTCTCTGGTCTGATTGAACTCTTTGGCTTGAATGCCAAGCATTGGGGCAGCAGGGTAGCCTAGTGGTTATAGCGTCAGACTAGTAACCGAAAGGTCGCAAGATCAAATCGCCAAGCTGACAAGGTAAAAATATGTCGTTCTGCCCCTGACCAAGGCAGTTAACCCACTCTTCCTAGGCCATCATTTAAAATTCTGAATTAAACACTGAATGGAAAAACAACAAAAGAGAATGACCGAAACAGTTCTGTCTGGTACAGAATACAAAAACAGAAAACAACTACCCACAAACACAGGTGGGAACAGGCTATCTAAGTATGGTTCTCAATCAGAGACAACGATTGACAGCTGCCTCTGATTGGGAACTATACCAGGCAAAACACATAGAAATACAACACACAGAACAAAACAGAATGAAAAACATAGAATGCCCACCCCAACTCACGCCCTGACCAAAGCAAAATAGAGACATAAAAAAGGAACTAAGGTCAGGACGTGACAGCAGCAAAGTGATGAAATCTGTTGTTATCATCAGAAAGATTTGTGGTTTGGTTCATCAGGCTTACATCCTAACTCTATACCGATATCTCATTTACTGTAGTATTGCCTGGGCCAGTACATATGCCTCCTTCCTACACAATTTACTCATCATACAAAAGACTAGCCACCTCACTAATTACCTGGCTCCATCTGCACCTTTGTTTAAGAAACTCACTATATTGTCTAATTATGACATTAATGTACCCCAATTATGCACTTTCATCTACTTTCATCTTCAAACACTCATACTTCCCAGACAGTTTACCTAAACCCTTCAATGGATTCTTCCAGGTTCTTTCTGAAATCCATCTATATGACACAAGACACTGCGATAACTTTCACCCTCCCCACCTGCGCACCTCACATAGTCAATTCTCTATCAGATACAGAGGTACCACACTCTGGAATTCTTATCTTTACTTTGCCAAAACCTCATCATCCCTCAATCTGGGGGTCAGCCTGATGAACCAAACTACCCAATAATCCCCTCCATGTATCCTATCTCTCTCTATCTCTTTCTCATACAAACTCAATCAATCAAACATGGTATACTGAGTATATAATATACAATTATAATTCATATGCTTTGTTTAACTGATTGAACACACTTTTGTACTTTTACCTGTGGTGTGGCTCATCACAAGCCTTTTGGGCTTACAACCTCACCTGTATTATCTGTACTGTTTTGTCTTTCACTTATTTTCCTTGGTGCAAATAAATACAACATACAACATAATACTTCATCCTTACAGTAGAACCAACCAAGCACCTCTCAATGAGACAGAGCCGGTGCCACTGCTGTTTTACTAGTTGCTGGTCATTGATTATAATACACTAATGAGGTTTTCTCCACTGATGTATTGGGTTAGACAGCGTGCTGGCCCATAGACCCGATCACATCCACCCATTCCACTGTCTGTCCCCCACTCTAATAGAGGCCAACAGAGGCCAATATCATCGGTACTTCTCAAAATTGGGTTTGTTGAATCAGTCCCTCCCTCCTGATTAAAACCCCTAATGGTTCTGCCACCAGTTGGCCTCTGGGTGGTGGGGTCCTGTTAGCATTTGAGGTCTTCACCATCATGGCTGACCCCCCTCATGACATAGGCTGTGTTATCAGGCCCTTCACCAGCAGGTGGTGCTGTGGTGCTGTGTATTGAAGTATTTTTGATGACTCTTTCGCTACAAACACACCTCATGTATTTGTAGGTATTTGTCATGTGTTTGAGTCATGTGTTGTCATCCTCTCCAGGTCCAGACTGTGCTCTGTCAGTACCATCCACAGAGTCTTTTTGGGTGATGCCCAACGTCAAGCCCTTCGGACAGTCTCTGGGCAGGGCCTCCCATAAGACTGTGGTCCACGGGAAACTCATGTGGGTCGTTGGAGGATACACCTTCAACTACAGCTCCTTCCACATGGTGCTCAAGTAAGGCACTGACTGAAGAGAGGCCTGGAACTGTCTGTCTTTCTGGCTGTGTGCCTGTCTTTCCCCCTCTTTCTCTTCATCTCTCTGTGTCTGTTATGCAGGTGAATGAGGACCCAAAAGCGACTTGGCGAAAACAGAGTCTTTAATCCAGTAAAGTAAATCTACAATCATAAAGCATAATTCCACTCGTAATGACGAGAACAGACTGGAGACTCGATCATGAACTGCAGGTTGCCTCGGGAAGGCACTTGAACGTAGCAGACTCAGACACCTGCTCACCACGCAGCATCTGAGGGAAACACGACACGACAGGGCGATACACAGACACAGCACGGTGAACAATAGACAAGGATCCGACAGGGCAGAAACGGAAAACAAGGGGAGAAATAGGGACTCTAATCAGGGAAAAAGATAGGGAACAGGTGTGGGAAGACTAAATGATTGATTAGGGGAATAGGAACAGCTGGGAGCAGGAACTGAACGGTAGAGAGAAGAGAGAGAGGAAGGGAGAGAGAAAAAGGGGAACGAACCTAAAAAGACCAGCAGGGGGAAAGCGAACAGAGGGAAAAGCAAAATGACAAGACAATATAAGACAAAACATGACAGTGTCTATTTACCTCATATATTTGTCTCTCTCCTTCCTGTCTTTTGCCTTCTCTCTGTGGGTCTTTTGCTCCAAAACTCTCTGTCTCTCTCTCTCATCTCGATTACTTCATCTCTCTTTGTCTCCCTTTCCCTGTAATATCTCTCTGTATCACTAACTTCTCCCTCCACTCTATCTATCTATTTGTTGAATGTTCCCAGGCCTGACTCTTTTTTCCCCTCTCTGCAGTTATAATATGGAGAGCAGCACTTGGGATGTGGTGCCAATCAATAGTGGTCCTCTGCAGAGATATGGCCATTCTCTGGCTCTCTACCAGGTAAAGCAGCTAATGGTCACAGCCCACTATCAGGGTGGATGTGTTCCTTCCATTTAGCTTTCTGTCATCAACTGGTACCATACACCTATATAGGGCTCTATACATCTATATACTGTAGGGTTCTCTCTCCGACTCTTTCTGTTTCTCTGGGGTTTTCTCTCTCCTTCACACATAAACTGTGTACATTTTATATAGGGTTCTCTCTGTCTGTATGTCTGTCTCTCTCTCTCTCTCTCTCTCTCTCTCTCTCTCTCTCTCTCTCTCTCTCTCTCTCTCTCTCTCTCTCTCTCTCTCTCTCTCTCTCTCTCTCTCTGTGTGTTGGGTGAGGGAGCTAAGAGGATTGCCTCCCTGGGTCTGAGTAGAGATAACATTGCAGTAAGATTTATGTGGGGACCTCAGGGTTTGTCAGAGAGCAGAAGGGCTGCAGGCTTTGCTTCGGCTAACTGACACTTTGTCTCACTAGGGGAAACAAGCATGACCACGTTTAAAAGGCCTGCTCTGCCTCTTCTCCCCTTGAAACTATAGGAGTCTGTCTGAATGACCCTCCCTGTTAAATAGAAAGGCTGCCTCTGGCATGTATGCGTGACATTAAACTCTTCCTTTACTACTAAACTTGATTTTATATTTGATGTCTTACTATGATTGCTGACCTAAGGCGATTCAGCTTTGCTTACGTGAGTTGATTGGGAGTAGTATTTACAGCTCAAAGGTTATGGCTAGAAAGACTGAGAAGTTTATTTTGGAACGACTCACTACATTACTTGCAGTTTAGAATGCTTTAAAATGGTACCTCCAAGGAAGACCTCACTAATTGTTTTGTCGTTAAAAAAAGCTGCACATACTAAAGGTTCCACATATTAACATACTTCCACTTACCGGTTTTAGAGCCTAAGCTGCAGTCTGTGTTTGGGACAGAGGTTGATATTTTTATTGTAGAGTAAAACAGCCATGAGTTCAGACAGAGGAAGGCGCGAAGCGAGAGAGATAACTGGGCCCAAATTCTGTCTTCTCCAGCAAGCGGCATTCTTTCAATTTTTTTTCTCGCTTACCCAGCGTGGAATTTTTGTATGGAGGTCAATGAGAAGACCTGTTATGGCTTATTTGATTGAATAGAAGTTACGTACCGATTATGTTGTTACGAGTGTGTTGATATAAGTAGGAATGGATGAAATATATTTGTGTGTTCACCCATCTACACACAATGCCCCATCATGGAAAAGTGAGAATATGTTTTGAGACATTTTTTTAAATGTATTGAAAATTAAAAACTTAAATATCTCATTGACATATGTATCCCTGAGTCAATCATTTGTTGAATCACCTTTGGCTGCGATTACAGCTGTGAGTCTTTCCACACCTGGATCAACATTTTCCCATTAATCTTTAATAGCAACTCCAGTATAGATTTGGCCTTTTATTTTAGGTTATTGACCAGCTGAAAGGTTAATTAATCTCCCAGTGTCTGGTGGAAAGCATACTTTTTTATTCTGTCACTCTGTCAATTAGGTTAGTATTGTACAGTAACTACAATGTGGTTGATCCATCCTGTTTTCTCCTATCACAGCCATTAAACTCTGTAACTGTTTTAAAGTCACCATTGGCCTCATGGTGAAATCCCTGAGCGGTTTCCTTCCTCTCCAGCAACTGAGTTAGGAAGGACGTCTGTATCTTTGTAGTAACTGGGTGTATTGATACACCATCCAAAGTCTAATGAATAACTTCCCCATGCTCAAAGAGATATTCATTGTCTGTTTTTAAATGATTTGTTTTACCAATCTACCAATAGGTGCAAGGCATTGGAAAGCCTACCTGGTCTTTGTGGTTAAATCTGTCTTTGAAATTCACTGCTCGACTGAGGTACCTTACAGATAATTGTACACTCAGAGGCCAGTTTATTAAGTACACCAACCCGTGACCAATCCTATCCAAAACTGCAAATGAATGGCGCTGATGGGTAGACTACCAAACTTGCTAACGGCCCCCGCTAATGGCCTGGTACTCAGTGCTCTCTGGAATTAGAATAATATGAATGATGAGGACAAATGGTGATTGCTCCAAAAGGGAGCCTCGGACCCAATATGCATGAATTCATTTTAAAAAACCCCTTTGAATGTACCTAAAGAACAACCGGTCGGATCCCCGTAAGGGAAGATCTGAAAGCCAATTGTTTTTGCTACTTTATTAAATTGAAGCCAGAAAGAGAGAGCGAGAGAGCGAGGCACAGAGGGAGGATCTGTAGGTTATTAGGGAGTGGAGGCATAGCGGTGTCGGTGTGTAACCTGTTTGCTTTTGGTCCCTGTAGCCTTTCTTTATCATTTCATTTTGAATTCTGTCATTTTAATTCCATTGTCCACTGATTAGATATTGCTAACTTGCTAGCCACACAAGCTGAGCGGCAATGCATTTGAGCGCATGCCTTTTTTTTTGCAACCTTTTCAAGGTTGCAACATATAGTCCCATCATGAAACCCATATGTTTTGATTTCGAAGACATTCCCAGGTTTATAGGCCTTTTCACAAATACATAAATAGTGGATACTATTCTGATAGTTGAGGCTGTATTAAATTGATGTATTAGACCTCTTTAAATGTAGATGTGCCGAAGGCGCACATCATCAGCTTATATAGAAGTCCGGAGATGATAAACATGTTGATGTTAATTAACGGTCTATTACCATGAGACCGGCAGTCATTTGCGTGACAATTACCGGCTGACAAAATGTCATGACTGCCCCTCCGTAGGTATGATTGTTGGTGCCAGGCACGCCGTATCCAGTTGCTCAGAAATGGCTGTTTAATGCCTCACAAATTATCGAAAGGACAGGCTACTTTGACACTGACAAACTAAGAATCTGAGATCAATAAAAACAATATTGTCTCTTGAATCCATCAATAGCCTAGGCCTAGTCGTGTGGAGACACACATATTATAGTCCTAAAAAAGCTTTCCAGATTCACTGACTCACCCAATGGTGCGCAGCTCACTCACCGGCGATGGCCAATGCGCTCTTGCCAAAAGCTTATCTCTCTTGTTTTACTTTGTAAAACAATGCTGTTCGCTCAATAGGCCTATTTAATAGGCCTATAACCGTCAAAGTTTTGACTCTGGTGTGAATACTATTTCTGGATTTGTGCAAACATTTCTAAAAGCATGTTTTCACTTTGTCATTATTGGTTATTGGGTGTAGATGGTTGTGAAAGAACATATATTCTATCCATTTTGAATTCAGGCTGTAACACAACATTTGGAATAAGTAAAGGGGTATGACTACTCCTTGAAAGCTGTGAGTGTGTGCATGTGTGGACAGTCATGGCTGTGTGCCCACTTCTTCACTATACCCCTATCTTTCACATGTTCCATTCATGTGCTTGCTTTGAACACACTTAGCCCATCAAGTGTTCCTTTCTTAGTCACAGTGGTGTACCTGCACCACTGGTGTCTCCAGGTGTCAATTCATCAAAAACAGAAAACTTTCCGGGAAATGGAGGAAACGTCTCTATATTAGACATTATGGCAGTAGAGACGTATTTAGTTGTACCTGTCTAACTCCCTCTCCTTCACTCTATTCATTTCCTCTGTGGGTGTGAAGAGCCCTGTTTGACCGCTGTTCTTCAGCCACCGGCCCCAAATACGGAAAGGAGCAATCCACAATTAGCATATAAATGGACACCTACGAGCTAGTGCAGCACAGAAATCAAGCCAACAAACCACATACACACACACACACACCCCTACTCTCTCCCCTCCATACACACCATCCCCCTCACGTCTATAATTCAAGAGTCCTCCATCTACCCTGAAATATGTCATTCTTTTCTATCTCCCCTCTAAGGATTGAGAGATTACCGTAAGCATCTGTCGCTGCTAGGAATATAGGCCGTCGCTCTTGCCCATTATCGATTTTATAATACCGACCGAAGCAATAGCTCATCATTACGCGTGCATTCAGATCATATCGTTTATATAACATCCCCTGCTTGGCATTCACATTTTGTATTCACAAATAAAAAATGTCACCTTCAATAAAAGTCCCACTTTGTCGGGAATCGAGCTTCTGAGGGAGGCGTGGTAGAAACAGAAGCGTGGTGGTTGCTGCTCAGTGTGTGTTTGGTACTGTGTTTTGTGCACTCCTCTTCCTCCCCCTCTGCTTCTACTACAGAACTCAGACCTTGAGAGTGTGAGAGAGTAATCTCTCGTGGACAGAGGCATGTAAAATGAATGGTATTGAATGGTATTAGGCTCTGTCAACAGGCTGTGGGAATGCGACGACTAACGAGGAACTTCGTTCCGGTACGCTGATTCTTCGGCACTGATCATTTGGACAAATCACGATTTCGCAGGTGCTCGCATCTTTCGAGTTTCGGAAGGGGAGGGGACGTTTGGCTCATAGACTAGCCTGAAACTTGCATAGTATCTTTCGTGTTAATATCTTTCTCCTCACATCTCTCCCCAGAACTTACTTAAGCATTTTACACAATTATGCAAGATTTTACTTCTGTTTTTCCGAGATTAGTGAAACGTGATTCAGGTGGGTGCTGCAGTGCGTGCTGAGGTAATTTACAAGTAAGATAAGCAGATTTCCTTGACAGAAAATACATTGAGGCGCTTAAGGCAGTTGGTTCCCTGGTGGGATGTGTTTGTGGCCAGGGATACGGTATAATTGGCCCCGTGCTGTGTAGCAACACAGTGTATCACCTGTGCTAGGATGTTCCCTTCTATGTTTCTGTGATGGTGGAGCTCCTCTAGGTTGACTGTACAGTACAATATGTTGCTTTATGGTTAGGAAATGGAGAGTTGCAGTAGCGTAGTAGTCTGCACTGTAAAAACAGCATGCCATAGCATGTATGACTGTATTGCTATCTTAGATCACTGCAATGGCTGTAGTAGGTTTTTAGTTGCATATACTCTAAAAGCCTTTAGTTGCATAACTATCAGGTTAAGGTAGTTGATTGTTATCTGTAGTATCAGGTGATTCAGTGGTTGACTGCCATGTGAGGCTATAGCAGCCGTCTTTCTTATTGATTGTTGGTGTTCACGGTGCAACGTAGCTATACCAAGTGTGTGTATTTGGGGGTGTATTTGGGGTCCAGCTCCCACTCTGGCAGAACCGATACACACTATGGAGAAGCTCAAGGTCCTGCAGCTCAATTAGACACACACACACACACACACACACACACACACACACACACACACACACACACACACACACACACACACACACACACACACACACACACACACACACACACACACACACACACACACACACACACACACACACACACACACACTGTCGCGCATACTGAACACAAGCATGCACAGAGCAGACATATTGTCGAGGGCAGTCGGTGATAGAAACCCCTTTAATCTAGTCTGTCTTTACAAATATAAACACAATCTCTAACACATATTCTCTGTCATCTCATGTCTGATGTTTGCCCCCCTCCTCAGGACGACATCTACATGTATGGGGGGAAGCTGGAGGCCGGTTCAGGCAACGTGACAGATGAGCTGTGGGTCTTTAACATCCCCAGTCGAACTTGGTCCCTGAGGACCCCGAGCAGCCTGGTCCAGGGACAGCCCTACGCCGTGGAGGGACACTCCGCCCACCTGGCTGAGCTGACCAATGGGGACCTGGTGATGATGATCATTTTCGGCTACTCACCCGTCTACAGCTACATCAGCAAAGTGCAGGAGTACAACATCAGTAGGTCCAATAATGGATGTATGGATGAATCAAATGAAGGAGTGAATGAAGTCTGTCCCTCCATCTATTCATCCATTGATCTCTCTTGTATGTCTTCTTAACCAATTGATTTGTCTCAGTCTGACGTTAATCAATCAGTCCACCCTCCATTAGCCTGCTATATATCTGAGCCAAGAGAATCAGAGAATTGGGTTGTTAAGTGGGGTTAACAGCCATGATGAATATTCCCCATTTTTATTTTATCTTTAACCATGCAAGTCATTTAAGAACAAATTCTTATTTTCAATGACGGCCTAGGAACAGTGTGTTAACTGCCTGTTCAGGGGCAGAATGGCAGATTTGTACCTTGTCAGCTCGGGGGTTTGAACTTGCGGTTACTAGTCCAACGCTCTAACCACTAGGCTACCATGAATGATTTACATTCCACATGTACCCGATGGCAGATTTCGGAGCATTCCAAAATAGGCAAGGAGACATCAACATCCGCAGATGACCTCAACAACGTTGTATTCATTTCATGGTGCTCAACGATTAGTACATTGTTGTTGGGGTCATCTTTGGGTGCTGCTGTCACTCATCTATTTATGGAAGGCTCAGGGTCTTTAATGTTTACCAAGATAACTCTCTTTTCCCATTAAAAAAACTTTTGTAGCACCATTACCTGCATAGTACTCTGTGGCAGTCTTATTCTTATGATGGCAAGTACACTTACTGTCTATATACAGACACGTATACACCCCACAGTATCTCACAGTATCTTTTTGATATTTTTTGTAAGATTGAATTTGAAAATTTATTAACAATACACAACATACACATACAAATGACAACATCATACAAACATCAACTACATCGCACCTGCCCAGACCCACTAGCTCACACCCCCATCTCCAGCTCACGCATCACTTTCCTCCATATGGCCTGAAACGGAACCATTTTGTTTCTCTCCGTAGCCCATGCATTTTCAATATTTAAATAATAAATCATTCGATTTTTTTTCCATTTTTGCTAATGATGGCTTATGATTGATTTCCAAGTTTTTAGTATACGTTTTTTCAAGACGATTGATAAGTAGAGAATCGTCTAACCAATCGGGTGTCTCACTACACCCCCAAATGCCATGTCTCCAAATACTTAGACAGACGGATTAAAAGTATGTTTACATTGTAATACTTCTGACAGCCAACTTTCTAGCTCCGCCCACAACTTCTGGAATTTATAGCATTCCCAGAAAGCATGGATTATTGAGTCATTATTAGTTTTACACTTAAGACACGACTCTGCTGTTGTGCTGTAGAATGTGTGAATGTTGTCTCTTGTATAATAAATTATATACATTAGCTTATAGTGGATTAAGTTTACATTTCCGTTAACTGTAATTTTGTTAGTTACGCTCCAACTTTCCCTCCATCATGTGCCAGCATCAGTTACTTTTAAGTCTTGGTTAGTTTATATTAGTTTATATTATTTTCTAAGAGATTGTCAGTTGGATATGTTCTCTGCAAGGTTTTGTAGATCTTCCGTATCATATGAACATCCTTTTCTGACTCAAATAAGGTTTTATCCGCTTGACTGCGTTAGAGTCAAGGTCCTTTGACCAGAGCTGGTGACCACTGTTGAACGCCTAGGTTTTCATACCAGCAGATGGCGCTAAGCTACAGTGTTTTGAGGAGTAACAATCAGGTGAATGCCTGCATTACGAAGCATTTCAGCCTATAGGAGATTCAAAGGCTGGACTGGGCTCACTGCAGCCCAGTCACATTAAATACTGTGGAGAGAGTTTAAGAGGGAGGGAGGGGACATCTACAGTGTTGGGTACTCCAGTCCTCGAGTACCTCCAATAGCACACAAAAAACACCTGATGGCTCTCTGGTCATTAAGAGGAGGTGGCACCTAGGCAAGACCTTCTAGGAGAAGATAATTAATGTGCCTGAGTTCTACAGGAAACTCACTTTATTACCTCCCTCTCTCCCTGCTCCTCATCTCTCTCCCCTCCCCTTACCTCTCCCTCCCTCATATATCTCTCCCCTATCCCTCCCTCTCCATCTCAAACTAGTCCCCCCCCTCAAACAGTTTTTTTCCGATAATTAGTTTTATTTGGAGCACTATGGATATTGTGATATTTCATTAAATTTAAAGAGTTGTGTCACCATTTAGAAAGTTGAGTCTACCTTTTAAGTGACTTTCTATAAGTGAAAGGAAGAAGGAAATAGTTTGTAAAAAGAGCTCACCTGACAAACTGTCAGTAAACTGTTTGACCTTCCCTCATTATCTACTTCTCACTTTCTCTATTTCCCTTCACTTGTGGGATTTGGGAGGTCTGCTTCTCAGTGTACCACATGCTCTGTGGCCTCCCCCTCTCTCCAGCTCTCCCTCCATCTGTCACAAGGGGACTTGAAGTACATGGTGGAGCAGCCCGCTGGCTTGGTTTGGCTCCCAGAGTCAGCCTTTTACACACACTCTCACTTGACACACCCAGCCACGCACACTCACGAGCATGGACGCTTATTTTCCATACCGTATGTCTCAAAGCTGATCCAATCATGTTGTCCCACTCACACTAAGATGTACTTCTCCTCTGCCTCTCTGTCACACAGGGACAAACTCCTGGCAGGTCCCTGAGACCAACGGGGCCATCGTCCAGGGTGGCTATGGCCACAGCAGTGCGTATGACAGCTCCGGCAGGTGCGTGTACGTCCACGGGGGCTACAAGGCCCTGCCTGCCAACAAGTATGGCCTGGTGGATGAGCTGTATCGCTATGAGGTGCAGACCCGGACCTGGTGAGTGCTATTAGGTTGGCAGAACGTGTCTGTCTGTCTGTCTGTCTGTCTGTCAGCATGTCTGTCTGTCTCTCTCTGTGTTTGTGCTTGTATCAGCAGATGCATTATCACTTGAAAGTTCACAGGCTGTAACAATTTACCAGTCCTGAGAAAACTGTGTAAAATAAGCCTATTTTCCCCAGTGCCCCAGTAACATTTATTTGCTAAATGTCGAGTGTACAGACGTTTGGCGTCTTACATTAGGTAGATGTTTAACACAGAGATGCTTGTCTTGCCTGTGTTCAGACACTGTGTCTAGACGCTCAGTGCTGGACAGCTGAAAGGCAGATTTGTCAAAGCACACTAATGCAATAGTCAGCATTGTGTTGCGAGGGGGTACTCATTATGTCCACATACCTAGACATTCAGCGCCAAGCACATGAAAGATACAGAAGGATGAGCTAGAGAGATTCACAGTGAAGCAGAGATTGTATACACAGTGTGATATGAAAGGAGGCCTCCGCTCAACCTTGACGGATGGATGAGCGACAGGGGAGGGTACGCCCTTTCAATCTTCCCCCGCTCTCTCACTGTCTCTCTGTTTCCCATCATCCAGACTGTCACATATCCCTTGGGTTTGACAGTGACCAGTGTCTGTCTGCATGGCCAGTGTCTGTCTGCATGGCCAGTGTCTGTCTGTCTCTGTTGATCCTCAACTGGAGTTCTGTCTGTCTGCCTTTCATGTCTCATGTCAGTTGTATATTCACTGTTAACTTATTGAGGCAGTTGATGTGCCCTCTTGACAAAGCCTGCTGACACATAGCACACAGTTTATTGCAATCGGTCCATTTATTTACAGTCGGTAGGTTGAATATACACTGAGGCTACTTAGGCAGAAATGGAATTTGGAGTTGTCAAACCCTCTCAGAACTAGGAAGTCTGTAAACCCCTACATACTCTATCTGTATCTATGGATAGTACAGTTGACACTTAGGCAGACGGTGGGGACTGTGCACTTTGACCCTTGCAGAGGAGATGGGAGAGGATGAAATATTCCTGTAGAGTTTTGTGTGTGTGTGTGTGTCCATGGTGCCACATTATGGATGACGTCTGTCTGGGTATTTGACCTGGCCTATGGAGTGTGACCTTCAGACCAACTGTTCACTTGCATAAACCACATGACCCAGGCTAGCCCACACACTGCTGTAATCAACACCCAGGGATGGGCACACACGCACGCACACACTTATGCATGCACGCAAATACATGCTCATAATTGACACGTTAAAACATTAGCATGGTGACTGTGTATGTGTGTTTGTGTGTTTGTGTTGACAGGATGATCCTGAGAGAGAGTGGTCTGGCACGGTACCTCCACACTGCAGTGCTGAGCAATGGGGCTCTGCTGGTGTTTGGAGGAAACACCCACAATGACACGTCCCTCAGTAACGGAGCCAAGTGCTTCTCGGCTGACTTCCTGGCCTACGACATAGGTAAGGACCAATCATATGCATTCAGACAAATCATAGGTAATAACCATCCCCTCCTCAACTGTTTTTGGTATGATGCAATCCTCATGTTTTGAACTGACTATATTTGACACCTTTGTGCTGAAAATACAAGTTACCGGTTTCAACCTCCAGGCATATGGTACATGTATAAATGTTACACACTCAATACATATACATACATAGTCAAGTATAATCAACCCCAACCCCCTACCATACAATACCACACATTCCTCCATGCGGACATCATACATGTGATCTTCATTGTCACCAGCATGCGCCCACCCACCAACTCCCATCAGAGTTGACCCCTGACCCCTAAAGCCACAGTTGTCATTTGTAATTTTCCACTGTTAGTTGCCTCCCAGGCCTGGACCCACACAGTGAGTGTAACCAAAGAAGAACTGGCAGGTGACATTCTGCAGCCTAAGGGAAAGTGTGTTCACTGACCTTTGACCTCAACAAACAACAGCATTAGCCTTAGGCTGTTATGAAAGTCAAGTGGAAGTGTAAAGCTAAGATAACTTTCCATAGGGGTGAATGCACAGCCCCAATTACCTGAGATAGAAGATCACGTTCTATTGTAACAGTGACAGTAGACATCCTTTAAAAAGTGGAACTAGCTCAAAAACCAAAAGTTATTCATAACCACTCATGATTAGGGCTGTGGCGGTAATGGCATTTTGTCAGCCGGTTATTGTCATGCAATAACCGGTTATTGTCATACTGCCGGTTTCACGGTAATTGACCTTTAATTAACATAAACCCGTTTAGCATCTCCAGGCCTCCACACATACAAGCCACTGATGCTCACCTTCGGAACATCTACATTTTTTTTTAAAGTACAAAAAATCTATTGAATAAAACGTAAAATAAATCCATTATTTATTTTTAGACCGGTCTAAAGAAACATTATGATATGGAGAAAGTGTATTTCAGAAGAACCAAATGTCAGTCGGCCTACTATATGTTATTTGGCTATGCGCCATGCCATTGGCTAGTTCATTTAGCAGACAAGATATGCTTATGAGTCCCGTGCCATTATTTTATACTGTATGATTTTATTGTAAGAATAATATAATTGAACATAGCTGAATAAAATAGAAAAATGATATTTTTCTCATTCCCGAGTGAGTGCGCATATGAAGTGGCTATGTTGAGCTCATCACACTCTAGCGACTCCTTGTGGAGGACCGGGCACATGCAGGCTGACTTTGGTTGTCAGTTGAACAGTGTTAAGGTTAAGCGGGCGGGCGGGTGTTAAGAAGCGCGGCTTTGGGATAAAAAAGGGGGTAGAAATTAAAATTAAAATAAAGCTCACCCTGTTCTTTCATCAAGTGATCATATTTTCACCCATCAGACTATTCTCAATTTAATATTGTCTCTATTAATATGTACAATTTGTTTCGATATAGAATGGCCCATTATCAAATGGGTGGGAACAGGGGCAGGGAAAAAATACATTAAACTAAATCATGCCAGGTAGACTACTCTGGTTTTATAGGGGAGCAGAAATAGGCCTAAATATAGTAGCATCTGGGATCCTCATATTTTTATTGGCAACCCTCAAAACTCTTCTTTCACACAGGATTGCATATAGAAATGTCTGGGCTTATAAGAACAGTTGTTTCACTCACATATTTCACCCAAACTCTGTATTGCCATGGGCTCTCCAACCATGTTTCTGCAACTACCCAGCACCTAATTTGGGAAACCAAGTGAAATCTGTTCGGGAACATCGAAACGTACTGTTTATTGGCATATGGATGTTCTACATGCAACGTCTTAAATGTTTTGAATGAATTGTCACCTTAGAAAGCGCTGTCCAATTCGTTGTGTTTGGCTTTGCCCATGTTTTCCACAGTTTCAACCTGTTGTTGAACTTCTTTCTTCAAATTGATCGATCACAGTGAAGTCAAAACATTTAGCCTGATGATGAGTTTTAAAAGCATGATGCTGTTTTGATGATAAGTGTTTGATGTGATTTTCCATTGCATTTGCATTGATGTCAGAGTGGTTAGAGGGACAATAGAACCATGAGTACCAGGCCATTAGTGACCTGATGGTCGTTATGGAGTTGTGTACCACCAACGCATGTCCAGAGTGCATAAAAGGAGATAACCGTGACTCAACTGTCACGTGGAATTTGACTGTGGTCATGACTTATGACTGCCGGTGTGGCGGTAATACGGTCATGATAGATTATTCATTACCCCCTGGTCAAATAAAGTTATTTTGCCCTCTTTGATGTTAGTAAGCTATCCTCTGCAAGATATGAAAGGGCGGTTTAGTACTAAAGGTTTAGAGTTATGTGTGGGTGTGTACATGTGCGTGCCTTCCTGTGTGTGTGTGTTTGGACTACTTGGGGTTTTACTCGAAATCTCGGGATGTGAGTTACAGCTCACCTTTCAGTGCTGACAGTAATACAGTGGGGATCATTAACGCCCCATAAAGAGCTGCAGAATGGGAGCCGGCCAGATGGCGTCTGCTCTTTTATGAATATTTGTTTTGAATACAGTGACTCTGCAGGGGCATTACAGGACATTCAGCACAGGGGGGGAGGCAAGGGAGGAGGAGAGGGATGCGTCCTCAAATCTCGACAGCCAGCCCTTCCCTGACTCTGTTCACCAGCCACCCTTCAAGTTTTACTGCACTGAGAGAGCAGGGGATGGTTGATGGAGAATTCAAATAGAGCGATGGAGACAAAAGAAATAGCAAGATTGGTACGAGCAAGAGAGAAAGAGGAGACAACATTAAGTCAATGAGTCATTAAGGTAGTAGATGTAGCAATGCATTCAAAGAAAGAAAATGCATTAAAGCGGAATGTTTATCCGCTAATTAGAAGATGTAGCAAATCCAGATAAGGACGAGATGTTTGAAGAACTTGACTGTAGCTTTCTCCAGCAGTCATGGAGGGTCACTGCTCAACTTTCATTCTTAGTCATTTTAATCGCCAGTCCAATCACCTTGAGTAGGCCACTCCCAATGGATACAAAGTCCAATGTCACTTTTATGATCCGAAAGCAACTGATTGTTTTATGTTCAAGGTGTTAGGCTAGACTGATGCTTGGCTTGGGGAATGTGGTCTAGACTCTTCACTCAAGCCCAGGCAAAACCAATCTATGTGATTGGAGCTCCGTTATATAGGCCAGTGTTTGGCCAGACATGGCCTCTTGGCGACCTGTCATTCATTATAGTCCCTGAGGACTGGGTTGTCAATGGACATTGTTGACTCATTTCATTACAGAGCCAAATTAACAATCTCCATTATCAGCCTCTTATAGAGAGAACAGGTTTGCGGAAGGCATTTTCTCTGTATTGCTTTTATAATAATTGAGCAATTTTTCTTATAAAACATGTCTGAACCTACTATAGACCAAAACATAGCTATAGTGAAGGTTGCTTCTTACTCAAGTATTGCTGAAAGACATTGTAGCCTACTACAGTACATATGAGATGTGTCAACAGGTTTCTCTAGTTGAATGTGTTAAAAGTCTCATTTATTAGTTAATGGACTGATATGACTTCCTCTCGTCTCCGCTCGTCTCTCTGTGAGCTAATTAATTAGTTCCACCTGTGGAAGAGGCCTCACTCTACCGCTCCCTCTCTCTATCGGCCCCGCCACGCACGCTGAGAGACGGTTTTAAGCGCTAATTTGTTTTTGTTTTTCTCTGCTAACCTTGGAGGGGGAGAGCGTTATTAGCTTTTTGTGTTTTTCTTCTGCGAGAGATTTAATTCAGGTCGACACAGATGGCAGTTTTAATTTGCGTTTAACCCGCCCCCCCCCTCATTACCCCATCTTCATACTTCTAATTAGATTTGGGGGAAATGAACTCTAATTAAAAATGTTTTGTCCCCACACCCCCTGAAAGGCAACTGGCAGCGCTGTCTTCAACAAAAGTGACCTGTTTATATTGGAGCTCCAGACAGTGTCTCTCAAAGCAGCCCCCGACCACAAAAACACATTTCATTAAGTTTGCCATTTGAATGAGTTTGATTTCCCCATCACTCTCGACTCTGGTGCAGATTTGGTCTGCTGATTCTCCTGTCATCTCCCCCGTTCTACGTGTACATTATTCATGGTTCCTCTGCCAATATCCTGGGAGGAAATGAAAAAGGGAGACCGTTGTGATAAGTATCAGTGAGTTTCATTATAGAGAGTCATCTCCAGCCATCTCTAGTACACCTCAGGTGGTTGGAAGACCCAATGGGCTGTCTGTCAGTGCATGTCTGGGGTATGGATTCACTCTAGCTCCAGGCTTCAGGATAGGTAGTAGGCCTCAGATAGTGTTAACGTCAGGATTCCAATTTAACCACTGGTGGTCTGTCACAAAAACCTATTTTGGTCTGTCCCTTTAGCCACTGCATCACCTATGCACATCTCTATCTTATGCGACTATCAAAAAGTACCGTCGGTCTGACCAGCTGAGAGACAGTGTTAGAATGATTGATGTTTAAATGCGATCACACCATGACCCTGTCAGAGAGCAACTTGGTCTTACGGAAGTGATTACAGCGCCTTCTGATCTGGACTGGTGTTGTTGACTTGTCTTTCCCTTTAAACACGGTCCCAATTAGCCAAGCACTTGCGTGGTCGTTTGCAACCTGGCTGCACAATTAACTCCCAAGCACAGTTTATATTGGACAACTAATCTGGGTAAATGGCACATTTACATATTAATGCAATAGTGGACGTGTGGGTTGTAAAGCATCAGAAAGCTGTAAAATGAAATGCTAAAATACACGATCGTGATTGCTCTTAGAGCCATTACTCTGAACCACAGCCTAGAATCCCCAACAGACAAGATCAATGGATGGTTAAACTGGTTTGTGAAGTCATATTCAGAGGCAGCCACATAATAAACAATTCAAAGACATTATGTTAAGAGGTTGGCGTTTATACTCTCCGAGGATCCCACTAACAGCGAGGAAACTGAACGTTGTATCTCTCTCAATTTAACATGATTTGGCTCGTGATATTAACAAAGTGAAGAAATCGGCTTTGCCTACTATCATTTTCTCTCTGTTATTATTTGTTTGCTCTGAGCAGAATGGTAGATAATCACTGACAGACAAATTGTCTAGCTGTATTGTGGGCTGTGTTGTCAGAGCTGCTCCAGGTAGACTTGTTGTAGCCTACCCACGGATCAGTGCGGTACCTGACCGGGGTCCTAGGAGATTGGTAATCAAACTACCATTAAGGCTCTGTGTGCCCACCACCACCACCCCAGGATTGTCTAATAGCAGCTGCAGTGGATTCAACTTTAATTATGGTTATTTATGCAATCGTAAAAGGCATCTTTTCTAGCTGCAGTTAGTTGTTTATGATGGCCCTGTTTCTAGGGTATGGCCCCTAGTGCTCTGCTATGCTCACACACAGTGTTAATCACTGCTGGGCTTGACACACCCAGCCCTATAGGGGACCATGATATTCATACAGGCCATTCTCCACAGCCTCTGTTCAAAGGATTCTCATACGTGTTAATAATGTAGAGTTGACACTTCCATTGTAGATTATGTGTGTGTGTGTGTGCAACAGTGCAGACGTGGTGTGTGTGTACCCAGTCTCAGGTCTCACAGATATTCTGTCTCAGTGGCTCTGGTACTTACTGTATTCTGTGTTTCAATGTGTGCAGTAGGGTGGTATGGTACAGACCTACTGAAATGAAATCCAAGCAGGAAAGGAACACAACTCTTCCCCCTCAATCTGGAGTCCAGAGGGTTGCCTGTCACAGTTGCTTGAGTGATAGTATGAGTATGGTGTGGAGGGAGAGTCGCAGTAAATAACCAGAACAGCTCATAGGGCAGAAGCCTATCTCCCTTTTCTGTAGCATGAGGCAGCTTGATGTACAAGTACAACCCTCGGTAAAGGATGCTAGTCTATTGTAGGGCCTTCACCCCAATCTTTCTGCTCTGCTTAGCACTGCTTCGCTGAGTGCTAAGCAGAGACACATTAGGACCCATTTTTACAGTCTTTGGTATGACTCACAACCTTCCAATCTCAGGGCGGACACTCTAACCACAAGGACACTGAGTTGGTCTAGAGTCGCAGTGGAGGTATCAATTTTGGGTATTGCGGTTGTTTGCTTGATACACGTTTCTACTGAAGCAAAAACGGATCATGTGCATGTTTGTTCTTTTCAGCTTGTGATGAATGGAAAGTCCTGCCCAGGCCAGATCTCCACCGTGATGTCAACCGCTTTGGCCACACCTCTGTTGTCAGCAATGGGTCAGTCACTCACATCCACTATATTGCCCCTCCGTTACTTTGTTTGTTTGTTTTATCTCACAATTTCATGACATCAGTTTCCTCAGTGTTACCTGGTAATGATGTGTACTCTGAGTATTTCCTGCGTTGTGTTCTCGGTAACACTTCATTTGGATAGTTCATCTGTAGATACAGACTAGCAGTAACATTTCAACTATCTACTAACCCTAAACATAACCCTTGCCCTAACTCTATAACCTTAACCCTTACCCTTATTCTTAGCCTAATGCAAACCCTTACCATGACCTTAACAAGCAGTTGCTTATCAACAGCTTGTTTGTTGATGGTATGACCATTTGCAGAGCATCTATAGATGGATTATCAAAATAAAGTGTGATCGTGTTCTCTCCCCAGGTCCATGTATGTGTTTGGAGGCTTCTCTGGTGTGCTGCTGAATGACGTGCTGGTCTACACCCCTCCCAGCTGCCAGGCCTTCGATGAGGAGCAGCGCTGTGCCAACGCTGGCCCTGGTATCCGCTGTGTCTGGTTTAGGGACCACTGTGTCCCTTGGGACACCGGCCATGCCAACGGCAGCGTGCCCGCTCCCTTCTGCCCACCACGCACCAGTACGTGTTGCATGACATTGCTCTGTATTCTGTATTCATAGGATACATGTGTTGACACATTTTTATCGGCATATTTGTCATGGGGGAGGGTCGGTTTCGCTTCCCCCTCTGGTAGTTAGCTGACTAATGGATACATGTAGGGCTGTTGCGGTGACCGTATTACCGACACACCGGCGGTCACGAGTGATGAAGGCAGTCAAATGCCACGTGAACCTTTAGTCACGGTAATTAGGCTTCTCCAAGCTCTGATGCTGCTGATGGTCATTAGTAGTCTACCAAACTTGCTAACTGCCTGGTACTCAGCACTCTATTGTCCTTCTAATCACTCTGACATCAATGCAACAAAAAAATCTGCTGCCCCTGCTTCGGTACAGGTGCATGATAATGGTCCATTCTAAATCAAAACAAATTTCACACATGTATTATTTAGTATATGTAACGACAAGATTAAATCAAGAATAGTCTGATGGATGACAAAATTAACCTATCACTTGTGAATTATATATTATCTGTTGTGAATGATGCCCAGCATAAGAAAAAATTATAAAAATTATAAATCATATTCGCACACATCATGTAGTCTAGCCCATAGGCCTATATATTTTAATAAGGTTTGTATCAAAACTAAAGTGTCCAAATAACTTCAAATTAAGCACATAATCCGCTTTACAAGGGTTGTAGAGCCTAACTGGCATACATAAGCAGCGCCTGTTTGGGGAAGATAATTTTCACCATAAAAATGCACCTTTATAATAAAAGCATCACATGCATAATTGCATTTGTGGTCACTTTTGATAATGGTGTTTTCTGCTAATGGAACATTCGCGCTTATAGCCTACTAACATGTGCGCATTTCTGCATTTATAATGTGAAGAAATAGCCTCATAGTTTATCAACATTTTAAGCTAAACATTCTTATTCTATTGGTATTCATTTGGGATCTATCGAATCCCAAAACTATCTTTGGTATATTTATTTCTCACACAAAATAGAATGTGGACCTTTGTACTATGGGGGATAGTAGATTGACATAGGCTAGTGCTTTTGCTGTTCGTTAGGCCTACTGATCTTGTTGGCTGACAAAAAAGTAAATGTGGACATTTCTTCCAATATCTTCAACATGCACCTCGGAATTGGATAAGGACACGCTCAGTTGCATCTCTGATGTGTGGATCTTCACTTGTAGCCTGTGAGAAAGACCCGATCACGTGATGGAGCACGCAGCACTCAGGGTGAAGGGCACAGTGGCCACTGGCCATAAAACGGCATGTTGTTTTTTAAGGTACATTATGGCCACACCAATGGAATGTCGCCGTGAAATTCTAGGCATTATCAAGTGCTCGTCAAATTGTGAATGAGTGACTGATGTGTAGTGTGTACAGTTTGCGCACACAATTTCAAGCTACTTTTTTCAAATCATCATTAGTCGCATCATGTAGCCTTACAATGTATTAAAAATCAAAACATATAGCCCAACGTTTGTAGAACAACTAAAGTTACATTCATAACTCTAAATTAACCATATAGGAATACCTATTTCTTTGTTTCATGTGCGCACTCCCTCAAATTGTTTGGAGAAAATATTATTTATATTTTATTCAGCTTTATTAAATTGTATTCGTCATACTATAAAATAATGGCATGGAATTTTAAGCAAATCTTGTCTGCTAAATGAACTAGTGTAGCCCACAGCCATTTGGCATAGCCAGATCAGGACCGAACATAAGGACAACTCAGAGTATGCTATTCTGTTCTTCTGAAATAGACATTTTCTTCATATCATGCTTCTTTAGACCTGTCTAAAATAAATTATGGATTTATTGTGAAGGTGTAGGCTACATTACATGGATTTATTACTTTTTCAAATGTAGATGTTCCCAAGGTCTGCATCAGTAGCTTGTAGGCTATTTGTGGAAGGCAGGAGATGCTAATTGTGTTTATGGTAATTAACGGTCAATTACCGTGAGACCCACAGTTATTTGCTTGATAATCACTGGCTGACAAAATTTTGTGAACCCCACAGCCCTAGATACATGTTCTATAGTTGAGCCGTCCATGATGGAACCAATCCTCATTTCACATCAAACTCTCTTGTTCCTACCTGCCTCTTATACTGTGCTGTATGAATCATTACCCTTTTTGAGAGTAATAATAATTCTGATTCCTCGTAAGGCCTGTGTACATAGTGGTGGGAACAAAAGGTCAGGACCAACACAATTATCCCATTCGGAGGCAAATACAATTATGTTGGAAATACATTCACAAGGTTGCAGAAACACCTGTATTGTGTTTTAGAGTGTTATCGGAGGTGAATTGGACCGGTGATTAACTAATTAAATGACTAATTGATGACAGATTATCACACTGTTTATCCTCTGTCCTTCTCTATCCGTTCATTTGTCAGTGGCTGCTGGCATGGAGGGTGAGTTGAAATTGGCTCCACAGGGCAAATAGAAATGAAAGGCATATTGAGCTAGACCCATCTACCTTTTTGTTTTCCTACTGAGAAGGTGGTGTTGCAGGTGGCATTTTCATGTCAACCCTGTTGGTTTTTCACATTGTTTGTACCTCATTTTGTACATAATGTTGCTGCTACCATCTCTTATGACCGAAAATAGCTTTTGGACATCAGAACAGCGATTACTCACCTCGAACTGGATAAAGATTATTTCTTTAATGAGTCCAATGCAAAGGATACACTGCTTTGTCCGATCTACGATTAAGACTATCCTACCAATGGATGCTACGCTACAGGACTGTTTTGCTAGCACAGACTGGATGTGTTCTGGGATTCATCCAATGGCAGTCGCTCTGGATAAGAGGAGTATACCACCTCAGTCACTTGCTTCACCATTAAGTACATCCACGACATCATCCCCACAGTGACCGTACGTACATATTCCAACCAGAAGCCATGGATTACAGGCAACATCCGCACCGAGCTAAAGGCTCAAGCTGCCTCTTTCAAGGAGCAGGACGCTTATAAGAAATCCTGCTATGCCCTCAGACGAAACATCAAACAGGCAAAGCTTCAATACAGGACTAAGATTGAATCCTACTACACCGACTCTGACGCTCGTCGCTTGTGGCATGGCTTGCAAACTATTGCTGACTACAAAGGGAAACCCAGCCACGAGCTGATGCGAGCCTACCAGACAAGCTAACTGGAAAGTGTCTTCACTGACATTCTCAACCTCTCTTTGGCCAAGTCTGTAATACCTACATGTTTCATAGTCCATGTTCCCAAGAAAGCAAAGATAACCTGCCTAAATGATTACACCCCTCCCCCCTGTCGGTAGCCATGAAGTGCTTTGAAAGGCTTATCATGGCTCACATAAACACCGTCATGCCGGAAACCCTAGACCCTCTCCATTTAATATACCGCCCCAATAGATCCACAGATGATGCAATCTCAATCGCACTCTACCATGCCCTTTCCCACCTGGAAAAAAGGAACACCGATGTGAGAATGCTGTTCATTGACTTCAGCTCGGCGTTCAACACCATAGTACCCAGAAAGCTCATCACTAAGCTAAGGACACTTGGACTAAATACCTCCCTCTGCAACTGGATCCTGAAGGGCCGCCCCCAGGTGGTGAGTGTATGCAACAACAACATCTGCCACGCTGATCCACAACACGGGGGCCCCTCAGGGGGGTGTGATTAGTCCCCTCCTGTACTCCCTGTTCACCCACAACTGTGTGGAAAAGCACGACTCCAACACTATCATTCAGTTTTCTGACGACACAACAGCGTCAGCAAACTAGTAGGCCTGATCACCGACAACGATGAGACAGCCTATAGGGAGTAGGTCAGAGACCTGGCAGTGTGGTGCCAGGACAACAACCTCTCCCTTAATGTGAGCAAGACAAAGGAGCTTATCATGGACTATAGGAAAATGAGGGCCAAACAGGCCCCTATTAACATCGACGGGGCTGTAGTGGAGCGGGTTGTGAGTTTCAAGTTCTTTGCTGTCCACATCACCAACAAACTATCATGGTCCAAACACACCAAGACAGTTGTGAAGATGGCATGACAACACCTTTCCCCCTCAGGAGACTGAAAAGATTTGGCATGGGTCCCCAGATCCTCAAAAAGTTTTACAGCTGCACCATCGAGAGCATCCTGACCAATTGCATCACTGCCTGGTATGGCAACTGCTCGGTTTCTGACCATAAGGCGCGACAGCGGGTAGTGCATATGGCCCAGTACATCACTGGGGCCAAGCTTCCTGCCATCCAGGACTTACATACTAGGAGGTGTCAGCAGAAGGCCCAAAGATTGTCAAAGACTCCAGTCACCCAAGTTGTAGACTGATCTCTGCTACCAACAGCTTCTACCCCCAAGCCATAATAATTGCCCGAGATGGCATAGCAGTTCAGACGTCTTTTGTCCTCGTCTTGTCGTGTCCTGTATATATATATTTACAACTTTTTTTCACATACATTTTATTTTTATTTTCCATCAACTCATCTTCAAAACACTCTCCTGCAACCCGCCTCACCAATTTATATTTATAAATAAGTATTATTTACCTCAAATCTGCAATCCTCCAAGAAGCTAGCCAGAAGCTAGCCAGAAACTCCAAGAAGCTAGCCAGAAACTAGCCAGAAACTAACCAGAAGCTAGCAAGGAGCTAGCTAGAAGCTAATCAGAAGCTAGTTAGCTTCTTTACTGGCAAATCGTTAGTATTCAGCTAACCACGGTTTGTGGTCATCAGCTATCCTTTAGCTCAAATCTATCGCCAGTTTTGTACGGCGCAGCTCGGAACGGAACATACCGGACCAATTTTTCTCTCCATGTCCTTGGATTTCAACTGCTCTCTGGACATTCATTCCCGGATCTCACAGCTAGCTAGCTGCTATCCGTGTGTATCTGCTCTCGTCGATTCCGGAGCAAACATCAATTACTCCGGAGCTAGCCAGCTCCGTCAATGACTCCTGAGCTCCGTCAATCACTCCTGGGCTGCAGTCACCTATCCGGACCCGTTTTTACTGCCTACGCGGAGCCCCACCGGGCTTTCACAACTGGACTGCCGATGTTATCTACCCGAAGGAGATCCGGCTGGCTCCTCCGTCGCGACGTTACCTGAACGCCCATCTGCGGCCTGCTAACCGTTAGCTGTCTTACCGGCTGCTCTCAGAATAGACAATCGGACAATTTATTTATTTTTATTATTATTATGTTTCTTCTTGGGCTTCTATAACTATATATTGTTTTTATTTTATTTTTTGTTGTTGTGTGATTTGGACTAATCCCCTCTACCACACGGAACCCCACTAATCTACTGACGGAACGCAAGAGGTGGCTAACAACAGACCTCCATCCTATGCTAGCTTGCTACCGATGTCCTGGCTAGCTGTCTAAATCGCCGTGACCCCCAAACCAACCACTCCACTCACTGGACTCTTTTGATCACTCGACTAAGGATGCCTCTCCTTAATGTCAATATGTCTTGTCCATTGCTGTTCTGGTTAGTGTTTATTGGCTTATTTCACTGTAGAGCCTCTAGTCCTGCTCACTATACCTTATCCAATTTATTAGTTCCACCACCCACACATGCAATGACATCTCCTGGTTTCAATGATGTTTCTAGAGACAATATCTCTCTCTTCATCACTCAATACCTAGGTTTACCTCCACTGTATCCACATCCTACCATACCTTTGTCTGTACATTATACCTTGATGCTATTTTATCGCCCCCAGAAACCTCCTTTTACTCTCTGTTCCAGACGTTCTAGACGACCAATTCTTATTGCTTTTAGCCGTACCCTTATTCTTCTCCTCCTATATTCCTCTGGCGATGTAGAGGTGAATCCAGGCCCTGCAGTGCCTAGCTCCACTCCTATTCCCCAGGCGCTCTCTTTTGATGACTTCTGTAACCGTAATAGCCTTGGTTTCATGCATGTTAACATAAGAAGCCTCCTCCCTAAGTTTGTTCTATTCACTGCTTTAGCACACTCTGCCAACCCGGATGTTCTAGCTGTGTCTTTTTCCTGGCTTAGGAAGACCACCAAAAATTCTGAAATTTTAATTACAAATTACAACATTTTCAGACAAGATAGAACTGCCAAAGGGGGAGGTGTTGCAATCTACTGCAAAGATAGCCTGCAGAGTTCTGTCCTACTATCCAGGTCTGTACCCAAACAATTTGAACTTCTACTTTTCAAAATCCACCTCTCTAAAAACAAGTCTCTCACCGTTGCCGCCTGCTATAGACCACCCTCTGCCCACAGCTGTGCTCTGGACACCATATGTGAACTGATTGCCCCCCATCTATCTTCAGAGCTTGTGCTGCTAGGCGACCTAAACTAGAACACCCCAGCCATCCTACAATCTAAACTTGATGCCCTCAATCTCACTCAAATTATCAATGAACCTACCAGGTACCCCCCCAAAGCCTTAAACACGGGCACCCTCATAGATATCATCCTAACCAACTTCCCCTCTAAATACACCTCTGCTGTCTTCAACCAAGATCTCAGCGATCACTGCCTTATTGCCTGCATCCGTAATGGGTCAGCGGTCAAACGACCTCCACTCATCACTGTAAAACGCTCCCTGAAACACTTCAGCGAGCAGGCCTTTCTAATCGACCTGGCCGGGGTATCCTGGAAGGATATTGATCTCATCCCGTCAGTAGAGGATGCCTGGATATTTTTTTAAATGCCTTCCTAACCATCTTAAATAAACATGCCCCATTCAAGAAATTTAGAACCAGGAACAGATATAGCCCTTGGTTCTCCCCAGACCTGACTGCCCTTAACCAACACAAAAACATCCTATGGCGTTCTGCATTAGCATCGAACAGCCCACGTGATATGCAGCTGTTCAGGGAAGCTAGAAACCGTTATACACAGGCAGTTAGAAAAGCCAAGGCTAGCTTTTTCAAGCAGAAATTTGCTTCCTGCAACACTAACTCAAAAAAGTTCTGGGACACTGTAAAGTCCATGGAGAATAAGAACACCTCCTCCCAGCTGCCCACTGCACTGAAGATAGGAAACACTGTCACCACTGATAAATCCACCATAATTGAGAATTTCAATAAGCATTTTTCTACGGCTGGCCATGCTTTCCACCTGGCTACTCCTACCCCGGTCAACAGCACTGCACCCCCAACAGCAACTCGCCCAAGGTTTCCCCATTTCGCCTTCTCCCAAATCCATTCAGCTGATGTTCTGAAAGAGCTGAAAAATCTGGACCCCTACAAATCAGCCGGGCTAGACAATCTGGACCCTTTCTTTCTAAAATTATCTGCCAAAATTGTTGCCACCCCTATTACTAGCCTGTTCAACCTCTCTTTCGTGTCGTCTGAGATTCCCAAAGATTGGAAAGCAGCTGCGGTCATCCCCCTCTTCAAAGGGGGGGACACTCTTGACCCAAACTGCTACAGACCTATATCTATCCTACCATGCCTTTCTAAGATCTTCGAAAGCCAAGTCAACAAACAGATTACCGACCATTTCGAATCTCACCATACCTTCTCTGCTATGCAATCTGGTTTCAGAGCTGGTCATGGGTGCACCTCAGCCACGCTCAAGGTCCTAAACAATATCCTAACCGCCATCGATAAGAAACATTACTGTGCAGCCGTATTCATTGATCTGGTCAAGGCTTTCGACTCTGTCAACCACCACATCCAAATCGGCAGACTCGACAGCCTTGGTTTCTCAAATGATTGCCTCGCCTGGTTCACCAACTACTTATCTGATAGAGTTCAGTGTGTCAAATCGGAGGGTCTGCTGTCCGGACCTCTGGCAGTCTCTATGGGGGTGCCACAGGGTTCAATTCTTGGACCGACTCTCTTCTCTGTATACATCAATGAGGTCGCTCTTGCTGCTGGTGAGTCCCTGATCCACCTCTACGCAGACGACACCATTCTGTATACTTCCGGCCCTTCTTTGGACACTGTGTTAACTACCCTCCAGGCAAGCTTCAATGCCATACAACTCTCCTTCCGTGGCCTCCAATTGCTCTTAAATACAAGTAAAACTAAATGCATGCTCTTCAACCGATCGCTACCTGCACCTACCCGCCTGTCCAACATCACTACTCTGGACGGCTCTGACTTAGAATACGTGGACAACTACAAATACTTAGGTGTCTGGTTAGACTGTAAACTCTCCTTCCAGACCCATATCAAACATCTCCAATCCAAAGTTAAATCTAGAATTGGCTTCCTATTTCGCAACAAAGCATCCTTCACTCATGCTGCCAAACATACCCTTGTAAAACTGACCAATCCTCGACTTTGGCGATGTCATTTACAAAATAGCCTCCAATACCCTACTCAACAAATTAGATGCAGTCTATCACAGTGCAATCCGTTTTGTCACCAAAGCCCCATATACTACCCACCATTGCGACCTGTACACTCTCGTTGGCTGGCCCTCGCTTCATACTCGTCGCCAAAAACACTGGCTCCATGTCATCTACAAGACCCTGCTAGGTAAAGTCCCCCCTTATCTCAGCTTGCTGGTCACCATAGCATCTCCCACCTGTAGCACACGCTCCAGCAGGTATATCTCTCTAGTCACCCCCAAAACCAATTCTTTCTTTGGCCGCCTCTCCTTCCAGTTCTCTGTTGCCAATGACTGGAACGAACTACAAAAATCTCTGAAACTGGAAACACTTATCTCCCTCACTAGCTTTAAGCACCAACTGTCAGAGCATCTTACAGATTACTGCACCTGTACATAGCCCACTTATAATTTAGCCCAAACAACTACCTCTTTCCCAACTGTATTTAATTTATTTATTTTGCTCCTTTGCACCCCATTATTTTTATTTCTACTTTGCACATTCTTCCATTGCAAAACTATCATTCCAGTGTTTTACTTGCTATATTGTATTTACTTTGCCACCATGGCCTTTTTTTGCCTTTACCTCCCTTCTCACCTAATTTGCTCACATTGTATATAGACTTGTTTATACTGTATTATTGACTGTATGTTTGTTTTACTCCATGTGTAACTCTGTGTCGTTGTATCTGTCGAACTGCTTTGCTTTATCTTGGCCAGGTCGCAATTGTAAATGAGAACTTGTTCTCAACTTGCCTACCTGGTTAAGTAAAGGTGAAATAAATAAAATAAATAAAATTAAGAATGGCCACCCGGACTATTTACATTGATAACCCCCCTTTGTTTTTACTCTGCTGCTACTCGCTGTTTATTATCTATACAAAGTCACTTTACCCCTAATGACAGTTGAAGTGGAAGTTTACATACACCTTAGACAAATACATTTAAACTCAGTTTTTCACAATTCCTGACATTTAATCTTCGGTCAGTTAGGATCTCCACTTTATTTTAAGAATGTGAAATGTCAGAATAATAGTAGAGAGAATGATTTATTTCAGCTTTTATTTCTTTCATCACATCTCCAGTGGGTCAGAAGTTTACATCCACTCAAATAGAATTTGGTAGCATTTCCTTTAAATTGTTTAACTTGGGTCAAACATTTTGGTTAGCGTACCACAAGCTTCCCACAATAAGTTGGGTGAATTTTGGCCCATTCCTCTTGACAGAGCTAGAGTAACTGAGTCATGTTTAGTGGCCTCCTTGCTCGCACACACCTTTTCAGTTCTGCCCACACATTTTCTATGGGATTGAGGTCAGGGCTTTGTGATGGCCACTCCAATACCTTGACTTTTTTGTCCTTAAGCCATTTTGCCACAACTTTGAAGTATGCTTGGTGTCGTTGTTCATTTGGAAGACCCATTTGGGACCAAGCTTTAAAGTCCTGACTGATGTCTTGAGATGTTCAATATATCCACATAATTTTATTTCCTTATGATGCCATCTATTTTGTGAAGTGCACCAGTCCCTCCTGCAGCAAAGCACCCCTACAACATGATGCTGCCACCCCTGTGCTTAATGTTTGGGATGGTTATCTTCATCTTGCAAGCCTCCCCCTTTTTCCTCCAAACATAATGATGATCATTATGGCCAGCACAGTTCGATCTTTGACCCAATGTGCAGTTGTAAACTTTAGTCTGGCTTTTTTATGGATGTTTTGGAGCAGTGGCTTCTTCCTTGTTTTACTGTGGATATAGATACTTTTAAAACTTTTTCCTCCAGCATCTTCACAAGGTCATTTGCTGCTGTTCTGAGATTGGTGCGAAAAGTGTGAATCAAAGTACGTCCATCTCTAGTAGACAGAATGCGTCTTCTTCCTGAGCGGTATGACGGCTATGTGGTCCCATTGTGTTCATACTTGCGTACTACTGTTTGTACAGAATATGGTACCTTCAGGAGTTTGGAAATTGCTCCCAAGGATGAATCAGACTTGTGGTCTACAATTTTCTTTCTGAGGTCTTGGCTGATTTCTTTAGATTTTCCCATGATGTCAATTAAAGAGGCACTGAGTTTGAAGATAGGCCTTGAAATACATCCACAGGTACACCTCCAACTTACAGAAGCTTCTAAAGACATGACATCATTTTCTGGAATTTTCTAAGCTGTTTAAAGGCACAGTCAACAGAGTGTATGTAAACTTCTGACCCACTGGTTACTTTGACTAACCTGTACCCCCCACATATTGACTCGTTATTGTTATGTAATTTTCTTGTGTTACTTTTTGATTGTATTTTTTTACTTTATTTTTTATTTTGTAAATATTTTCTTGAACTACATTGTTGGTTGAGGGCTTGTAAGTAAGCATTTCACGCTAAGGTCTACAGCTTTGTATTCGGCGGATGTGACAAATACAATTTCATTTGATTGTGTCTCTTGACCTGCTGTTCTCCAGTATTGTTTCTCTCACTAGACTTATATTATGTACACAGCATCCTGATAGAGAGGACAATGTTGGACAATGTCTCTGGCATTCTCTGTTCTGCTACAGTTACTACTGATCCTGAACTTGACCTCTATTTTTGACTGGGTTCTCTACCTCTGTTCCCTTTATAAAACTGTCTGTGTCGAGTGTTCCGTTTTTCTTTTTAAGCTGTTTTTTTTAACCCCACACCCAGACGGTGCAGACTAGACTAACTGTGTTCTGCTGTTAAACTGTGTCGTCCCCCATCCAGATAGTGAAGACGAGAGGTGCTTCAGGTTCTCTGACTGTGTCAGCTGCACTGCCAACACCAACGGCTGCCAGTGGTGTGAAGACAAGAAGTGCATCTCTGCTTCCAGTAACTGCACTGTGGTGAGTCTGCCTACAGGGGGCAGTAGTGAGATAAAACAGTCACAGCTAGGATTTTATTAGCAACAATTGTCAATTCATTACGTAGCATGAATAGTCAGGCAGCTTGAAGCTTGCCTTCTACTGAGTCACTACTTAACTCGTTGTTGTAGTGTACTAAGTCGCTATTATCTCACCTGCTTGGCTAGCAGTGTCAATCAGCCTAATGCTTGGCCCTGCTGGCTCCTCTGTGTGTGTCTATAGCTGACCCTGGAACTTGCGCAGCAGCATAGAGGTCCTCTGTCCCTGGCCCCTCCCCCGTCCATGCTGTCTGAACAACAGCTCTCTGTGTGGAAGCAAGGGGCAAAGAGGATGGGGCATGTGGGTATTCCATACTGTTGCAGGGGCTAATGCCAAACCATACTTTTCGGGTTCTGCCAGTGTACAAATTTCAGATTTATATGACACCAATACTATGAAGTAAATTCACCATAATAATAACTATGTAGATGTTTGATGTTTGTATACTTTCTTTGCAGTCTGTAAAGAACTTTGTCAAATGCCATGTGAGAAATGAACACATCTGCAGCAAGCTGGTCAACTGTAAGAGCTGCTCCCTCAACCTCCACTGTCAATGGGAGCTTCAGCAACAGGAGTGCCATGCCATTCCTGGTGAGACACACACACACACACACACACACACACACACACACACACACACACACACACACACACACACACACACACACACACACACACACACACACACACACACACACACACACACACACACACACACACTTCCAAAAACTCCAAACACACACACACACGTCTTCCAAAAACTCCAAACACACACACACACACACACACGTCTTCCAAAAACTCCAAACAAGCAAGAACTCTGCTTAGCTGACTACCTGTTTGATAGCTACAAGCAAGTTTGAATGCTTGGAGAACTTATGCTAATGTTTGATTCATTATAAACACTCTTGTAGCGTTTCCCCAGGGAAAACATGTTTTTCCCCTGTCTCTAAAGTGGATTTATTGCTCTCATTTTTCAAAGCTCCAGAAGGAGTTCAACACAAAAACACTCACAAACAAACACATACCCATGCACGCAGGCGTAAGCAGATGTGTGTACACACACACACACACACACACACACACACACACACACACACACACACACACACACACACACACACACACACACACACACACACACACACACACACACACACACACACACACACACACACACACACACACACACACACGTCTACATACCTCCAAATACAGTACATCCACAAATACACTCTCCTCTCCAGAGTGGTGACGGGATGTAGGCCAATTATAATTGTTTACTTGATGTTATGAAAATGGAGCCTCAGCTGACTCACAAATGAGAACCCAGTAAGTACAGCGCCTTCAGAAAGTATTCACACCCCTTTACTTTTTCCACATTTTGTTGTGTAACAATTTGGGATTGAAATGAATTTAATTGTCTTTTTGTTTTGTCAACGATCTACACAAATTATTAGTAAAAAAAAAATATTGAAAAAACCCCCCCACTAATATATTTGTATTTATTTTATTTCACCTTTATTTAACCAGGTTGGCAAGTTAAGAATAAGTTCTCATTTACAACTGCGACCTGGCCAAGATAAAGCAAAGTAGTGGGACACATACAACAGAGGTCCACATGGAGTAAAACAAACATACAGTCAATAATACAATGTGAACAAATGAGGTGAGATAAGGGAGGTAAAGTAAAAAATAAAAAGCCAGCGTGGCGAAGTAAATACAATACAGCAAGTAGAACACTGGACACATATACAGTGTATCTTGATTAAGTATTCAACCCCCTGAGTCAATACATGTTAGAATCACCTTTGGCAGAGATTACAGCTCTGAGTCTTTCTGGATACGTCTCTAAGAGCTTTGTACAACTGGATTATACAATATTTGCACATCATTATTTTTTAAATGTTTTCAAGCTCTGTCAAATTGGTTGTTTATTATTGCTAGACAGACATTTTCAAGTCTTGCCATAGATCTTCAAGCCGATTTAAGTCCAAATTGTAACTATGCCACTCAGGAACATTCATTGTCGTCTTGGTAAGCAACTCCAGTGTATATTTGGCCTTGTGTTTTAGGTTATTGTCCTGCTGAAAGGTGCATTTGTCTTCCAGTGTATAATGGAAAGCAGACAGAACCAGGTTTGACTAAAACCAAATCAAAATTGTGTCGAAATGATAATGGACCTATGTTCATACAGTTTATTGACTGTCCAGCTGGCTAATAATCCCTAGACAGTTAGGGACCATAGACATTCCCAAAACTATGAATGGAGGACACATTTTTTCAATTTTGACAGCAAGGAAATATAACACATTTCTAGTGTGGCCCTCCGGACCTCATTGAAGACCGAATGCGGCCTCCGGGGCACAATGTGTTTGACACCCCTGTTCTAAAGACTTTAACTCTAGCCACGTGTTTGTTACTGTTCATGTCAGTACTGCTCTGGTTGGACATCTTTTCAGCAGCCTTTTATGCTTGAAAAAAAGGGTTTCTTTCTTAGTCTGACGAAAATAATTTGATGGTGGTAACCATTATCCAACATTCATTGTAATCAGCGCAAGTCCCCAAAATATGCAGAGAAATTCCTGAGATGAAACTGGAGTTGTTTCTCCCTTATTCTCTGCAATTTGTTGCTTATTAACTAAGGTCTCGTCCCTCATCTGTGTAGTTTTTCCCACTGTTTGATGTGTCTGTCAGTCAGAGCACAACTGTATACTTGTGCTTGACAAACACTTACTTGTGTATTCAATCAGGGTACCCTGTAAGTCGCTCTGGATAAGAGCGTCTGCTAAATGACTTAAATGTAAATGTTTGATGCATAATCCATCATTTTCAATCTATATCTCAACTGATTGACTGACTGTTCTTCAATTCACACCATGAGGTCAGGGCCGGTCTGAGCGAGATTTGGTTTGGTGGCTCTCCACCTCATGGGCAAAACAGCGCTAGAGTTATTTTCCTGAAATTGTACACATTTTGCGTTGAGGCATAGAGAAAATGTTGCAGTTTTAAAAGACATCACATGCAATTCTACTCATTTTTCCATGGGGCGAAGAAGAAGATGTGCCATTTTAAAGATAATTTTCTGCAATTCTACACATTTCCAATGAAATATGCCATGTTCATATGATATCCGAGTGAGAGTGACTAACACAATCAACGGGGGGCCCCCTGAGAAAAAAACTGCTGATGCTCTACCACATTTTTTGTTAGTTAGAATGTGTTTTACTATTCCAATTCTGAACAGTAAGTTGAGATGCCGACTGAGTTCCTAATTTTTTACCAATCGACTGCTTTTATATTAGCGACATACTTGCTTATGTGTGAGAAGTGAGATGCATATCAAATGTAGTTGAGATCCTTGAGGGGTGTTGAGTCTTCCAGTTGTGTGAAGTCTGTTCACCATCCAATTGTGTGGCCCAACCCAGTCAGAAGCCTGGGTCTAAATTACTGTTCTCTCCCTGTCCACAGCTCAGCTCTGTGGGGAAGGCTGGCATCATGTTGGGGAGGCTTGCCTCAGGATCAACTCCAGCAGGGAGAGCTATGACAATGCCCAGCACTACTGTAAGAACCTGGATGGGAACATAGCCTCCCTCACCACCGCCAAGCAGGTGGACTTTGTACTGGACGAGCTGCAGAAGTACCAGCTACAAGAGAAGGTAAGGGAAACGCCTCTGTTTAAAATAGTGTGTTGTTTTAAACATTGTACTTTATCAAGGACTATCATATGGAATGTACTTTTCCATGTCGAAGGCCTGAGGAATGGCCATGCCAGACCTCATGAAACTTACCCCATGATAATCTGAAACCAAACATGTTGAACACATGTTGAAGTCTTAGCTTATTTACTGCTGAATCAGCCCACATCTGATCCAGTGTTTACATGTACATCTAGACTAGATTTCCATGATCCCAACCAAACTTAAATTTGTTTTTGCAAGAGTCACACTCCCTGTTTATATCCCCACCACACATGCTGACTTTTCCAGTGATTGCGCTGTCAGGAGGATATGCAGGAGCAAATATTTGACTGGTGTTTGACTGGTGCCATTCATTTAAAAAAATCGAGCAAGACGATCTCTCGCTATGGTTTTGGGGTGGAGTGTTTAAGCAGCTTCTGTTTGTTCTTTGAAGATTAACACTATTCTTAATAATAAAGCTCACCTTGGTTGTTTTAGGATGCAGAGGCAACAGTTTTCCCTCTCAGCTTTTTTTTCTGACAGTTATTTGGAAGTAGCTGATGCTCTCATTGGCTACAATAATCAGTTTGCTTTTTCCCCCAAGGAATTGATTATTTTCCATCCCAGTTGCGGCCTGTAATAGGAATTTTGAATTAAAGTGCATTTTAGTGTGCAGCAACACGTTTTTCAGGACTTGAATCACGGCAGTCTCCTTCGATTACTCAAATGTTATGCTCTCATAAATTTTTACTGTGTGATAGATCATAGCCGGTGTTAGCTGGCTAATTAACAATTTATTACAGGTAAAACTTTTGAGACATTATTGCCCATTTAAGAAATAACTCAAACACACAGACATTTTTAAAAGTCAAAATAAATACCTTAGTTTAATGACTCTGGCCTGCCTTGGTTTTATGGATTGGTGTTGGCTATAAGTCTGAGGTCGAGAACTTTCACTGTAATTATAGCAATTTTCCCAATGGTTTGATTTAAGATTTCACATAACCATTGCATGAATCAAATATGTATGATTTATGTTGAGAAAGGAATAACATGTTTTCATACTCTTAGTGTCCCCACATACTATGGAGAATTAGAAAGAATTCTTATCTTAGATTTCAGGATTTTAACCTCCCTTGCTCCCTTTTCTCTCTCTCTCTCTCTCTCTCTCTCTCTCTCTCTCATATTTCTTCATTCTTTCATCTTTCTCTTCCCCTCTTTCTCCATCCATTTTCTCCTCCCCCTCTCGCAACCTCTTTCTCTCCCCTCTCTGTCCTGTAGAAGTTAGCACCGTGGGTGGGCCTAAGGAAGATCAACATCTCGTACTGGGGCTGGGAGGACATGTCTTCCTTCACCAACTCCTCTCTGCAGTGGCTGCCCGGGGAGCCCAGTGACTCAGGCTTCTGTGCTTACCTGGAGAGGGTAGAGGTGGCAGGGCTCAAGGCCAACCCCTGCACCGCCACAACTGATGGACTCATCTGTGAAAAACCAGTCGGTGAGAGAGGGACTGGGAGAAAAAGGGATAGGGAGGGAGGGAAAGGGAAGGAGAGCTGAAGAATAATTAAGGTGATGGTGATTGAATAATAGAGACTAATTCTCAAAGGCACCTGTAACCCTTGTGAATTCCATGAGGCCTCCCTTGAACATGATTATCAAATTGTATTTGTCACACACATGGTTAGCAGATATTAATGCGAGTGTAGCAAAATGCTTGTGCTTCTAGTTCCGACAATGCAGTAATAACCAACAAGTAATCTAACCTAACAATTCCACAACTACTACCTTATACACACAAGTGTAAAGGGATAAAAAATATGTACATAAAGATATATGAATGAGTGATGTACAGAACAGCATAGGCAAGATGCAGTAGATGGTATCGAGTACAGTATATACATATGAGATGAGTAATGTGGGGTATGTAAACATAAGTGGCATAGTTTAAAGTGGCTAGTGATACATGTATTACATAAAGATGGCAAGATGTAGTAGATGATATAGAGTACAGTATATACATATGAGATGAGTAATGTAGGGTATATTATATTAAGAGGCATTGTTTAAAGTGGCTAGTGATACATTTTTTTACATCAATTTCCATTATTAAAGTGAGCTGGATTTGAGTCAGTATGTTGGCAGCAGCCACTCAATGTTAGTGGTGGCTGTTTAACAGTCTGATGGCCTTGAGATAGAAGCTGTCTTTCAGTCTCTGGGTCCCTGCTTTAATGCACCTGTACCGACCTCTCCTTCTGGATGATAGCGGTGTGAACAGGCAGTGGCTCGGGTGGTTGTTGTCCTTGATGATCTTTATGGCCTTCCTGTGACATCAGGTGGTGTAGGTGTCCTGGAAGGCAGGTAGTTTGCCCCTGGTGATGCGTTGTGCAGACCTCACTACCCTCTGGAGAGCCTTACGGTTGTGGGTGGAGCAGTTGCCGTACCAGGCGGTGATACAGCCCGACAAGATGCTCTCATTATTCTAAAGCTCAATCAGGCACTTCTGAATTAGAGAGAAAAGTTTACAATCATCATCATCATCATTAACAATGAGCCAAATTCACTAGAGAATTTAAAAGGGGACAGAGTGTTAGTGGAGAGATATTGTTTTAGGAAGAGCATCCTTATGACTGGAGAAGATCATAGCCTGGAGTGTTTGACAGCAGCGGTGTAAAGTACTTAAGTACAAATACTTTAAAGTACTACTTAAGTCGTTTTTTGGGGTATCTGTACTTTACTTTACTATTTATATGTTTGACAACTTTTACTTCACTACATTCCTAAAGAAAATATGTACGTTTTACTCCATACATTTTACTTGACAATCAAAGGTACTCGTTACATTTCAAATGTTTAGCAGGACAGGAAAATAGTCCAATTCACACACTTATTAAGAGAACATCCCTGGTCATCCCCATTGCCTCTCATCTGGCTAACTCACTAAACACAAATGCTTTGTTTGTAAATGATGTCTGAGTGTTGGAGTGTGCTATCCATACATTTTAAAACAAGAAAACTGCGCCGTCTGGTTTGCTTAATATAAGGAATGTGAAAAGATGTATACTTTTACTTTTGATACTTAATTATATTTAAAACCAAATACTGTACTTTTATACTTTTACTCAAGTAGTATTTCACTGGGTGGCTTTCACTTTTACTTGAATCATTTTCTATTAAGGCGTCTTTACTTTTACTCAAGTATTATAATTGGTTACTTTTTCTACCACTGTTTGACAGTGGCTGACCTTCCTTCCCATCATGGCCCCTCAGTGACCGACTGTCCCTCTCACGCATTCAAGGAAACTGGAAACACGAGCAGGCCCGTCTGACTCACCGTCTTATTTTGTCTGCTTTTAGCCGCACTGAACCGTGCTTGGACTCATTTAGGAGCCCAGAATAGCTGGGGAGCCGAAGAAAATGAGGCCTCAAATGTGCAGTTTTGGCCGCCGTACTTCCCATAGCGCGACTTTGCACTGACAGAGAGTGGAAATGGGTAACCAAAGACATCCTGCTGTTTCTTATTACTTTTCTGTTTCCTCCACCACTGAGGAGTTGTCTTCCACTTCGATACAACCTGCCGAAATCAGCTCAAATGATGGGGTCGGACTGAGGGAGGAAATTACTATTGTTTACCGTCTGCTCTTGGGTTAAATGACTCATTTAATATAATAAATGGTACATGAATGGTTATGGGTATACCTGCTGCAAAAATACTCTGTCCAAGGTTGAGATAAGATGTCTATATTTTAGAGGCAGTGCAAATGTACATAAACTCCCACAGATTATTTTTAGCATGACTTTTAGGCTGGGCACATACGTTATTTAAATATTATTTTATTTTCACCTTTCCACAGTGAGCCCCAATCAGAGTGCCCGCCCGTGTAAGGTGCCCTGCTCCCTGCGTACCACCTGTGCCAACTGCACCAGCCAGGCCATGGAGTGTATGTGGTGCAGCAGCACCCAGCGCTGTGTGGACTCCAACGCCTACGTCATCTCCTTCCCCTACGGACAGTGTCTGGAGTGGCAGACTGGAGACTGCGTCTGTGAGTATACAGGTCAAAATGTTCAGCTTCCACTGTGTGCGTATCTTCAACACAACCGCCAAAGGTATGCGGGCAAATAGATTATTGCAAAAAGTCTCTCGCTCTCTCTCACGCTCATGCTCACACTCACTCACACACACACTCTGTTCAAAAGAGTCACAGCTCCTGTGTGTTAGTAGTGAATTCCTCAGGGTTATTGTTGCTCCGTGAGATCAGACTCTTTTGGATGTTTGCGGACTCATTGTGCTCTACAGTCAGTCAGGTGCTTCCACTTCCCTAGACCCTTCGGTGTATTCCACCCTGGTCCCTGTCCCTGGGTACTCTGGGAACAATCAATAACGTATCGACGTGCATCCAACTCCATGAAAACCCTCGCTGTTAGTGTTTCCTTTGCTCTAAAAGCCCTCCGTTAAAAGGTCTGATCTTGATGTATAGATCCTGTTGTGTCAGATAACCCCCAGACTTTGCTGAGAGAGATAGGTGCACATAAACAGGATATGTGTTTTTCGCAGTGGCACTTTTGAAACTCCTGTCAAGCAGATGTTGGTACCAACAATAACACGTTGCGAGTTTCTGTTCTTATAGTCCGACGCAAGGAGCAAGATGCTGTCAGCAGTCTATGGATTCTGTTTTTACCACTTTTCGTCATGTGAACAATTAAACAAATAGGGAAAGAGCTTTCACCACATTTTGCCATGGTCACATAATTTGCTTGAACAACCCCCTCATTATACCACAGCAGCGACAGTATTCACAGTGCGTGACATTATGTAAAACAACAATGGTATGCACAATTAGGCCACATCCTCTCAGTGCCATTTCACTAGGGGAGTTTGAAGTCATTAGCATTCAGCTGCTAAGTGATGGTCAGTGTGCTTGTGGAGTATTCATATTATGGCCTGACATTTCTGATTCCACTAAACTCTCTATACAAACATCTATCGGTTCTGAGATTTGGGGAATGTAATTAGGCAAATTGTACTATTGTTTTTATTGTCCTCCAGAGTAATGCAACTCACGGAAGCCTGACAATATGGATCCAATCAAAATGTAAATCAGTTGATGTAGCGTCGGTGTGTATGCTAAGCCCATATCAGGCTTTTGGCTTCAGAACGTAGAGATAAAGAAATGTAGTGTAACAGAAAAACACAATGTGGCATTGTGCTAATGTGTTTTTGTTTTCAACATGTTAATTTAAAGGAATGTCATAGTTCGCCTTTGGATTATTTTATCAAGTTTAGGGGTTTTGTAGGGAGATAACAAATATACAAAATGTAATTATTATTCAACTCCATTTGTGTATGTTCTTTGCCTGTTCACTTCAACTGAAAATCCTTGCCAAGATTTTCCCCTCAAGGTTGCCATTTCCCCATCCACAGTATCTTTCCATATCTTTTTAGGTAGGTGGCTACTTGTGTTTTGGTTTTGAGGGGATATTGGGTGAAACAGGAAGCAAGATTAACTTTTTGGTGTACTAGCCAGTAGCCACAGGATGTATTTATCTTGAAAGGCCCGGGGGAGGTCAGCGACTCCAATCTGGCTGTGCTCCTGAAAGAATGTCCCCCTGAACACAATGTGATTCTGCTGCTGCTCCTGGAAATGGTCTTTCTCCGTGTTGAGGTCATATTTCAGCAGGTAATTAGAACACAGCCCGGCCCCTGCTCTCTTTAGTTAGGTTCAACACACACACACACACACACACACACACACACACACACACACACACACACACACACACACACACACACACACACACACACACACACACACACACACACACACACACACACACACACACACACACACACACACACACACACACACACACACACACACACACACACACACAGGCATCCGATGAGGGCAGAGCTCACTTACTTGCATCTCAGAGTGATTTTCCATCCCCATCCATCTGCCTGGCACACCACCCCACCCGAATCTCCAGCAGCATTAACCTGACCAACACTTGCATATGTCCATTTAGCAATCAACCATCTTCCGCCTTGCGCCTTTGAGCTCACACAGAATGCTATGTAGCAATGGAAAGAAATGTGGACCCAAATGCACTTCAGCTCAGCATGAACATAAAGGGAATCAGGTGCTCGACTGAGGGACTTGAAAACCCCCAAAACATTCCTTACTCAAGGACATTTCAACAAGTGACTATCCACGTAGCTTATGTTTTGGCGTAGCAATAGAACATCACTCTAGTTTCCCTACAGATGCTTCATTCAGAGATCTGTCACAGAGCAGGAGAAAATTCGTTAACAGTTTTTTAAAGATAAGCTGTTCCAAAGACAAGCCCAGATGCTTCATTCAGAGATCTGTCACAGAGCTGGGTTATGTTTATTTAAATAGTTCTCAACACACAATGGAAAAATACAGAATATTAACGAGGACAGGGTATGAACCTCCTGAAATATGAAGTAGATGTCAGAATGATGAAATATTTTGAGTTTGTAGCCCCATATGATCGCGTATTGAACTATAGTCTCTGGTATGAGTAAACCTTTAAAATGAGGGATTATGCTATTTGGTTCTTGCTACTTGGACTGGCATTTTCGCTTGAACTTTAAACAAATACAAGAGCCCTTTAGAAAGCCTTAAAAGCTGTTAGAGTTTAGGAAGATAATATTTCCACACTGTGCAAACTCTGCCTCTCTGAGGCTGGGAGAGGGAAGAGGAGAGCCTCTGTGTTTGTAATTGTGAAGCACAAGATTGTGGTTGGAGAAAAAGACAGGAGAACCTAGAAATGAATCAGCACCATGGTTGAATAATGCAACAGGGATAGACTCTGAAGCACAGCATTTGGGGAGAAAATTCAACAAACACTTTTTCTGCTTATGGAAATAGTAGCAAGCAGTTAAAAAACTCAAACTTCTGGCAAAAATGCAAATTCTACCATTCACTCAGCAAACTCCACACGGCAATGGAAGAGAACATCTTGGAACTTTCTCATACCTTTTGGTCTCTTATGGGTTCTTGTTGAGTTATCTTGTGTTTCCTACTTCAACGTGCTTCACAGCTATTTGTTCATTTCTTGTGCTCACAACCAGTTGACTTGTTTAGCTACTCCATGATGGCCAAACCTGAATAAACTATCTGAAAGGCCCCAGTCAGTCATTTAGATGTATGATGTATTATTATAACCAGGCTCTAACTATTGGATCACAAACAAATGTTTCCCTCTTATGCTCGACAACAAGTTAAAAGAAGGAAACTAACAAGTTCAATCTCTCAGATGTTGTCAAAGAAAACAGATTTAACTGACCCACCAAGCTCACCTCTGCTTCTGAATCCATACGTTATGGATGGAACATTTCTTTGTAAGCATTGAATGCAGTAAAACATGTCATTTCACATGGTTTGCTTGAATGTCAGAAGCACGAATACCAATGCATCCTCAATAGAGACTATGTTTCTGGAAAGGAACTCAATTTATTTAGGAAAGAAGCGGTCAAGCTAACATTTCAAGTTTTAAATCTTGTTGGTCGTACGTACAGGATACACATGGTATAAACCGCCCAACGAAATGCTTACTTGCAGGTTCCTTGTCGGCAATGCAACAAGAAGTAGTAATAATGTTAAGGACACAGACATAAAGTAAATGGATTAGTAGAATAGAATAAACATTTTAGCCTAGGTATAATACAAGAATGCATCATTTATAGTACAATATTTAAGATTGGGGGGGGGGGCGACAAGTGTTTGAATTGTGCAGATTCAGCCATAGTATAAAATAAAATAAAATAAAAAAATGACTTATAAAATAGTATTAGCAATAGTATAAACATATAAGAGTATAAGCTTATAAAGGAGGATGCAGGTGGTACTAATGACATAGCATTTATTGTGATGTGACTACTATGCTTCATCAAGGACAGGCGGTGGAGATTATATTTAGTCACTTTAACTAAATTGGTACTCTATGTACAGTGGGGCAAAAAAGTATTTAGTCAGCCACCAATTGTGCAAGTTCTCCCATTTAAAAAGATGAGGCCTGTAATTTTCATCATAGGTACACTTCAACTATGACATATAAAATGAGTTAAAAAAATGAGTTAAAAAAAATCCAGAAAATCACATTGTAGGATTATTAATGAATTTATTTGCAAATTATGGTGGAAAATAAGTATTTGGTCAATAACAAGTTTCTCAATACTTTGTTATATAGTCTTTGTTGGCAATGACAGAGGTCAAACATTTTCTGTAAGTCTTCACAAGGTTTTCACACACTGTTGCTGGTATTTTGGCCCATTCCTCCATGCAGTTCTCCTCTAGAGCTGTGATGTTTTGGGGCTGTTGCTGGGCAACACGTACTTTCAACTCCCTCCAAAGATTTTCTATGGGGTTGAGATCTGGAGACTGGCTAGGCCACTCCAGGATCTTGAAATGCTTCTTACGAAGCCACTCCTTCGTTGCCCGGGCGGTGTGTTTGGGATCATTGTCATGCTGAAAGACCCAGCCACATTTCATCTTCAATGCCCTTGCTGATGAAAGGAGGTTTTCACTCAACATCTCACGATACATGGCCCCATTCATTCTTTCCTTTACATGGATCAGTCATCCTGGTCCCTTTGCAGAAGAACAGCCCCAAAGCATGATGTTTCCACCCCCATGCTTCACAGTAGGTATGGTGTTCTTTGGATGCAACTCAGCATTCTTTGTCCTCCAAACACAACGAGTTGAGTTTTTACCAAAAAGTTATATTTTGGTTTGATCTGACCATATGACATTCTCCCAATCTTCTTCTGGATCATCCAAATGCTCTCTAGCAAACTTCAGACGGGCCTGGACATGTACTGGCTTAAGCAGGGGGACACGTCTGGCACTGCAGGATTTGAGTCCCTGGCGGCGTAGTGTGTTACTGATGGTAGGCTTTGTTACTTTGGTCCCAGCTGTCTGCAGGTCATTCACTAGGTCCCCCCGTGTGGTTCTGTGATTTTTGCTCACTGTTCTTGTGATCATTTTGACCCCACGGGGTGAGATCTTGCGTGGAGCCCCAGATGGAGGGAGATTATCTGTGGTCTTGTATGTCTTCCATTTCCTAATAATTGCTCCCACAGATGATTTCTTCAAACCAAGCTGCTTAGCTATTGCAGATTCAGTCTTCTCAGCCTGGTGCAGGTCTACAATTTTGTTTCTGGTGTCCTTTGACAGCTCTTTGGTCTTGGCCATAGTGGAGTTTGGAGTGTGACTGTTTAAGGTTGTGGACAGGTGTCTTTTATACTGATAACAAGTTCAAACAGGTGTCATTAATATAGGTAAAGAGTGAAGGACAAAGGAGCCTTTTAAAGAAGAAGTTACATGTCTGTGAGAGCCAGAAATCCTGCTTGTTTGTAGGTGACAAAATACTTATTTTCCACCATAATTTGTAAATAAATTCATAAAATAAATCCTACAAATGTCATTTTCCGGATTTTTCTTTTTCATTTTGTCTGTCATGGTGGAAGTGTACCTATGATGAAAATTACAGGCCTCTCTCATCTTTTTAAGTGGGAGAACTTGCACAATTGGTGGCTGACTAAATGCTTTTTTGCCCCACTGTATATGTACGTCAGAAGTGTCTTTGAAAGCATGGACATCTTAAAGCTTACTTACAGTACATAAATGTTTATATGGAGAGTAAATGCACCTCCATAGAGGCTTTTTGAGCTAACTTTGTCCTCTAAACTGACCAAACGCCCTCACCTTCTTGTTAAAGTGCCTATGCTGCACATGTTAGTGTTCAGTGAATGCATTAAGCGGACATAAATTGTGTTTGGCCCTGTGGGCTTTGATGTTGGGGCTATGGGATGAACAGACGTTTGCCTCTCCTTAGGCTTCGGGGCTTTACTCTTTGTCGTCAGCCAACCACCTGCTTTTTCACTTTTGTCAGACAGTCCGACGGGTTCCAATATGGCTGCCACCCGCAGCCCTCTCCCATCTCTGATAGACTGAACAAAGGCACGTTTGCTAAAATGTAATGCTTTCAAAATGTCACTCTTTGGTTGGAAGGCCTGAGTCAGAGTGCAGCTTTCAATAGATGACGTGAAGAGTGTGTACATGATAAAGGCTTACAGCACCATGATAAACACACTTTTTCAACTCAAGCCTTGAGAACATTTAGCAGCTCTTGATAACCTTGGCAGCTCTTGATAACCTTGGCAGCTCTTGATAACCTTGGCAGCTCTTGATAACCCCGGCAGCTCTTGATAACCTTGGCTCAATAACACTAATTTTCAATCCAAAAATACCCCATTGTCCTAAAGTTGGGAATCATTTCTCTCTAAATGAAAAACCGTAAATGAATCCCCACCCTCTAATCCATTAAATAATGAATAAGCTGGCTATTAGATTAAGAGTCAGTGGCTGTCTAAGAAAGTGTTGGAGAGCATTACCTCCCACTGCCAAGAGAATGAATTAAGTAATGAGTAACAAATGTCTACTTTATTTATGTGTTGTTTAGGTGGATGGATGTAACAGTGCTTACTTATACGACTGATTAATGTTATCAATAGCAGCCAAGTATTCTATAAGGGACTTTACAATGTGTCTAAATACGCTGAACAAAAGTATAAACAAAACGTGAAACAATTTCAAAGATTTACCGTTCATGTAAGGAAATCAGTCTATTGGAGAAAAAAAAATCCATTAGGCCATAATCTATGGATTTCACATGAATACATATATGCATCTGTTGGTCACAAATACCTTAACAAAAAATATAGGGGCATAGATCAGAAAAACAGTCGGTATCTGGTGTGACCACCATTTGCCTCATGCAGCGCGACACATCTCCTTTGCATAGAGTTGATCGGGCTGTTGATTTTGGCCTGTGGAATGTTGTCCCACTCCTCTTCAATGGCTGGGTGAAGATGCTGGATATTGGCGGGAACTGGAACACACAGTCTTACACCTCAACCCAGAGCATCCCGAACATGCTCAATGGGTGGTGAGTATGTAGGCCATGGAAGAACTGGGCCATTTTCAGGTTCCAGGAATTGTGTACAGATCCTTGCGACATGGGGCCGTGCATTACCACGCTGAAACATGAGGTGATGGCAGCAGATGCAATTGTGTTTGTTGTCTGTAGCTTATGCCTGCCCATACCATAACCCCAACGCCACCTTGGAACGCTCTGCTCACAATGTTGACACCAGCAAACCTATCGCCCACACAACGCCATCAGCACAGAACAGTTGAAACCAGGATTCATCCATGAAGAGCTCACTTCTCCAGCGTGCCAGTGGCCATCCAAGACTTCAGTTACGAAGTCGAACCGCAGTCAGGTTAAGACCCTGGTGAGGACGACAAGCTTCCCTGAGACGGTTTGTGACAGTTTGTGCAGATATTGTTCGGATGTGCAAACCCACAGTTTCATCAGCTGTCGTCTCAGACGATCTAGCAGGTGAAGAAGCCTGATGTGGACATTCCTGCAGTCAGCATGCCAATTACAAGCTCCCTCAAAACTTGAGACATCTGTGGCATTGTGTTGTGTGACAAAACTGCACATTTTAGAGTGGCCTTTTATTGTCCCCAGCACAAGTTGCACCTGTGTAATGATCCTACTGTTTAATCAGATTCTTGATATGCCACACCTGTCAGGTGGATGGATTTTCTTGGCTAAGGAGAAATGCTCACTATCAAGGATGTAAACACATTTTCTGTGTGTATGGAACATTTCTGAGATCTTTTATTTCAGCTCATGAAACGTGGGACCAACACTTTACATGTTTCATTTATATTTTTGTTCAGTGTAAATGTGTCTAAATATATTTTTCTCGGTCTCATTCTCCCCTTCTAGCTCAGAACTGTTCGGGCCTGAGGACATGTGGCCAGTGTTTGGATCAGGCAGAATGTGGCTGGTGTGGAGACCCCACTAACACAGGGAAAGGCCAGTGTATGGAGGGTTCATACCGCGGGCCCATGAAGAGCCCCTCCAGACAGACCAGAGAAAGGGAGAGTTCCCGAGACATGTTACTGGAGCCTGGTCTTTGCCCCAGAGATAAAGGGTTCGACTGGGCCTACATCCACTGCCCTGGTGAGTCAACACACACCCACACAGAGAAAAACGCATGCATGCATACACCTAGGTACGTCGACCCATGTAACTACGCTCACACAAAAACTCATTACAACTCCCATCATGTAGCACCTCAATGCAACCATAAATAAACATAAATACATTCACATGTTTATTTTATTCCTTTGGCTTCGGACATAAAGCTATACACCCCCTCCACATAACAACACTCATTGTTAATCTCTCTCTTTCCCAGCCTGCCAGTGTAATGGCCACAGTACCTGTGTCAATGGCAGTGCTTGTGAGCAGTGCAGGAACTTGACCACTGGACTGCAGTGCCAGACCTGCATGCCTGGTTACCATGGAGACCCCACTAACGGTGGGAAGTGCCAGGGTAAGTACAGTGATGGGTGCAGTGCAGCAGAGTGGAATGGAGGGGGCAGTGTGTAAAGGTTTTGGCTCAGATCTGTGCATCCTCCGTGAAGGACACTGTTTGAATGTTTTTGAACAACAGTAGAGCCAGAAACGACACATGTATTTCTGACTGTGTTGAAAGGTGTAGTAGACAGGCGCTTGAGCAGCTCTGTGTTTAATCAGAGTTCTATCAACTCCTACAGTATTTCAATCCTGTCCAGTGGTCACAATCGTTTTGAAATCTCTCAGTATGAAATGGAAAGAAGAGCAAGGTGAATAACGGAGAGGGCCAGAAAGAGGGATGGGAAGAAAGAGGATGGAAAGAGGAAACATATCTGTAGACTAATAGTGAGATAGAAAGTGAGTGAGCGTGAGAGAGAGGAAGGTGTAATAACATCATTCTCCGGCTGACAGATGTGCTTTTTCCCCGCGTGGCGCGTGACATTAAATCACATTTAATCATTTTCTTATTTCCTGAAGTTGACTGCAGCCCCCGCCGCTGGCGACGAGCACAGAGCCGTGTGCGTTTGATAGATGCGCACCCCTCTGCGTCTCCCGGGGATACGCTCACCCTCTCTCATACTCCCTCTCTCCTCCCTTCTGTCTTTCCTCCCTCCATCACCCTCCCTCCCTCCAACAGATTTAACGCTGTCATGATTAAATGCAATTTATTAACTCCCGTCCGTCAGTTGTATACCTCCCCACCACGGCCGCTTGTTTAACAGGCTGACTCTTGAGGAGGCTGTTTCACTCCTCAGTCTTGCAGGATAGAAAGATTTACCTGGGCATTAATGGCTCTAAGTCACTGATCTGTACTGGATTAGGCTCCAAATGGGATTTCTCTCCTCATGTCTTTACATTGTGGAGGGGCATGGGAGTTGGAGGAGTAGACATCAGACCGAGAGCGATTTGAGGGGGGGTGAGACAGCACGTCAACAAGGCATCAAGCTAAAATATGAGGAATGCGGAGCTGCCCTTGGAGTGAGAATGGAAGATAGAATGATAACGGGAGATGGCGGATAGACATGAGGAAGAGATTGCCTGGTCTGGTGTCCCCGGCCGTGATAGATGAAGACATTGTGCAATGTGAGAGGGGGAAGTGTGTGTGTTTGAAGGAGTGTGTGTGTATGCAGCACTTACATGGTGAGGACAATAGCCCTCCAAGACTCACTGACAGGTTCACCTTGTGGAGACACTGAAACCGTCTGCTCACCCTGTCCAGCCTAGCCCAGTCTAGCACCGCACAGTACGGTGTGGCTTGACTCGCTGCAACACACCTCTCTCTGGGGCTGAGAGTACTTTGAGTGGGAGAGAGAGAAACTCTTAACACTAGCCTGTGGTGGGCTGTGCATATGAATGGGCTTTTGAAAGAGACCAGCATGGTGACATAACATGTTGTGCTGTGGTTGTAGAGATTTGATAGAGCTTGGTGAGGGAATTTACTGTACAATAGCAAAACTTACAATACCAGACACTTTCTGTTGACTACAATACCAAAATGTCCAATACCAGACACATTCTGTTGACTGCAATACCAGACACATTCTGTTGACTGCAGTACCAAAATGTACAATACCAGACACATTCTGTTGACTGCAGTACCAAAATGTACAATACCAGACACATTCTGTTGACTGCAATACCAAAATGTACAATACCAGACACATTCTGTTGACTGCAATACCAAAATGTACAATACCAGACACATTCTGTTGACTACAATACCAAAATGTACAATACCAGACACATTCTGTTGACTACAATACCAAAATGTACAATACCAGACACATTCTGTTGACTACAATACCAAAATGTACAATACCAGACACATTATGTTGACTACAATACCAAAATGTACAATACCAGACACATTCTGTTGACTACAATACCAAAATGTACAATACCAGACACATTCTGTTAACTGCAATACCAAAATGTACAATACCAAACCCTTTCTGTTGACTACAATACCAAAAATGTACAATACCAGACACTTTCTGTTGACTACAATACCAACATGTACAAGTAAGGCATCCAGTGTTGCCTGACCCACTGTAAACCTGGTTGATGCAATGTGCCAAGGTTAGCATTTGCTCTTGTGTTATGGTAGCCATGACTAAATCTGTTTCTCCTTAACTACAGCTGTAGTAGTACTTCTGGTTGCCCTACTTAGTTCTCTGTGCCAGCGTAATAAGTCTGACTTCCAGTGTGTTTTTGTACGCTAACTGCACTGTAGGTACACAGTCACACAGAAGACACACAGGGAGCCCCAGCAAGCTGTTGGTGGTTGTTCTTTTAGTCTGCCTCTCTCCCCTTCTCTCCATATCTTTATTCCTCCCTCTCCTTGCATGAAGCCAGCACTGCAGAGTTCAAATCAAATGTTTTTTTATTGCTTTTGGATATGGCACACTGTGCAAGCCTGGTAAATGCCATTACAGACCGTAGTAGAGCCCCTTTAGCCAACTCGTCCTCCACAGGCCCGGAGTCTCTACATGTGATGTAGAGACATGTCTGTCTGTCGGTTGGTTGGGTGGTCTGTCTGTCAGTCTCTCGCTTTCTGTCGGTCTTTCTGTGTGTGTCCGTTTGTCTGTCTGTCTTTTTGTTTTTCTCTCTCCCTGCCTGTTTAATGGTCTCCAACCGTGAATGGCTTGTTGTTTTTCTGTTGTGGTTTTGTGCTTTCATTGACGCCTAAATTGCTCTTGAGGGGATTCATAAATTCATATTGTGTTGTTTGCCCGCGAACCTTTCTGTGTAATGGTATTCAAATCTTGCAGTGTTCCCCAAACCACTAAGATCTCATGCAGAATTATCTTGTTATTGCCTTTCATTAATCTTGCATGCAGGAGTAGCCTACTTCAACATCCTTTCCCCTTTTTTCTAGACTTTTTGGTTCACCCTCTCTCTTCTGCTTTCTCTTTCTCTCTTCATCTCTGTCGAAACACATGGGTTGTTCCATGTCATTTCAGCAAGCCATGGCCCCCACCATCTGATTGTTCTGAAATAGTTTCTGCAGTTAGAAACATTATTAGCATTATTAGATTAGCATTCCTGCACATTAGCTTTAGCACTTATTGGCGAAACAGAGAGGACACGTGTTATGTACCAAAAACAAGTATCATCTGATACCCATAGACTTCCAGTCACTGCGCTAACGCCAGTTAGCATTGGCTCTCGAAACTACCTCTAAATTCCTTCATACTGGACACAGAGACATCTCACTTGGACTCTTGCCAAAATTCAGAGGTATCCCATAAGGCACCAACCACTGCAAGTGGTCACCAATATCTTTTGAAGCTTGTAGCGTCATCACTGCAATAGAAAATGCGCTGAAAAAAGAAAATAAAGTGAAAGGAGGAATGAGTAGTGCTCCAGCGTTTTTCTAATTATTTTTATTTGAGATGTATTTAGGCAAATGCATTGTTCTAACAGTAAACTTTAACTATACATTTATAAATCCTTATCATTTAAAGGTTCAGTCATGAATTAACATTGAAGGGGGTCAAAATGATTCACACTTTTTTTACCTAATAGCAGGAACAGCACCATCTAGTGGTCAGCCTCTGGTAATATCAGGTTGTATGACAACTTCAATAACACATTTCGCTAAAAAGGGGAAAATAACCATCACCAAATTCACTGAGAATAGATACATAGTATGAAGAAGCAATACTCTTAGCCGCAGCTTCACACTAGTGAACTGATACTGTATACTGGCCATTGGGGTGGGCTTGGTGTGTGGTTTGGGTGGGTCCGTGGGTTGCTTTTGACCATTGCTTAATCATTATTAAGAAGAGGTTTGGTCCAAATTGCATGCTGGGTACTATATTAACTGACTATTATATGAATGAAACATATTGAAATGGCCAATTTTGGTGCAATCAATTAGCTTAATTTCTATAGAGTTCATATGTTCTTTCAACAAAATAATGTTGCAGGGATGCTTATCTTATCTGTTTCTAACCACAGAAAGGATTTCAGAACAATCTAAGATAGTGGATGTTGAAATCCTCTTTCTTGTGCTTTTTGAGATGGAACGACCCACATAGTACACACACACACACACCCTTTGGCAGTGGCGGGGTATAAATTAGTGGCTGTCATGTTGAGTGTGGAAGGACGCTGTTGTGTGTGAACCCATGCGGAATGTGAACGCTTGAGTCAGTGACTGTACATTTGTATTAATGCCTACATCATGTGAAAAAAAATGTGTGTATGCGTACCAGGGCCATGAAGGCGCATAACGGTAGAGCACCCTTCCCAGCAGCCTCATGCTGTCCAGTCAATCCCACTCCAGCGGCCGTATTTCTGGCCACTACACACACACACACACACACACACACACACACACACACACACACACACACACACACACACACACACACACACACACACACACACACACACACACACACACACACACACACACACACACACACACACACACACACACACACACACACACACACACACACACACAGCGCTCTGATCTGGAAAAGTAATCTACTGCTGTAGGATTGCATACCTGTTAGCCAACCTGATGTCGAGTGGTGGAAGTTGAATTATTATGCGTCTCGTTACCATGTCAAAACCGCAGGTCAAGTTTAACAGAAACATCAACCTGAGAGTGATGCCCTCCTATTATACACTAATCTGCTGAGTGTGGAGAGTAGGCCTGTCTCTCACTCTTTCCCTCTATATTCAAGACCTTATTGATGTCAGGAAGGTCATGAGCCTTTATCTGCCTTCATAGCCCTTGACCTTACATGATCATTAAAACCAGAATAGCAAGTCCCTTTTATCTCAACAAACTGCCGACTCCTCACAATCTAACAAAGGCAAGATAGAAGACCAAACCCAAACCCTCTTTACCAGAAAATGATTAGTTCTCAGAAGAGTTGGTTTCACGCTAAGCATTAAATAGCTATAGTCTACACCAGGCCCTCCCTAGCGGCACGTTTAGTTCTTGCCCTAGCAATACACAGCTAATAAATAATCAAAGCTTGATGATGAATTGGTTATTTGAATCAGCTGTGTAGTGCTAGTGCAAAAACCAAAACTTCCATCCAGGGGGGCCCCAGGACCGAGTTTGAGAAACCGTGGTCTATACAACCGGGTCATAGAGAGACATGTACGGGCTAAATCTGTCCGAGTGAGAAAAAAAGCTTTGCTGATATTTAGCACCATTCCTGTCTGGTTCTAACTTTGTTGAAGATGTTTAATTAGATGGAGATCCTCAATTGAAACACCAACAATCCCATCGGTGCCACCTCCCAAACAGGAGAATCTGGAGCTGTAATTCCACCATATGCTAGAGACACATACAGATCTCTTCTCAGGGCCAGGGGAGAAGCCTACTCGCTCACAGTGGAAATTCATGGATTCTAAAGTGCTTATGGTAGAAAACAGAGCCCGGAACGTTGTGTGGGTGTACAGTCACTTATTGAGGTTGCCATGTCCATTTAGTTTTTTTATCTAGACAATGTGAAAAAACTATTTAGGAAAGTATCTGGCGGGGGGCCATGTGTGCTTATTCATGATAATATATCATAGGTGTGTTACACTGGATGTGCGTACTTGTCCGGTTTCATGTAGCGTTTTAGGAACTAAATGCTAAATCACAGTGTTCAGATAGGCTATCTTAATCCTGCAACAGGAAATGTGAATTATGTAGATTATAATTAATGGACATTTTTTTAGGGGTTGATACTAGGGCAAATCAATAAATATTTTGTGGAAATTACAAACTTTAGATACCTTTTTCAACTTGAATACACCACTATTTGCATTTCCTGCTGCGCAGGACAATTTTCTGCAACAACAAAGTGATCAAATGACGATAGATCTGGTTTAGATTTATGAAGTAGGTAGAAAATATCCTTCCAAAAGTTATAGGATTAGACATAGCTTGATTAAAAACAGACATCGTTCAAAAAACAATGTAATTGTCTTCAAACAAAGATCAACATGCTCTATCAGAGAAGGATCAGAACAGCTTGCCCCTCCTCACTTCTCCATTCCTGCCCATCATTGCCTCCATTTAGTCTTTCTGGCATCTCCATTAGGGCTCACTGGACATCTTGCTGCCCCCCTCCTTATGTCATAGGCAATGCTCAGTGACACTTAATCATGTTTAGCCGGGCATCGTTTGTGATCCACATGGGTTATTAGGTTTACCTTCATTACTGAAGGATTTGTGAAGGTCGTGCTCTTTACAGACAGACCGCTCTACAATTACCTGTGTGTCGTCTGCCTAGAAGTCCTTTGTCAACCGGAGATAGAGATTTGGTAGGTCTATTTTAAATCCAGAATTTACCCTCAATTTCAGAGAAGATGGTTTATTGCGTCAGTGTCTCTGTTTGCAACGTGTGAGACCTGCACATACAGTGTTGCTGGTTTAGATTCCATGATATCAGAGGAAGGCCCAAAAAATTCTCAGGAGGACTCCAGTCACCCCAGTCACACTCAGACTGTTCTGTCTGGTACTGCACGGCAAGCGGTACCGGAGCACCAAATCTAGGTCCAAAAGGCTCCTCCAGCTTCTACCCTCAAGCCATAAGACTGATGAACAATTAATCAAATGCTCCATCCCCCTTTGTTTTTACACTGCTGCTACTCGCTGTTTATTATCTATGCATAGACACTTTACCCCTACCTACATGTACTAATGACCTCGACTAACCAGTACCCCGCACATTGACTGAGTACCAGTACCCCCTGTATATTATTACCAGTACCCCCTGTATATTATTTTATTTATTTTATTTTATTTAGTAAATATTTTCTTAACTCTTTTCTAAAAACTGCATTGTTGTTTACGGGCTTGTAAGTAAGCATTTCACGGTAAGGTCTACACCTGTTGTATTCGGAGCATGTGACAAAATACAATTTTATTTTATTTTATATTTTTACATTATATTTGAAGTGTGTTAATGCTGTTGTGCCAATACATCTCTTCAGCAGCACAGAGGAGGCTTAACTCAGGCGATCCTGAACACTAGGCACACCATGCTGCCTGCCAACATCAGTCAGTACAGTATAATCTCGCTCCTTTGACTGCTTCGAAGGACAGGAGAAAGGAACTGTAAAATGCTGGAACATTTACATTTCTGTGCCTGGTTCCAATTCAATTATTTTATTCATGACATGATTATTTGAACTTGTCATTTGCTGGCAGGCCTATGGAGATTAATGGAGAGGAGGTTGAAAGGCTGGCCGGGGAGATGAACAGTCAGAGGAGAGAACCAAACAGGCCTGCTGTGTCTTCAAAGACCTGCAAAGCTTTATGTTTACTAGGAACACACATGTACACTGAGTATACCAAACATTAGGAACACCATCCTAATATTGAGTGTCAAAAGTGTTCCACAGGGATGCTGGTCCATGTAGACTCCAATGCTTCCCACTGTCCTTTGGGTGCTGGACCATACCCAGGGAAAATTGTTGATCGTGAACAATCCAGCAGCGTTGCAATTCACCCTCCGTATGGCACACATACACAATCCATTTCTCAATTATCTCAAGACTTACAAATCCTTCTTTAATCTGTCTCCTCCCCTTCATGTACACTCATTTGAAATTGATTTAACAAGTGACATCAAGACGGGATCATACCTTTCATCTGGATTCACCTGGTCAGTCTGTGTCATGGAAAGAGCAGGTGTCCTTAATGTTTTGTACACTCAGTGTAGAAAGACCTCTGTCCCCCTCCTCACCCATACTCCAGATATAGTTACGGCAGGGGTGGAAGGCAAGCTCACCTGCTCTCCTGGCTAGTAAAAACAACTCAAATACCATTCCTGTTCTGATGGAACTCTGAGTGTTAGCAGGCCGAACCCTTCTAATGTTGCACAGTGGTGGGTGCTACATGCCACTACCGTTGTTTCAACTCCTCTTCAAATCAAAGAGATCAGTCAATAATGTTGATGCCTGGCTTTTGACACCTCAACAGATCAAGTAGGATATAATTCATGTTGAACCTCTGTCTCAGTGAGCCATTGTCCTGTCACGCCCCCTTATTAAACTCCTCTACCCTGATGTGTAGAAGTCTCAGCCTATAGGTTTTAAGGTGTAGTGGGTGTAGCTGAGGGTATATCAGCCTGGTGGTTCCTATAGAAACCTCCTGCAGTATTATTTTCCACTGTGGAGCTCCAGCTAAACAGAGGAAGATTTAAGTGTCAATTAGAGCGCTGACAAGCAGTGACGGCTGGCAGGGGTCAGCTCCTCACAATTTAAAAGAGACATGGAAAGGGAGGAGATGGGAGGTGGAGGGGATTGGGGAGAACAGAAAAGTGAGATGGGGGGGGGGTAGATGGTTAAGCGAGGCGTGCTCAGTGTAGTGCAAGGAAAATGATTTATTCCTTTGGATTGAGGTTATGTTGCTTTAACTTTTTGTCTTGTGAGGTGAATAGTAAATTGTCAATTAGAAGAAGTGCATTTATTACCATGGTCATCCATGAAATCAACTTGCCGACCAAGTACTAGGATCAAGATTTCAGTCAATGCTTTGGTCTCTATAGCTAGCTTTTCATCCTATTGATGACAGATGTTCATGCTAATATTCTTATTCCGCATAATGTTTCAGATAATTTTTTACTTATCAAATGTCAGCCAAGCATCGATCATTATGTCACCAGATTAAGACCCTAGATATTTATTGGAAAGGAGCATCAAGCTCATCAGGGGTGCAGGCTTATTCTCCTCCTGTACTCCCTGTTCACCCACGACTGCGTGCCCAAGCACAACTTCAACAGCCTGACAACACAACAGTGGTAGGCCTGATCACCGACAACAATGAGACCGCCTATAGGGAGGAGGTCAGAGACCTGGCAGTGTGGTGCCAGGACAACAATCTCTCCCTTAATGTGAGAAAGACAAAGGAGCTGTTCGTGGACTACAGGAAAAGGAGGGCAGAACAGGCCCCCATTAACATCAACAGGGCTGAAGTGGAGAGGTTCCAGAGTATCAAGTTCTTTGGTGTCCACATCACCAACAAACTATATCATGGTCCAAACACACCAAGACAGTTGTGAGATGGCACGACAACACCTTTTCCCCCTCAGGAGACTGAAACGATTTGGCATGGGTCCCCATTTACACCATCGAGAGCATCTTGACCGGTTGCATCACCGCCTGGTATGGCAACTGCTAGGCATCTGACCGTAAGGCGCTACAGAGGGTAGTGTGTACGGCCCAGTACCCAGTACATCACTGGGGCCAAGCTTCCTGCCATCCAGGACCTATATAACAGGCAGTGTCAGAGGAAGGCCCACAAATTGTGAAAGACTCCAGTCACCAAAGTCATAGACTGTTCTCTCCGCTACCCCCCCCTCTCTCGGTTTTTACACTGCTGCTACTCTGTCACGCCCTGGTCGAAGTATTTTGTGTTTATCTTTATGTATTGGGTCAGGCCAGGGTGTGGCATGGGGTTTTTGTATTGTGGTGTGTTTTGTCTTGGGGCTTTGGTGTGTATATATTGGGATTGTAGCTAGTGGGGTGATCTAGCAAAATCTATGGCTCTCTGGAGTGGTTCTCAATCAGAGGCAGGTGTTTATCGTTGTCTCTGATTGGGAACCATATTTAGGCAGCCATATTCTTTGAGTTTGTCGTGGGTGATTGTCCTTAGTGTCTTTGTTCCTGTCGCTGTGTTAGTTGACAAGTATAGGCTGTTTCGTTACGTTTATTGTTTTGTAGTGTTTGTTTATTCGTGTTTACGTTTGTTTCATTAAACATGGATCGCAATCTACACGCTGCGTTTTGGTCCGACTCTCCTTCACCACACCTAGAAAACCGTTACATACTCGCTGTTTATTATCTATGCATATTCATTTTACAAATGACCTCGACCAACTTGTACCCCACATTGACTCTGTACCGGTACCCCCTGTATATCGCCTCATTCTTGTCATTTTCTTGTATTACTTTGTGATTGGATAAGATTTTTTTTATTTAGTAAATATTTTCTTAACTCTATTTCTTGAACTGTGGTGTTGGTTAAGGGCTTGTAAGTAAGCATTTCATGGTAAGGTCTACACCTGTTGTATTCGTCTGTAACGACATTCTTCCTCCTCTTCTGAGGAGGTGTATAGCAGGGATCGGACCAAAACGCAGCGTGGTAAGTGTCCATAATGATTTATTACAAAAACAACTGAACACTCGAACAAAACAAAAAATAACGTGCATCAACGAAACAGTTCCATGTGGTGACAAACACTGACTCGGAAAACAAACACCCACAACTCAAAAGTGAAACCCAGGCTACCTAAGTATGATTCTCAGAGACAACTAACGACACCTGCCTCTGATTGAGAACCATACTAGGTTGAACTCAAAACCCCAAAATTGTGTGTTTCTCTGACTGCCCACCCCAACTCACGCCCTGACCATACTAAATAAAGACAAAACAAAGGAAATAAAGGTCAGAACGTGACATCGGCGCATGTGACAAATACAATTAGATTTGATATTTTATTTGTGCACTTTCACCACCCTGTGAAGTTTACCATAACTTATTTCATTTGTAGCCTAATGAACTGCATGCTTTCTTGATTCCTAGTGGGAGTACCACACAACATATCATCGCGTGACTCCAAGTTTACTCCTATATGATGGTTAGATGGTTATTATATCAATATTTGCACATAAAGGCGTTTCCACCACCATTTCTCCCATAATTAGTTTTACTGATACAAAAAGATCTCACTTTGTCTATTGTATTTTTCGGGGGTACATTTGCAAAGTTTACAGACACATTTGCTGTTTCTATCAGGCCTGTCATGACATTTTTTACCAACATGTAGGTTGGATGGAAACCTGGTTTATGTAACACAATAATTAAAACAACCACACAACACACATGGGGACCTAAAATGGATTTAGATTCAAAATCCTATTTTCCCTAACCCTAAAGGTGCGCTATGCAGAAATTGCTCCACCATTTCCCACCGCCAGTTGCTAAAATTCTAATAGATTGCCTAATTTTAGTTTGTGAAAAACAAGCAAGTATAGTGAAGAGGATCATTGTACCATCTAAACTGCTGTGAAATATATGTTCCATAACGTTAAATAATGTTTTGCTGTTTGAAGCTGGTGTACAAAACCGAAGGTAAATGACGCAAAAACGAAACTTAAGAATGGTAAGCATAGAAATAGAGCACATAGAACAGATCTACCACTTCTTAGACTTGCGTTCAATGAGAATGAAAGATCTATAACCTTTCTATATGAATTTGGTCAGGTAGCCCAAAAAGTTGCATATTGCAGGTTTAACCTGTAATCAAAATCCTAAACCCAATTTCTAACCTTAACCCTTATCCCCAAAGGTTAAAATAGCCCTTGTTCTAATGGGGACAAGGGAGCATTTTCCTTGTTTTACTGTCCTTCTGGGGCCTTTTTGTGATTTTTGGTTCCCACAAGGGTAGAAGAACCAACCAACACACACGCACACACCATTGTAGTGTACGTGCATTAGATCTGCTGTCTCTTACGCACAGATGCAGGATGCAGTGGGGTGAGAAATTGTAGGCTCTGCAGAGGCTTGCACGAGGAATGGGAAATATGATTTATATCAAATCCGCTCGTCGGTTAGAAGATTCTTTTTTTTGGTATCTTATTTTTGTGTTGTCAGCAGAAAATATGGTGTGTGATGCTTTTTCACATCCAATCCCCTCCCACGCATCAGAGTTTAGTGGCTCCTAATGCAATACTGTTTTCAAGGCATACTCAATCAAAAGAGGTTTTAGTGTGGTAAATAACTAGCAGTGACACATGCCATGTTGAATGAATGGATGAGCAGCCAAATGCAGGCATACCCACTGTAAATGTAATTGATCTAGCCAGGGAGCATAAGGGGTTAGGGTACTGTTCCACCTTGTTCGAAATCAATCCGTTTCCAGCAGGTGGCTTCAACTAGTCCTAGATGACTAGGAGTCTTAGGCTAGTTTCTCCCTGGCGCTTAATTGTGTAATTTATTATATTGAGTCCACTCAACCGGATTCTCTGGCCTGAATCAATGGCTGATTTTAACAGGCAAGGTTTTAAACAGGCAAACACTGAAGCCCTGTGAGCTGGTTACAGTGTTGAAATTAAATCTGCTAAATTGGCACTAAACTATTTTGAATCACATCAATGGGTTCTGCAATTACTTCTTAGTCCAGGATTTCTGCCCCGCAAAGCTACCTCGAAGACACTTTTTTTTCCTCCTTTCATTTTTAGAACTTAGTCATATGTGTTAACCTCAGCAAAAGGAGGGCCCTAGAGGGACTGACAGTGAATGTCATGAGACACCACTGCTACCTGTATGCCACCGTGCACCACACAGTGTTACACTATAGGGACACACAATCTAAGATGTGTCAAGTCTCACAGGACCAGAGTGTGCAGTATGGGAGGCTCAGGTGTGTCAGACCAGCCTTTGTAGCCAATCAGCTAGCTATCACAGCTTGTTGTCTCAGAACTTGGCTCAGAAGTGTGAGCTGCATTGTGTCTCCGCATTCTCAGAGATACATTGTGGTTTCTTCTGCTGGTATGTATAGATGTGTCAGTTGTTGAGAACTTTAGAAGCAGTCCCTGTAGACAACCACCGTTATGAAATAACAAGAGTAAAGTGAGGGTCAGGGCTGTGAGTCTGCTCACATGCATTCGTGTATGTACTGCACACTATATTTATGTTTCTGCAAGCATAGGCACAATAGTGTGCTTGTTTGTTCCTTGTCCGTTTAGGTTCATGTATATAGTTCCGTATGTATGTATGTATGTATGTATGTATGTATGTATGTATGTATGTATGTATGTATGTATGTATGTATGTATGTATGTATGTATGTATGTATGTATGTATGTATGTATGTATGTATGTATGTATGTATGTATGTATGTATGTATGTATGTATGTATGCATGTCTGCAGTAGACCCTGTTGTAGTGGTATTGAGTCAGTCCATACTCCCCACATCTTCCTGTCTAAGTGCTTATACAGCAGCTCCTGAAGCACACTGCTCTGCTCCTATTATGATAGTACATTTTATACAGATCCTAATTTAACCATAAATCATATCAGTGTCTGCCTGCACAGAGAGGAGAGGAGCTCTACAGCTGCAGGCCCTGTCTCTACAGCACAGCCTACAATAGCTAACCCCCTGTTAATACTATGCATACTAGACACTTTGGGAGTTTGACAATGTAGTCACAGAGCTATACATGCACCGGGCCAATGATCATTCATTCTATTTATCCAATTTCTATTTTCATTGTGACTGCTATCAGATTTTCCTTGCATATTGGCAATGTATCATACATCATCTACACTAAGCCGGAATGTTAGAACATTCTTAATGCTTACATTGAGCCAGAGTACTATATACAGTATTACATTAGTCCTAAACTGTCTGTGTAGCTAGGCATAATTCCAACTGAGTAAATCCCTTGTCTTACTGTTCTCAAAAACTTAAAATGCAAATATGGTATAGCTGAATCACAAAAATATATTTATACTTTTTTGTTTTTGGTATGACTGTGTGAGAGGAGGCATTTCATCTTGTGTCTGTGTGTGTGAACAAGTATCTGGTTATGGAAGTGTGGGATGTGTTTGAGTATGTTTGATAGCGTCTTTATGTTATGCTGTAGTACAGATACCACTAGGGCTGTGAGAGAGGGCAGTGTATCCTAATAAAATACCAAAACATCTCATTGTACAGAAAATACTAACTTTGCTGTCAAGGAAATAGTACCATGAAAAAAATATTTACTGAGAGCTATCTTACATGGTCTCTGTGTCAGCTTCTTTAATTGGGTCAGTTACATCTGATTAAAGATGAAAAAATACAATACATCTCTTTGTCAAACTTCTATATTTGGCTTTGTTCAAAAGAGGGAGGGAGAGATGGAGGGGGAGAGCTCCATTTGGGAATTTGCGCTGGGATGCACAGAGAGAGCTACCGCTCGTAAAGCATATGCCCCAAAGATAAAAAGCTAACAAGCTGCACTGCCTTCCAACACAGAATCCTCATTGTATTTTCCATGTTAATTCCATTATTTTGATCTCTCTGTGTTTCTCTGAAAATAGGACAGACAGTGGAAGTGAAGTGGCATGTCTCTACTGCTGCAGTAGTTAGTTAGTGGTGCCTCCTACAGAACAGCAGTATGGAGAAGGACGAGGATGGTCTAGTTTTTCTTTCCAGTGTCAGGGACATCACAGTGGACCCTAAGGGTCTGTCTATACTTTATGTATGAAAGTCGAGTTTTAATGGGATATTTCAATGTGTTGTTTTTGTCCTGATGATTCGTCACTGGAACTGTTTGTTGTTGGTTTTGGCAACGTTTCTGAGAGAGTGAAAGTATTTGCCTATGTATTTTAAGAACAGACTGTTAGATCTGGAGTAATACCTGCCAAACTTCTGTAAGGAGCTGGATGAGTCAGAGATCATGCTACATTCACAGATTCTCACTCTCGCTCTTGTGATTGCTCATATTTTTTCCTCATATTTTATCCATAGAAGGGTGCTTTGGATGAAGGATTATTGACATTTATTTGACATGGCATAATTGAGAAATACTTAATTAAAGTTAGACGATTTGTGATATTTTGGCTTACCCAGGCCTCATTTAAGACTCATAATGTTTCACAAATATTCCATCAATAAATTATTTCTCTCTTATGATTTAAGATACATGTAAAATACACTACATGGCATAAGGTATGTGGACACCTGAGCGTCGAACATCTCATTCCAAAATCATGGGCATTAACATGGAGTTGATCTGGGAAGGATTTCCACTATATGTTGGAACATTGCTGCAGGGACTTGCTTCCATTCATCCACAAGAGCATTAGTGAGGTCAGGCACCGATGTTGGTCGATTAGGCCTGGCTTGCAGTCGGCGTTCCAATTCATCCCAAAGGTGTTCGATGGGTTTGACATCAGGGCTCTGTGCACTCCAGTCAAGTTTTTCCACACGGATCTCGACAAACCATTTCTATATGGACCTCGCTTTGTTCATGGAGGCATTGTCATGCTGAAACAGAAAAGGGTCTTCCCCAAACTGTTACCACAAAGTTGGAAGCACAGCATTGTCTAGAATGTCATTGAATGCTGTGGTGTTAAAATTTCCCTTCACTGGAACTAAGGGGCCTAACCTGAACCATGAAAAACAACCCCAGACCATTATTCCTCATCCACCAAACTTTACAGTTGACACTATGCAGTCGGGCAGGTAGTGGTCTTCTGGCATCCACCAAACCCAGATTTGTCCATCGGACTGTCAGTTGGTGAAGCGTGATTCATCACCCCAGAGAACGCGTTCCCATTGCTCCAGAGTCCAATGGCGGCGAGCTTTACACCAATCCAGCCGATGCTTGGCATTGCACATGGTGATCTTAGGCTTGTGTGCGGCTTCTCTGCCATGGAAACCCATCTCAGGAAGCTCCCGACAAACATTTTTTGTGCTGACATGGCTTCCAGAGGCAGGTTGGAACTCTGTAGTGAGTGTTGCAACCGAGGACAGATCATTTTTACACGCTACACACTTTAGTACCAAGCAGTCCCATTCTGTGAGCTTGAATGTTCTAACACTTGGTGGCGGAGCCGTTGTTGCTCCTAGACATTTCCACTTCACAATAACAGCACTTACGGGCAGCTCTAGCAGGGCAGAATTTTGACGAACTGACTTGTTGGAAGAGTGGCATCCTATGACGGTGTCACGTTGAAAATCCCTGAGCTCTTCAGTAAGGCCATTCTACTTCCAAAGTTTGTCTATGAAGATTGCATGGCTGTGTGCTAGATTTTATACACCTGTCAGTAACGGGTGTGGCTGAAATAGCCGAATCCACTAATTCTAAGGGGTGTCCACATACTTTTGTGTAGTGTATATGTCAACAGCCCTTCCTCCAAAGGACCCTTCTATGGAATCATGTACTCACTCATATAATGGCTTGAGAGTATTTTGGTCTCATTATGCCCTCTCTGCCCCAGGTTACCTTGACCTCATTTCTCTGAAACAGCGTTCTATCCATTTCCTGTGCATTCTCTCGATCAGACCACTCAGAATGAGTAACTATAAACACACTCCCCAGTCCCATCATTTTTTGACATACACATGCAATTTCAACGGATAATTTTATCCCCAAGGTTTCGGGTCAGCATATATACAGAAGCTAACAGTCATGATTTAAACATTGACTTGCTGTAAACATTCAAACTGTATCTGCCTAATGTTGCTCTTGAGTGTGCAATATGTTTATATTCAATGCTGTTTTGTCCTCTGCAACTATCACATTGTGACTCACTGCCACTCCCCTCTGGCTAACCCAAGGTCACTGATTTTAAGGTTAGGTGAGGACAACAGTGTTGATCCCTTTGCCACCAGATAGTGGTGTTTAGACATGAACAGAACAGTCCAGGAAGATGTCAGATTCGCCCGAGAGCTCAGGCCCATGTTCAGCCCTGTCACTCTCCTGTCTGACTCACTGACTCATAGGTTTGACTCACAGGTTTGTGTTGTGCATCATTGTGAGAAGACTGACAGTGTTTTCCTCTTTCTCCTCTCTCCCCTGCTCTCCTCTTTCTTTCTCCTCCCTTTTGTTTTATTTGATCATGGCAGCTTGCAAGTGCAACGGACATGCCAATCTATGTCAGGTGTCGTCAGGGAAATGTTACTGTCAAACCAAGGGGATCAAGGGAGACCAGTGCCAGCTGTAAGTATGATGTATTTTGTCTTGGCACACTTCATTATCAACCCTTTTGCATCATTCCACCACAACAGCAATACATAGGATGATTTTAGCTCCAACCATGTTAATGGTATATCCCACTACTACTGTTTTGACCTGGTCGTCTCTAGCTGTGGATGAGATGTGGGGCTGTACGCACTCTGACCCTTTGAGTCTCACAGTGTCAGCAATTTGTCTCTATGTTAATTTGCGTTTAGGGCCTTAAATCCCAGGCTTTAGTACCAGTAATAGAGGTTGGCACAGGGGCCACAGCACCCACTGTGTTTGTGCCATCAGAGTGCCAGGCTGGCCTTCTGCAGCACTATAATACCCCAAAGTGCCTTCACTGGCGCAGTAAAGGCAGGGTGAAAAATGCTGCATCAATAAATCTGGGAGTAGAGGAGTGCACTGCTGCCACTGGCACTGTGGTGTTCTAATGAGGCCTACTCAACACTGGAAGGTGCCTGTGTGCGTGCGTGTGCGCACGTGCATGTGTGTGAGTTTGCATGCACGTGTCTTTGAGGGATTGAGAGATTGATGAAGAAAGTAAGTGTGCATGCATATATCGTGTAGAATAGTCTCTCTTAATCAAATCATGTGTGCATGTGTATTTTATAGCGGTGCTTTGAATGCGAGTGAATAGGTTTTGTTTTGCAAATGGGACATCTCTCATCATTACCATCTGACCTTTGCTCCCTTTACAGGACTGACATGCTGTGCAGTCTCCTGCATTGCTCACACGTGCATGCACACTCTCTATTAACCCTCTATAGTCTAAGCTGGCGGATGGGGGGGGGGGGTTGGTTCCAACATATGGAATTGTTTTAAGATGGTCATACCAACAATCATTTAGCCATTTGATTTAGAATTTTAAGTCCCTTTAAGTTATAAAAATATACAATATATACAAAAATCGGATGAAACATTGAATTTGGCATTAGTGCTGTTAGCCAATAGAAATAGTCCCCCCAAAAATCTAAAGGAACTTTGTTCTGCAGTGTCTGTCCTATATCTGAGAGAGATAAGAAAGATCAGGAAATTTTTGACATGTATTTATCCCCTTATTTTAGTCATTCAACCATCTCCATATATACTTCCATTCATTTTTTTAAACTGGTTCCCGGGGACCTTCAGATGCGTCTTGTGAGGCTTGAGGGCGTCCAATGGCAACACGGAGAACGCCATTGTGTTCATGAGAGTCTCAGATTTCCACAGAGTGGTCATAATGTACTGAACAAAAATATAAATGAAACATGTAAAGTGTTCCGTTTCATGAGCTGAAATAAAAGATCCCAGAAATTTTCCACATTTTTTTACATCCCTGTTAGTGAGCATTTCTCCTTTGCCAAGATAATCCATCCACCTGACAGGTGTGGCATATCAATGAACTGATTAAACAGCATGATCATTACACATGTGCACCTTGTGCTGGGGACAATAACTGGCCACTCGAAAATGTGCAGTTTTGTCACACAACACAATGCCACAGATGTCTCAAGTTGAGGGAGCGTGCAATTGGCATGCATGAAGGAACATCCACCAGACCTGTTGCCAGATAATTGAATGGGAATTTCTCTACCATAAGCTGCCTCCAACGTCGTTTTAGAGAATTTGGCAGTACGCTCAACTGCCCTCACAACCACATGTAACCACACCAGTCCAGGACTTCCCCATCCAGCTTCTTCACCTATGGGATGGTTTGAGACGAGCGACCAGGACAGCTGGTGAGACTGTGGGTTTGCACAACCGAAGAATTTCTGCACAAACTGTCAGAAATCGTCTCAGGGAAGCTCATTTGCGTGCTCATCATCCTCACCAGGGTCTTGACCTGACTGCAGTTGTAAAGCTCATCACAATTTGACTCTGGAGCAGTGGAAACGCATTCTCTGGATTGATGAATCTGGGTTTGGCGGATGCCAGGAGAACGCTACATGCCCAAATGCATAGTGCCAACTGTAAAGTTTGTTGGAGGAGTAATAATGGTCTGGAGCTGTTTTTCATGGTTCGGGCTAGGCCCCTTAGTTCCAGTGAAGAGAAATCTTAATGCTACAGCACACAATGACACTCTAGACGATTCTGTGCTTTCAAGTTTGTGGCAACAGTTTGGGGAAGGGCCATTCCTGTTTCAGCATAACAATGCTTCCATCCACAAAGCGAAGTCCATACAGAAATGGTTTCTCGAGATCGGTGTGGAAGAACTTGACCGGCCTGCACAGAGCCCTGACCTCAACCCGATCATACACCTTTGGGATGAATTGGAACTCGGACTGCAAACCAGGCCTAATCTTTCAACATTAGTGCCCAACCTCACTAATGCCCTTGTCCCAACAGCAATGTTCCAACATCTATTGGAAAGCCTTCCAAGTCCTAGTTTTTCCACCCATTTCAATGTAAACCAAATTGGATGTTTACAGTAGATTCATGACTCCTCAAATATGTTAACCTGTACAGTATCAAACTCGGCTACAGAAAAAGAGATTCAACGTGATATGATTAAACCATGCACGGAAGAAATTTTGTTTTTAATCCGCAAAACTGTTGGCGAATGGTGAACGGTCAGTAACTTGGAAAAATAATTCCTATTTTTCAGTCGTCCTTCACTTAGATACTTGAAGTGTCATGAGTGAGAGCAGTTGGCTTCCCGCATTGATTTATATTTGTTCTCTCGGTTGCCGGCACTGTGCGCGACTGCTTAATGTCAATTTCCAATCAAATGCTTTTGCCGTCAAAACGCTGTTTGTTTATCTGAGAGTTCTCAAAATGGCTGTGTGTAATGGAAGGCATTTATTTATTTGCCATTTTGATTATGAACGAGCAATTTCCCCTGGGCTGCCGGTAAGCGCCCCCATCCCCCTGCTTCAGCAGGTGTGCACGCTCTGGCGGGCTGCAATAAAGGAACCATTAGCAAGAGCAGGATGCCTGTGTCTGTGCGTGGGTGGTTTTGTTTTGTGCGCTTGTGGCATGCATGTATATGAGTTTATGTTTTTGTGACCAACTCTTGTTAAGTTATATAGTTCTATATATTTGTAGATATAATAAGTATAGTGAATGTATATTTATGTGTCAGTCATATCAGTGTGCCTGTTTGTGTTTTTACATGTGTGTGTGTGTGTCCAGAATGTGTGTGTTTATTGGTGTGTATGTGTATCAAGGTTTTGCGCCGGGTCCCGGGAAGAAATATTTTTTTTTATCGGACATTTCAGAAATTTACCGGTCATCCATATGCGTTGCGTGTGTAACCCATTAGGGTGTCCACCCACTCACTCAACGCCATCAATAAACAAAGGATATTGGCCAAATGAGCCACATTTACATGTGCTTAGAATCATCCTTTAACAAATGACAAAACACCATTCCTTGTGTTTTGATTTGTAGCATATGCGAAACTTCATAGCCTATTGTGTTTTACTTTCCTAAAACAAATGTCCAGCTCACGGTTCAGCGGTCTGAGATTTGAGCACTAAATGCATCAGGGCATTGCATACATAGGCTTAGGCGTCCACTGTATGATATAAACATAGACATATACACTACCTGTAACGTTCTTCGTCTGGAGATAGAGAGGAGGACCAAAATGCAGCGTGATGATTATCCATTTTAATAGAATACTTTAACAACGAACAAAAACAATAAACCGACAAAATTAACGAAGCTGAAACAGTCCCGTAACGTAAACACAGGAAACAGGAACAATCACCCACATCCCACAATACAAAACAGGCTACCTAAATATGGTTCCCAATCAGAGACAATGACTAACACCTGCCTCTAATTGAGAACCATATCAGGCCAAACACATCGAAACAGATATACAACATAGAATGCCCACTCATATCACACCCTGACCAAACAAAACATAGAAACAAACAACGCAAACTATGGTCAGGGCGTGACACTACCGTTCAAAAGTTTTGGTTCACTTAGAAATGTCCTTGTTTTTGAAAGAAAAGCAATTTTTTGTCCATTTAAAATAACATCAAATTTATCAGAAATACAGTGTAGACACTGTTAATGTTGTAAATGACTATTGTAGTTCAAACGGCAGATTTTTTTTATGGATATCTACATAGGCGTACAGAGGCCCATTATCAGCAACCATCACTTCTGTGTTCATTTCTAATCAAATCAAATTTATTCATATAGCCCTTCTTACATCAGCTGATATCTCAAAGTGCTGTACAGACATCCAGCCTAAAACCCAAAACAGCATGCAATGCTAGAAGCATGGTGGCTAGGAAAAACTCCCTAGAAAGGCCAAAACCTAGGAAGAAACCTAGAGAGGAACAAGGCTATGAGGGGTGGCCAGTCCTCTTCTGGCTGGGCCGGGTGGAGATTATAACAGAACATGGCCATGGTGTTCAAATGTTCATAAATGACCAGCATGGTCAAATAATAATAGTCACAGTAGTTGTCGAGTGTGTAACAAGTCAGCACCTCAGGAGAAAATGTCAGTTGGCTTTTCATAGACTATCATTAAGAGTATCTCTACCGCTCCTGTTGTCTCTAAAGAGTTAAACAGCAGGTCTGGGACAGGTAGCACGTCCGGTGAACAGGTCAGGGTTCCATAGCTGCAGGTAGAACATTTGAAACTGGAGCAGCAGCACGGCCAGGTGGACTGGGGACAGCAAGGAGTCATCATGCCAGGTCGTAATTTTTTATATTTTCTGGGTCAAGGTTTGGCTTTTTCAAGAGAGGCTTTATTACTGCAACTTTTAGTGAGTTTGGTAGAGAGCCGTTTGTTATGTTCAACAAGGAGGGCCAAGCACAGGAAGCAGCTCTTTCAGTAGTTTAGTTGGAATAGGGTCCAGAATGCAGCTTGAAGGTTTAGAGGCCATGATTATGTTCATCATTGTGTCAACACTTGAGTGTCTCTCTTGATCCTAGGTCCTGGCAGAGTTGTGCGACTCAGGACAACTGAGCTTTGGAGGAATACGCAGATTTAAAGAGGAGTCCGTAATTCGCTTTCAAATGATCACGATCTTTCCCTCAAGCCATCCTCTCTTGGGGAATGCTGCTTTTTAATTAGATTTTCGACAGTTTCAAAAAGGAATTTCAGATTGTTCCTATTGAAAAAGCAATAAAACTGGCCTTCTTTAGACTAGACTAGTTGAGTATCTGGAGTATCAACATTTGTGGGTTTGATTACATGCTCAAAATGGCCAGAAACAAAGTACTTTCTTCTGAAACTCGTCAGCCTATTCTTGTTCTGAGAAATGAAGGCTATTCCATGAGAGAAATTGCCAAGAAACTGAAGATCTCTTACAATGCTGTGTACTACTCCCTTCACAGAACAGCGCAAACTGGCTATAACCAGAATAGAAAGATGAGTGGGAGGCCCCAGTGCACAACTGAGCACGAGGACAAGTACATTAGAGTGTCTAGTTTGAGAAACGGACACCTCACAAGTCCTCAACTGGCAGCTTCATTAACCTCTCTGGGATATGTGGGACGGTAGCGTTTCACCAGGCCAACAGCCAGTGAAATTGCAGGGCGCCAAAATCAAAACAACAAAAGTCTCATAATTAAAATTCCTCAAGCATACAAGTATTCTACACCATTTTAAAGATACAAATCTCATTAATCCAGCAACAGTGTCTGATTTCAAAAAGGCTTTACCGCGATAACACCACAAACAATTGTTAGGTCACCACCAAGTCACAGAAAAACACAGCCATTTTTCCAGCCAAAGAGAGGAGTCACAAATAGAGATAAAATGAATTACTAACCTTTGATGATCTTCATCAGATGACACTCATAGAACTTCATGTTACACAATATATGTGTGTTTTGTTCGCTAAGGTGCATATTTCTATCAAAAAATCTCATTTCACATTGGAGCGTTACGTTCAGTATTTCTAAAACATGCGGTGATTGTGCAGAGAGCCACATCAATTTACAGAAAAACTCATCATAAATGTTGATGAAAATACAAGTGTTATACATGGAATTAGAGAGATACTTCTCCTTAATGCAACCCCTGTGAGAAAAAAACGTTACGGAAAAAGCAAACCATGCAATAATCTGAGTACAGCGTTCAGACAACAAAGCAGCCAAAAGGATATCCGCCATATTGTGTAGTCAACATTAGTCAGAAATAGCATTATAAATATTCACTTACCTTTGATGATCTTCATCAGAATGCACTCCCAGGAATTCCAGTGCCACCATAAATGTTTGATTTGTTCTATAAAGTTAATAATTTATGTCCAAATAGCTTCTTTTGTTAGGGTGAATCCAAACGCACGTTCAGGTCCAGCCGAACGTCGGACAATAATTCATAAAGTTATATTACAGGCCGTAGAAACTTATCAAACTAAGTATAGAATCAATCTTTAGGATGTTTTTATCATAAATCTTCAATAATGTTCCAACCGGAGAATTCCATTGTCTGTAGAAAAGCAAAGGAACGAGCGCTAAATCTCTCGTGACCGCGCCTCACGAGCCTGTGGCACTCTGCCAGACACCTGGCTCAATCCTCTCTCATTTTCTCCCGATTCATAGTAGAAGCCTGAAACAAAGTTCTAAAGACTGTTTCCATCTAGTGGAAGCCGTAGGAAGTGCAATTTGACCCCAATTACACTGTATATCGGAATGGCAAAGAGTTGAAAAACTACAAACCTCAGATTTCCCACTTCCTGGTTGGATTTTTCTCAGGTTTTCGTCTGCGTCTGCCATATGAGTTCTCTTATACTCACAGACATCATACAAACAGTTTTAGAAACTTCAGAGTGTTTTCTATCCAATACTACTAATAATATGTATATATTAGCATCTGGGACAGAGTAGCAGGCAGTTTACTCTGGGCACCTTATTCATCCAAGCTAATCAATGCTGCCCCTGTCACCAAGAAGTTAAATAGTACCCGCAAACACCAGTCTCAACGCCAACGACTTTCTGGGCTAACAATGTAAGAAATAATACATAAAAAACAAAATACTGCATATTTTCCTAAGGACTCGAAGCGAGGCGATCATCTCTGTCGGCGCCATCTTGCAATGGCCTTTTGCCACTCTGTATCTCAAATCCATATCAAATATCTTGTTTAAAAAAAAATAGTTAGTATTGAGCTCAAAATGGAGAGTTGAGAAAAAAAGCTGAAAGCTGAGAACATCCTTTCTCCACCCAAGTTGTTTTCCCCGCATTTGGATTTGAACATTTTATATACTATCAGAACACTTATTTTTCTCTCCCGGAGCATTTTCTTTCCTTGGGAAAGGAGAGAGTGGCTCGCTCAACACAGAAACAGGCCCCAACAAAACAGGCATAGTGGCAGGCAGAAAGACACTTTGATTACAAGAATCATGAGGATAATGTACTTTACTATTTGATCAAATCATGGTTTTAGCCTCTTAAACAAAATGGTCGCAGTCTGTATTCCTTTCTTGTGGGCTTTTCAGTACAGACATACTCTCTAACTTTCATTTTACTTCAATGAGGCCTCATCTTTTTTGGGGGGTTATTTTTTACCCCTTTTTCTCCCTAATTTCATGATGTCCAATTGGTAGTTAGTCTTGTCCCATTGCTGCAACTCCCATACGGACTCGGGAGAGGCGAAGGTCGAGAGCCGTGTATCCTCCGAAACACAACCCTGCCAAGCCACACTGCTTCTTGACACACTGCTCGCTTCACCTGGAAACCAGCCGCACCAATGTGTCAGAGGAAACACCATACAGCTGGCGGCCGCTACAAGGAGTCACTAGAGCGGGATGGGACAAGGGTATCCCAGCCGGCCAAACTCTCCCGTATCCCGGATGATGCTGAGCAAATTGTGCGCCGTCACATGGGTCTCCCCGTCGTGGCCGGCTGCAACACAGCCCGGGATCGTACCCGGATCTGTTGCCTCTAGCACTGTGATGCAGTGCTCTCTTGCTCTCTCATTCTCCTCAGCAGAGGCGAGGAGCAAGAGAATTGTGCTCGAAATCGGGGCTACAATTTGGCCAGCTGCAAAGTTATTTATCGGCTTTTCATTTATTGTATCGCCCAAAAGCCGGCGATGTGGTTGGGTTGTTCATTCTCTGAGGGGGCCTTTTGTCCTTTGCTCTAGAGTTGTCTCACAGTGCCTTTGTCTGCTTAGATCTGCAGTGTGGACATCAAGCTCACTGGTCCACTCTATGTAGGCTACAAACAAGCATGCACACAGGCACACACACGTGAGCTGGTGTACAATACATCTGATATATGTAGAAGGAAGTGTCCTTCCTGAATTTCCATTTACAAGATGAAAAGAGAGAAAAAAGGACCAATGCAGACCCACTCGCTAACAAATTACTTTTTTTTTTTTACACACAACAAAACAAACTGTTATGCAGACAGAAATACACTGGTATGGAGTGTTGTCTCTTCACCATTGCCTATGTATGTATGTATGATTGCCTGTTACAGCCCAAGAGCTGGGGACATGGTGCGTGGTGGGACGCTCGATTGGTTTCCAGTCACACATTGAGCAGGGAAATAGTCCTGGCTAGTCCTGGCCAGGGTCATGGGGTGAGCTCAGTGGGTTAGGGAGTTACTGTAGGGTCATTAGATCTAGGCCATAGAGCCAAATTTAACCAAGAAGGAAACAAAAACCAATTCCAGGACTTATCTCTACACCTGTCACGCAGCTGATGCTTTTCAAAATCTGGTGTGCTACACTGTTTAAAATTGTATTCATTCATGTGTGTCTGTTCAGATGTGTGTGTGTGTACAGTGTGTGTGTGTGTGTTTTGGGGTGGCAGATAGCAAAGAGGTTAAGACCGTTGGGCCAGTAACAGAACGGTTGCTGGTTTGATGCCTCTCGCCAACTAGGTTAAAAATATGTCGATGTGCCCTTAAGCAAGGCACTTTTCCCCAATTGCTCTTGTAAGTCGCTCTGGATAAGAGTGTCTGCTAAATGACTCAAATGTAAATGTGTTCAAATACAGTATGTGTGTGTTTGCGAGTATACCATGTATTCCTGTGAGCTTCTGCCTGCGTGCCCATGGACCAGCGAGGCAGAGCAATGTTTGATGGAGGGAGATGTGAGCCTTAAGTGGTGGACAAGGGAAATTTGCACTGAGCAAATAAATGTCAAGTTAAGTGCCTGTTGAAATTGCCTCCATGTGGGAAGCAGGCTGCATCCAAGCGTTGCTGTCGGGGAGAAAATAGGAAATAAAAGGCAGAAGAACAGCAGCCATGACAGATTTCAGAAAACACTATGATAATCTCTTCAGTTTTGGATCTACTGGATTGTCTCCATATAGAGCCAGCCTGAGGGCCAGAGTCCTTCCTACAGTAACACCTTAACCTGTTTAGCTAAGGTCTGTCCTTGTTTGAGCTTTGCTGCTAATTATCTTTTTCTTGTGTGTTTGTTTCGATTAGGATCGAGTACTCTGTGAATGTGTGTGTGCGTGCATTCAGCTGTATGATTGTGCATCCTAATACATGTCAGACATGCTTTTAAGTTATGTACCCAGTAGATCCCTTAGGTCCTCTGGCACTGGCCTTTTAAGTATCCCAAAGCCTAGGACCAAGAGTCATGGAGAGGCAGCCTTGAGTTACTATGCCCCCAGCCTCTGGAATAGCCTGCCAGAGAACCTGAGGGGGGTCAAAACTGTGGACATTTTTAAAATACAGTTGAAGTCGGAAGTTTACACACACCTGAGCCTAATACATTTAAACTCAGTTTTTCACAATTCCTGACATTGAATCCGAATAAAAATTCCCTGTCTTAGGTCAGTTAGTATCACCACTTTATTTTAAGAATGTGAAATGTCAGAATAATAGTAGAGAGAATGATATATTTCAGCTTTTATTTATTTTACCACATTCCCAGTGGGTCAGAAGTTTGCATACACTCAATTAGTATTTGGTAGCTTTGCCTTTAAATTGTTTAACTTGGGTCAAACGTTTCGGGTAGCCTTCCACAAGCTTCCCACAATAAGTTGGGTGAAATTTGGCCCATTCCTCCTGACAGAGCTAGTGTAACTGAGTCAGGTTTGTAGGCCTCCTTACTCTCACACGCTTTTTCAGTTCCGCCCACACATTGTCTATGGGATTGAGGTCAGGGCTTTGTGATGGCCACTCCAATACCTTGACTTTGTTGTCCTTAAGCCATTTTGCCACAACTTTGGAAGTATGCTTGGGGTCATTGTCCATTTGGAAGACCCATTTGAGACCAAGCTTTAACTTCCTGACTGATATCTTGAGATGTTGCTTCAATATATCCACATAGTTCTCCGTCCTCATGATGCCATCTATTTGTGAAGTGCACCAGTCGCTCCTGCAGCAATGCAACCCCACAACATGATGCTGCCACCCCCGTGCTTCACGGTTGGGATGGTGTTCTTTGCCTTGCAAGCCTCCCCCTTTTCCTCCAAACATAACAATGGTCATTATGGCCAAACAGTTCTATTTTTGTTTCATCAGACCAGAGGACATTTCTCCAAAAAGTATGATGTTTGGTCCAATGTGCAGTTTCAAACCATAGTCTGGCTTTTTATATGGTGGGTTTTGGAGCATGGGCTACTTCCTTTCTGAGCGGCCTTTCAGGTTATGTCGATATAGGACTCATTTTACTGTGGATATAGAAACTTTAGTACCTGTTTTCTCCAGCATCTTCACAGGGTCCTTTGCTGTTGTTCTGGGATTGATTTGCACTTTTCGCACCAAAGTGCGTTCATCTCTAGGAGACAGAACGCGTCTCCTTCCTTTTCTGAGGTCTTGGCTGATTTATTTGGATTCTTCCATGATGTCAAGCAAAGAGGCACTGAGTTTCAAGATAGGCCTTGAAATACATCCACAGGTACACCTCCAATTGACTCAAATGATGTCAATTAGCCTATCAGAAGCTTCTAAAGCCATGACATAATTTTCTGGAATTGTCCAAGCTGTTTAAAGGCAGACTTGCCAAAACTATAGTTTGTTAACAAGACATTTGTTGAGTGTTTGAAAAAACCATTCCAACCAGTGTATCTAAACTTCCAACTTCAACTGTTGATCTTAAAACACACCTTTTTCACTATGCTTTTTCTTCGGGTTCTTTTTAGTGTTTCAATTTTATTGCAATTTTTTTGTTATTTGTCCTCATGTTTCTGTTTTTATTTTAAGTGTTTTTATTCATTTTCCCCCCTATGAAGCATTGAGCAAAGGTAATCAAAGGTAGATACCTCTTCTTACGTGGTGAGTCTAATTAAGACTCCTTCCTATCAGACAGACAGACTGAAACTCAACAGTCTCCCCTTCCTTTCCTGCTTCTCCTGACACCTAGGTTATATCCGTGCTCCCCTAGAACCTTGGTCCCAGAGGAGAGCGAAGTAAACAGGCTCAGTTTCAGAGGTTTATTTTGGCACGGCTGTCGCCACCCTGCCATGCACGCTGTGTGGCCCAATGGGGTCATGGCATAGGTGGGTTTGTGCGAGTGAGAGGGGGAAGTTGGCTTTTTAAATAGATCCAATCTCCCATCTCAGCATTTACCTCAGCATGCTGCTCCTGTTACTGACATCAACTGATGCATGAACAGGCAAACCACACTCTCTCACACACACACACACACACACACACACACACACACACACACACACACACACACACACACACACACACACACACACACACACACACACACACACACACACACACACACACACACACACACACACACACACACACACACACACACACACACACACACACACACACACACACACACACACACACACACACAGGGCGATGGCACGCACCCACAGCGACCTTTAATCTTCAGACCTTCTGCCCTCTGTCACGGCTCACAGACAAAGCCGTGTTGTGGGTTCACAGAGAGTCGAACACTCTTCACACATCCTGTGTGTGTGTGTTCTGTTGTCTGGGGAAAAGCTGAGATTGTGGCAGCCTAATAGCAGATTAAGGGTCCCGAAGGACAGTGGTGCTTTTCTCTATGTCATCCCAGTCTGTGAGCGTAGGAGTGAAAGGCAGCCAAACAGACAGAAGAGAGACTGGGGAAGGAAGCCAGTGTGCTACACCCATCTTGGCACCATTACCACTTAAGCTACTTAACCAGCCAGCCCTAGCTGAGTGTTAAGTGTTCTCTGGGGAGATGGCGAGTGAGGCTGGGGGCCCCTTCTAAAGTCCCCGTGGTGCATCTTAAAATTGCTGTCATGTTCTTAAGATTAGCTGAGGAAAATATTTTTGCCTTGCCCTTGTGTAAGGGAAATACAATCGGTTCCACACTCGTATCCTCACAAGGCCTTCAACAAATAGAGGGACTGAGGCGTACAAACCAGATAACACCGCTGCGGCCTTTGTGTTTGAATTGAAGTCTTCTTGAGCTGTTTTGTGGGGTTATTGTTTACAACGCCCTCTATAAGAACAAATACAGAATGATAAAGCTCCGTCCTTGGCTGTGAAATATTCATTACTGCTACTTTATGACCCTCATACCAAGGGTTGGCCAGCCACTGAATGAAATCTGTTTTGTTATGTATAAGCACAGGACAGTGAGCATTGCCTACCTTATTTCGCTGTAACCACTGCCTGACTAGCCTTGCAAACCCTAGCAATTACGTTCTGAATCCATTTATTGACTCAAGGGGCAGATTTAACGATATATCACATCTGTTTCGATAGGCTTGTCAAAATAGTGGAGTATGTATTTACAAAGTGGCGGTTTTCCACACGCTTGCCCTTTCCAAGGTCTCCTCCTGGGTTTTGTAGAAGTTGAGTATTGGTAATAAACATGGGTCTTTGGACTGCAGTAATGACCCCTGCTTCGTAAACCAGACCATATGATCAAATGCCACCTACCACAATAATCATCACACCTGGTACTCCTGATTCCCCTCAGTCTAGTCTGCTTTCAATTCTCTTCCTGCATTTTGAGGACCTTGTCTTAGTATTTGAGTCAAGGCTGCCTGATTGTCTTGACAAACAGGGTCAAATTAAGGGTTGATGGAGTCATCCACACACCTGACTATTGTTTAATAGCACTTATTCAGTTTAGCGTATTTTTCAAGCCTCTGTAAAGTCCTACTGTAGCTGTCCTCTCTGTCTTTCAGTAGCGTTCAAGGTGTTCTCTAGCTGGGCTGTCTGTAGCCGTCTAACTCCCCTGCTGTTCAGAACACAGACAGACGGACACAAGGCCCCTGAGCAGAGAGGTATCGTCAGATAGGGCTATCTGGGGAAATCACCTCATCATATCAAGGGAGGGGACAGCACCAGAAGCAGCACACAGTACTGTCACCCCTGATACTACCTCTACAAACAGCCTCTCAGGACACTTTTCCCTGACACGCCCAAAATAACCCTCAGTGATGATGTTATTAACAGTCTGTGATGGCTTTGGCAAAGTGACAGATACCTTGTTAAGCTCATTGTTCTATGTCTTCTATTCTTCTTCCCCTTCTCTCTTATTGTTGCAGTTGCGACTCCGAGAACCGTTACCTTGGCAACCCCCTCAGAGGGACGTGCTACTGTAAGTATCCCGCCGCTGCAGTCACACCTGAGTCTCCATTGCATCTTTGTCCTCCAGATGTTGCCGTGGTCCTGATCAGTTGCAGCATACCACACATCTGCACATCTCTCTGACCTTTGCCGCGAAGTGAGTTGGCTAAGCAGATGGAAGCTTTTAGTCTGTGCCAGGCAGTATGGCAGCAATCGACTGTAAATTTGTCTGGTTCTAAACTTGATTTGAAAGATTTGTAGCTGGAGATGGTAGCAGGGTTTAGAGGGGCTTCTGTCTCCAGATGTCCGTGTCAGATCACTGGCCTCATATTGATTTTACTCATTTGCAGCAAATTGGTGGTTTTTCAAGTTAAAGTACATGGGGGAATATTTTACTCAAAACAGATGCTGGCATCAGCCGGTGGAATTTGGTCCACTGACCAGGGTTGTAAGGGTAGCTGATTTGGACAAAGTTCAAGTACTGTCACTTCCAATAGTAATCCTGTTGAGTGTAGTCATGCATGAATGTAGTTCTATGAGAGATGTTGTCAATTAAATACTAAATACACCTCTGCTGTTTTCAACCAAAATCTCAGCGATCACTGCCTCATTGCCTGCATCCGTAATGGGTCAGCGCTCAAGCGACCTCCATTCATCACTGTCAAACGCTCCCTGAAACCCTTCAGCAAGCAGGCCTTTCTAATCGACCTGGCCGGGGTATCCTGGAAGGATATTGACCTCATCCCGGCAGTAGAGGATGCCTGGTTGTTTAAAAAAAATGCCTTCCTCACCATCTTAAATAAGCATGCCCCATTCAAGAAATGTAGAACCAGGAACAGATATAGCCCATGGTTCTCTCCAGACCTGAATGCCCTTAACCAACACAAAACCATCCTATGGTGTTCTGCATTAGCATCGAACAGCCCCCGTGATATGCAACTTTTCAGGGAAGTTAGAAACCAGGCAGTTAGAAAAGCCATGTTTCCTGTAACACAAACTCGAAAAAGGTACAGTAAAGTCCATGGAGAATAAGAACACCTCCTCCCAGCTTCCCACTGCACTGAGGATAGGAAACTCTGTCACCACCGATAAATCCACTATAATTGAGAATTTCAATATGCATTTTTACGGCTGGCCGTGCTTTCCACCTGGCTACCCCTATCCCGGTCAACCGCACTGTACCCCCCCCACAGCAACTCGCCCAAGCCTTCCCCATTTCTCCTTCTCCCAAATCCAGTCAGCTGACGTTCTGAAAGAGCTGCAAAATCTGGACCCCTACAAATCAGCCAGGCTAGACAATCTGGACCCTTTCTTTCTAAAAATGATCTGCCGAAATTGTTGCAACCCCTATTACTAGCCTGTTCAACCTTTCTTTCGTGTCGTCTGAGATTTCCAAAGATTGGAAAGACAGTCTAGACCCAAACTGCTACATACCTATATCTATCCTACCCTGCCTTTCTAAGGTCTTCGAAAGCAAAGTCAACAAACACATTACCCACCATTTTGAATCCCACCGCATCTTCTCCGCTATGCAATCTGGTTTCAGAGCTGGTCATGGGTGCACCTCAGCCACGCTCAAGGTCCTAAACAATATCTTAACCTCCATCGATAAGAAACAATACTGTGCAGCCGTATTCATTGACCTGGCCAAGGCTTTCGACTCTTGTCAATCACCATATCCTCATCGGCAGACTCGATAGCCTTGGTTTCTCAAATGATTGCCTCGCCTGGTTCACCAACTACTTCACTGATAGAGTTCAGTGTGTCAAATCGGAGGGCCTGTAGTCCGGGCCTCTGGCAGTCTCTATGGGGGTGCCACAGGGTTCAATTCTTGGGCCGCCTCTCTTCTCTGTATACATGAATGATGTCGCTCTTGCTGCTGGTGAATCTCTGATCCACCTTTACGCAGGCGACGCCATTCTTTATACTTCTGGCCCTTCTTTGGACACTGTGTTAACAACCCTCCAGACGAGCTTCAATGCCATACAACTCTCCTTCCGTGGCCTCCAACTGCTCTCAAATACAAGTAAAACTAAATGCATGCTCTTCAACCGATCGCTGCCTGCAACTGCCCGCCCGTCCAGCATCACTACTCTGGACGATTCTGACTTAGAATATGTGGACAACTACAAATACCTAGGTATCTGGTTAGACTGTAAACTCTCCTTCCAGACTCACATCAAACATCTCCAATCCAAAGTTAAATCTGGAATTGGCTTCCTATTTCGCAAACAAAGCATCCTTCACTCATGCTGCCAAACATACCCTCGTAAAACGGACCATCCTACAGATCCTCGACTTCGGCGATGTCATTTACAAAATAGCCTCCAATACCCTACTCAATAAATCAGATGCAGTCTGTCATAGTGCCATCCGTTTTGTCACCAAAGGCCCTGCGACCTGTACTCTCTCGTTGGCTGGCCCTCGCTTCATACTCGTCGCCAAACCCACTGGCTCCAGGTCATCTACAAGACCCTGCTCGGTAAAGTTCCCCCTTATCTCAGCTCGCTGGTCACCATAGCAGCACCCACCTGTAGCACGCGCTCCAGCAGGTTTATCTCTCTGGTCACCCCCAAAACCAATTCTTCCTTTGGCCGCCTCTTCTTCCATTTCTCTGCTGCCAATGACTGGAACGAACTGCAAACATCTCTGAAACTGGAAACACTTATCTCCCTCACTAGCTTTAATAAGCACCAGCTGTCAGAGCAGCTCACAGATTACTGCACCTGTACATAGCCCATCTATAATTTATCCCAAACAACTACCTCATCCTCTACTGTATTCATTTATTTATTTTGCTCCTTTGCACCCCATTATTTCTATTTCTACTTTGCACATTCTTCCACTGCAAATCTACCATTCAAGTGTTTTACTTGCTATATTGTATTTACTTCGCCACCATAGCCTTTTTTTGCCTTTAACTCCCTTATCTCACCTAATTTTCTCACATCGTATATAGACTTATTTTTCTACTATATTATTGACTGTATGTTTGTTTTACTCCATGTGTAACTCTGTGTTGTTGTATGTGTCGAACTGCTTTGCTTTATCTTGGCCAGGTCGCAAATGTAAATTTGTAAATGAGAACTTGTTCTCAACTTGCCAACCTGGTTAAATAAAGGTGAAATAAATAAATAAATAAAAAATATTTTTTTTTAATGTTGATGCTAGTAGTCAGAATTGCTTAGGTCAGGAAATCATCAACTATCCCTTTGTTCAGAACAATTTGTTCATCAAAGTATCCCTTTGTTCAAAGCAATGCTTTCACTTACCTAGTTCAAAACTAACCATGTACTTTACATATACCACACACTACATGTAATTTTAACATTTGTTTCAATAGTTGATATTCAGAGCTATTAAAAAACACGAAACACCCACCATAAAAAAAACTGTGGACTGTCCTTTAAGTTCTTTAAAGGAAGAAGAGCAACCAGAGCTCTAGAACAACACAACCCTTCACAACATCAAAACACATCCAGATATATAGAAAACAAATCTCTATCTAAAAACACCAATCGGTACTGTCAACTATTGTTCTGTATTTGTATTGTCAGATTCTAACCAGGTTTAGAAAGGTTAAGTACATGCACCGGCATCACTCACTGTCGCCCCCACTGTCTTCTGTTACTCATGATAGATTGTCTGTTCAGCTGACTGGCATTATGTCTGAGTAAGGAGGGCACTAGGTGGCACCCTCGCTGTACAGTGTACCCACAGTTACCAGGAGGCAGTGGAGGACGTGGCTGTGGAGATCACTCCCAATCACTATGGTCACTCTGAGAGGTGTCTATCCGCCTATCTCTGTTTGGCTACGGACTGTGTCCCCTGAGGGACATGTCATATCCTGATCGTTCCCCTGCATCGGTTGAGAGGGTTCAAAGTCATTAGGGAGCAAATGGACAAGCTATCTGCTCGGTCTGTTTGAACATGGCCAAACAAGCACACGAATACTCTAAATGGCGCATTAGAAATACATTTGTTTCCTGTGTTCCTTTATCATACGCTTTTCTATCAAATAGAAAAGTGGCTGTAAATCATCTATTAGCATGCTGTTCAGATCTCACGGTGGACATGGAGGACAAATAAGAGCTCTATTTGAGGTCTGTGAGAAAGTGGGACTGAATTTTCCTCCTACATGGCATTTCAAATCTCCATAACAGGCAGGGTCATCAGCAAAGCTGTCGTTCACCTCAGAGGACTGAAAGGTCAGCCATGTTTGATGACTGATAGTGTTTTCCATTATGTCACAAGCGCAAAAACTTAGGCTCAAAGGTTAAGCCCCACTTAAGTGCTACAATTATGTCATAACCAATCAAGATTCAAAGCTTTTATCATGCTGTTTAGCTAATGGCTAGCTATTGTGAGTCAAGCCCTGCCTTTCCTAGAAGCATTACCAGTGCAGATGTGTAGGATTTGTTGGACATATAGGATGTGCGGATGTCTAAGCTGGGATGTGGATGTGAAGGTTAAAGAGACTAATTGGGCCAATTATGCCTAATGAATCAGGGCGACTGAAGGGTAGCACACACGTCCTTCTGGGAACTGAGTGTGACATCCTCTATTTGAAGGGATTGATGTTTACTTTGCACGTTCATTACATACTAATTATTTAACCAATTGTGACAAGGCAGAAATCTAGCACAATGACACGAATAATGATAGTGAGAGTAATGATGATGAGGAATGACATTTTATTAATGGAGATGTTGCTACTGTACTATTCTAACTACTAGTACTTCTACAACTACTTTATGTCTTCAATATGTACTTCTAATAATAGAACTTAGTAATTACTAATGGTAGGCCTAATACTACCTACCATTGGAAACTGATCTAGGTCATTCTTCCAATCAACGTGAAAATACATTGGATTTGAAAAAAGTATGAAGGGAAAGGGGGATACCTCATCAGTTGTATAACTGAATGCCTTCAACTGAAATGTGTCTTCCACATTTAACCCCTCATGTGACCAGTACTGTTTTCATCTCATTTCAACCAGAGTGGTAAACATTGAAATTAGGGTAAAACTTCAACTTAAATTCTTTGACTTAACCTGACTAACAGGTAGTTACATCAATCTAATATCAACATAATCATCAGAACTATGTATATGTAGAAATTGCGTAGACAAATTTGACATAGAAATGTTAAAAATATTTTTCATCCTATATTTAATATACTGTATGGTGGTCTGTGGAATGGCATATACAATGTCGACCACTACTCAACCTCATCATAAATTGATTAATTTACTTAAGTCCAAGTATTTAAGTAGAAATGTGTACAATTCTGGTTGAAATGAGTTGAAAACATGTCACCATACGTTGACAAATTACAATGAAACAACGTTGATTCAACCAGTGTGTGCCCAGTGGGTCCCCACTGGAATGTAATCATGGCTGATGCTAATGAGGAAGCTGGTCGTCAGTGGCTGACCAGGTTAGTGTGGGTAATGAGTTGCCCTCACAGTGGATCAGTGTCAGCTAGAAGGCCCTAATAAGAAGGAGCCACCAAGTGTGTCCCACCAGCCCCGTCACCCGCCATTACCAGCCTCAAACCCTCAAGCCCCTTATCATGAGAGGATCAGGCACTCTGCACTAAACACTATCTGACAGGCACTCTGCGCAGACGCCTAACCAGTGTCAGATAGATACCGTGAGAGAGATACTCTCCCCAGACGCAAGCACGGAGGCTTCTCTGTGCTGATAATCTCTACTTGCTAATTGTAGACTGGCTGTGTAGACTATGGTCTTGAACCTCGGTGTTGTCACGAAGAGTGTCTGTTCGACTCGACTAAGGGAATAAACTCCATTTAAACTAATTTTAGTTATACTGAGAAGACAACTTAATTGTACAATAGATGTCTGAGCATTGTCAGTCAAGCAGTTGGCACAGACAGCTGAGTAGTACCATCAGACAAGCTGAGTATTACCATCAGACAAGCACATGTTCATAGCTATTTTACAGAAGATACCTCCATTATAGGTGTCACTTTACCTGGGGGTCCAGAATAATCAAGGAAACCACTTCTTCTGAGCAAGTGTCCCGAGTGTAAATTCTCAATAGCTCGGTTTCCATGCGAATATTCTAAAATCTGCATAAAAACGATATGCGCATTTTCCCACCGGAGCTATGTTTCATGTTGCAGATAAAAAGGGTGTGTATGATGATGGTGCATATGAACAGAACGTTTGTGGTTAAATTCCCACGTACCAAATAAAATCAGTAAGTCAAGTTAAAAGGGTTTCCAGCGGGTTTTCAACTCTACTGATGGTTTTGTCACAAAACATGTTGCGTTATATAGCGAATGTGCCTCCTCTGGTCTTGGCATGTGCGCTAAAGTCAGCAGCTCACATATACAATGCAGGTAGGTTAGCCCACATGATGAGATTAATATGGACAAAAGAGTAAGATCAATTTTTTATTAGTCAAACGGCAGCCAAGCATTGATCATCGTGTCATCAGAATAAGACCCTCAATGTTAATTGGATGGGAGCATCAAGCTCATCACTGTGCACTTGTCACCACCCTGTGAAGTAGCCTGATAAACTGCATGCTTTCCCAAGTCGTAGTGGGAGGACTACACAACATATCATTGCGATTCTCCAAGTTTACCGCATGATGGTTATTTTTTCAGTATTTGCGCATAAAGGCATTCCCACCACCATTTCTGGCAGAATTAATTAGACATAAAGAAGGGGAAAGGGAATACCTAGTCAGTTGTACTGAAACAATTCATTCAGCTGAAATGTTTCTTCCACATTTAACCAACCACTCAAACGTGCAGGTTGACATCTATTGTCTTGTCCTGGAGGCAGAACTGAACAATTTCCCCTTAGATAGGCAAGCTGCAAAGTCTAAATAGGCTATACTGTAAAAATTCATGAAAACAAAAATGTGCTTTTTGGTCTTAATTTAATTTAGGCATTTGGGTTAGCAGGGTGGTTAAGGTAAGGTTGTAGGACTTTGTGACGGTGCCAGCTAATGACCACAATGCAGAGCTGCCTCCAGAACAAGATTCATGACGAAAAACTCTAACGTACACAAAAAGAACCCACCTTATCGTTACATTTTCTTTAATGTACTTTACTTGCGTAAAAAGGTTGGATGGAAACCTGGTTATTGGTGTTTTTTAACTAATTGCTTTCCCTCTGTACTAAGGCTATACATGCATTTATTTGTCTTTGAAGAAAGTGTTTCAAATGCAAGGTAATGAATAGTAACAGGCATTAAATTAAATCTCCAAGAGCATCCTGTATCACTTATATTGAATAGGGCATCATGCTGTTTCAACTTACCGGATGCAGACTTCTAAATATGAAATGACTTTACAGGTGAGATTTTGCTCTTTCTTTTAGATTCTGAATGAAGTTACAGTATGCTAAAACCATGACTTGTCTATAGCAACTTTAGTCTTGTGTAGCTCATTTGATGCTTACATTACCTTATTTAAGTTATATTTGTAAGGTCAAATGTGTGCCCAATGAACATGTACACATTTATGTAATGTATGCAAATAATTTAGATTATCCGAGGAGAAATTGTTTTGTTATTTCTCTGATGGGAGTTTTAATTTGCACTTGTTGCTTTTGCGTCACAGTGGCAAATATTATATCAGGCATGAAATCTAACATATTGAGACATGTTAGATGTTGAAAAGGATTGTGCAACTTGACAAGTCTTCCACTTTGTCCACTAATGTCATTGTTTTCAGCAGGGATTCTTTGAGTGGACACGGCATTTGTCTAAGTTTACTGTACATTAATAAGCACCATACACTGGTACCAAACACCCTAGAAACCTCACAATGTACTTTTTGAATTTCTCTGCACTTCTGTGTCCTCTTTACAGAGCATGTAGAACTGTTTGAAGTTTACAGAAGACCCTTATGGGATAAACAACACACAGCAACGTGTGTGCCCGAAGCGGGAGGGAGAAAGAGTCACGCATTGGCTTTGATCTGATATCTGCTAATTCCTTTAATTCGGCATGGCGACTAAACAAAATGCAACTGTTTGTCGAACATAATTTCCTTTCGTCTCGCTAAGGCTTGAAATGTGCGTTCTGAAAGGAAGTCAAATGAAGTCCTCTCTGAACTCAGCAGGAGTATTATTTTGTCGAGTTAGAACGATGATAAACAATTGTTTGTTCTTCTCACGTGGCTGATAAACAGCAGTTCATAGAAGCCGTGAAATGGGGAAGTGAATGGCACAGTGTGAGCTTCTGAGACATGTAGTGCATTCAGATGTCATTGACTAACTATGAAAATGGCATTTCCTCATAGTGAGTGGGGTTTGGTTGTGATGGTCATTGTGTTTATAGGCTTCGCAGGATGCACAACTCCAGTCCACAAGGACTGTATCCCTGCATTTTCAAATGGTCCCTGGCACTGAATTGATGAGTTCATATCATTGAATGCCCAGAGAGTGCACATACCTGGCCTCCTATGTCTGATCAAATTGCAAAAAAGGAAAACCAGCAGGACCTGCAACCACTTGAGGACCAGAGTTGGGTGCACATTTTGGGGAATATTCAGAGGTGGAAACTTGCCGTGGGAATTAACAGGAATATGTGGGATTAACTGGAATAAATGCAAATTAATATCATTTAAATGTAGATGTTTTTTTTATATTGGATATATTTACTATATCATCTTTTTTTTTACCTAGGCAAGTCAGTTAAGAACAAATTCTTATTTTCAATGACAGCCTAGGAACAGTGGGTTAACTGCCTGTTCAGGGGCAGAACGACAGATTTATACCTTGTCAGCTCAGGGATTTGAACTTGCAACCTGTGGGTTATTAGTCCAACGCTCTAACCACTAGGCTACCCTGCCACCCCAATATGTAGACAGAAACAGAAACATTTTACCTTAAAAGAAGTAGACATAATTGCAAATGATTAAATCCTTCCAATAGAAAAAAACAAAAACATTTTAGTTACGAATTTAACTTTAATTAAATGAGTTGACTCTTCACATGTGATGATTTCACTGAACAACAAAAGAAAAGGAATATAGAATGATCCCCAATGATCCATCACATCTCCCCAAAATGTTTTCAACATACATCTGTAAAATTATAGTCTAGAAACTAAAGCTTTGGTTGTCGTCCTCTCAGGCTTCCATGTCTTCTCCCTGGACCTCCTCAATGTCCACCTCTTGAACATTAGACTCTGAGGCCTCATCTTCACTGTCACTTTCCAACCTTGTTGAGGATGTCTCGTTGTCGGGCTCAAAAAGCCCAAAATTTGCCTGGATGGCCACCAAATTTTCAACCCTTGTATTGGTCAGCCTGTTGCGTGCTTTGGTGTGTGCGTTCCCAAACAAGGGCCAATTGCACTCTGAGGCGGCTGATGTTGGTGGGATTTGGAGGATGATGGAGGCAACCGGGGAAAAAGCCTCAGATCCACACAGTCCCTTCCACCAGGTGGCTGATGAGATATGTTGGCACGGCTGCGATATTACATCTCCATCCCAAAGCCCTTGCTTGGAAGTGTACTTCGCCATACTGCCAAGAAACTTGTCCTCATCCAGGCCAAGTTGGCGAGACACGGTAGTGATGACACCATAGGTCTTGCTGATCTCTGCACCAGAGAGGATGCTCTTGCCAGCATACTTAGGGTCCAACATGTACGCTGCGGCATGTATGGTCTTCAGGCAGATATCTTCATGTTTTTCAGAACTGCAGTTTCTTCTTCTGCAGTACGGATTTCTTCTCTTACATCTGCAAGCAGAGTATGATCATCAGACAGGATGGCATTGTCTACATCAATCCATGCAATGGCTACTGCTATAGGTTTCAGGAGTTTCAGGCTGCTTATCACACTCTCCCAAAATACATAATCCAGGAGGATCCTCTTGATGGGGCTGTCCATATCTGCAGACTGCGATATGACCATTTCTTGGAGACACCTTCCCCTCCAGGAGACTGTCAAACATGATGACAACACCACCACAACAGGTGTTGCTGGGCAGCTTCAATGTGGTGCTCTTATTCTTCTCACTTTGCTTGATGAGGTAGATTGCTGCTATAACTTGATGACCCTTCACATACCTAACCATTTCCTTGGCTCTCTTGTAGTGTATCCATTGTTTTCAGTGCCACAATGTCCTTGAGGAGCAGATTCAATGAATGAGCAGCACAGCCAATGGGTGTGAAGTGAGGGTAGGACTCCTCCACTTTAGACCAAGCAGCCTTCATGTTCACCTCATTATCTGTCACCAGTGAAAATACCTTCTGTGGTCCAAGGTCATGGATAACTGCCTTTGGCTCATCTGCAATGTAGAGACCGGTGTCTGTTGTCCCTTGTGTCTGTGCTCTTGTAGAATACTGGTTGAGGGGTGGAGATGATGTACTTAATTATTCCTTGCCCACGAACATTCGACCACCCATCAGAGATGATTGCAATACAGTCTGCTTTCTCTATGATTTGCTTGACCTTCACTTGAACTCCATTGAGCTCTGCATCCACCAAATGCTACGCCATCCACGATGGCGTAGCAGTAAGACGTGTGTTGTTTTGGCTCATGTAATATTCATTTTGTTTCTTTTTTTTGTTGTATATATTTCAATCTCTTTTTTCCATTTTCAAATCAAATATACCTTCCTGCAACCGTCCTCACCCAATGTGGTACGGATCTGCAATTTTTTCAAACTTTATAACTGGAACCTCCATCAGAAGCTAGCCATCAGCAGCTAGCCAGCTAATTAGCTGCTAGCTATTTAGTCATTGTTAGCCACTGCTAGCGGTCTTTACCTTTAGCTCAGATACCAGCCGCTTTAGCCCGGATAATACCTGCCAGTCTGCACAGTGCGATATCTGCCCTGAGCATATCGGACTGCTTTTCTCCACTATATCACCGGATTCCTGCCGCAAGCTCTGGACCATTACACTGGATCATCGCAGCTAACTAGCAGCTACTGAGTGGCTATTGTGGCTAACGCCCTTGGCCAGAAGCAAGCACCAGTTAGCCTCGAGCTAGCCTCCTGCTAGACCCATCTCCCGGCTAGCCAACGAAGTACTCCAACTACAATACATCTCTTGCCAAATGGCCTGGACCCTTTGTCGACACGGAGCCCCGCTGATCCATCACGACTGCTCTGCTGACGTAATTCGGCCGATGTGCTCTCAACTGGCCTCTGCGTCATGGATGTCGTTGAAGACCCACCTGCTTGCCCTGGCCCGCTAGCTTTCTGAACACCGTGTCTCCCACTCGCCTAGCGTAGTAACGGCTCCCTGTTTCATCTATTGCTGCTCATTGGACGCTATGATCACTCGGCTACAGAGCTGATGCCTGCTGGACTGTTCATTAACACGGTACTTAATTTTGTTTATCTGTTGGCCCCAGCCTCGAACTCAGGCCCTGTGTGTAGCTAACTGACCCGCTCTGCCCATTCATCGCCATTTATCCATTGTTTTTGTCTTAGCCGTTTACCTGTTGCTGTCTTACCTGTTGTCTTAGCTCTCCCAATCAACACATGATTGCTTTATGCCTCTTTCTTATGTCAATATGCCTTGTATACTGTTGTTAAGGGTAGCTCTCATTGTTTTGTTTACTGCGGAGCCCCTAGTCCCGCTCAACATGCTGTAGATAGATAGATAGCTCCTTTGTCCCACCCCCCACACATGCGAGACCTCACCTAACTTAACTGGTGCCTCCAGAGATGGAACCTCTCTCATCGTCACTCAATCCCTAGGTTTACCTCCTCTGTTCTCGCACCCTACCATACCCTTGTCTGTACGTTATGCCCTTAATCTACGTACACAGCTTTTCCTTCTGCATTTGCTGTAGTGAAATGTCTCCACACATCAGGTAGTGCCTTGTCATTTTCCTGTAAGGATTATAGAAAAATGAGTAAAAAAAACATACAATTCCATGTAAATAGTTAAGCAGTGAGATTAAACAACTCCTTTGTAAGATACATGTTTTAAAATGAAACATGGAAACAAATTAATTAACACTCCTCAGTTAGCAGGCTCAAGCAAGCTAAAACCCACATGGTAGCAAAAACTAACTATCAGAAATTGTTAACAAGTTAGAAATGATTTAAACACACTTTGCTGTAGGCTACTATTTACTAGTTAACAAAAAATAATGTATGTTGTATAAAATATATTCACACCACCCAGTATTGTAATCAAGACTAGAAATCATGTAGTCCTTGGCTCAGACAGTGTAGTAGTGTGTGCTCAATCTCATTAGTGTGCAAGATCTTGAGAATCAGCTGTACATGTGATGGAAGAATGCACTGTGTATGCAGAGGGTTGGAATTCCATTGAATTGGGGATAGTTTAACCAAAATATGCCATAAGAACTTGAATTGCCTTATGTGTATCCCACAAAAAAGGTTCACTATTGTAAGCAAATTCCAGGGCTTAACATCCCATGGCAAATTTCCAGTGAAAAAAGTTTCTGACCCTTTGCAACCCTAGTTGTGCACCCCTGGTGGAACCTGAACTCCTCTGAATAGTTAATAACAGTGATCTGAAGGGGTTAGTGAACCGTCCTGCTGAGCATATTGACAATCCAATAGAGACCGTCTCCCACATGGCTCCTCCTGGACTGTACCCTTTGAATCAAGGGCTGTCTTCTGAATGGAATCAGACAAGGTGACCTTCCTAGAGTCCTGCTGTGGTCCAGATGGTAAATGTTCCAAATCCCAGCATTACAGCCCATTGTGGCTCAGACAATGAGGCCCTGTCATTGAATAGGACAAACGTTTATAAAAATAGAACGGGCATTGAATCCCAGTGAATACTTTCTATTAGCCGTACACCCATGTCATATTGATCTTCCTCTACTCTTGTTTCCTAGTACAGCTTGTGCCGATTGAAATACTGCGTTATTGATATGAAATGGAAGGCAGTCACTTGCACTTGTTGTGGTCTGATTCCTGGGCAACTCTTCCGACGGGAGTTGTTCTGACTCTGTATCCCTGCACTTTAAGAATACATCCCTAATCTTCTGTTTGTCTCCCTGTCCCTGCAGACAACCTGCTGATTGACTACCAGTTCACCTTCAGCCTTCTCCAGGAGGATGACCACCACTACACCGCCATCAACTTCATGGCCACCCCTGAACAGGTCAGTAACCACACAGAGGGCTCCCTCAGTCATCCTGCGGGACGGTCTCATGTAGCCTTTCTGTTATATATGTTATGCATCGATTATGTAAAGAAGAGAAAACCCACATAAGTATTATTCCAAGTCATCATAATGTTGGTGTGGAATACACGTGTTCGACCTCGTTTTGTGGTCATATTTTACAGAGCAACAAGAACTTGGACATGTCGATCAATGCATCCAACAACTTCAACCTCAACATCACCTGGTCTATTGGATCAACAGGTAACTTGTCTTAGCTGATCATTTCGCCATAGTTTGGATCGGTATGTACTGTAGTAAATGTCAGCGTTTATTTGACTGTTTGACAACATTGATTGTGACTGACCACCTAGCTATAGTCACTAAGGTGGATATAACCCATTCAGCATCATACAGTGTACACCCCCGTGCACTACAGAATCCATTATAGGACATTTTAATACTGTACTAGTCACCTGAGATGGTAAAAATAAAATGTACAATCTCTGATGTACAGGATCTCACTCTATTTGTCATCTTACCCAGAGGGAATGGTGCCTTTGTTGTTCTGCTCAGTGTCTCTCATTAGACAATAATGTCTGTAGAGGAATGCCCCTTTTGAAAAATGCAGTGGAGATATTTTTAATTATGGTATTAGGGCATTTTTTAAGTGTTTTTGTGTGATTTCAATTAAGATAAAAACTTGCCCAGACTGTTCCCATGTTAAGGGCCCAGAACTCTTTTTTTTTTTACATTTAATTTTAAAATGTTTTACTTAATTTGAGAGGAAACTTCAGGGCTTCAGAATATATGTGCTGAACAATTACAGTGAGTCTGTGTTATGGCACTGATAAAGTAGTTGGGGTAATCTTTTATTAAAGCTGTCCCAAAGTCTGCCCTATTAGTGCAGTATTCTTGATAATGTCTTCAATTTGGACTACTTAAAATATACATGCATGTCTCTTTTTTGTAAAGGAAGTAGAATGACACTTTCCTTACATTTTTTAAAGCTTTATTTGAACAGATCAAGTCTCTGGATGGGAGTTACATGTGTGTTGACAGGTTACACCCACTCTCGCTGCTGGAATCTGTGCATCTTTCTTCTAAAACATCACTGTCAGTAGCCTGGCTACCCATTTCTACTCTCGACTGTCATCACTAAACGTGGTTTTGTTTGACTGGCGGAACTGTCACAGCGGTACCTATGCCCTCTGTACCTATACAGTTGAAGACGGAAGTTTAAAGTTTGCACTTAGGTTGGAGTGCAAATCAATCCTAGAACAACAGCAAAGGACCTTGTGAAGATGCTGGAGCAAACAGGTACAAAAGTATATTTATATCCACAGTAAAAACGAGTCCAATATCGACATAACCTGAAAGGCCGCTCAGCAAGGAAGAAGCCACTGCTCCAAAACCACCATAAAAAAGCCAGACTTCGGCTTGCAACTGCAAATGGGGACAAAGATCGTACTTTTTTAGAGAAATGTCCTCTTGTCTGATGAAACAAAAAATAGAACTGTTTGGCCATAATGACCATTGTTATGTTTGGAGGAAAATGGGGGAGGCTTGCAAGCCAAAGAACACCATCCCAACCGTGAAGCACGGGGGTGGCAGCATCATGTTGTGGGGGTGCTTTGCTGCTGGAGGGACTGGTGCACTTCACAAAATAGATGGCATTATGAGAGAGGAAAATGATGTGGATATATTGAAGCAACATCTCAAGACATCAGTCAGGAAGTTAAAGCTTGGTCTCAAATGGGTCTTCCAAATGGACAATGACCCCAAGCATACTTCCAAAGTTGTGGCAAAATGGCTTAAGGACAACAAAGTCAAGGTATTGGAGTGGCCATCACCAAGCACCAACTTCAATCCCATAGAACATTTGTGGGCAGAACTGAAAAGCATGTGCGAGCAAGGAGGCCTACAAACCTGACCCAGTTACACCAGCTCTGTCAGGAGGAATGGGCCAAAAATCACCCAACTTATTGTGGGAAGCTTGTGGAAGGCTACACGAAAAGTTTGACCCAAGTAAAAATAAATAAAGGCAATGCTACCAAATGCTAATTGGGTGTATGTAAACTTCCGACTTCAACTGTATGTGTGCTTGACCTTGACCGACTGTATTATCCTCTGTGTCCTTTCCACACTTCTCCCCCCTAGCTGGCACCATCTCTGGTGAAGAGGTGCCCATTGTGTCCAAGACCAATATCCAGGAACACAGAGACAGCTTCTCCTGTGAGAAGTTCAACTTCCGGGTCAACTCCAACATCACCTTCTATGTCTACGTCAGCAACTTCTCCTGGCCAATCAAGATCCAGGTGAGGTTCTGTCAGTAGTGATCTCACAATCCACAACTGCGTTACACCCCCACCCAGGGAGATACATTAAATTAGGTTTAAAAATATTTACACTATCGTTGAAAAGTTTTGGGTCACTTAGAGATGTCCTTGTTTTTGAAAGAAAAGACAATTTTGTCCATTTAAAATGACATCAAATTGATCAGAAATACAGTGTAGACATTGTTAATGTTGTAAATGACTATTGTAGCTGGAAATAGCAGATTCTTTATGGAATATCTACATCGGTGTACAGAGGCCCATTATCAGCAACCATCACTCCTGTGTTCCAATGGCACGTTGTGTTAGCTAATCCAAGTTGATCTATTGTAAACGCTAATTGATCATTAGAAAACCCTTATGCAATTATGTTAGCACAGCTGAAAACTGTTGTTCTGATTAAAGAAGCAATAAAACTGGCCTTCTTCAGACTAGTTGAGTATCTGGAGCATCAGCATTTGTGGGTTGGCCAGAAACAAAGTACTTTCTTCTGATACTTGTCAGTCTATTCTTGTTCTGTTCTGAGAAATTAATGCTATTCCATGCGAGAAATTGCCAAGAAACTGAAGTTCTCGTACAACGCTGTGTACTACTCCCTTCACAGAACAACGCAAACTGGCTATAACCAGCTGAGCAAGAGGACAAGTACATTAGAGTATCTAGTTTGAGAAACGGATGCTTCATACGTCCTCAACTGGCAGCTTCATTAAATAGTACTCGCAAAACACCAGTCTCAATGTCAACTGTGAAGAGGCCACTCCGAGATGCCGGCCTTCTAGGCAGAGTTCCTCTTCATTTTGTTATTTTATTGGCCAGTCTGAGATATGGCTTTTTCTTTGCAACTCTGCCTAGAAGGCCAGCATCCTGGAGTCGCCTCTTCACTGTTGACGGCTCAGGATATTGGGGCTCAGGATATTGAACTACCTGGACGAATGGCTGGTGGTAGCCGAGTTGAGGGTGCAGGTGCTGTTACACACATTCAGGCTGGTTTCCCATGTTCCGTCTCTGGGTTTCATAGTGAATCAAGAGAAGAGCTGTTTGACTACATCTCAACGCATTCTGTTTCTGGATCTTGAGTTAGAATCGTGCGTTCTTGTCCCTGCAGAGGGTGGCCGGTTTCCTGCTTTGCTTCGCCCCATTTTTACCTATTTGGGATGATGGTTTCTATGATCGCTGTGGTTCCCCTCGGGCTGTTGCAAACTTTCCAGCAGCGGGTGGTAGACACTGGCTTGGACACATCATTGCACCACCTAAACCCCTAGTCACTGTGGGTGTCATACCTATGTCATACCTATGTCATACCTATCATCTCAGCTCGATAGAGGGACCCGCGGTCGTTGTCGCTGGGGAACCCCATGGGTCGAGCTATTTCCCGCAAGGTGATCATGACAGACCTATCCCCCTGAGGGTGGGGTGCACTGTGCATGGGCCGCTCAATTCAGGGTTGTGGACACAGAGCGTGCCACACATCAATTACGTGGAGATTTTGGGAAAGGAGATACAACACCTGGTGAAGAGGGGTGAAAATGTATGGTGAAGAGGGGTGAAAATGTATGTAATTAATCAGTGCCTCTGGTTTATCACCTGTGGAAAGGAGGGCTTCTGGTGAGGCATGGTGTTCATTGGCCTTGTCAGGATTCCAATGTTCTTCAGTAGAGTAACGCTTAAAGTCACCATAGCTGTGCTGTACCTCATTTTCCTCCTTCAGGGAACAGTAGTTATAGTCATAACTGTTCAATCTCAGAGAACAATTGCTCCCTACAAAAATATGTGGGTTTTATACTTCCTGCAATGGATTTGATCGCTTGAGAGGACTGTTGGAAAACAATATCTGATTTAAACAATATCCGTCTCTCCAGAACATATAAATATGTGAAATGGCTCTAGAACTCTCGGTCTGTCTCTTTAAGGCATAAAGCCATGATAGGACCTTGAGCATAAACTATAATAAAACGTGTTTGGCAAAAATATAATCTTTAATGATCCGTGAGTTTTGTAGTGTCGCCATCAATTATTTAGGATTGCCTTAATACTGAGACAGCCATACAAAATATTCATGGTTTAATCTTATGATCCATAAAATTGAAGTAGACTTTGGCGGTGATATTTTAAGATATCTGTCACACCCAATGTTGTGATAAAACGAGCTGAAATCTGATTGAATGGACTGACTGCAAGTAGCATGCTTAGTTAATCAACACTGAGACACTCAAATAGTCCTGAGCAAAAAAGAAAGAAAATGGAGGTATTGGATATGCGATTATTTTCCATGGAGGGCCACATTAGAATACATTTGTGCCATCGCGGGACAGAATTATACATCATGTGTATGACTGTGTTGACAGATGTATCTACTGTAAATCACATCCAGATATGCTACTTATTTAACTTTTTTTAACATGCACAAAAATAAACCACATTCATGCTCTCCTTTTGGTAGGCATTTTCATTATTAAACATGCAATGCAGGTATAGTTTCTGACGTTGCAATGTGCAGGATTGCTGAGAGGTGAGAGTCGGTAAGAGCTGATCTATGCTGTGACTTGTTATATTTCATTACTGAAAATGTCTGTTCACATACATAGGTTGACCCAAACAGTACAGACATCTTCTGAGCATGACTCCTAATCTTAGGCAAGTTTTGTTCATCGAGAGATGCATAGAACCTCGTCAGTGACATTGTTTTGAATAGTTCTCCAATCACGGCATCAGACTGAAGATGGATAAGCTCAGGTTGAAGGTCTTTGGACACATTATCCACATTGAAGGTGAAAGGAGAGGAATCCAACAGCATGTCATTTTCCACCACTTTGAACTCCTCAGAACGACAAGAAAACTCACCGTTCAAAGCACGCAGCAGCGATGTATACTTCTCCCGCTGGTCATCTGATAGGGAACAGACTAGTAGTGTCGGAAGGTGGGTGAGATTGTTGGCTTCTACTTGGCGGGTCAGGTTGAGTAAATTTCCCTTGACGGCTTTGACAAGGCTGTACATCTGATGTGCAAAAAGGCCCTTCCCTAGTGTGGAATCCAGTTCATTCACGGGGGCCATGATGTTCACATTAAAAGCAAAATCAGCCAACTATTCTTTATCTTGCAGTTGAGGGAAATCCACATATTTTCCTTTCATTTGCAATCTCCGACTTCAGGTCCCGCACCCTTTTAAGCACCTTCCCCAAACTCAGCCATCTCACGTTTGTGTGGTAGGGGGAGATCTGCATTCCCCGACTCGGTCTCTTCCAACAGTGAGACAAACTGCCTGTGGTTTAAAGATTTCGCTCTTATGAAGTTTACCACTTTAGTGACTGGATCCACAACATGGCTCATTTCCAGAACACATTTCCAGAGCACCTCCTGATAAATAATGCAATGCAGGAAAATCATTTTCTGATCTGGGTTCAGCTCAGCTACTTGATCTTGTATCCTTTTCAAAAGGCCAATGTTTTGGCCATCAACGGTCACACTGGATAACGTTTTAAAACTCAGTCCCAGCTTTTCCACACACTTATTAACCTCCTCCGATAAATATTTCCCTGTGGTTGTGCTCTTCATTGACTGCACTGAAGCGAACTCCTCTGTAATTTCAAAGTCTGGGGTTATGCCTCGTAAGAATATCAACAACTGCGCCGTGTCACGTGCATCACTGCTCTCATTCAGAGCCAAAGAGAAATAGGTGCAATCCTTTACCTTGTCTTTCAACTCTTTTTTTTTCCATATTCTCTGTGATGTCATCAACACGCTGTGTCACTGTTTGTCTTGACAGGGAAACATTTTAAAACGGCTCTGTCTTGTCGGGGCAAAGTATTGCTGCAGAGTCAATTAAACATTCTTTTATGAATTCGCCCTCAGCAAATGACTTGCTATGTTTAGCAATTTTGTGGGACGATATATATATACTGTAGCTAGCTCTCGCAATTCCGTCGTTTGCTGAATGCAGTTTTGTGAAATGTTCTTGCTGCTTTTGCAACTGAGAAAAAAAACTATTTTGATGCACTTGCCCTTTGCTCAGAAGAAAAATTCCTATATTTCTCTGCATGCTTCGTCTTGTGCGGGACAAGTGCTCTCTTTGCACACTAAGCACACATCTTTCCCTGATACCTCAATAAATAAATATTTCAATGTCCACTCTTGCTGGAACACCCTACATTCATTGTCTACTTGCCTTTTCTTTGAACTCATTTTTGCGCAATTTCTAGCTTGCTACTATTTGTAACTGTGTCGTGTGTGTGTGTGTGTCAGCCTGTCAGTCACTGTCTGTCCTCGTGCAGTTGTTATTTATACGTGACTTCAAAATACATGTCCCACGAGCAGCGGGAGTTAAATCATTACACAAGTATTCATTGGACTTTTAGTTCGAATAGCAAATACGTTTTTCAAAAACTTTGAGCATGAGCATTATTCCGCGGGCTGTATTGAATCAGGCGAGCCGGCATTTGCCCAGACCTGTGCTAGACATATGTTGCAATGCAATATCTGAAAGAGGAGCTGCACATCTTCTGGGACTGTCACACACTCTGTAGCTCATATTTGGGATTTCTCTCCCGGTCCCCACTGCTTTTCTAGGTAATTAAATGTTTTCTTATTTTAACGTCTTAGCTTTCGGGGAGAGAACAACAGAGCAGCACCAGCTGGTTTTAGATGCAGCAACCAAACAGACAATCAAACAGATAAACATCACATAAAGGGGAATATCACATAAAGAATGTTAAAGGTGCTCTGGTAGTATTCCGATATGAATGTAGCAGTTGATTGCAGACTGTCCTGCAGCATGTGTTAAGGTAATCCGTCCATTGATCGGGGCTCATAAGTATTTCCCATAAATGTTGTTTTATCAGAGCTCTATACAGATGAGATGGTAACGTGAGAAGTTAATTATCATGATTATCATGAGCACTATCCCACAGCCGTATATAGAGCCATCTCAGTCGGACGCATTTTCGTCAGTAACACGAGACCAGGCCCCGCCGCTCTTATGACCTTGGTGGCTTCCGACACGGACACGGTAATGATGGGGAATTGTCCAGAGGATTTCTAATGGCCAGTCTCAATTATTAGTTATATATTGTTTTGCTCTGAAGTTTGGTTTAGTATGTAATGCAAATCCGATTTATATGAAATATAGTGATGTCTCACCCTCAGTGAATGGCACCACCAACATCTGTCATTTTATCTGACTGACTCTTTGTAACTGCGTTCGTTTGTTGAAGGAGAGTCGGACCAAAATGCAGCGTGGTGGTTACTCATGATCTTTAATAAAGAAATAGCGAATACATGAAATAACTATACAAATACAAAAACAACAAAATGGAACGTGAAAACCTATACAGCCTGTCTGGTGAAACAACTACACAGAGACCGGAACAATCACCCACGAAATAATAATAATAATAATATATGCCATTTAGCAGACGCTTTTATCCAAAGCGACTTACAGTCATGTGTGCATACATTCTACGTATGGGTGGTCCCGGGAATCGAACCCACTACCCTGCGTACACAGTGAAACCCCGGCTACCTAAACATGGTTCCCAATCAGAGACAACGAGAATCACCTGACTCTGATTGAGAACCGCCTCAGGCAGCCAAACCTATGCTACACCCCTACTCAGCCGCAATCCCAATGCCTACAAAACCCCAATACGAAACACAACATTAGGGGAATCCCGGGACTGAGGGGAAGCCCGGGACTGAGGGGAAGCCCGGGACTGAGGGGAAGCCCGGGACTGAGGGGAAGCCCGGGACTGAGGGGAAGCCCGGGACTGAGGGGAAGCCCGGGACTGAGGGGAAGCCCGGGACTGAGGGGAAGCCCGGTACTGAGGGGAAGCCCGGTACTGAGAGGAAGCCCGGTACTGAGAGGAAGCCCAGTACTGAGATGAAGCTCAGGCAGGTAGTTGGCTCCGGTAGATCCTGGCTGGCTGGCGGATCTGGAAGATTCTGGTTGACTGGCAGATCTGGAAGATCATGGCTGACTGGCGGATCTAGCTTCTCTGGCTGCTCCATGCAGACTGACAGCTCTGGCTGCTCCATGCAGACTGGCAGCTTTGTGCAGACTGACAGCTCTGGCTGCTCCATGTAGATTGGCAGCTCTGGCTGCTCCATGCAGACTGACAGCTCTGGCTGCTCCATGCAGGCTGACATCTCTGGCTGCTCCATGCAGACTGGCAGCTCTGGCTGCTCCATGCAGACCGGCTCTGGCTGCTCCATGCAGACTGGCAGCTCTGGCTGCTCCATGCAGACCGGCTCTGGCTGCTCCATGCAGACTGGCAGCTCAGGCTGCTCCATGCAGTCTGGCAGCTCAGGCTGCTCCGAACAGGCGGGAGACTCCGACAGCGCAGGAGGGAAGGAAGGCTCTGGCTGTGCTGAACAGGCGAGGCGCACTGAAGGCCTGGTGCGTGGTGCTGGAACTGGTGGTACTGGATCGAGGACACGCACAGGGGAGCTGCGGGGAGCTGCTACCGGAGGACTGCTATGTGGAGGTGGCTCTGGATAGACCGGACCGTGCAGGCGCACTGGAGCTCTTGAGCACCGAGCCTGCCCAACCTTACCTGGCTCGATGCCCACTCTAGCCCGGCCAATACGAAGAGCTGGTATGAACCGCACCGGGCTATGCAACCGCACTGGAAACACCGTGCGCTCCATAGCATAACACGGTGCCTGCCCGGTCTCTCTAGCCCCCCGGTAAGCACAGGGAGTTTGCGCAGGTCTCCTACCTGGCATAGCCATACTCCCTGTAAGCCCCCTGAGCCTCCCCAATACATTTTTGGGGCTGCTTTTCGGGCTTCCTTGCCAACTGTGTTCCCTCGTATCGTCGGCTCCTATCTCCTGCTGCCTCTGCTCTCCTACGTGCCTCCACCTGTTTCCATGGGAGGCGATCTCTTCCGGCCAGTATCTCCTCCCAAGTTTAACAACCTTTGCCATCCAACACGTCTTCCCATGTCCATTCTCCGAATAATTGATCCTCCTTTCGCTGCTCCTGCTGTCGCTGGCTGTTACCACGCCGCTCGGTCCGTGTGTGGTGGGTGATTCTGTAACGGCGTTCGTTTGTTGAAGGAGAGTCGGACCAAAATGCGGCGTGGTGGTTACTCATGATCTTTAATGAAGAAATAGCGAATACATGAAATAACTATACAAATACAAAAATAACAAAACGGAACGTGAAAACCTATACAGCCTGTCTGGTGAAACAACTACACAGAGACAGGAACAATCACCCACGAAATACACAGTGAAACCCCGGCTACCTAAATATGGTTCCCAATCAGAGACAACGAGAATCACCTGACTCTGATTGAGAACCGCCTCAGGCAGCCAAACCTATGCTACACCCCTACTCAGCCGCAATCCCAATGCCTACAAAACCCCAATACGAAACACAACATTAAAACCCATGTCACACCCTGGCCTGACCAAATATATATAACGAAAACACAAAATACTATGACCAAGGCGTGACACTCTTCTGTATCTATTATCATATAAAGACTTCCAGACCAGTCATATTGTTTTTCATTCTGGGATGTGGAGCCCAGGTCAGACTAGCTGTGTCCGCTTCAAAGTGTGTCAGATGGAAGCAGAGTTAGGCTGGTGAGATGTGTTGCCTTGGGTTTCTCTGGCTGGACTGATCTAATGACAAGAGAGAGATAACTTTCGCCACCAGGGCTATGATCCCTGTCCTCCTCTTTCTCTATTTCTCTTTCACATCCACTCTGGAAGGATTTTACTTGCTCTCTCTATCTTTTTTCTTTCTTGGACTCTCCTACACGGATACATACGGATTAATACACACTCTGAATTGAACTGAGACTCTCTCTTTGTGTCCTGCAGATATGGGGGCACACCAGTTGATTGAAAATAGTCTACAGTTTCAGAGAGAAGGGGTGGCTCAATTTCTGCTCTGAGGCACTCTATCTAAGAACTTAGATCAAAGTTTCCTAACAGTGTTTTATATGAACAATTCTAAACCTTCCCCCGTATATAGTGTGTGTCCTAGACATGTGTATGTCTCTGAAATACATTAGTTATGTGTTCGCTTATCTATTCTCCAAAGATGTTAACAAGTCCACTGGTCTCTTCCTCTTATGGTAGGAACTAGGTTGACCGTGACCATTTCAGTCCTCATTAACATTGCGAGTGTAGCCGTGTGCTCTTGTACCTGACGTGATGTTATTCACTGTGGCAGTGAGACTGGGTGTAAAGATGGATCCTCCTCCACTCTCCCGGTCATTGTCTTCTTTTTGGGCCATCACCATCCCAGAGGACCCCCTGAGCTATCCAACACACTGCCTGACTTACTGAGCACTATCCAACACACTGCCTGACTTACTGAGCACTATCCAACACACTGCCTGACTGACTGAGCACTGTCCAACACACTGCCTGACTGATCACTGTCCAACACACTGCCTGACTGCCTGAGCATTGTACAACACACTGCCTGACTGACTGAGCACTGTCCAACACATTGCCTGACTGCCTGAGCACTGTACAATACATTGCCTGACTGCCTGAGCACTGTACAACACACTGCCTGACTGCCTGATCGCTTTACAACAAACTGCCTGACTGCCTGAGCACTGTACAACACATTGCGTGACTGCCTGAGCACTGTACAACACATTGCCTGACTGCCTGAGCACTGTACAACACACTGCCTGACTGCCTGATCGCTTTACAACACACTGCCTGACTGCCTGAACACTGTACAACACATTGCGTGACTGCCTGAGCGCTGTACAACACACTGCCTGACTGCCTGAGCGCTGTACAACACACTGCCTGACTGCCTGAGCGCTTTACAACACACTGCCTGACTGCCTGAGCGCTGTACAACACACTGCCTGACTGCCTGAGCTCTTTACAACACACTGCCTGACTGCCTGAGCACTGTACAACACACTGCCTGACTGCCTGAGCGTTGTACAACACACTGCCTGACTGCCTGAGCGCTGTACAACACACTGCTTGACTGACGGTGCAATGAACAACACACTGCCTGACTGCCTGAGCGCTTTACAACACACTGCCTGACTGCCTGAGCGCTTTACAACACACTGCCTGACTGACGGTGCGATGTACAACACACTGCCTGACTGCCTGAGCGCTTTACAACACACTGCCTGACTGCCTGAGCGCTGTACAACACACTGCCTAATTGACGGTGCGATGTACAACACACTGCCTGAGTGCTTGAGCGCTGTACAACACACTGCCTGACTGCCTGAGCGCTTTACAACACACTGCCTGACTGCCTGAGCACTGTACAACACACTGACTGAGTGCCTGAGCACTGTACAACACACTGCCTGAGTGCCTGAGCACTGTACAACACACTGCCTGACTGCCTGAGCGCTTTACAACACACTGCCTGAGTGCCTGAGCACTGTACAACACAGTGCCTGAGCACTGTACAACACACTGCCTGACTGCCTGAGCGCTGTACAACACACTGCCTGACTGCCTGAGCGATTTACAACACACTGCCTGACTGCCTGAGCGCTTTACAACACACTGCCTGACTGCCTGAGCACTGTACAACACACTGCTTGACTGCCTGTGCGATGTACAACACACTGCCTGACTGCCTGAGCGCTGTACAACACACTGCCTGACTGCCTGAGCGCTGTACAACACACTGCCTGACTGCCTGGGCGCTTTACAACACACTGCCTGACTGACGGTGCGATGTACAACACACTGCCTGAGTACTGTACAACACACTGCCTGACTGCCTGATTGCTTTACAACACACTGCCTGACTGCCTGATTGCTTTACAACACACTGCCTGACTGCCTGAGCGCTTTACAACACACTGCCTGACTGCCTGAGCGCTTTACAACACACTGCCTGACTGCCTGAGCGCTGTACAACACACTGCCTGACTGCCGGTGCGATGTACAACACACTGCCTGACTGACGGTGCGATGTACAACACACTGCCTAACTGATGGTGCGATGTACAACACACTGCCTGACTGCCTGAGCGCTGTACAACACACTGCCTGACTGAAGGTGAGATGTACAACACACTGCCTGACTGACGGTGCGATGTACAACACACTGCCTGACTGCCTGAGCGCTTTACAACACACTGCCTGACTGACGGTGCGATGTACAACACACTGCCTGAGTACTGTACAACACACTGCCTGACTGCCTGAGCGCTGTACAACACACTGCCTGAATGCCTGAGCACTGTACAACACACTGCCTGACTGCCTGATTGCTTTACAACACACTGCCTGACTGCCTGAGCACTGTACAACACACTGCCTGACTGCCTGTGCGATGTACAACACACTGCCTGACTGCCTGAGCGCTGTACAACACACTGCCTGACTGCCTGAGCGCTGTACAACACACTGCCTGACTGCCTGTGCGATGTACAACACACTGCCTGACTGCCTGAGCGCTGTACAACACACTGCCTGACTGCCTGAGCGCTGTACAACACACTGCCTGACTGCCTGAGCGCTGTACAACACACTGCCTGACTGCCTGCGCGCTGTACAACACACTGCCTGACTGCCTAAGCGCTTTACAACACACTGCCTGACTGCCTGAGCGCTGTACAACACACTGCCTGACTGACGGTGCGATGTACAACACACTGCCTGAGTACTGTACAACACACTGCCTGACTGACTGAGCGCTGTACAACACACTGCCTGAGCGCTGTACAACACACTGCCTGACTGCCTGAGCGCTTTACAACACACTGCCTGACCGACGGTGTGATGTACACCACACTGCCTGCCTGGCTGACTGAGCGCTTTACAACACTGCCTGCCTGGCTGACTGAGCGCAGTAAAACACACTGTCTGATTGCCTGAGTGCTGTACAACACACTGCCTGACTGACTAAGAGCTGTCACTCACACTCTGACTGACTCTGACTCTGACGGACGGTGTCAGTAGTTACAATGACCGAAGGCTTGTTACACACTCCCCAACTAAGTGATCGCTCTCCCTCTCTCTCTCACACATGCACATACTTACAGACAGAGTAATACATACCTTTCACATTCACTTCACAGAGCGTAATCAGATCTGAAAGGAAACAACCTCCTAATTAAACACTCCTGAACACAGGGAATATGAAGTCGCTTAGTGTGACAGATGTCTGTGTAGCAATGTCACTTTCTCTTCACTAACATCTGGAGGAAGATGTGATAGGTAGAATATGTGTGGGTGTATACTATACTTGTTATTGTCTTTATACTATGTACTGTATATTGACATGTTGATATGTTTTTCACTACATATTTGTTTTTCAAAAAAATCCTGTTTGCATGCTGTGCTCTAGTCCTCCTCCACCTTCTCTCACATGAAACATTTCATTATTCATATGCCAATTAGTCACGAGGACAAATTACAGTGGTGACGACGGGATACATCAGAACACTATTTCTGTGATGTATCGCTGAGCAACAGCGGGAAGTATTTCTGTCCCAATTCTCTTAGGCGGGAAAGACTACTCTGGATGATGGACGCACCCAGCCCCCCTGTTAGTATGAGTGTGGCCCCTGTAGCCATATGACCTCACCCCTGCTCTCAGGGCTGGTTGGAGGGCAGAGTGAGCTGCTGATCGTATGTCCTTGTGGAACAGATTTAGATTGAATCTGTCAAGCTGACCTTGCACCTTCTGCCATGACATCACACTTTACAGAAATGTATTTTTTTTATTTTTTTTTATCTCCGATTTGTAGAGCCAGTCAATGGTAACTCAACTGGTCAAGGCAGTCTGAGATTCTTTGTTGCAAATTTTATTGGGACAGCCTCCATCTCTCTTATTTTTCTGTTTCTCCCTTTCTCTCTCTGATTGCCTGACCTACAGGCTACTCAAGTCATCTGTCTTATATCATCGAATCAAATCACATTGTATTGGTCACACACACATGGTTAGCAGATGTTATTGTGAGTGTAGCGAAGTGCTTATGCTTCTAGATCCGACAGTGCAGCAATATCTAACAATTCCACAACAAAACCTAATACACACAAGTATAAAATATATGGATGAGCAGTGACAGAGCGGCTAAAATACAATAGATAGTAAATAAAAGATAATGTAGGATACAGTATACATTAAAAACATATGAGGTGAGTAATGCGTGATGTAGACATTCTTAAAGTGGCGTTATTAAAGTGACTAGTGTTCCATTTATTAAAGTGGCCAATGATATCAAGTCTGTAGGTAGGCAGCCACCTCTCTGTGCTAGTGATGGCTGTTTAACAATCTAATGGCCTTGAGATAGAAGCTGTTTTTCTATCTCTTGGTCCCAACTTTGATGCACCTGTACTGACCCCGCCTTTTGGATGGTAGCGGGGTGAACAGGCATTGGCTCGGGTGGTTGTTGTCCTTGATGATCTTTTTGGACTTCCTGTGACATCTGGTGCTCTAGGTGTCCTGTATGGCAGGTAGTTTGCCCCCGGTGATGTGTTGGGCAGACCGCACCACCCTCTGGAGAGCCCTGTGGTTGTGGGCGGTGCAGTTGCCGTACCAGGCGGTGATACAGCCCGACAGGAAGCTCTCAATTGTGCACCCTTGCGAGGGTTAACACGTTTAAATGTTTTACTCACGTCGGCCACGGAGAAGGAGAGCCCACAGTCTTTGGGAGCGGGCCTGTGTTGGAGGCACTGTATTATCCTCAAAGCGTGCAAAGAAGTTGTTTAATTTGTCTGGGAGAAAGACATTGCTGTCCGCGACGGGGCTGGTTTTCTTTTTGTAATCTGTGATTGTCTGTGGACCCTGCCACATACGTCTCGTGTTTGAGTCGTTGAATTGTGACTCCACTTTGTCTCTATACTGACACTTTGGTGGTTTGATTGCCTTACGGAGGGAATAACTACACTGTTTGTATTCAGTCATGTTTCGAGTCGCCTTGCCATGTTTAAATGCGGTGGTACGTTTCAGTTTTGCGCAAATGCTGCCATCAATCCAAGGTTTATGGTTAAGGAAGGTTTTAATGGTAACAGTGGGTAAAACACCTCCTATACACTTCCTTATAAACTCGCTCACCAAGTCAGCGTATACGTCAATATTATTGTCTGAGGCTACCCAAAACATATCCCGGTCCGCGTGATCAAAACATTCTTGAAGCGTGGAATCCATTTCTATCTGCGCCATCTTATTCTAATCCACAGCTATTCATTTGAACGGTGTACTGTAGTACTGTACTTGCTACCTTCATGCATTTACTGCTGTGTATTCTCTGTTTTAACCTTTTTGACAGAAGATGAGTTCCCTATTACCAATTATTAGTTCTCAGCAGAACTACTCTAATCTTCTATATGGTTAGTTTGGTGTGAGTGAAGATAAACCTGTCAGGATTGTTAGTTTTTTTCTCTGTTTATTTAGAACCTAACGGATAACTAGGAAAAGCTCAAACCAAGTGTATTCATCCAATGGGTCAGACAGCTGAACACACAAAGACATGATCGCACCAGTATATGTGTATATATACCCCACTTTAGGTGGAGTTTCCTCCTTTCCTCTAAACATTACAACTTTGTTGCTAGGCAGGAAGTTAAGTGATGCGGGTAATAAACCGCTCCTTCTCCCTTCATTTGACCTGACCTCGTCCCCCATTCCTCACTAATCCACAGCTATCCACCCTTATCAGTGACCACAACCATGTGATTGCCGTTTCCCTTGCTTAGTAACATATCCCAAAATCCATTGACCCCACCATATGCATTGCTCCTACATATAACCCTTAACTTCTGGTGCTTTTCAAATTACAACCCAACAATTGTAACCAGACTGTGGCCCTTCTCCTTTCCATAGGATACCCGATGTCTAACAAAAACATGTTCTGACAGAATAGAAATGTTCTGCGTTCCCTTCTCTCATTCATTAACATGAATAGGAATATTTCATATTTCAAGTGTATAAGTTAGAACCCATCGAGGTGAACTCGGTATTCTCAGTGAACTGATGCCCTGGGCTGTAACATGACACCTGCTCACGTGTAGCACATTTTCTCCATCTCCCCCCGGCACCTCCAGAGTGTCTCCAGTGTCTGTTTAATGAAGGCTGTGTGTGTGAAGTCCTGGCCCTATCAATCGCCTACCCGGCCACCCCACAGAAATAAAGGCTGTATGAATCCTACCCTCTCATCGATTTGCGTCTTTCCACTGACTCCTGCATGGCCAGGCCTAATTCAGCTGATTAAATGGGTTTCAGTGAGGCGGCCATGTTGTTTCCCCGGCTCTGGGCACACTATTGGTCCGTGATTAGATTTTCTCCCAACACAGAGTCACTTATTTAGCCTCTCAGAGGACATCATTAAATAGAATGCCTTTCATAATGTAATTGCTGACAGGCACTGTGCGGTGTACCTCAACAGCCGCTCGCCTCCCGACAATGGGAGTGACAAAGTGTCCTTTATTGGATAAAAGGGAAATTGAAACGGCACATAAAACATAGCAGCATCTCTATCTGATGATGGTCTTATCAGGAGGAGATCCTCTTTCCTATGGATGTAAGAGGAGAGGCCAGGTTAAGTGCTGCCTGTTTAAAAATATGGGAAACAGAGAGATGTCACGTGGGCTATTAGTTCATGGATGTTGATTGGGTTATATGTGACTCAGTCATTAACATATCAACCGGAATGTAGAGGAATTATTTTGTAAGGAATTTTAATTATGATCTTGCAACTGGAACTCAAATTTGAACAATAGGGCTGTTTCTTTTCACTTAATTCTCAAATGTAGAACAAACCTTGAGGCTGGCATGTAAGATTGGTGAAATTGATTAGTTCACAGGGAAACTGTTTACATTCAAACACTGTTCACTTTACCAAAATAAATGTCTAACTGTAAAATTAACAGACAGACAAACAAATGAATTATAAAGGACACAGTCAGTCATAGGCCACTCAATGCATTTCTCTTCACCACAATCCCCGAGCTGACAAGGTACAAATCTGTCGTTCTGCCCCTGAACAGGCAGTTAACCCACTGTTCCTAGGCCGTCATTGAAAATAAGAATTTGTTCTTAACTGACTTGCCTGGTTAAATAAAAATAAACACTCAATATAAACAATATAATCCCTACATTGGTTTGGAGTTTATACAAGTCACAGCGGTCACTAAAGCTGCTACTGATTGTTTTGTCATTGGTGAGTGTTTTTGGGGAACCCTGTAGCTGTTGCTAGCTGCTGGGTAGCTCTCTTCCTGATACTCTGGACCCATTTGGGTCTGTTTTCGACCCGCCCCCTTGCAGTCATGTCAGTTCCCAGGGACAGGAACATGCACAAGCCTCTGGTGATGGCTGTTAGCGCGCAACAGGCTCTATTTGATATCAATGATGCTGCCATCACATTGGGAGAAGAGGGAGAAGTGAGTTTAGATCGGGGCTTTTTAATGTTGGAAGGCTGAAACACTTCTATTTTTCATCTTCTTCTAATAAAGATTTCAGACTTGGTATACCAGGTGAATGCAATTAACTACCAGGTAGAAATAACAAACAGAAGTGTTTCCTCCCTCCTGGACCGGACTTGAACAGCCCTGGTCTATATCCTGAGGATGCATTTATTGTAGCTGGGGATTTTAACAAAGCAAATTTGATGAAAACTCTACCGAAGTTCTATCAACACATTGACTGTAGTACTTGCGCAGCTCAATCACTCAAACACTGCTACTCCAAATTCCGGGACGCCAACAAGGCCCTGATCACAAATCTGATCACAACTCCATTTTGCTCCTCCCGTCCTATAGGCAGAAACTCCAACAGGACGTACCCATGCTAAGGACTATTCAACACTGGTCTGACCAATCTGAATCCACGCTTCAAGATTGTTTTGATCACGCCCACTGGGATATGTTCCGGGTAGCCTCTGAGAATAACATTGACAAATATACTGATATGGTGACTGAGTTTATCAGTAAGTGTATAGGAGATGTTGTACCCACAGTGACTATTAAAACCTACCCTAACCATAAACCATGAATAGATGGCGGAATTCGCGCAAAACTGAAAGCGCGAACCACCACATTTAAACATGGCAAGGTGTAACGCTTCTCGTTGGTGGAAGGAGAGGAGGACCAAAATGCAGCGTTGTAAGTGTTCGTCATGTTTTAATTGAACAAACTGAACACTATACAAAATAATAACGAAGAGAAAACGAAACAGTTCTGCCCGGTGAACAGACACAAAACAGAAAATAAACACCCACAACAAAAATGGGGAAAACAGGCTACCTAAGTATGATTCTCAATCAGAGACAACGAACAACACCTGCCTCTGATTGAGAACCATACAAGGCCAAACACATAGAAATATAACAACATAGAAAAAGGACATAGATTACCCACCCCAACTCACGCCCTGACCAACCTAACACAAAGACATAAAAAAGGAACTAAGGTCAGAACGTGACACAAGGTGACTGGGAATATGGCTGAATATAAAACAGTGTAGATATTGCCTCTGTAAGGCATTCAAACAGACAAAACGTCAGTATAGAGACAAAGTGGAGCTGCAATTCAACAGCTCAGACACGAGACGTATGTGGCAGGGTCTACAGACAATCACAGACTACAAAGGGAAAACCAGCCACGTCGCGAACACCGACAGCTAAACACCTTATTTGCCTGCTTTGAGGATAATACAGTGCCACCGACGCAGCCTGCTACCAAGGACTGTGGGCTCTCGTTCTCCGTGGTCGACGTGAGTAAGACATTTAAGCGTGTTAACCCTTGCAAGGCTGCCGGCCCATACGGCATCCCTAGTCACGTCCTCAGAGCATGCGCAGACCAGCTGGCTGCAGTGTTTAAGGACATATTCAATCTCTCCATATCCCAATCTGCTGTCCCCACATGCTTCAAGATCTCCACCATTGTTCCTGTACCCAAGAAAGCAAAGGTAACTGAACTAAATGACTATCGCCCCGTAGCACTCACTTCTGTCATCATGAAGTGCTTTGAGAGACTAGTCCAGGATCATATCACCTCTACCTGACCTGCCACCCTAGACTCACTTCAATTTGCCTACCGCCCCAATAGACCCACAGATAATGCAATCGCCATCGCACTGCACACTTCCTTATCCCATCTGGACAAGAGGAATACCTATGTTAGAATGCTGTTCATTGACTATAGCTCAGCATTCAACACCATAGTACCATACAAGCTCATTATTAAGCTTTGGGCCCTGGGTCTGAACTCTGCCCTGTGCAACTGGGTTCTGGACTTCCTGATGGGCTGCCCCCAGGTGGTGAAGGTAGGAAACAACACCACTTCTCTGATCCTCAGCACAGGGGCCCCACAAGGGTGCATGCTCATCACCTTGCTGTACTCCCTGTTCCATCACGACTGCGTGGCCACGCACGCCTCCAACTCAATCATCAAGTTTGCAGATGACACAACAGTAGTAGGCCTGATTACCAACAAAGATGAGACCGTTTACAGGGAGGAGGTGAGGGCCCTGGGTGTGTGATGCCAGGGGAATTACCTCTCCCTCAATGTCAATGAAACAAAGGAGCTGATTGTGGACTAGCAGAGGGAGCAGCCCCCCTATGCACATCGACGGGACCGCAGTGGAGAAGGTAGAAAGCTTCAGGTTCCTCTGCGTACACATCACTGACAAACTGAAATGATCCAATGACATAGACAGTGTGGTGAAGAAGGGGTGACAACCTCAGGGCGCTGAAGAAATTAGTGGCACCTAAAACCCTCACAAACTTTTACAGATGCACAATTGTGAGCATCCTATCGGGCTGTATCACTGCCTCGTACGGCAACTGCACTACCCGCTACCGCAGGGCTCTCCAGAGGGTGGTGCGGTCTGCCCAACGCATCACCGGGGGCAAACTACCTGCCCTACAGGACACCTAGAGCACCAGCTCTTTCAACCTTTCTCTCTCTCGCTCTCTTTTGATTTTTCTTTCTTGGACACACACACTCTTAATTTCACAGACTCACATTCACACAGTTACCCTCCTTTCCCCTCCCCTGTGTGATCCCCTGAACCCCTTTGCCTATCTCTCCCATCTCTTGTTGATAAGTTGAAATCTCTCTTTTACTGTAGTTTTAAACAAGCGGTTATTCGCCAGGCTTTGGGAATTGACAACAGCACAGTTACTTCACTCCCTCTCTGACCATCACATGAGGGCCACCGTAGGCCTGCAGTAATGACTCTTCTGTCTTAATCTGGGCCTCTGAGCCTTGGAGTCATATCATTCACTTCAGAGGCCTGTGACTTTCTCTTCCCTGTCCTCTCTTTCTTGGTTTGGTCTCACTCGTAGTAATTGCAACTCAAATAGGTTACTATTGAGCTTTAGAGGGCACTGTCACTCAATACATTCTTAGCCTCTGATCTCCAAACAGTTTGATTCTAGTAGAGAGAGATTGGAGCTGGAACACAGGCCTATGTTATGGGACTGAGTGTGTGTGGGAGAATTATCTTATTTATCATCTTATGTGATCTTTTGACAGTCCGCTATTCATTATTAATATAGCTGGCCTGCTATTTACAGAGGTGTGGACTCAAGTCTGACTTGAGTCACACATTTGATGACTTGAGGCTCGACTTAATAGAAAATAAAATAACTTGAGACTTGACTTGGACTTGGAGCCTCGACTCTCAGGACTCGACTTTGACTTCAGTCTAATGACTTGAAATTATCTGGCCAAATTACAATCACTAGCGTAGGCCTGCTGGTATTTGGGTATGCAATTGCTTGAAATTGATAATTTACTTATGAACCTTGCATTTGGAATTGGTTGTTAAAATGTATTATAATCAAAATATGTTATGGACAAAATTGTTAAAAGGGCTGTCTGGCAGCCTCAATAAATAGACAAAGATTTGTAGTTTATCAAGTAAATCCTGTTTGTTTACATTTTCTTTTACTAGACTTGAGTCTTGTCTTGGTCTTTAAATGCACGACTTGGACTTGACTTGATCCTTTCTACTAGTTGGGCCTCGACTTGAGACTTGGACCTTGTGACTTGAGACATGCTTGTGACCCAAAGAATAGTGACTTGCTCCCACCTCTGGCTATTCATCATACACGTGTTCCTATTCAGTTATGGCAAGGTAGTAGAATACCCCTATAAGCGGAACTCTTTCCACTTAATTTACATATTTTCACACTGACATATTTAAACAGATCTAATAAAACATTTCTATTCACTAAAACGCAAAGTTACGTAAACCTTTGAGCACTGTGATCATGTTCAGTTCTGCACTCCCCACTCGACCTGTTTATCGTGAGGCATTCAACTGCAAGCCCTTTTCACCTCACAGCCCTGGCTTTAATCCCAGCCCTCAGAGATCCAGAGCCAACAGAGATGTGGCTGGTTTTATGGCCATTTCCCTCCCACCTTCCTGCCTTGCTTTAAACCACAAACACTGCTCCTAGTGATCCATCACAGAACACACGCCATCAACTGGGCCTTCACACCAAACTGCATGCCTGCCGAAAGGGATCCGGCTCTAGCAAACTCACAGTGCTCCAATTTCCTCAAAGAGCTTTTTAATGGAACAGAGCAAAAGGCGGGCGAGTGCTCAGATTAAAAAAAACAACAACAGAAAAGTATTCTCTTTTATGATGGAGGGATTTTGTCCATGCAAGCAGTTGATGTCAGGAGGAGTGATGTGGCCCTGCCAGAGCCAACTAGACCTGGCGACGACGCTACCGCCGTACGTCTCCTGCAGAAGAGGGCCAGCTCCGTACTGCTTATCGATTGTTGTAGCTTTCCCAACTGTGGCTATCGTAAATTGAAGGGCCGTCCTCACCGGCGTGCGTCAGCTGTGATGTGTGCGGGGGGGGGGGTAATACTTGAGTGCATTGACTGTAGACCAAGGCTTCCATCTGATATCACCCTTAATGGCATGTCCCTCTGGACGAAAATCTGCCTTTCTCAATGTTTTTCATTGGAAGGCAATTTCACTAGAAATGTACATGCCAGTAAATCACTTAAACCCTTCCTCCTTTGCCAACTACCCTCTGAGGTATTCTTCAAAACATGGCCAGGTTTTTGACAGGTTATTTTTCCCAAAAAGCCATGTTTTTATGTCTTGACTCACCTTTTGTGTATAAGAACTAGAATGATCTACCAGAAACATATGGAACAGCACATATTTCCCTCTGTTCAATGTGAGGACATTACAAAACGACCATACTCGTAGCCCTTCTTTTAGGTCTACTTCTGCTCTTGGCTTAGTGAAAATATGTTAAATAAATTATGCCTGCAAACTTATCACATTTCTGTGAATGACTTCAGCGTAGAAATAAGCCCTTTTGACAACTTGTAGCTGAAGGCAGTGGCTTTGGATTAACAGCAGGCTCCGCGTGGACCAACATTCATTGTACAGGTATTGTCATGGGGAGGAGGGGAAAACAGAGTTGATCATTGGGACAAATGTGATAGTTTGTGACAGGCAGAACTTAGTTTGTGTGTGGTGGGGGAGCAGAGGGGACTTGGTGTATGTTACACATCCTTGTAGTTTATTTTGTGTGTCTACTGCCATTGTATGTACAGTACTGGACTTCTTCCACTTTGTCCAGTTAAACTTGGTTAAGCAGGCCAATGATAAACAATATAAAACTACACATTGTGGAATTTTATGCTGCATCACCGGGAGCGGCAGGTAGCCTAGTGGTTAGAGCGTTGTGCCAGTAACCAAAAGGTTGCTAGGTCGAATCCCAAGCTGACAAGGTAAAAATATTTTGTTCTGCCCCTGAACAAGGCAGTTAACCTATTGTTCCTTAGGCTGTCATTGTAAGTAAGAATTTGTTCTTAACTGACTTGCCTAGTTAAATAAAGGTTAAATAAATAAAAAATATCACTGCTTGATATGGCAAATGTACCACCCTTGACTGCAAAGTACTACAGAGGGTGGTGCGGACAGCCCAGTACATCTCTGGGGCCGAGCTCCCTACCAGGACCTCTATATCAGGCGGTGTCAGAGAAAGGCCCGATTGCCAAAGACTCTGGTACTGTCTGGCTCTTGGACCAACAAGCTCCGAGACAGCTACTACCCCCAAGTCATAAGCCTGCTAAATAGCCAGACTGCTAAATACTCAATAAATGGTACCCAAACTACACTTATATATAAAAAAAGTATGTAGACACCCCTTTAATTTTGTGGATTTGGCCATTTAGCCACACCCATTGCTGACAGGTGTTTAAAATTGAGCACACAGCCATGCAATCACCATAGACAAACATTGGCAGTAGAATGACCTTACTGCAGTGACTTTCAATGTGGCACCGTCATAGGATGCTTCATCAAATTTCTGCCTTGCTCTGTCAACTGTAAGGGCTGTTATTGTGAAGTGGAAACGTCTAGGAGCAACAACGACTCACCTGCGAAGTGGTAGGCCAGACAAGCTCACAGAATGGAAGTGCGGAAGCGTGTTTCTCTGTAGTGATGAATCACGCTTCACCATGTGACACTCTGATGGATGAATCTGAGTTTGAGGATGCCAGGAGAACGATACCTGCCCGAATGCATAGTGCCAACTGTAAGGAGGAGGGATAATGGTCTGGGGCTGTTTTTCATGGTTCAAGCTATGTCCCTTAGTTTCAATGAAGGGAAATCTTAACGCTACAGCATACAATGACATTCGAGACGATTCTGCACTTCCAATTTTGTGGCGAAGGTTTGTGGAAGGTCCTTTCCTGTTACAACTTGACAATTCTGGGTATTTGGTATTTAATTAGGATCCCCATTAGCTGTTGCAAAAGCAGCAGCTACTCTTCCTGGGGTCCACACAAAACATGAAACATAATACAGAATGACATAATACAGAACATCAATAGACAAGAACAGCTCGAGGACAGAACTACGTACATTTAAAAAAAGGCACACAGCCTACATATCAATGCATACACACAAATCTAAGTCAAATAGGGGAGAGGTCAGCTATCTGGATTTGGGTGAAGGAGAAGTGGGGGAGGTTTGGGCGAGTTACTATGGGGAGAACAGGGCTGTTAACCGGGGTAGGGGTAGCCAGGTGGAAAGCATGGCCAGCTGTAGAAAAATGCTTTTTGAAATTTTCAATTATTGTGGATTTATCGGTGGTAAGTGTTTCCTAGCCTCAGTGCAGTGGGCAGCTGGGAGGAGGTGCTCTTATTCTCCATGGACTTTACAGTGTCCCAGAACCTTTTTGAGTTTGTGCTACAGGATGCAAATTTCTGCTTGAAAAAGCTAGCCTTAGCTTTCTTAACTGCCTGTGTATATTTGTTCCTAACGTCCCTGAAAAGTTGCATATTACGGGGGCTGTTCGATGCTAATGCAGAACGCCATAGGATGTTTTTGTGCTGGTCAAGGGCAGTCAGGTCTGGAGAGAAACAAGGGCTATATATGTTCCTGGTTCTAAAATTGTTGAATGGGGCATGCTTATTTAAGATGGTGAGGAAGGCACTTTTAAAGAATAACCAGGCATCCTCTACTGACGGGATGAGGTCAATATCTATCCTTCCAGGATACCCGGGCCAGGTTGAGTAGAAAGGCCTGCTCACTGAAGTGTTTCAGGGATCGTTTGACAGTGATGGGGTGGTTGTTTGACCGCAGACCCATTACGGATGCAGGCAATGAGGCAGTGATCACTTGGTTACAGACCTGGATAGTAAGACAGAACTCTGCAGGCTATCTCTGCAGTAGATGGCAACACCGCCCCTTTGGCAGTTCTATCTTGTCAGAAAATATTATAGTTAGGGATGGACATTTCTGGGTTTTTGGTGGACTTCCTAAGCCAGGATTCTGACATGGCTAGGACATCCGGGTTGGCAGAGTGTGCTAAAGCAGTGAATAAAACAAACTTAGGGAGGAGGCTTCTAATGTTAACATGCATGAAAGGCTTTTACAGTTACAGAAGTCAACAAATGAGAGCACCTGGGGAGTAGGAGTGGAGCTAGGCACTGCAGGACCTGGATTAACCTCTACATCACCAGAGGAACAGAGGAAGAGTAGGATGAGGGTACGGCTAAAGGCTATCAGGACTGGTCGTTTAGTGCGTTCAGAGCAGAGAGTAAAAGGAGCAGGTTTCTGGGCGTGAGAGAATAGATTCAAGGTATAATGTACAGACATAGGCATGGTAGGATGTGAGTACATTGGAGGTAAACCTAGGCATTGAGTAATGAGAGATATATTGTCTCTGGAGACTTTTAAACCGCATATGTGGGAGGTGGAACTAAATGGTAGGTTAAGGCATATTGAGCAGAGCTAGAGGCTCTACAGTGAAATAAGACAGTAATCACTAACCAGGACAGTAATGGACAAGGCATATTGATGTTAGGGAGAGGCATGCGTAGCCGAGTGATCATAGGGTTCAGTGAGTAGCTGGGTGGCTGGAGACACGGCGATTCAGACAGCTAGCAGGCCGGGGCTAGCAGGTTAGCAGACCGGGGCTAGCAAGCTAGCAGAAGGGCTTTAGAGGGAAGTCTTGACGGAGTAAAGTCTGTTTGGCCTCCGTGTGTGGTGACGTCGATAGACCAGTCGTGATGGATTAGTAGGGTTCCGAGTAGCAGAGGGGTCCAAGTCCAATTGGGAAAATAGGTATAGTGGCCCAAGAAATTGGCCGATGGATCTATATAGCTAACAATCCAATATGCTTTAGGCAGCTAGTGGGCCGATGCTTGTGGATAGGTAATTAGGGCTGGTTGCGATGTAGAGGCCAGTTGAGTACCCCCTCGAGCAGATTACTTCGTAGTCCAGTCGTGAAGGATCGGTGGGGTTCCGTGCCCCGTACCGGTAGTAGAAGGGGTCCGGGTATTGTAGCCCAGGAGTTGCTGATGGGCCTCTTTAGTAAGCCGGGAGAAAGGGCCTAGCATGGGCTAGCTCCAGACTAATTGGTGCTTGCTCCGGGACCGACGTTAGCCAGTACTCGGATAGCAGCTAGCTAGCTGCGAAGATCCAGGTGAAAATGTCCAGAGCTTACGGTAGGAATCCAGGGATATGGTCCGGTATGCTCTGGTTTGAGTCGCGTTGTACAAACTGGCGAGATCCTTCCTAGCTAAAGGTTAGCTGATGACTGCTAGCAGTGGTTAGCTGACTACTAGCTAGTAGCTAGTGAGCTGGCTAGCTTCTGTTGGGGGATTCTGGATTCGAGGTGAATAATACTTTCGAAAAAAACAGGTCCGCACCACATTGGGTGAGGTGGGTTGCAGGAGAGTGTTTTGAAGTTGAGTTTTAGAAAAACTATTTTAAAAAGATCTGTGAAGAAAAATATATAAAAATATATATACACGGGACACGACAAGACGAGGACAAAAGCCGGCTGACTGCTTCTCCATTTTGGATAAGTGTTTATCCATATCTGCCTTGTACCTCTGCACATTGATCTGGTTCTGGTACTCCCTGTATATAGCTACATTTTCTGTGTATTTTATTCCTCTTGTGTTACTATTTTTTAGAAATGGCTCATGAGCAAGAATTTCATGGTAAAGTCTACCCCAGTTGTATTCGCTGCATTTGACAAAAACATTTTATTTGAAATTATACCTGAAAACATATCAACACGCCATTCAATATCCCCTTGCATGAGCTAACAAATGAGAAAATCACAATAGTTGAATATACCATTGAATAGTTTAGTCTCTCTCAGAGCTTTGGATTTACTGTATATTTGCCATATTCAATTGATCTACAAATCTGGGAGGTAGATTTAGTCATGCACCTCTCATACTAATCATGGAATGGGAGAGAACATTCTGCAGCTAAGGCAGTTTGCATCGCAAAGAAAAAGTAGTCGCCTTATGTAACTTATGTAAAGGATCATAGCAACCACTAGCCTTAGGTAAAGCAGATATTAATCACATGAGTCCTTGTTACATGTGTGGGTATGTTGTATAACCATATACAGTAATGCATTTATTTACACTAGCCAATCAGTAGCATAAACTACTATATTGAATTATTCTAGTGGGAACTCTGTCTACTTTGGTTTCTTGTCAACAACACATGTTTTATTGCAGTATTATCAATCTGTCCACTGTATGTAATGTATTCAAAGTATCTCACATCCTTCTCACATCCTTCTTTTCTCTGTCCTTTCTTCTATAGATCGCCTTCTCCCAGCACAACAGCATCATGGACCTGGTGCAGTTTTTTGTCACCTTTTTCAGGTACGTACCATTTAAATGGAACTAATAAGGCAAACAAATATGCAATTTCTCATGGTTAATCCCTTTCTGCTTAGTAAAAAAAGACAACAGACCTAATTATGTCTGCTGTCTCCAGACCATCTTCTGCCAGTCAACCAGTTTCACTGAATGAGCCGATCACATGCGTTGTCAGTGCTTAACTTGAGAGAGACCTTTCCGGAACAGGATCCGGCACCTCTCTGTCTTAGACTGTATATAAAAAAAAACATGTATGTCTATATAGGTATGTGTATATGTATGCATGCGTGTATGTATATATATATATATATATATATATATATATATATATATATATATACATACCCCAAAAAAGATATGGGGGGTTGGAAATGATGCAGACAATTACATTGATGGAAGCAACATTCTTTCCTCAATATTAAGCTGATCCACCCATTTAAAAAATACATTAAAAAAAGAGTTGATTTGGGTTGGGTTGGCCCGGGCTTATGCTTTGCGTAACATTGTAACCTATGTTTGAGACCAATGCATGGCCATGGTTGTGTGAGTAGCACGCCTGTATCTCTCACAGAACTTGAATTAGATTCACTTTCTATGATCTTTCTGTCTACACTGATGTACATGAGCCTTCAACTCACATCAATCCAGCATTGCATCATTTTGCCACAGGATCAACAACTTCTTTTCGAAAAATTGCCAAGCTGTGGATTGTGTGTAGCCCAATAACAAGGCATAGCCTACAGTTGGGAACGCGCAGCAAGTCTGTCAGTGCACAGCATGCAGACAAAACAGTCTTTTCACAATATTTCAAGTACAATCGCGGGAAAACAGGTTGGAAACCAAATGGTGCCTGCTGAAAGTAGAAGACACTAATCTGTCTGCCGTAGGCTAACAAAATATTTGATCAACTTCCAAATATTGTTTTACAAAGTAACAAGTTTTACAAAGTAAAACAAGAGTGAGATATAGGCTTTTGGCATGAATGTATTGGCCATCTCTGGCGTGAGCTGGGTGAGTCAGTGAAACTGAAAAGCATGTTTAGGACTATCATTTCCTCCTCATATTGTAGCCTACTGTATGTCTCCACACAATTATTGATGAATTCAAGGTCGTTTTTATTGATCTCAGATTTTCTGTTAGTCAAAGTAATTTAGATCATTTGTGTGGTATTAAAAAAGATTCTGCCTAAGTCTCCAGTCATGTGTAAATCCCTCTACTCTACGCCACGACACAAATGCAATGACATGCATGCAGTGCTTTATTATAAAGGTGATTTTTTTTTTCTCGTCCCTTCCGCTACCTCAGAGTTCCCCAGGTGAACCACCCCCACCCCCCCTCTCGCGCTCTCGGCAGCTCCTGATTTCCAAATTAAACACTGTGCATTGTGCTTCGTTAGCCATTTCAGCCTTTTCAAATAGTTCTTACACCAAAAGGGCATAATGTTAATTTTCACAATTTCATTATTATTCCAACCTCAAAGTGTGGAAATACAGTTGAAGTCGGACGTTTACATACATAGTTTACATAGGCAGCCACCAATTGTGCAAGTTCTCCCACTTAAAAAGATGAGAGAGGCCTGTGATTTCCATCATAGGTACACTTCAACTATGACAGACAAAATTATCACATTGTAGGATTTTTTATGAATTTATTTGCAAATTATGGTGGAAAATAAGTATTTGGTAAATAACAAAAGTTTATCTCAATACTTTGTTATATACCCTTTGTTGTCAATGACAGAGGTCAAACGTTTTCTGTAAGTCTTCACAAGGTTTTCACACACTGTTGCTGGTATTTTGGCCCATTCCTCCATGCAGATCTCCTCTAGAGCAGTGATGTTTTGGGGCTGTTGCTGGGCAACACGGACTTTCAACTCCCTCCAAAGATTTTCTATGGGGTTGAGATCTGGAGACTGGCTAGGCCACTCCAGGACCTTGAAATGCTTCTTATGAAGCCACTCCTTCGTTGCCCGGGCAGTGTGTTTGGGATCATTGTCATGCTGAAAGACCCAGCCATGTTTCATCTTCAGTGCCCTTGCTGATGGAAGGAGGTTTTCACTCAAAATCTCACGATACATGGCCCCATTCATTCTTTCCTTTACACGGATCAGTCTTCCTGGTCCCTTTGCAGAAAAGCAGCCCCAAAGCATGATGTTTCCACCCCCATGCTTCACAGTAGGTATGGTGTTCTTTGGATGCAACTCAGCAGTCTTTGTCCTCCAAACACGACGAGTTGAGTTTTTACCAAAAAGTTATATTTTTGGTTTCATCTGACCATATGACATTCTCCCAATCTTCTTCTGGTTCATCCAAATGCTCTCTAGCAAACTTCAGACGGGCCTGGACATGTACTGGCTTAGGCAGGGGGACACGTCTGGCACTGCAGGATTTGAGTCCCTGGTGGCGTAGTGTGTTACTGATGGTAGGCTTTGTTACTTTGGTCCCAGCTCTCTGCAGGTCATTCACTAGGCCCCCCCGTGTGGTTTTGGGATTTTTGCTCACCGTTCTTGTGATCATTTTGACCCCACGGGGTGAGATCTTCCATGGAGCTCCAGATCGAGGGAGATTATCAGTGGTCTTGTATGTCTTCCATTTCCTAATAATTGCTCCCACAGTTGATTTCTTCCAACCAAGCTGCTTACCTATTGCAGATGCAGTCTTTCCAGCCTGGTGCAGGTCTACAATTTTGTTTCTGGTGTCCTTTGACAGCTCTTTGGTCTTGGCCATAGTGGAGTTTGGAGTGTGACTGTTTGAGGTTGTGGACAGGTGTCTTTTATACTGATAACAAGTTCAAACAGGTGCCATTAATACAGGTAAAGAGTGGAGGACAGAGGAGCCTCTTAAAGAAGAAGTTACAGGTCTGTGACAGCCATAAATCTTGCTTGTTTGTAGGTGACCAAATACTTCTTTTCCACCATAATTTGCATATCAATTCATTAAAAATCCTACATTCTGATTTTCTGGATTTATTTTTTTCTCATTTTGTCTGTCATAGTTGAAGTGTACCTATGATGAAAATTACAGGCCTCTCCCATCTTTTTAAGTGGGAGAACTTGCACAATTGGTGGCTGACTAAATACTTTTTTGCCCCACTAGCCAAATACATTTCAACTCAGTTTTTCACAATTCCTGACATGTAATCCTAGTATAAATTACCTGTTTTAGGTCAGTTAGGATTACCACTTTATTTTTGAGATTGTGAAATGTCAGTATAATAGTATGGAGAATGATTTCTTTCATCTTTTATTTGTTTCATCACATTCCCTGTGGGTCAGAAGTTTACATGCACTCAATTAGTATTTGGTAGCATTGCCTTTATAATGTTTAACTTGGCTCAAACGGTTTGGGTAGCATTCCACAAGCTTCCCGCAATACGTTGGGTGAATGTTGGCCCATTCCTCCTGACAGAGCTGGTTTAACTGAGTCAGGTTTGTAGGCCTTCTTGCTCGCACACGCTTTTTCAGTTCAGTCCACAAATTTTCTATGGGATTGAGGTCAGGGCTTTGTGATGGCCACTCCAATACCTTGACTTTGTTGTCCTTAAGCCATTTTGCCACAACTTTGGAAGTATGCTTGGGGTCGTTGTTCATTTGGAAGACCCATTTGCGACCAAGCTTTAAATTCCTGACTGATGTCTTGAGATGTTGCTTCAATATATCCACATAATTTTCCTCCCTCATGATGACATCTATTTTGTGAATTGCACCAGTCCCTCCTGCAGAAAAGCACCCCCACAACATGATGCTGCCATCTCTGTGCTTCACGGTTGGGATGGTGTTCTTCGTCTTGCAAGCCTCCCCCTTTTTCCTCCAAACATAAGGATGGTCATTATGGCCAAACAGTTCTATTTTTTTTCCGTCAGACCAGAGGACATTTCTCCAAAAAGTACGATCTTTGTCCACGTGCAGTTGCAAACCGTAGTCTGGCTTTTTTATGGCGGTTTTGGAGCAGTGGCTTCTTCCTTGCTGAGCGGCCTTTCAGGTTATGTCGATATAGGACTCATAGGACTCATTTTACTGTGGGTATAGATAGTTTTATACCTGTTTCCTCCAGCATCTTCATAAGGTCCTTTGCAGAATGCATCTCCTTCCTGAGCGGTATGATGGCTGCGTGGTCCCATGGTGTTCATACTTGCGTACTATTGTTTGTACAGATGAACATGGTACCTTCAGGCATTTGGAAATTGCTCCCAAGGATGAACCAGATTTGTGGAGGTCTACAAAAAAAATGCTGAGGTCTTGGCTGTTTTCTTTTGATTTTCCCATGATGTCAAGCAAAGAGTCACTGAGTTTGAAGGTAGGCCTTGAAATACATCCACAGGTACACCTCCAATTGACTGAAATTATGTCAATTAGACTATCAGAAGCTTCTAAAGCCATTACATCATTTTCTGGAATTGTCCAAGCTGTTTAAAGGCACAGTCAACTTAGTGTTTGTAAACTTCGGACCCACTGGAATTGTGATACAGTGAATTATACGTGAAATTATCTGTCTGTAAACAATTGTTGCACAAAGTAGATGTCCTAACCGACTTGCCAAAACTATAGTTTGTTAACAAGACATTTGTGGAGTGGTTGAAAAATGAGTTTTAATGACTCCAACCTAAGTGTATGTAAACTTCCGACATCAACTGTATATATAAAACACAGGAAAATCATGTTTTTGACTGCACTGGGCAGTCAAAAGGTTCAGTCATTTGCTCCAAGAGCTTATTCCACTGTGTCTTGTTCATAGTGGCACATACTTCCTTCTCACCCACTGTCTTCTTTAGTAAGCACCTGAAGCATGCACTTTATCCACTTTTTCCCAGATGTAAGAGCTCTTTTTTCAATATGTCACTCTCTGTTCTGTTTGCTCTTATCCTGCCTTGTTAAGTTTACTTCAGTGATCAAGTGCAGTCATAATTATATTACAATAAATAAAACCTCCACAGAGCCCTGTGCATCAAGAGTCCTGTGAGATGCATCCAATTGCATCTCACAGCTCAAAGACTTTAGCAGATGCAGTATGTGCTGCCCTATGTGACCTCAGTTGATTAAAGGCTTTAGTCAAGGGGAAAAAGGAGTTCACGTGCGGCTATGTTAACATGGTTGTAGATGTTTCTGTGTAAATGTAAGCTATGCATGTGCATGTCACAGAGGGTACGAGTTTGTGGTCTTTGTATGTGTGACTGTGTGTGTGAGTGAATGCTTTGTGTGTGTGTGTGTGTGTGTGTGTGTGTGTGTGTGTGTGTGTGTGTGTGTGTGTGTGTGTGTGTGTGTGTGTGTGTGTGTGTGTGTGTGTGTGTGTGTGTGTGTGTGTGTGTGTGTGTGTGTGTGTGTGTGTGTGTGTGTGTGTGTGTTGGCTGTGCTCCATTGGTGTGTATAAGAGATGAAGTGGCAGGGCGGCAGAGCTGCGGTGCCCTGTGTGTGAGTCTGGCCCTGCAGGCTGAGGGCACAGCACACTGACATGATGGAGCTGGCACCACAGAGAGAGAAAGAGAGAGAGAGGGGAAAAGAGAGAGAGCGGGAACCAGAAAGGGAGAGAGGGGTCGAGAGAGAGACGAGGAGGGGAACGAGAGACAGAGTGGAGGAGTTCTTTTCCCTTAGAAATCAGTGCTTATCATAGGTGCTCTTTCTCCAATCCTGAGTTAGGGCAGTATGCAGTCATAGGTTTCACCGTCATTATCTTGTTTCAGGTACTGTAACAACAGTACAGTAATTTGATCATTTGGACATGATTTTTCCCTCTACATGCCTCTCTTTTAGCATATTTCTTCTGTTTTTCTGTTAGTATTTACATTTTACATTTAAGTCATTTAGCAGACGCTCTTATCCAGAGCGATATCTTCAAATGTTGAGTGACACTCTGGGTGTCTGTTCCTCTATTTTAGTGTTCATCCAAGCTACTTATATTTCTGCAATTATCTTTACTGTACAGTTCACCTGTCATCCTATCTGTCTGAACGTGTGTGTGTGTGTGTGTGTGTGTGTGTGTGTGTGTGTGTGTGTGTGTGTGTGTGTGTGTGTGTGTGTGTGTGTGTGTGTGTGTGTGTGTGTGTGTGTGTGTGTGTGTGTGTGTGTGTGTGTGACAATGCCACATGATCTCCTATATCCTAAATTACATCATGCATATCTTTAACATATGTACACTTGTATACATGAGACAGAAACGAGAGAGGGAAAAAAGATTGGAAGATTCTCGCCTAATTTCATCCTCAAACTAAACTCTCGACATGAAGTAGTATTCTAACAGACAACTGATTAACTTCGAAAAGCTAATTTGACCAGCTTTTCTTTGAAGAGTGGTTAAATAGTTTTTTCTCTCTCTCTTTCTCTCTCTCATTCACACTTTCCAGAGCGGTACCCTAAATGAGCAAGCAAAATTGGTGCAATGGAGTGTTTATGCTGCTTCTCCTTTTCAGCCCCAATGCTAATTGGTGACATTGCAGTTCAGTTTGGTCCAATTACTCGTTTCCTCTCTCTAAGTTGATTAGAAATCATCTCTCCTTCTTCTCTTGCTCAAGTTCAGCACAGAGACAATATACAAAGCTAAGTGGCTAATAAGCCTCTATCAGCTGTCCCAATTATTTCAAAATGGCTATCAACATTCTGTGCTGCTGCGACCCAAGGGATACTCCAGGCAGTTTGACAAACAACACTGCTTTGTGTGCTATTCTTTGTAACTGATAGAAAGGTAAACAAATTGGAATTGTGTTATCCACTATTTGGGCTCCCTTAGAAATCAGCCTTTTGCCATTCGGTGTGCCTGGGGGAATATCATTGCTTAACAGGTTGGTACTCTATGGTGTACAGATGGAATTGTCTTTCTTTTGGTCATTTGTGGATTGTGTGTGGAGGATTGGGTATCGATCTTGCTGCTTGCTGCTGGGTGATATGTTCTCCAATGGTTCGGATGATTGGACGTGTTATAAACCCCTTCCCCATGTTCATGTGATTCACAATACTGAACAACTAACCCTCAGCCCCTCAGTGCCCCACGTGAACACACACACAAACACACACATACACACAGTACCTTCAGAAAGTATCAATACCACTTGACTTTTTTTGCTCACCCATCTACACAAAATAGCCCATAATGACAAAGTGAAAACATGTTTTTAGGAATGTTTGCAAAGTTATTGAAAACTAAATTCAGAAATATCGAATTTACATAAGTATTCACACCCCTGAGTCAATACATGTTAGAATCACCCTTGACAGCGATTACAGCTGTGTCTTCCTGGGTAAGTCTCCAAATGCTTTACACACCTGATTGTGCAAATATTGTACATTCTTTCAAAAATCTTTGTGTGGACCAAACAATTGATTCTCATGCAAAATCATATTTTCCCTAACCCCTAACCCAATTGATCTCTTACCTTAACCTTAATCCCAACTCTTAATTCTTACCGTAACCCTAACCTTAACCCCAACTCTTAATTCTTACCCTAACCCTAATTCTGAACCTAACTGTAAACCTACACTTAAAATAGCCTTTTTTTTATGTGGAGACCAGAGAAATGTCCCCACTTGTTCCCCCCCCCACACACACATAAGATCAAAATGAACACACAAACGCAAACACACACACACAATGAAACATACACTTTATCCATCCCACTCAGCCCTCCCATCCACCCCAGAACTGCACATGGACCTCATTGGTTTGAATCTCATTGGTTGCGGATGACTTGGCTAAAGCTATATGTGTAAGAAACCCCAATAAACCCCCCTAATACCTCTTTAATAGTGACAGTTAGTCTTCACCTCTCCACATTAGTGCAGTAAGCCGCCCTGTTTGGGATTAATTGCAGGCTGAGTTAATAGATTTGATGTGGAATGATGGACTGTTACTGATTGGGCTTTGAAATATGGCCAAGCCAACGAGCGGTGTTGGAGGGGAGGAAGTGTCTGTTCCAAACAGTCCCAGTTATACTCCTGCCAGCAATATGGAGCTACAGCCATCATAGGGTTGTGTGAGACTTTCAGGATTATTTATTTATTTTCCCTACGTTTTTAGACATTGGTGAAGAAATTGGTCATAGCTTGACGTACTGTACGGTCATATTTAATCAAACCTGTCAAACCTGCACACACATGCAGCTATAGTAACAACTGTAAGTATGTACCATACTGTCAGTATATGGTTCACATCGCTAATTAGGCAAATTCCTCAGTCTGATAGTTTATGTACTGAACTAGTGGTTTTCGAAGAACACATGAGAAAGAGCATTTCCACAGCCTTTCAGCAGGCTTGGCTTGGAAATGTCACGCTAATTACAACTTAGCCCTTTACGATGTGGTCATTGCTTCTAAGCTATCTTCTAGCTGTACACGGAGGGCATTATGAAGATAGTGATTGTCTTGGACTTCTACACTACTTCCTGCCTTGGTGGTTTGGTTCTTTGGCCTCCAGGACTTATAAAAGCTCTGGTTGAAAGACAGGCTTTGTGTGATCTAATGTCCAGATGGCATTGGCATTGGGATCATTCTATGTGACATTGCTCTGTGTAAGATGGCCACTCTACTTGACCCACTCCATGGGTCCTATTGATCTCATGCTATTTCCCCATATTTCACTTGGTTTACCTCCGCAGTCTTATTTCATAGTATTCGGTGCTAGTAAGTCCATTTCCTAGTTTTCGGTGCTGCTAGCCCTTTGGTGGCCATTTTTGTAGTTTTCTCTAAGGTAAATAGACATGCAGCACTCTATGCAGGCACATGGAGAAGTGACAACTGTCAAGGCAACCAAATCTTCCTCAAAGTACAGTCGTGGCCAAAGGGTTTGAGAATGACACACACATTCATTTTCACAAGGTCTGCTGCCTCAGTTTGTATGATGGCAATTTGCATGTACAGAATGTTATAAAGCTATTTTCTAGCTGTACACGGAGGGTGTTATGAAGATAGCAATTGTGATCAGATGAATTGCAATTAATTGCAAAGTCCCTCTTTGCCATGCAAATGAACTGAATCCCCAAAAAACATTTCCACTGCACTGCATTTCAGCACTGCCACAAAAGGACCAGCTGACATCATGTCAGTGATTCTCTCATTAACACAGGTGTGAGTGTTGACCAGGACAAGGCTGGAGATCACTCTGTCATGCTGATTGAGTTTGAATAACAGACTGGAAGCTTCAAATGGAAGGTGGTGCTTGGAATCATTGTTCTTCCTCTGTCAGCCATGGTTACCTGCAAGGAAACACGTGCCGTCATCATTGCTTTGCACAAAAAGGGCTTCACAGGCAAGGATATTACTGCCAGTAAGATTGCACCTAAATCAACCATTTATCGGATCATCAAGAACTTCAAGGAGAGCGGTTCAATTGTTGTGAAGAAGGCTTCAGGGTGCCCAAGAAAGTCCAGCAAGCGCCAGGGCCGTCTCCTAAAGTTGATTCAGCTGCGGGATCGCGGCACCACCAGTACAGAGCTTGGTCAGGAATGGCAGCAGGCAGGTGTGAGTGCATTTTCACACACAGTGAAGCGAAGACTTTTGGAGGATGGCCTGGTGTCAAGAAGGGCAGCAAAGAAGCCACTTCTCTCCAGGAAAAACATCAGGGACTGATATTCTGCAACAGGTACAGGGATTGGACTGCTGAGGATTGGGGTAAAGTCATTTTCTCTGATGAATCCCATTTACGATTGTTTTGGGCATCCGGGAAAAAGCTTCTCCGGAGAAGACAAGGTGAGCGCTACCAGCAGTCCTGTGTCATGCCAACAGTAAAGCATCCTGAGACCAATCCTGTGTGGGGTTGCATCTCAGCCAAATGAGTGGGCTCACTCACAATTTTGCCGAAGAACACAGCCATGAATAAAGAATGGTACCAACACATCCTCCGAAAGCAACTTCTCCCAACCATCCAGGAACAGTTTGGTGACAAACAATGCCTTTTCCAGCATGATGGAGCACCTTGCCATAAGGCAAAAGTGATAACTAAGTGGCTCGGGGAACAAAACATCCATATTTTGGGTCCATGGTCAGGAAACTCCCCAGGCCTTAATCCCATTGAGAATTTGTGGTCAATCCTCAAGAGGCGGGTGGACAAACAAAAACCCCACAAATTCTGACAAACTCCAAGCTCTGATTTTGCAAGAATAGGCTGCCAACAGTCAGGATGTAGCCCAGAAGTTAATTGACAGCATTACAGGGCGGATTGCAGACTGTCATGTTTTGTCATAGATTGTCATGTCTTGTCCTTGTGCTTCCTCTTCTATTCATTTCCCCCTGCTGGTCTTATTAGGTTCTTTCCCTCTTTCTATCCCTCTCTCTCCCCTCCCTCTCTCTCTCTCTCTCTCTCTATCGTTCCGTTCCTGCTCCCAGCTGTTCTTCATTCTCCTAACTACCTCATTACTCTTTCACACCTGTTCCCTATTTTGCCCTCTGATTAAGTCCCTATTTCTCTCTCTGTTTTCGCTTCTGTCCTTGTCGGATCCTTGTTTGCTGTTCTGTGTCCTTGTTCCGTCCTGTCGTGTTTTTGCCTTCTTCAGATGCTGCGTGTGAGCAGGTGTCTATATCAGCTACGGCCTGCGCCTTCCCGAAGCGACCTGCAGTCTGTGGTCGCATCTCCAGTTGTTCCCCTCTACTGACTAGAGGGTTTCAGTTTTCCTGTTTTGACTTTACCTGTGATAGTATCCAGGATTATCGTTTTTGTTAAAGACTGGAATAAACTCTGTTTCTGTTAAGTCGCTTTTGGGTCCTCATTCACCTGCATAACAGAAGGATCCGACCAAGAATGGACCCAGCGACTACGGATTCTCGCAACTCAGCCGTCGAGATCCAGGGAGCGATGCTTGGCAGACACGAGCAGGAATTGTCTGCTGCTCGTCATGCCGTTGAGACCCTGGCCGCTCAGGTCTCCGACCTCTCAAGACAGTTTCAGAGTCTCCGTCTCGAGCCACCAGCTACTTCCTGGTCTTCCGAGTCTCCGGAACCTAGGGTTAATAACCCACCATGTTACTCTGGGCAGCCCACTGAGTGCCGCTCCTTTCTCACCCAGTGTGATATTGTGTTCTCTCTCCAGCCCAACACATACTCAAGAGAGAGAGCTCGGATCGCCTACGTCATATCACTCCTTACTGGACGGGCTCGGGAGTGGGGCACAGCTATCTGGGAGGCAAGGGCTGAGTGTACTAACGAGTATCAGAACTTTTAAAGAGGAGATGATACAGGTTTTTGATCGTTCAGTTTTTGGGAGGGAGGCTTCCAGGGCCCTGGCTTCCCTATGTCAAGGTGATCGATCCATAACGGATTACTCTATAGAGTTTCGCACTCTTGCTGCCTCCAGTGACTGGAACGAGCCGGCGTTGCTCGCTCGTTTTCTGGAGGGACTCCACGCTGAGGTTAAGGATGAGATTCTCTCCCGGGAGGTTCCTTCCATCGTGGATTCTTTGATTGCACTCGCCATCCGCATAGAACGACGGGTAGATCTTCGTCACCGAGCTCGTGGAAGAGAGCTCGCGTTAACGGTGTTCCCCCTCTCCGCATCTCAACCATCTCCTCCCACTGGCTCAGAGATTGAGCCCATGCAGCTGGGAGGTATTCGCATCTCGACTAAGGAGAGGGAACGGAGAATCACCAACCTCCTTTGCTTCTATTGCGGTTCTGCTGGACATTTTGTCATTTCATGTCCAGTAAAAGCCAGAGCTCATCAGTAAGCGGAGGGCTACTGGTGAGCGCTACTACTCAGGTCTCTCCATCAAGATCCTGTACTACCTTGTCGGTCCATCTACGCTGGACCGGTTCGGCAGCTTCCTGCAGTGCCTTGATAGACTCTGGGGCTGAGGGTTGTTTTATGGACGAAGCATGGGCTCGGAAACATGACATTCCTCTCAGACAGTTAGGGAGCCCACGCCCATGTTCGCCTTAGATGGTAGTCTTCTCCCCAGTATCATATGTGAGACACTACCTTTAACCCTCACAGTATCTGGTAACCACAGTGAGACCATTTCCTTTTTGATTTTTCGTTCACCTTTTACACCTGTTGTTTTGGGTCATCCCTGGCTAGTATGTCATAATCCTTCTATTAATTGGTCTAGTAATTCTATCCTATCCTGGAACGTTTCTTGTCATGTGAAGTGTTTAATGTCTGCTATCCCTCCTGTTTCTTCTGTCCCCTCTTCTCAGGAGGAACCTGGTGATTTGACAGGAGTGCCGGAGGAATATCATGATCTGCGCACGGTCTTCAGTCGGTCCAGAGCCAACTCCCTTCCTCCTCACCGGTCGTATGATTGTTGTATTGATCTCCTTCCGGGGACCACTCCCCCTCGGAGTAGACTATACTCTCTGTCGGCTCCCGAACGTAAGGCTCTCGAAGATTATCTGTCTGTTTCTCTCGACGCCGGTACCGTTGTGCCTTCTTCCTCTCCCGCCGGAGCGGGGTTTTTTTGTTAAGAAGAAGGACGGTACCCTGCGCCCCTGCGTGGATTATCGAGGGCTGAATGACATAACGGTTAAGAATCGTTATCCGCTTCCCCTTATGTCGTCAGCCTTCGAGATTCTGCAGGGAGCCAGGTTCTTTACTAAGTTGGACCTTCGTAACGCTTACCATCTCGTGCGCATCAGAGAGGGGGACGAGTGGAAAACGGCGTTTAACACTCCGTTAGGGCATTTTGAATACCAGGTTCTGCCGTTCGGTCTCGCTAATGCTCCAGCTGTCTTTCAGGCATTAGTTAATGATGTACTGAGAGACATGCTGAACATCTTTGTTTTCGTTTACCTTGACGATATTCTGATTTTTTTCACCGTCACTCCAGATTCATGTTCAGCACGTTCGACGTGTACTCCAGCGCCTTTTAGAGAATTGTCTCTATGTGAAGGCTGAGAAGTGCGCCTTTCATGTCTCCTCCGTCAAATTTCTTGGTTCTGTTATTTCCGCTGAAGGCATTCAGATGGATCCCGCTAAGGTCCAGGCTGTCAGCGATTGGCCCGTCCCTAAGTCACGTGTCGAGTTGCAGCGCTTTCTCGGTTTCGCAAATTTCTATCGGCGTTTCATTCGTAATTTCGGTCAAGTGGCAGCCCCTCTCACAGCCCTTACTTCTGTCAAGACGTGCTTTAAGTTGTCCGGTTCCGCCCAGGGAGCTTTTGATCTCCTCAAGAAGCGTTTTACATCCGCTCCTATCCTTGTTACTCCTGACGTCACTAAACAATTCATTGTCGAGGTTGACGCTTCAGAGGTGGGCGTGGGAGCCATTCTGTCCCAGCGCTTCCATTCTGACGATAAGGTCCATCCTTGCGCGTATTTTTCTCATCGCCTGTCGCCATCGGAACGCAACTATGATGTGGGTAACCGCGAACTGCTCGCCATCCGCTTAGCCCTAGGCGAATGGCGACAGTGGTTGGAGGGGGCGACCGTTCCTTTTGTCGTTTGGACTGACCATAAGAACCTTGAGTACATCCGTTCTGCCAAACGACTCAATGCACGTCAAGCTCGTTGGGCGTTGTTTTTAGCTCGTTTCGAGTTCGTTATTTCTTATCGCCCGGGAAATAAGAACACCAAGCCTGATGCCTTATCCCGTCTCTTCAGTTCTTCTGTAGCTTCTACCGACCCCGAGGGATTCTCCTGAAGGGCGTGTTGTCGGGTTGACTGTCTGGGGAATTGAGAGACAGGTAAAGCAAGCACTCACTCACACTGCGTCGCCGCGCGCTTGTCCTAGTAACCTTCTTTTCGTTCCTGTCTCTACTCGTCTGGCTGTTCTTCAGTGGGCTCACTCTGCCAAGTTAGCTGGCCACCCCGGCGTTCGGGGTACGCTTGCTTCTATTCGCCAGCGGTTTTGGTGGCCTACTCAGGAGCGTGACACGCGCCGTTTCGTGGCTGCTTGTTCGGACTGCGCGCAGACTAAGTCAGGTAACTCTCCTCCTGCCGGTCGTCTCAGACCGCTTCCCATTCCTTCTCGACCATGGTCTCACATCGCCTTAGACTTTATTACCGGTCTGCCTTCGTCTGCGGGGAAGACTGTGATTCTTACGGTTGTCGATAGGTTCTCTAAGGCGGCTCATTTTATTCCCCTCGCTAAGCTTCCTTCCGCTAAGGAGACGGCACAAATCATCATTGAGAATGTGTTCAGAATTCAAGGCCTCCCGTTAGACGCCGTTTCGGACAGAGGTCCGCAATTCACGTCACAGTTTTGGAGGGAGTTCTGTCGTTTGATTGGTGCTTCCCCAATCTAACGGTCAAGCAGAACGGGCCAATCAGACGATTGGTCGCATATTACGCAGCCTTTCCTTTCAAAACCCTGCGTCTTGGGCAGAACAGCTCCCCTGGGCAGAATACGCTCACAACTCGCTTCCTTCGTCTGCTACCGGGCTATCTCCTTTTCAGAGTAGTCTTGGGTACCAGCCTCCTCTGTTCTCGTCCCAGCTCGCCGAGTCCAGCGTTCTCTCCTCTCAGGCTTTTGTCCAACGTTGTGAGCGCACCTGGAGGAGGGTCAGGTCGGCACTTTGCCGTTATAGGGCGCAGACTGTGAGAGCCGCCAATAAACGTAGGATTAAGAGTCCTAGGTATTGTCGCGGTCAGAGAGTGTGGCTTTCCACTCGTAACCTTCCCCTTACGACAGCTTCTCGCAAGTTGACTCCGCGGTTCATTGGTCCGTTCCGTGTTTCTCAGGTCGTCAATCCTGTCGCAGTGCGACTGCTTCTTCCGCGACATCTTCGTCGCGTCCACCCAGTCTTCCATGTCTCCTGTGTCAAGCCTTTTCTTCGCGCCCCCGTTCGTCTTCCCTCCCCCCCCCGTCCTTGTCGAGGGCGCACCTGTTTACAGGGTACGGAAGATCATGGACATGCGTTCTCGGGGACGTGGTCACCAGTACTTAGTGGATTGGGAGGGTTACGGTCCTGAGAGGAGTTGGGTTCCATCTCGGGACGTGCTGGACCGTTCGTTGATTGATGATTTCCTCCGTTGCCGCCAGGGTTCCTCCTCGAGTGCGCCAGGAGGCGCTCTGTGAGTGGGGGGGGGTACTGTCATGTCTTGTCCTTGTGCTTCCTCTTCTATTCGTTTCCCCCTGCTGGTCTTATTAGGTTCCTTCCCTCTTTCTATCCCTCTCTCTCCCCCTCCCTTCTCTCTCTCTCTCTCTCTCTCTCTATCGTTCCGTTCCTGCTCCCAGCTGTTCCTCATTCTCCTAACTACCTCATTACTCTTTCACACCTGTTCCCTATTTTGCCCTCTGATTAAGTCCCTATTTCCCTCTCTGTTTTCGCTTCTGTCCTTGTCGGATCCTTGTTTGCTGTTCTGTGTCCTTGTTCCGTCCTGTCGTGTTTTTGCCTTCTTCAGATGCTGCGTGTGAGCAGGTGTCTATATCAGCTACGGCCTGCGCCTTCCCGAAGCGACCTGCAGTCTGTGGTCGCATCTCCAGTTGTTCCCCTCTACTGACTAGAGGGTTTCAGTTTTCCTGTTTTGACTTTACCTGTGATAGTATCCAGGATTATCGTTTTTGTTAAAGACTGGAATAAACTCTGTTTCTGTTAAGTCGCTTTTGGGTCCTCATACACTTACATAACAGCAGACGTCTTGAAAAAGAAGGGTCAACACTGCAAATATTGACTCTTTCCATCAACTTCATGTAATTGTCAATAAAAGCTTATGAAATGCTTGTAATTATACTTCAGTATTCCATTGTAACATCTGACAAAATTATCTAGGCACTGAAGCAGCAAACCTTGTGAAAATGTATATTTGTGTCATTCTCAAAACTTTTGGCCACAACTGTACATTGACAAACCTTTGGAAGAGATGATTACAATGGCCATTCAAAACATTGCTAAAGTATTTCTAAAGTATTAGTAGTGCTCACTTTAGATCAGGTACTGCAAAATGTCATTTGTAAAATGGTTAAAAGAACACCTAATCGTATGAATGATTCATAAATGATTAAAAAGTTGTGTGAATAACTATCTATATAGCATTTACAAATTTACAAAACGTAAGTATACTAATAAATACATGGCGAGCAAACTATTTATGAATGCCTTATAAATGGTTATTACTGAACGTTATAATAAAGCGTTAACAGATTGGTCATGTGACTGCCAGACCATTAAAATAGTCACTACCCCCTTGTGATGTCATGCCAGTTCTAGGCATTAATATATATTTAAAGAATAGTTTTGATTGTAAAGCTACATTTGTTCTTACCACCTCGTGGTACTGTTGTGAAATTATATTATATTTCATGTAAATACTAGAATGAATAGATAATGGGTGATGATCTAATTAAAATCACATTTACATTTTAGTCATTTAGCGGACACTCTTATCCAATGCGACATACATGACCAATTAGGGTTAAGTGCTAAAGAGCACATCGACAGATTTTTTTACCTAGTCTGCTTGGGGATTCAAACCAGCGACCTTTCGGTTACTGGCCCAACGCTCTTAACAGCTAGGCTACCTGCCGACAATTTATTGATTGATTGGGTGATTAATTGTGCTGTTTTCTCCTGCAGCTGTTTCCTGTCCCTGTTGCTGGTGGCAGCGGTGGTGTGGAAGGTCAAACAGACGTGTTGGGCATCCAGGAGGAGAGAGGTAAGTCATAGGTCAATCTCCTCAGCTGTCCTAATTTCTGGTAACCTTGGTGGCGTTCCAGGTAAATTACATTGCAGTTGCCCTGCTCACATCTACCAATGGTCACATGCCACATCATTTACTGCGCAGACGGGTATCAGATTACTATATCTTAGGATGTAGATGGATCTGGCGGGCGACTGGAATGTAGTCTGCCTGGAAATCGACCCATGAGCGGATCACACAGTACAACACAAGATTCAAACCCTCTTACTGGCACAAATGAGAGGGTGCTCTATTCTCACTAACTCAGACTCTGGGTTTGTGTCTACAAATATGTGTATGTTGTTGTGTTTGTCCCTGTCTCTGTGGGTTTAAACATAAATACATGATTTCCTATGCATTGGTAAGAGCTTCTGGTAGTCTATATGTACACTGAGTATACAATACCTGCTCTTTCCATGACATAGACTGACCACCTAAATCCAGGTGAAAGCTATGATCCCTTATTGATGTCACCTGTTAAATCCACAGGTTAAAGAAGGATTTTTAAGCCTTGAGACAATTAAGAAATGGATTATGTATGTGTGTGTGTGCCATTCAGAGGGTGAACACAAGATTGAAGTGGCTTTGAAGAGGGTATGGCAGTAGGTGCCAGGCACACCGGTTTAAGGTTGCCAAGAACTGCAACGCTGCTGGGTGTTTCACGCTCAACAGTTTCCCGTGTGTATCAAGAATGGTCCACCACCAAAAGGACATCCAGCCAACTTGACACAACTGTTGGAAGCGTTGGATTCAACATGGGCCAGCATCTCTGTGGGAATGCTTTCGACACCTTGTAGAGTCTATGCCCCAACACATTTTCTTTGTTCTGAGAGCAAAAGGGGGTGCAACTCAATATTATGAAGGTGTTCCAAAACGATTTCTTCACCTTTTCATGAACAATTGAACAGACCAGATCCTCAAAGACATTGACTGACCTTGTCTGTGACTCTACATGTCAACAAAGGTTGACGTTAAAGGTTAATGTTTTCATAATGGTAGTTGTCCCCCGATCACATTCTGTACCACACCCACTGTGTGCTGTTCACTAGTAGCTTCCCCTGCAGGCAAGGCTTCACCCCCCTCCCTCCCTCCAGTGCAAAGGCAACTCCCAACCCCCCCGGATGTTCTGAAGGTTGTGTTAATGTCGCCCGCTCTGCAAACACGACTCACTCCTTAACGAGCGGAGCGCAGCAATAAACAAGGCCATTCCCCTTAATTACTGCTCCTCATGATCCAATTAACTCTGACGGAGTGACGCTTAACGAAGTGGAATGGAGTGATATATCACTTAAAGCTGCAACAGATGCCACATCGGTTTCATTTGTCTCTTTTTCTACTCTTCTGTTTTCTTACAGGCCGCAAAATGGTGACATAAATACACGCATACCAATGTGCAACTTAAATAAGTCATGATTGGGCTTTTAAAATCAATAAAAACATCAGTGTGGATTTAATTGAGATGTAACATGCTCGGTTTCTGTGAAATCCATTGAGATTTGAAAAGAGAACTCCTATAGTTAAAACACTGGTGGTTTTGTCCCTCTGCCAAGGCTGCCACAGTTGGTGGTTTTCTCTTCATCAAATGCTGTGCTTTAAGATGGGTCATGGTTTTAATATCACAGAGGGGACAATTCCCGCCTGTTTTTAGCTCTGTCCTTTTATCAAAATGTGCATATCTTATTCGTCCATTTTACTTTCATATCTTGAGTTTCAGATGATTAAGTGATTTTTCTGTTAGTGGGAAAGTATTTTTTATTTTATTTAGCCAAGTATTTTATTTTATTTAGCCAAGTCTTTTTAAAGTTCTCTGCAACATTTAAATGATATCAAATATAGCTACTGTACCTGTACTACACACCTGTTTGTGCTTATGCGGCAGACTTAAACCCAAAACGCAACGTTTTATTCCATTATGAATGAATGGTGGTGACATCTGCAGTGTAGTGTAAAGTCTCCTCTTACCTGGCAACCCTGTATTTGTTTAGGCTTGTTTCCCAGTGAGAGCACACTTGCTTGTGGACACGTCTACATTATTAATGAGGAAGAGTCCCATGTCACAGAAGAGCTGCAATGCTGCATTCACTGTGTCTCACTCTCTTTGTGGACACTAACACTCCGCTTGAATGCAGGATGTCACCCATGGGGTAAAGACCAGGGGCACTGATATCGCACATATCCAGCTGCATTAGTTATTTTACTACATCCCATATATTACAGGTGGCTGTAGCCCAATTTTATGACCACGGTTAGAACAGAGAGGTACAGTTGAAGTCGGAGGTTTACATACACCTTAGCCAAATACATTTAAACTCAGCTTTTCACAATTCCGGACATTTAATCAGAGTAAAAATTCCCTGTCTTAGGTCAGTTAGGATGACCACTTTAGTTTAAGAATGTGAAATGTCAGAATAATTGTAGAGATAAATATTTATTTCAGCTTTTATTTATTTATTCACATTCCCAGTGGGTCAGAAGTTTACATACACTCAATCAGAATTTGGTAGCATTGCCTTTAAATTGTTTAACTTGGGTAAAACGTTTCGGGTAGCCTTCCACAAGCTTCCCACAATAAGTTGGGTGAATTTTGGGCCATTCCTCCTGACAGAGCTGGTGTAACTGAGTCAGGTTTGTAGGCCTCCTTGCTGGCACATGTTTTTTTTTTCAGTTTAGCCCACAAATGTTCTATGGGATTGAGGTCAGGGCTTTATGATGGCCACTCCAATAGCTTGACTTTGTTGTCCTTAAGCCATTTTGCCACAACTTTGGAAGTATGCGACCAAGCTTTAACTTCCTGACTGATGTCTTGAGATATTGCTTCAATATATCCACGTAATCTTTCTCCCGCATGATGCCATCTATTTTTGTGAAGTGCACCAGTCCCTCCTGCAGCAAAGCACCCACACAACATGATGCTTCCGCCCCGTGCTTCACGGTTTGGATGGTGTTCTTCGGCTTGCAAGCATCTCCTTTTTTCCTCCAAACATAGCGATGGTCATTATGGCTAAACAGTTCTATATTTATTTCATCAGACCAGTGGACATTTCTCCAAAAGGTACGATCTTTGTCCCCATTTGCAGTTGCAAACCGTAGTCTGGCTTTTTTATGGCGGTTTTGGAGCAGTGGCTTCCTCCTTGCTGAGCGGCCTTTCAGATTATGTCGATATAGGCCTCGTTTTACTGTGGATATAGATACTTTTGTACCTGTTTCCTCCAGTATCTTCACAAGGTCCTTTGCTGTTGTTCTGGGATTGATTTGCACGTTTCGCACCAAAGTACGTTCCATTCTAGGAGACAGAACTCGTCTCCTTCCTGAGCGGTATGACGACTGCGTGGTCCCATGGTGTTTATACTTGCGTATTAATGTTTGTACAGATGAACGTGGTATGCTCAGGCGTTTGGAATTGCTCCCAAGGATGAACCAGACTTGTGGAGGTCTACAATCTTTTTCTGAGGTATTTCACTGATTTCTTTTGATTTCCCATGATGTCAAGCAAAGAGGCACCGAGTTTAAAGGTAGGCCTTGAAATACATCCACAGGTACACCTCCAATTAGCCTCTATGTCAATCAGAAGCTTCTAAAGCCATGACATCATTTTCTGGAATTTTCGAAGCTGTTTAAATGTACAGTCAACTTAGTGTATGTAAACTTCTGACCCACTGGAATTGTGATACAGTGAATTATTAGTGAAATTATCTGTCTGTAAACAATTGTTGGAAAAATGTATTGTATCATGCACAAAGTAGATGTCCTAACCGACATGCCAAAACTATAGTTTGTTAACAAGACATTTGTGGAGTGGTTGAAAAACGAGTTTTCATGTCTCCAACCTAAGTGTATGTTAACTTCCGACTTCAACTCTATGTAGTTAAATACAAATAAATGAATAAGATGGATGTCAAAAAGCTAGTGTCAGAACTGTTCTAGCAACTGCATGCCGGTTGTCAGTTGAGGAATGGAGTGTTAGCATGTTTGTGTGTAAATGTCTCTCTCTCTCTCTCACTCACTCACTCACTCACTCACATTTTTGGAAGGGTTTTAGCTGTGTGCGAGGGTAGATGTTGGAGAGAAGTGAGGGAAAGGACAGAGGATCCATTACTAGACTGAGGTAAACACACACGTGTGCGCACATTGTCAGAAACAGTGGAAAGCAATTGTCTGACTTCAGTGCTGGCAGCTCATAACTTTGTGATTAACTACGCAGGAGTCTTCCTACCTACTTCCTTCATTACTCACCCTGCACCATCAAGCGGGAAATTAACAATGCAAATCAATGGAGCTGGATGCTGTCTTTTTATGATCTTCCTGTTTTGATGTTATTAATGCAGGAGTGATGAGATAAATTGTTGATGTTCCAGTAGGTGCTCGGGGACTTGGTCAATTGGACCAAATGGGGCTAATATATAATAGCCATTATTATTTTTCGGGCTCCAACGGTCGTTTCTGAGCAAGTTCTCATTTCTCTTTAAGATTGCCTTGTTAATATAATTTATAATGTGTTGTAAACAAGAAGTCTAGTGGTTGTTGTTGTTTTAAGCAGTTATATAAGTGACACAAAAAAAAGGAATATTATGAATTATACTCAGGCCCCTGGGGGAATCGATGCTGCATCACGGTCCTCTGACGTGATTAGAAGACTCCTTTGCTCCATGTAAACCGCATGTGCTTTGGGCTTCAGTAAATCATTAGTGTGAATAAAGCTTGTATGCAGTTTTATCTATATCAGTGTATGAATGTTGCATGGTATACAGGTTCCAAAGCAATATCACAGTACCAAAACGTCATGATACTTATGATACCAGCATTTTAGAATACCGTAGTACCATTTCATATGATACTACTACATTTTTCGTCCCTACCAATCTAAAGAACCCGCTGGCGCCTGTTATAAACTGTTAATGAATTCTGTTTTGTTTATAAATACAGTTGCATTTTATTTAAGCAACAGTCACTTTTGTATGTGCCGGTCCAATAATGTCCACTCCACTTTCAGGCTCATATCGTACCACGTGTGGTAACTGTAATCAGCCAGCCAGCAGTCGCATCCCATTCCAGCCATCACTCACCTGCTTCTCTCCGTCCGCTCTCCCTGCACATCTATTCCTCAAAGTTTTTTTTACGTGTAATTTAGCTGTGACTATGACTGGGGATGCAGTCCCTGATGAGTTTTCTTTGTTACATTTGTGCATTTGATACGTTGGAGCAAACCATGTCGTGGGCCGTTTTAAACTAATTCCAGGTTGCTAATTATTGGTTAGATAACAACAACCACAATCTGTCCCATTACCGAGCTGACAACTTTCTAACTTGGACAGTAGGTCCAGTCAAATCTGTTTGGAACATGAAGAAAGGAAAAAGGTCTGCTACTCATGAGATGTGCTTCAAAGGTAGGATTCATATAGGCCTAATGGAAGCCTAAAATATATAGACAATCTATTTCTCAGTGCCTTTCAAATCAAATCTAATCAAATTTGAGTTGTCACATACACATGGTTAGCAGATGTTAAATGCGAGTGTAGCGAAATGCTTGTGCTTCTAGTTCCGACAATGCAGTGATAACCAACAAGTAATCTAACTAACAATTCCAAAACTACTGTCTTATACACAGTGTAAGGGGATAAGGAACATGTACATAAGGATATATGAATGAGTGATGGTACAGAGCAGCATACAGTAGATGGTATCGAGTACAGTATATACATATGAGATGAGTGTGTAGACAAAGTAAACAAAGTGGCATAGTTAAAGTGGCTAGTGATACATGTGTTACATAAGGATGCAGTCGATGATGTAGAGTACAGTATATACATATGCATATGAGATGAATAATGTAGGGTAAGTAACATTATATAAGGTAGCATTGTTTAAAGTGGCTAGTGATATATTTACATTTCCCATCAATTCCCATTATTAAAATGGCTGGAGTTGGGTCAGTGTCAATGACAGTGTGTTGGCAGCAGCCACTCAATGTTAGTGGTGGCTGTTTAATAGTCTGATGGCCTTGAGATAGAAGCTGTTTTTCAGTCTCTTGGTCCCAGCTTTGATGCACCTGTACTGACCTCGCCTTCTGGATGATAGCGGGGTGAACAGGCAGTGGTTCGGGTGGTTGATGTCCTTGATGATCTTTATGGCCTTCCTGTAACAACGGGTGGTGTAGGTGTCCTGGAGGGCAGGTAGTTTGCCCCCGGTGATGCGTTGTGCAGTCCTCACTACCCTCTGGAGAGCCTTACGGTTGAGGGCGGAGCAGTTGCCGTACCAGGCGGTGATACAGCCCGCCAGGATGCTCTCGATTGTGCATCTGTAGAAGTTTGTGAGTGCTTTTGGTGACAAGCCGAATTTCTTCAGCCTCCTGAGGTTGAATAGGCGCTGCTGCGCCTTCTTCACGACGCTGTCAGTGTGAGTGGACCAATTCAGTTTGTCTGTGATGTGTATGCCGAGGAACTTAAAACTAGCTACCCTCTCCACTACTGTTCCACCTTAGCTTTCTTGGGAACAGGAACAATGGTGGCCCTCTTGAAGCATGTGGGAACAGCAGACTGGTATAGGGATTGATTGAATATGTCCGTAAACACACCGGCCAGCTGGTCTGCGCATGCTCTGAGGGCGCGGCTGGGGATGCCGTCTGGGCCTGCAGCCTTGCGAGGGTTAACACGTTTAAATGTTTCTAAAGTTGGTATCAGTATGTTTGTGGGAGAGAGAGTGGTGTGTTTATGAGTGAGAGGGTGACAGAGAGAGAGAAAAGTGTGTGTGAGAGGGTGGGACAGTCTAGGTGGGTCTGTTTACTGAAGGGTGAGGAAGGTTTCATGCAGTGTTTTCCCCTTACTGACACAATGACATGCAGATCATTATGCATGTGTATCACTTCCTCCCACTTCTCCAACCAAATCAAAGGTAGGCCTTTGCAAATATGAGCATTTCGCCATTATATGCAGTATTCTATTATACAGTGTGAAGTTAAATTCTATATGTGTTGTATTGAGTAGAAGTGTGAATATCAGTGACAGGTTTTTTGTGTAGCACATGCGCATAGCGTTCAGAAAACGGGAACAAGCGTCAGGGGGACAGGGCAAACAGGACGCTAGGCCACTCTGAATTTTGTCCCCGTGTAATTGCGCTACTTCTTGGTATTGTGATACTTGGCCTGGTATTGTATCGTTAGTAAAATGTTGGTATCGTGACAACCCCACAATGTATCCAGATCTTATAATGGATTCTTCCTTAGCTGTTAATTTTCTCTAAATCTAAAAGTACAACCTAAATTCGAGACGATGTTTTAAGTAGTTGAACATGTTATTAATCCATCCCCGTGAAAGTGACAACCTGACACATACGCATTTTCTGTCAAAAAACAACTTTATATGGAAGGAATGCTTTTGATTTGGCGGCCTGCGTATGCACAGTTTGGGGCGAGACTACCGTTAGACCCAGTGACGTGTTTCTGTGTATGAGCTTAGATACCCAACGTCGCCATGACATCGCCTACAAGCGTGATCAGTGATTTCCATTGGAGAAGCAGTTTTTTGCCTATCCTACTGTACTGTCTTTGGTAATACGGTAATGGCAAATGTCTCATTATTTGACTTGATTGCAATGTACTGACAGTTATATTGTAGCACTTTTCACAGTAGTGCTTATCATCTGTTAGCACATATCCTGGAGGGATTTTGTTCTAGCGAAGGTGAACATGGGATCTCTTCAGAGTTAATTATGGATCACAACCAGCAGAGAGGAAAATACAACTGGGCTCATGCTAATTACATTTCCAACAATAATTTTGGGATATGAGATCAAACCATCAAAACTACTTTGAAATTGTAATGATGATGCACAAGACAGCTTGTACAGACCTCTTTGATTCCCCTAATAGGGCTGCCCCTCTGTAGACTGGGGAAAAGCCCTATTTTGACAACTAACCTCATTAAGCTTGCTCTTCATCTCGCAATCAATAAATAAACAAATAAATAAACAAACAAATGAATAGATAATGGCTTTCTTATTTAATTGTCCATTTTTATGCGTTACTGTGGTAATAATTTGGTTGTCTGATGGCCATGTTAAGCAGCTTACTGCCATAAATTAGCTTTTTACATTAGCGTTGACTCATATTTACCCGAAAATATTCACACAGCTAAAATATGTATTGGGTTTAGTCAGATTGTAGAGTATGGAAGTGGCGCATATGTCTCTCACCAGCTCCCCTCTGAAATTACCATCTATCCCCCCTCGCCCCAGTCCAATGTAACTGCTATTCCAAACCACAGACAGATGTTGCCCAATTCTCTGATTAAATGCTGATTTATTCCTGTAATTTAGTTTAGCCGCTGTCGTCCTCAAAAGAGCAACATTAATTTTGTGGGCATAAATTAAACCATCATTTGTATGTGTGTGTATTTGTGTGCGTTATCATATTAGGTGAGACTTGTTAAGGCTGGGCACTTCTGACCTTTTGGTGTCGGTATGATAATTACCACAATTCCCCATTATATTTATTATTTTAAATTAGACTTTGCATAACGTAATTAACATATCGTGTCATTTCTTTGCTGTCATTATTGCATTAAAGTTTAGAGATATTCAGCTGTATGAGCTGCAAAAACATTCCATAATGAACAGAAATGTGATTAAATTTGAGGTTTTAAGGCTATTTATTTCTTAACTTGTGCCTGCTATTCTCAAATGAGCCAAATTTGAAAGCAATTACAGCTTCCAGTAATCACATTTAATAATTTAGATGTTTGATAGTCTAGTTATTGAAGTTATTATATTCTCCGGTAGTAGTGGAGCAGCCACCTATTGTGTTGAGAGAGAATTATTCTGATGAGAAAGTTATTCCCATAGCATATTCCCATAGGGCGGCGCACAATTGGCCCAGCGTCTTCCGGGTTTGGTCGGTGTAGACCGTCATTGCAAATAAGAATTTGTTCTTAACTGACATGCCTAGTTAAATAAAGTTTTATTTTTTTTAAATGCTGTGAGTTGAGGTGACTCTGAAGGCCTACGGTACTTGGCACGCTCTATAGACCTATCACTCTATGCAACACAGACCACAATCTCCTGTTGGACAGATTATGTTGTCTGGGCCAGTTGGCACCAAATCACCCTTACCCCATATTTGGCAGCCATTAATAGAGGTGGTAGATTAGGAGGGTTTAATGTGGCCAAGCATTGGCTCCCCTGGACAGCCTCAGTGTAAACAAAGCAATGGGATGAGCCTCGGTGCTGTGCTGCTTAACCTAGCCGCTGAACATCAGCAACAATCAGTCAGATAGGCTGCCAGCTATTCTGCGTGTCACCACAGCACTTGTACAGGCGGAGTCTAAGTCTAACCATCATTGTATTCAAGACAGAAAGATAATCCGTTTTCTTTCCATTTAGGGATAGATTCATCGGTCGATTTGGTTAAAACCACAGTTTGTCCTTTCATACAGTGAACTGTATTATACCACCACGTTAGCCAGTCTACCATATGTTCTCAGCCATAAATCACAATTTTTCATCAGAATGATCAGATTATACATAAGGCATAAGTGAACACAACCGAGTTTGTGTTAGTTTGTTTTGGGTACAACCTGTATGATCGATAGTTAGTACATTGTATTGGGGTATTGGCCGACGAGGACACAGAAGTTGGAGTAAATATGAGAGACAGGGACACTATATCAGTCTTCAAACCCAGCTGTGATGTTTGCGGGCCCACTGTGCATTAATGACTCCACACTATCAGCTCCTCACAGGTGACTGCTTTTATCATCTGACGGTAGATTAGTCTGAAGGTCCCCAGCTTCGCAGGGATCTGAAACGCCCGTCGCCAAACTCCAATGTCAATCTTCAAAGGAGCCAGGGACCCTGCGCCTAATGCTCTGAGGGACGTGGCAAGGACGTCTCCCTGGAGCCATAACGTTTATTTGTGTTTGTTCTGGTTTCATTTTTTTTTTCCTTCCCAAGGCTCACTTTTTGTAATAATATCCCCCTACACATTATGAGGTATGTTCTGACATGCTGATCCTTGTTGTCATGGTGATTGATGGTGGGGGTTGACTTCAGGCTGGTGTCATTTTATTTATTTTTGATCTTTTTTTTGGGGGGGGGGGGTAGATCAGCTTTAATATTTCAGGTAGATTATGGCTTCCATCAGTGTAATTGCCTTCATCATTTCCAATCCCCCGTATATTTTCTGTAAATATATACACATATACAGCGGACAGTGTTTTGACCCTTACAGCCTTGTTCTAAAATGTATTAAATACTTTTTTCCCCTCATCAATCTAAACACCATACCCCATAATGACAAAACAAAAGCAGGTTTTTAGAAATGTTTGCAAATGTATAAAAATCTAAACTGAAATATCACATTTACATAACTATTCAGACCATTTACTCAGTACTTTGTTGAAGCACCTTTGGCAGCAATTACAGCCTCAATATTCTTGCGTATGACGCTACAAGTTTGGCACACCTGTATTTGATGAGTTACTCTCATTCTTCTCTGCAGATCCTCTCAAGCTCTGTCAGGTTGGATGGGGAGAGTTGCTACACAGCTATTTTCAGGACTCTCCAGAGATGTTCAAGTCTGGTCTCTGGCCGGGCCACACAAGGACATTCAGAGACTTGTCCCAAAGCTATTCCTGCATTGTCTTAGCTGTATGCTTAGGGTCGTTGTCCTGTTGGAAGGTGGACCTTCGCCCCAGTCTGAGGTCCTGAGCACTCTGGAGCAGGTTTTTTATCAAGGATCTCTGTACTTTGCGCCGTTCATCTTTCCCTCAATCCTGACTAGTCCCCCAGCCCCTGCTGCTAAAGAACATCCCCACAGCAGGAAGTGGCCACCACCATGCTTCACCGTAGTGATTGTGCCAGGTTTCCTCCAGACGTGACGCTTGGCTTTCTAGCCAAAGTTCAAACTTGGTTCCATCAGATCAGAGATTCTCATGGTATGAGAGTCCTTTAGGTGCCTTTTGGCACACTCCAAGCAGGCTGTCAGTGCCTTTTATTGAGGTGTGGCTTCCGTCTGGCCACTGATTGGCGGAGTGCTGCGGAGATGGTTGTCCTTCTGGACGGTCTCCCATGTTGTCGTAACTTTACTTTCATTCATCTGATGACTGTTATTTATCTAATCAACTAACTTTCATTGTTTAATTGTTACCCAATTAAACTAATCATGTAACAATTAACTCATTAGCATTTGGGGCACCACGAGAGTGTTTCTTTAAAGTGTTACCATCTCCCGAATTGAACTCTGAAGTTCTTTATCTGTCACATCCATAAACAGTCAACTTATTAATCATAACCTTGTATCATATCATCATTCTGAACAGTTGTAACCTTGCATCTGCAAAAACCGAGCCTCACTTATAATTCAGTACTACACAAATTGGTTTAATTAAGTATTTACTAGCTAACTATATGGTAACACAGGATAAACATACACACTTAATACATTAAAACCATGTCCCTAGTGGACCGACAGCTCTAGGAATTTAGGAATGATAGAGGCCACTGTGGGCTTGTGAACCTTCAATGCTGCAGAAATGTTTTGGTACCCTTCCCCAGATCTGTGCCTCGACACAATACTGTCTCGGAGCACTACGGACAATTCCTTCAACCTCTTGGTTTTTGCTCTGATGTGCACTGTCAACTGTGGGACTTTATATAGACAGGTGTGTGCCTTTCCAAATCATGTCCAATCAATTGAATTTACACAGGTGTACTCCCATCAAGTTGTAGAAACATCTCAAGGATGATCAATGGAAACAGGATGCACCTGAGCTCAATTTCAAGTCTCATAGCAAAGGGTTTGAATATTTATGTAAAGAAGGTATTTCTGTGTTTTAAAATAAAACACCTGTTTTCACATTGTCATTATGGGGTATTGTGTGTAGATTGATTCAAATGTTTTATTTATTTAATACATTTTAGAATAAGGCTATAACGTTGCAATGTGGAAAAAGTCAAGGGGTCCGAATAGTTTCTGAATGGACTGTATAGATACATGCATACACATATATACATGGTTGGGGAGTAACGGATTACATGGAATCCGTTACATGTAAGGGATTACAAAAAAAACATAACTGTAATGCGTTACGTTACCAACAAAAATATTGTAATCAGATACTTGGAAAAACTAGATGATTACTTTGAGGATCACTTTTAAATTCAGATGTTAGCTGAGAAAAATATTTGACAGTTATCTGTTTTCTCAATGACATTCAAACAGTTGAGCGAGTCTGACCACAAGTCAGAGACCACGGACTATGCCTAATTAAATAAAGGTTAAATTAAATAAAATACAATACAAATGATGACACACAAATGTGTTTGATGGATTGCGGGAAAAGAGCAGGAGTAGGCTTTTGTAGGCTACAGTCCAAGCTATGTCTTGCAATGCTGCGACTGCTGTCAGCATCCAAAGATGATCAAATTTGAATAAACACTTGGAGGTAAGGATGACAGCAGTGGTGAAGTCTACGGAGATACGGATATCACTTATTATTGATATCTACATAGTGCATGAATCAAACTGCTGCTCTCTCATTTAGCTATTTGCGCGTTACGGATTGTGGTTGTTGTGGATGGCAGTTCACAAATCTAAGTGTGTATTTGAACCCAATAATGGTTGAATTCAAGAAGTTTAAGCTGCCTACAGTATCAATCATTGTTTTTGAAACCAGTAGACAGCAAGGGAAAAATGTGCTCTTGTAACAGCTGCATAGTGCGGATCCCAGCCTATGGAATAAAAGTTAGGCTTTTATTGCTCAATCTAATTCATGCTGATAAAATAAATAAATCCATAAGCCTAATGGACACATGCTCAAACTCACACACTTTTGATAGACTGAAAGGGGCAATCTGTAGTTGCTACATCCATTTTTGGACTTATAAATTATATATATTAATGTAAAGATATATAATTTAATAGTATCGTTGTATGTAGTAAAAAGTGATGGGTTAGAATAAGCATTCATAGCATTCGGCTTGCAAGCCTCCCTCTTTTTCCTCCAAACATAACAATGGTCATTATGGACAAACAGTTATATTTTTGTTTCATCAGACCAGAGGTCATTTCTCCAAAAAGTACGATCTTTGTCCCCAAACCATAGTCTGGCTTTTTTTATGGCGGTTTTGGAGCAGTGTCTTCTTCCTTGCTGATCAGACTTTCAGTTTATGTTGATATATGACTAGTTTTACTGTGGATATAGATACTTTTGTACCTGTTTCCCCCAGCATCTTCACAAGGTCCTTTGCTGTTGTTCTGGAATTGATTTGTACTATTCACACCAAAGTATTTTCATCTCTAGGAGACAGAACGCGTCTCCTTCCTGAGCGGTATGACGGCTGCGTGGTCCCATGATGTTTATACTTGCGTACTATTGTTTGTACAGATGAATGTGGTACCTTCAGGCGTTTGGAAATTGCTCCCAAGGATGTAGAGGTCTACAATTTTCTTTCTGAAGTCTTCACTGATTTCTTTTGATTTTCCTTTCGTGTCAAGGAAAGAGGCACTGAGTTTGAAGGAAAGCCTTGAAATAGATCCACAGGTACACCTCCAATTGACTCAAATGATGTCAATTAGCCTATCAGAAGCTTCTAAAGCCATGACTGTCACGGCTGGCTAGGTGTGTAGAGAGGAATCAGGTGCAGAGAGCAGAGAGGTCCAGGGGAAAGATGCACTTTAATGCGGCACCAAAAGTAAATGCCCAAACACGCAGGGCTCAAAACACTGACCAACCCAAAACAACGGGTAAAAATTAGAGTAAACTAATGAACCTCAGCACTTAGGCTTCTACTTCCAGCTTAAACATACTATATGCATTTTACGGACACAATCTATTTTACAATATGTATTTGTTTGTTTGTTTTGTATCCTATACCTCCGCAACCTTCAACCCCTCCCATCTATTTCTGAGGACCATCCAGTTTCTATTCGCCATATATTTTTTAACTGTGCTTTTTCACAAAAGTTCTGAACCCCTCCCGTTTATCTCTTAACACTTATTGCAGTGTAGTCACTGATAGGTTTGTTTACTTCTACTAGGGGTATCTCATAGCCTGCATACTTACAAGTATATACTCATAGTGGAGACACACAGCCACATTGAAGGTAAGGTGCAGATGTATGGCCTCGCCAGCATGCAGTCAGAGCTCTCTCACGCTGGACTAAAGCATCTGTAGAGGGCACTCTGTCCTCGTGTCTCATTAGTTAGAACACAGCCTGCCTCTCATACAGCTTGGCATCTACATGCTCGCTCTTGCTTGTTGGGATCATCATGTTCTGCGTCCGGTTTCAGTGATGAGGCGGTTTGTTGCTGTCAGACCGATTCTAAAGCTGTAAGCGCCAATAGTGTCGGCTGGCAGCATTTTAATGTGTGTGAATTTAGCCCGTGTGTATGTGTGAATGCACACACACACACCCACACACAGACATCGAGGGAATGCTGACACAAGACCTCTATCTTTGTCTCAATCTTATTTTTAATGTAGCAAACAACAACGTCCCCAGAGTCCCCTCTCCCCCCTTCAATCAGCTCTATTGCAAATAAAAAAGGACACAGCCTGGTTTTATTGCCACTATCTAATTTACCCTGCTTTACATCCTAGAAATGTCCTTACTGTGGCTGAATTTATTTCTGATTAGCTAGATGCAAATACATTTGTCTGGGGATGGAAATTGTGGTGGCTGCAGTTTAAATTATGTGTGTTTGTTTAGCAAGCAGGTTAGTGTTATGAAAATGGACCTGTTTCAAATAATGCAAAAGATGGAGATGATACAGTAGCTAACTTTTTTTCTTAAAAAGACAACAACACTGTTTTTAGCCATGTGTGTTTTAAAAGAAAATGTTTAATTGGATTTGTAATGACATGTTTGATGACTGATGACATCTGTCAAAACTAGAAATGTGAAAAGCGTATTGTTTAATGTCAGCATATGACAATGCCTAATTATCTGTGTATGTACAGTGCCTTCAGAAATACTTATTCCACATTTTGTTACAGCCTGAATTCAAAATTATTTAAAAAAAACATCTACACACAATACCCCATAACAATAAAGTGAAATCATGTTTTTAGAAATGTTTGCAAATGTACTGAAAATGAAATACAGAAATATGTAATTTACATAAGTATTTACTTTTTGCTATGCCACTCGAAATTGAGCTCAGGTGCATCCAGTTTGCTATGATCATCATTGAGATGTCACTACAACTTGATTGGAGTCCACCTGTGGTCAATTGAATTGTCTCGACATGATTTAGAAAGAAACACACCTGTCTATATAAGGTCCCAATGTTGACAGTGCATGTCAGAGCAGGAACTGCCACGAAGTCCAAGGAACTGTCCATAGAGCTTCGAGATAGAGATGTGATAAGGCATATACAGTATCTGGGGAAGGGAATAAAACCATTTATAGAGTGTTGAAAGTTTACAGGTGCACAGTGCTCTCCATCATTGGAAAAAAAATGGAACTACCCCAGACTCTGCTAAGAGTTGGCCTTCTGAGTAACCGGGCAAGAAGGACCTTGGTCAGGGAGGTGACCAAGAACCCACTCCTGAGAAAAAGGCACATGCAGCAAGCCTGGAGTTTGTAAAAAAAATGCACATGAAAGACTGAGATCATATGGTAAAAGATGCTGTGGTCTGTAACTCTTTGGCCTAAATGCAAAGCGGTATGTATTTGAGAAGGCCAGGCCCAGCCCATCACCCATCTAAAAAACCATCCCTACCGTGAAGCATGTTGGTGGCACCATTATGTTATGGGGATGCATTTCAGCGGCAGGGACACCAGCACCGACAGAGATGGCCGCTTCGCATTCCTAGGGAACTGTGCAGTATTTTGTTTTTTTACGTGTTGTTTCTTACATTGGTACCCCAGGTAATCTTAGGTTTTATTACATACAGTCTGGAGGAACTACTGAATATAAGAGCAACGTCAACTAACCATCATTACGACCAGGAATACGACATTCCAGAAGAGGATCCTGTATTTTGCCCACCACCCAGGACAATGGATCGGATCCCAGCAGGCGAACCAAAACAACGTCGCCGTAAAAGGGGCAAACGAAGCGGTCTTCTGGTCAGGCTCTGGAGACTGGCACATCGCGCACCACTCCCTAGCATACTACTTGCCAATGTCCAGTCTCTTGACAACAAGGTTGATGAAATCCGAGCAAGGGTAGCATTCCAGAGAGACATCAGAGACTGTAACGTTCTTTGCTTCACAGAAACATGGCTCACTCTAGACATGCTATCGGAGTCGGTACAGCTAACTGGTTTCTTCACGCATCGTACCGACAGAAACAAACGTCTTTCTGGTAAGAAGTGGGGCGGAGGGGTATGCCTTCCGATTAACGAGACGTGGTGTGATCATAACAACATACAGGAACTCAAATCCTTCTGTTCACCTGACTTAGAATTCCTCACAATCAAATGTCGACCGCATTATCTACCCAGATAATTATCTTCGATTATAATCACAGCCGTATATATCCCCCCCCAAGCAGACACATCGATGGCCCTGAACAAACTTTATTTGACTCTTTGTAAACTGGAAACCACATATCCTGAAGCTGCATTCATTGTAGCTGGGGATTTTAACAAGGCTAATCTGAAAACAAGACTCCCTAAATTCTATCAGCATATTGATTGTGCAACCATGGCTGGTAAATCCCTGGATCATTGTCATTCTAACTTCCGCGATGCATTTAAGGCCCTCCCCCGCCCTCCTTTCAGAAAAGCTGATTAAGAACTGAAAACTGCTGTTCACAAATGCTCTCCATCCAACCTCACTGAGCTCGAGCTGTTTTGCAAGGAGGAATGGGAAAAAATTTCAGTCTCTCGATGTGCAAAATTGATAGAGACATACCCCAAGCGACTTACAGCTGTAATCGCAGCAAAAGGTGGCGCTACAAAGTATTAACTTAAGGGGGCTGAATAATTTTGCACGCCCAATTTTTCAGTTTTTGATTTGTTAAAAAAGTTTGAAATATCCAATAAATGTCGTTCCACTTCATGATTGTGTCCCACTTGTTGTTGATTCTTCACAAAAATACAGTTTTATATCTTTATGTTTGAAGCCTGAAATGTGGCAAAAGGTCGCAAAGTTCAAGGGGGCCGAATACTTTCGCAAGGCACTGTATCTTTATGTACATATTCTTTATCCGTTTACACTTGTTTGTATAAGGTAGTTGTTGTGGAATTGTTAGGTTAGATTACTCGTTGGTTATTACTGCATAAGCATTTCTCTACACTCGCATTAACACCTGCTAACCATGTGTATGTGACAAATAAAATTTGATTTGATTTGACTGGGAGATTGGTAAGGATAGATGGAACAATGAATGGAGCCAAATATAGGCACATCTTTGATGAGAACCTGTGTGCAGAACTGTGCAGAAGTGATACAGACATCCAAGACGACTCTGTAAAGCTGAATTCTCCGCCAAAGGTGCTTCCACAAAGTATTGAATTCTTATTTAAATGAGAGATTTCTGTATTTTATTTTCAACACATCCAACACATTTTTTTCACTAATGTCATTATTGGGGTATTGTGTGTAGATGGGTGATAGAAAAAAATAAACGTGATCCATTTTGAATCCAGGCTGTAACACAACAAAATGTGGAATAAGTCAAGGGGTATGAATACTTTCTGAAGGCTCTGTACGCACACAGACCATCACACAATCAATGTCCCTTTCTCCCTTATGCGTGTACACACACAGAGACCCTCACACAGAGACTGTCCGATATAATATTCAGACAATATCTAGACACATGCATCAAACATACACTCTGAAAACCTGCTCCATCCCCATTGCATAGCTTCCCCCAGCTGCTCTTTGTGACTAGGAGGTGGACCACCACACCTCGCTTAATAACGCTTTATGCTTGTTTTTCGGAGTGCAGTAGGTTTCCATCACAATACACCAGACAATCATCCCTGCCTGAATCCCACTTACATCTTATTTTAGGATGATTTTAAAATGCCTGTGCCATTATGTGTTGTTACGTTTGAGTCCTGGTCAGGATGTTTTGTTGTTTAAATGAATGGCCGTACCTGTACACGGAAATACATCTCTCTGGTATACAACAGTGGCAATAGAACGTGATCTTGAGCTTGCTTTTTACAATTTGTGTTATTTGTGAGCAAGATTCATTTGGATTCTCAAATCTTTGCGTTACATACTGTATTTCCGTTCCTGGATGGTATACAGAGATTGCTAAAAGCTTTAAATGTAATTTCACAGCTCTGCAGTGCCTGATGCATCAATGATGCCCTGGAGTAATTGTTAACACTAGAAAAGCCTGGCCCCGGGGACCCTCTTCAAACCTATGATGAGTATTTTGGACGTCAACATTCTGACAGTCTAATAAATACATTTCATATATGCTATGACAAAAATAATAATTTGGTTGTGTTTGTGTCTTAGGTAACATTAGAATAGGAGAGAAAATGTATTTCAAAGAACACAATAGCATTTTCATGATTTCATTATTCTGTGTACAATGAAAAACCACTAAAACATCACAATTAGTGTTAGAATCCATTAAATTAACACCATCACAAAGATCATTCATTATTCATTCGTTAACGGCAGGTCTTGGGGAACATTATGAACCTAAGAAAATGCTTTCCAGTACTAATATATTATGCTTTCAGTTTTTGGAGTGCAAATGGAATCGTGGTAATTCTGCCCAAAAGGTATATTTTGAAATAGAGCTCAAGGGGTTTTTCAAGAGTTGTTTGGCAAGGATATGTGATTCAGAAACTGCAGAATCTGATCTCTGTTACTATATAGACATCAAAATGTCTTACCTGCTTGTGACTCTGAAGGAGCATTTGCAAAAGGAACTTTTTGGCAGTTCTTTCCGTGTTTCTGTGTCAATTCAAGCTGCACTGTTCAAATAAAATTGTATTGGTCAAAAACACGTATTTAGCAGATGTTATTGCAGGTGTAGCTAAATGCTTGTGTTCCTAGCTCCAACAGTGCAGTAATATCTTACAATTCACAACAATACACACATCTAAAATTAAAATAATGGAATTAAGAAATATATAAACATTAGATGAGCAATGTAGGAGTGGCATTGACTAAAATACAGTCGAATAGAAAACAGTTTATACATATGAAATGAGTAAAGTGGTATGTAAACATTATTAAAGTGACTAGTGTTCCATTTTTAAAGTTACCAGTGATTCCATGTCTATGAATATAGGGCAGCAGCCTCTAAGGTGCAGGGTTGAGTAACCGAGTGGTAGCCGGCTAGTGATTGCTATTTAACAGTCTGATGGCTTTGAGATAGATGCTGTTTTTCAGTCTCTCGTCCCAACTTTGATGCACCTGTACTGAGCTCTCCTTCTTGATGACAGCGGGGTGAACAGGCTGTGGCTCGGGTGGTTGATGTCCTTGATAATCTTTTTGGCCTTCCTGTGATATCGGGTGCTGTAGGTGTCCTGGAGGGCAGGCAGTTTCCCCGGTTGGAGAGTCCTGCGGTTGCGGGCAGTGCAGTGCAGTTGCCATACCAGGTGGTGATACAGCCCGACAGGATGCTCTCAGTTGTGCATCTATAAAAGTTTGTGAGAGTTTTAGGGGCCAAGCCAAATTTCTTCAGCCTCCTGAGGTTGAAGTGGCGCTGTTGCGCCTTCTTCACCACGTTGTCTATGTGGGTGGACCATTTCAGATCGTCAGTGATGTGTACGCCGAGGAACTTAAAGCTTTCGACCTTCTCCACTGTGGTCCCGTCAAAGTGGATAGGGGGGTGCTCCCTCTGCTTTTTCTGGTAATCGACGAACAGCTCCTTTGTTTTGTTGACGTTGAGGGAAAGGTTATTTTCCTGGCACCACTCCGCCAGGGCCCTCACCTCCTCCCTGTAGGCTGTCTCGTCATTGTTGGTAATCAGGCCTACTATGGTTGTGTCATCTGTAAACTTGATGATTGAGTTGGAGTTGCAGTCATGGGTGAACAGGGAGTGCAGGAGGGGGCTGAGCATGCGCCCTTGTGGGGCCCCTGTCTCGAGGATCAGTGGAAGTGGAGGTGTTATTTCCTACCTTCATCACCTGAGGGTGGCCCCTCAGGATGTCCAATACCCCGTTGCACTGGGCGAGGTTCAGACCCAGGGCCCAGAGCTTGATGATGAGCTTGGAGGGTACTATGGTGTTGAAGGCTGAGCCATAGTAAATGAACAGCACTCCAGCTGGCTGGAGTTAACTCGCTTAAATGTCTTACTCCTATCGGCCACAGTCCTTGGAAGCGGGCCGCGTCGTTGGCACAGTGTTATCCTCAAAGCGGGCAAAGAAGGTGTTTAACTTGAGCAAGATGTTTGCGTCTGCGACGTGGCTGGTTTTCTCTTTGTAGTCCGTGATTGTCTGCAGACCCTGCCACATACGTCTCACTTTGTCTCTGTACTGACATTTTGCCTGTTTAATTGCCTTACGGAGGGAATAACTACACTGTTTGCAATCGACCGTATTCCCAGTCACCTTGTCATGGTTAAATGCAGTGGTTTGTGCATTCAGTTTAATGCGAATGCTGCCATCTATCCACGGCTTCTGGTTTGGGTAGGTTTTAATAGTCACCGTGGGAACAACATCCCCTATACACTTCCTGATGAACTCAGTCACCTTGTCCGTTTGTATATCAATGTTATTTTCCGAGGCTACGGAACATATCCCAGTCCGCGTGATCAAAGACTCATCAGAGTCTTCATATACAATTTAACCATTGATAATATTCTCACCCATCAGACTATTGCCAATTTAATCTTGTCTTTAGGTTAACTCTATTATTATACAGTATGTGTGATATAGTTTAGGTGTAGTTTTGATGGGCCATAATCAGCTCTGCAGGCTGACTGCCAGTTAATGACTGGCGGTGAATGAAGGGCAGGGAAACTGATTCTAACAAAAATTATGTTAATGATATTAAGAATCTAACAACGACAGTGTGTTTATATAGACTTATTAAGGAAAAGTGAAGAATGGGGTGGACATGTATTTTCTATTGTTAAATAATCAGCTAGATGTGGGACCGGTGGTTAATTGGATTGTGGTTCCTGAAGTGTGAAGCTTAGAAACAGGATTAACAGTGAGATATCTGCATCCTGCTCTGCTAGTAACAGACTGTCCACTTAACGCTAAACCGCCTTCCTGTCAGACTGTTTTAACATTAGCCACTATGATCAAAGCATTCCAGACAATCATACAATTATGGTACAGCCCATATCCAGAGTCATACATATAGAATATCTAAATACACGCTTATCAACACGTGGAATTGTGACGTATGCAGTAGTGATGTGCGGGTTGAATAAAGAGAAAACACTGCCTTAAAAAAATCCATAAATGTGTAATTATTTTGTCATTTAAATCTATAGGTTACATTAAGGTTTTTCTTTCATTATTTTAGGCTACCTGGATTCGTGCATAAGCTTTAAGGCCTAATTGTATGCGTGCCGAATAGCCTACACGCCAATGGGCAGGTGATTTTGTGAACGTGCAGAAAAAGTTGACATCATACATGGAGATGGATGGCAGTGCCGGCTACGTTTTACGTGATGTTTGTGAGACGCTATACAAATTCGACCATGCAAGAAAACGTATCTCTTAAACTGACCGATTTTGATGGGAATATTTTTATTATTTTACTTAGATTGACACACGGTTGCGGGCCACGGATTTTCACTTTGTCACATATAGACGGACGGTTGCGGTTATTAGCCGTTTCAGGCAGGTGCGGGCGAACAAACAGCTGACAAACAAACAGCTAGTATGCAGTGATGCACTAAAATGCCAAACAAACATGCACACACTAACACGCACACACACTCAACTCCACACGTATCCACACTCACACACAAGCCCTCAAGGAGTTCCACTAGGAGGCCAAATTAGAATAGTAAAGATTTGACTGTTAAATGACTTAAAGCCTCCCACAGCCAGCGGCGAGAGAAATTAATGCATGTCTCAGATAGAGTAACGCTTCGACTAATTTTACATGAAAGCGGAGACTTTATCAGTTTAGCAAGGCTCATTCAAGCGTGTGTGAATCTGCATTTTGTTCCCCAGTGTCAAAGTGAAGCGTAACATTGGTGTCTTTGTGAGGCTATCACGGTCTCCATCATCCTCTTAGTGTCGGCTCTGCCGTGTTAGCACGCTGCAGGGGACCGCTGAGTTACTGTAGACCAGCGTCTCTCCTCCTGCTTCAAGTCCAGGTAGGCTGTGATGGTGAAAAGCGAAATGTCAGTCTATGCACTGGTTGTCCACTACAGCCACCGAGGCAGACCTACAGTATGTCATCAGCACCTTATTAGCAAACAGGGTTGTCTGTGGCAGGTTTGATCCGCTCCACACTTCAGGTGATGTTGTAGGTTACCACTGCCATACCCAATACACTGACTTCTCTGTGGTATGATGTAGCTCTCTCTCTCTCTCTCTCTCTCTCTCTCTCTCTCTCTCTCTCTCTCTCTCTCTCTCTCTCTCTCTCTCTCTCTCTCTCTCTCTCTCTCTCTCTCTCTCTCTCTCTCTCTGACTTATGCCATTTTTCCCCTTTCCTCTTTTACAATTGTAAAGCAGGGAAACATTCCTGCCCCTCCCCCCCATCTCTCTCCATCTTTCTGAGTGTTCCAACCATGTGAGGGCTGAAGAGCCCTTGCTCTCCTCTTCTCCAGCAGAGCGGTGACAGCTGTCGCGGAAACGAGTGTCGAGGAATCGAGTCCCCCATACCTGGTCCTCAGCGAGTCTCACGCCAGGAAGAGACAATTAGCGAGAGAGGTTCTGTGATCAGAGCGCATCCTGACTCCCTCTCGCTGGTCTCACACTCCCTCACCCTCCATCCTGCTTCCTCACCCACCCTTTCATGCTGCTTATCCTGTATATAAGGATTTGGACATGCAGGGATTCACTGGACAGACACAGGCTCAGGTCTGAAGTCAACTGTACACAGGGTATACATAGCTAACATGACCTCACCCTGCCCACTACTTCAACAGCTTTTCATCACTTTTTATCCCCCACTTCGCTCATGTTCAAGTACTTCTTCTCCTTCCTTTTGTTTTATTTGCCCTCCAGCCTCACCTCAAAGCACTTCTTTGAAGTGACTCATAAATTGTGTGTGTCTGTGATTTTTCTCTGGCATTGTTATTGCGCTGATGTTCAGTGTTCAGCCTGTTCCACAGAAAGAACATGATGCAGAGAATAGGTCATCTGAAGAGGCTGTATGGAGAATGCTCACGGTTCTGTAAACAGTACTTGTAAAACCCTAAGACGAGCGGTGATATTGACACACTTAATTAATTATGTATTTGAATAACTTAATGAACATAGCCATTAACATACTGCAGACATGTTGGCGGGTAGAGGTTGGCTTGTGGACTCAACAGCCTGGATGTCTTGGTGTAGCAGTAGTTCGGAGTAGAGGTTAAGGCTTCCTTACACTTCCCATCCGAAACCGTTTGGAAACATAGTATATTTTATTTTTTTGATATTTTTTGACGGACCATTCTGTACAGTATGCAATAGGTCATTGATAAATAGATCATCTCAGGGTCCGATTTTCTTTATTAGAGTGTGTTACCATCACCTAATCCTTCTTCTGTTTAGCCCTATGTAGAACTACTGCTGACTATTGATTGCTGTTTTTGGTTTTTAATAGTGAGGGATGTGCTGTTAATAGAGGATGTATTAGATGTCTCTGCCAGCTCTGAACCGTGGCTGCCAGCCATTTTCTTCTTTGTTGACCCTAGTGGTAATAGCTGGGGTCATTGCAAGGGGTGGGGGGATGGGGTTGATGCGATGTCCAACAGAAGTGGACAGGGCGTATGGGGATGTTAAACCGAACTCACCCAACCCCAGAAGAAAGAGAATGGTGTTTGTGTGTGTTGTATCTGTGCAGCCCCTGCCTGCATTGATGTTTACATGTATGGTAGTATTCAAGCGTTAACCAAATGTTTGTGTGTGTGTGTGCATGTGTCTTTGCGAATGTGTATTTATGTGGTTGTGTTATAAGAGGGGTCTATAAATCCAGTCAGAGTGCATAAACCAAGACAGATTTAATGACTAGTAAAATACGAGGGGCTACTTTAGATCCTGGATTGACTGTGTGTGGAGATGGCAGATGAGGTGGCTGATGTAAAAGGGTAACACACTTTTACCTTAAACAGTGTGTGTGCCCTGCCATATCCACCTCATTGGGCTAGCAAGAAATCAGGAAAAGGAGAGAGAAAAAGACAGACAAACAGACCGACACAAACAGAGAAAGAGACCGAGAGAGACACAGAGAGAGAGGGGTGGGGGCAGACAGAGAGGTGGGAGCAGACACTCTCCCAGACCTGTGGGACCCCTCCCCCCTGGACCCACACTGAGAGGACCCACACCGAGAGGACCTACATCCAGACCACAACACTACCAGCCACTTACACACCCCCACCCCAACCAATCAACACTCCCCCAAGTCAACCATGCCCACACCCCATTTAAGACCCCTCAGATCAGACCTATGACCCTCCTGTCCACCCCATGTGCCCCACCCCCGCAAGAGGGCCTCAACATGGAAGTCACTCACACACCCAGGCCGTGAGCAGGCAAACAGGCCCAACCCCCACTCTTACACTAGCCCAAGCCAATGGCATGTACCAGTTGCTCAGCAGGCTCTGCTCACACTTACTGGCCTGAGGCCAAACCACACGACCAACAACATTGGACACCTTATGGAACACAAATCCTTCACTATATCATCCTGGAATATCCCAGGCCTGAGGTAATCTGCCTTTGGCCTAAAGAGCAGGAACCTAGACTTCATCAAAGAAATCGGAAATACAGACATTGTCATCCTACAAGAAACCTGGTATAGAGGAGACTGATCCACTGGTTGCCCTCTAGGTTACAGAGAGCTGATAGTCCCATCCACCAAACTACCAGGTATGAAACAGGGAAGGGACTCAGGTTTGTATGCTAATTTTGTATAGAGCAGACCTAACTCACTCCATTAAATTAATCAAAACAGGAACATTTTACATTTGGCTAGAAATTCAAAAGGAAATGATCTTAACAGAGAAAAATGTCCTCCTGTGTGCTACCTATATCCCCCCACTAGAATCCCCATAATTTAATGAAGACAGCTTCTCCATCCTAGAGGGGGAAATCAATAATTTACAGGCCTAGGGACATGTACTAGTCTGTGGCGACCTAAATGCCAGAACCGGACAAGAACCTGACACCCTCAGCACACAGGGGGACAAACACCTGCCTGGAGGTGACAGCATTCCCTCCCCCATATGCCCCCCTAGGCAAAACGATGTCAACATAACCATCAAAAACGGGTCACAACTCCTGCAGCTCTGTCGCACACTGGGTATGTACATAGTCAATGGTAGGCTTCGAGGGGACTCCTATGGAAGGTACATCTCATCAGGTACAGCTCAAGGTACAGCTCATCTCTTGGCAGTAATACTACTTTATCACTGACCTCAACCCAGAGTCTCTGAGCGTTCACGGTCAGCCCACTGACACCCCTATCAGACCACAGCAAAATCACAGTCAACTTGAACAGAGCAATACTCAATCATGAGGCATCAAAGAATAAGGAATTGAGTAATATTAAGAAATGCTATAGATGGAAGGAATGTAGTTTGGAAACCTACCAAAAAACTATTAGGCAACAACACATTCAATCCCTTTGAGACAACTTCCTGGACAAAACGTTCCACTGTAATAGTGAAGGTGTAAACTTGGCGGTAGAAACTCTTAGCAGTATATTTGACCTCTCAGCTTCCCTATCAAATCTAAAAAATCTCAATTAGAAAGCCGAAGAAAATGAACAATAATGACAAATGGCTTGATGAAGAATGCAAAAATTGAAGAAAAAAATTTGAATCCTGTTCAACCAAAAACATAGAGACCCAGAAAACCTGAGTCTATGTCTTCACTATGGTGAATCACTAAAACAATACAGAAATACACTACGGAAAAAGAAGGAACAGCACGTCAGAAATCAGCTCATTGTAATTCCATAATCCGTAGAATAACCACTTCTGGGAAAATTGAAAAACACTAAACAAACAACAACACGAATAATTATCTATCCAAAATGGAGATGCATGGGTAAACCACTTCTCCAATATTTTTGGCTCTATAACAAAGAACAAACAGCAAAAACATATACATGATGAAATGCAAATCTTAGAATCAATTATTAAAGACTACCAGAACCCACTGGATTCTCCAATTACCTTGAATGAACTACAGGACAAATAAAATCCCTCCAACCCCAAAAGGCCTGTGGTGTTGATGGGATCCTCAATGAAATATACAGACAACAAATTCCAATTGGCTATACTAAAACTCTTTACCATCATTCTTAGCTCTGGCATCTTCCCCAATATTTGGAACCAAGGACTGATCACTCCAATCCACAAATGTGGACACAAATTTGACCCCAATAACTACCGTGGGATATGCGTCAACAGCAACCTTTGGAAAATCCTCTGCATTATCATTAACAGCAGACTCGTACATTGCCTCAGTGAAAACAATGTAGAGAGCAAATATCAAATATTCTTTTTACCAAATTATCGTACGACAGACCCCGTATTCACCCTGCACACCCTAATTGAGAAACAAACAAACCAAAACAAAGACAAAGTCTTCTCATGCTTTGTTGATTTAAAAAAAGCCTTCGACTCAATTTGGCATGAGGGTCTGCTATACAAATTGATGGAAAGTGGTGTTGGGGGAAAAACATACAATGTTATAAAACCCATGTACACAAACAGCCAGTGTGCGGTTAAAATAGGCAAAAACACACACATTTCTTCCCACAGGGTCGTGGGGTGAGACCCTCTTCAACATATATATCAACGAATTGGCGAGGGCACTAGAAAAGTCTGCAGCACTCGGCCTCACCCTACTAGAATCTGAAGTCAAAATGTCTACTGTTTGCTGATGATCCGGTGCTTCTGTCACCAACCAAGGAGGGCCTACAGCAGCGCTTAGATCTTCTGCACAGATTCTGCCAGACCTGGGCCCTGACAGTAAATCTCAGTATGACCAAAATGATGGTGTTCCAAAAAAGGTCCAGTCGCCAGGACCACAAATACAAATTCCATCTATACACCATTGCCCTAGAGCACATAAAAAACTATACATACCTTGGCCTAAACATCAGAGCCACAGGTAACTTCCACAAAGCTGTGAACGATCTGAGAGACAAGGCAAGAAGGGCATTCTATGCCATCAAAAGGAACATAAAATTTGACATACCAATTAGGATTTGGCTAAAAATACTTGAATCAGTTATGGAACCCATTGTCCTTTATGGTTGTGAGGTCTGGGGTCCGCTCACCAACCAAGAGTTCACAAAATGGGACAAACACCAAATTGAGACTCTGTATGCAGAATTCTGCAAAAATATCCTCAGTGTACAACGTAGAACACCAAATAACGAATGCAGAGCAGAATTAGGCCGAGAGGAAGTGAATCCCAAACCTTCCATAACAAAGCCATCACCTACAGAGAGATGAACCTGGAGAAGAGTCCCCTAAGAAAGCGTTGGGATTATTATGAATAAATTAATAAACAATATCCCCATTTTAAATAGAATTGTAACTAAGTAAACTTATACTCTGTTTTATTATATCTGATTAACAATATGAGTTCATAAGAAGGGATTGTGTGACACGGACAAGGAGTAATTAAAGTTAATGAACACCATTCCAACTCCAGGATAGCATCACAATTAGACCCAACCAAATCATGAGAAAACAAAAAAATAATTACTTGACACAGGAAAGAATCAACAAAAAAACTAAGCAAACGAGAATGCTATTTGGCCCTAAACAGAGAGTACACAGTGGCAGAATACCTTACCACTGTGACTGACCCAAACTTAAGGAAATCTTTGATTATGTACAGACTCAGTGAGCATAGCCTTGCTATTGAGAGAGGTCGCCGTAGGCAGACCTCACTCTCAAGAGAAGACATGCCCACAAAATGAGGTGGAAACAGAGCAATACTTCCTAACCTACTGCCCAATGTATATTAGAGATACTTATTTCCCTCAGATTACACAGATCCACAAAGAATTTGAAAACAAACCCGATTTTGATAAACTCCCATATCTACTGGGTGAAATACCACCGTGTGCCATCACAGCAGCAAGATTTGTGACCTGTTGCCACAAGAAAAGTTCAACCAGTGAAGAACACCATTGTAAATACATCCCATATTTATGCTTATTTATTTTCCCTTTTGTACTTTAACCATTTGTACATCGTTACAACACTGTATATATAAATATGACATTTGTAATGTCTATATTCTTTTGGAACTTCTGTGAGTGTAATGTTTACTGTTCATTTGTATTGTTTATTTCACTTATGTATATCATCTGCTTTACTTGCTTTGGCAATGTTAACATATGTTTCCCATGCCAATAATAAAGCCCCTTGAATTGAATTGAATTGAATTGAATTGAATTGAGAGAGAGATGTGGGTGTAGACAGAGAGAGATAGGCAGACAGACACAGAGAAAGAGAGAGACCTTTATTTAACTAGGCAAGTCAGAGATAGAGAGAAGGGTGGGGACAGACACAGGAAGCGAGACAGAGGAAGAGAAAGGAAGACAGACGGACAGACAAAGAGACAGGCAGACAGACACAGAGGAAGAGACAGAGAGAGGTGTTTATGAGGCAGACGGACAGACAAGAGAGGTAGACAGAGGCTCCTGCAGACTCAGTAACATGTAGAGAGCTGTGTATTGATCCCAGACAACATGCTGTAAATATGCAGGGTAATGAATGCAGTTATCGGCCTCACACACTGACTCAATCAATCACTGACTTTAGCCCTCTGTCTGTGGAGATTCACAGCTTGCCCTATTAGTGTAATTTCCCCCAAGTTTAGACAAAATCATTTTACCATATATAATGTTAAAACTGTATTGCATCAGTTTATTGTCCGTGTGCTTTGAGCCTATTTTGCAATTATAGAGTTGAAATTCAGAAGTGTGTTAAAATGTGTGTGTGTGTGTGTATACTGCATGCCTGTAAGTACATGTGTGTGTCCATACAGTGCTATATAAGCGCATACATGTAGATGGGAGTTTTCCGGTCAGTTATTTCAACAACCGACCCAACACTGAGTGCACAAAACATTAGGAACACCTTCCTAATATTGGAGTTGCACCCATTTTTGCCTTTAGAACAGCCTCAATTTGTTGGGGCATGGACTCTACAAGGTGTCGAAAGCATTCCACAGGGATGCTGGCCCATGTTGACTTCAATGCTTTACATAGTTGTGGCAAGTTGGCTGGATGTCTTTTGGGTGGTGGACCGTTCTTCATACACACAGGAAACTGTTGAGTGTGAAAAACCCAGCAGCATTGCAGTTTTTGACACAGACCTGTGTGCCTGGCACCTACTACCATACCCTGTTAAAGGCACTTTGTCTTGCCCATTCACCCTCTGAATGGCACACATACACAATCGATGTCTCAATTGTCTCAAGGCTTAACAATATTTGTTTAACACTTTCCTCCCCTTCATCTACACTGATTGAAGTGTGTTTAACAAGTGGCATTAATAAAGGATCACCCGGGCAGTCTATGTCATGAAAAGAGCAGGTGTTGCTAATGTTTTGTACATTCAGCGCACAAGGACACTAGGTGGATGCTGCACAGGACAGCTAATAACACTTCCCCATTATGAACCTTCCCCATTGGTGTCTTTAAGGCTGGGTGAGCATTGCTCTTCTACTCTGTAGTAGAGGGCTCTGAATGTCACATGACTGATTAGTCCAGTAATATAAACAGATCTCAGTGGCTAGAGTGTAATTTGCCACGATTTAAAGGGTGAGATGGTTTAAGAAGAATGTGGCTTTGCAAAATAATGATTGTTAACGTAACGTATTGGAACAGTTTAGTCTGGCGTAAAGGGCCCACTGTGTGCTATAAATGAGAGAGAAAACAGGATATTCTCATGAACCAACTATGGTGCTTTTAGCAATGGCGCTATAACTGGAGGGGGTTGGGTTTGTTGTTACTGGTGTGAGAGTACCTGTAGGGGTACAACAGAAGGTTGCTGGAAAGCCCTTGCTTGCAGCAGCATCAATATGCCTGTTCCATACTGTATTGGACAGTATTCAGACTCCCAATTTCAACAGTTCTCAGTTTCATATCATTACAACTGTCTATGTTTTTTCCTACCTGCACTTGTAGAAGTACTTGTCTCAGAGCAGACAATTTCGATAATTCTCTTGATTAGCCGAAAGTCATTATTCCTCTTGGAATAAGAAATGGAAACAGGTGTGTTGCTCCGATGACGGAAGCACCTTGACTCGAGGCGATCTCTATCCTCAATTCCGCTCTGCTTCATGGAGGCTGCTTGAAATTATGCAAAATAACGAACACTGACATCTGCCTGCTTCGATTGGTTTAATGAATTAAGCCAGCTGCTTAGTCTTTCAAAGCCTTTGTCCTCCGGTATTGAAGTTAGCTCCCAGGGTACTATTTGACAAGCACTGCCTTGAGGCACACAAACTGCCCTCGTCATTTTCAATGCCTATCAAAATAAGCCCCCCTGAAGGAAAACAGACATCTTTTTTTATCTCTCTCTCTCTAATAAATGCAACAGATGGGAAAAATAATGAATGGAGTTCAGGGATTTTGGTGGGAATTCAGGTGTTCTATTTATTGTCAAATTTCACTTTTCTTTTCTTAGAATGCACTTATATATACTGCATATATTTTCTAATGGTATCAGGTATTTCTTAATATTTTGTGTTAAAGAAAATTACATGTTCCACTTGCATAAATACTCTAGGTATATTTGCATTTATGAACATTAACATAAAGGGGTGGAATAGGGCTGCAACCACCAATAACTTGCCCTGTCTAGGCCCTGTCTAGGCCTACCTGCTCTGTTTAGGCCTACTTGCCCTGTCTAGGCCTACCTGCTCTGTTTAGGCCTACTTGCTCTGTCTAGGCCTGCCTGCTCTGTTTAGGCCTACTTGCTCTGTCTAGGCCTACCTGTTCTGTTTAGGCCTACTTGCCCTGTCTAGGCCTACCTGCTCTGTTTAGGCCTACTTGCCCTGTCTAGGCCTACCTGCTCTGTTTAGGCCTACTTGCTCTGTCTAGGCCTGCCTGCTCTGTTTAGGCCTACTTGCTCTGTCTAGGCCTACCTGCTCTGTTTAGGCCTACTTGCCCTGTCTAGGCCTACCTGCTCTGTTTAGGCCTACTTGCTCTGTCTAGGCCTACCTGCTCTATCTAGGCCTACCTGCTCTGTTTAGGCCTACTTGCCCTGTCTAGGCCTACCTGCTCTGTTTAGGCCTACTTGCTCTGTCTAGGCCTGCCTGCTCTGTTTAGGCCTACTTGCTCTGTCTAGGCCTACCTGCTCTGTCTAGGCCTACTTGCCCTGTCTAGGCCTACCTGCTCTGTTTAGGCCTACTTGCTCTGTCTAGGCCTGCCTGCTCTGTTTAGGCCTACTTGCTCTGTCTAGGCCTACCTGCTCTGTCTAGGCCTACTTGCCCTGTCTAGGCCTACCTGCTCTGTTTAGGCCTACTTGCTCTGTCTAGGCCTGCCTGCTCTGTTTAGGCCTACCTGCTCTGTCTAGGCCTACCTGCTCTGTTTAGGCCTACTTGCCCTGTCTAGGCCTACCTGCTCTGTTTAGGCCTACTTGCTCTGTCTAGGCCTACCTGCTCTATCTAGGCCTACCTGCTCTGTTTAGGCCTACTTGCTCTGTATAGGCCTACCTGCTCTGTTTAGGCCTACTTGCCCTGTCTAGGCCTACCTGCTCTGTTTAGGCCTACTTGCTCTGTCTAGGCCTACCTGCTCTATCTAGGCCTACCTGCTCTGTTTAGGCCTACTTGCTCTGTCTAGGCCTACCTGCTCTGTTTAGGCCTACTTGCTCTGTCTAGGCCTACCTGCTCTGTTTAGGCCTACTTGCTCTGTCTAGGCCTACCTGCTCTGTTTAGGCCTACTTGCCCTGTCTAGGCCTACCTGCTCTGTTTAGGCCTACTTGCCCTGTCTAGGCCTACCTGCTCTGTTTAGGCCTACTTGCTCTGTCTAGGCCTGCCTGCTCTGTCTAGGCCTACTTGCCCTGTCTAGGCCTACCTGCTCTGTTTAGGCCTACTTGCTCTGTCTAGGCCTGCCTGCTCTGTCTAGGCCTACCTGATTTGTTTAGGCCTACCTGCTCTATCTAGGCCTACCTGCACTCACCTGTGCTGTCTAGACTGCCACATTATCTACTGTTGTTGTCACGTTATGTGGCATAATTCAACAAGTGTGTCAATAGCAGGATAGCCTCAGATACATACTTTACATTGTTTGTGAATCAGACATAATATTAGACTATAATCTGAGTGTTCAATTTTGGAAGTTGCTTTCATTTCAGTGCATCCAAGGCCCGTTCGCCCCAGGGCCCCACACCTCCAGGGGACCCCCAAACCCCCATTTTTCTTTAGGTCAGGTCAGGTAGCATATGTGACTGACCGGCTTGATTTGGTCTCATGTAGCAAAATTTTGAAAAGGTGTTTTTTTACATTGGATAAAAGTAGAGACTCAGAGCTCTTTGTCTACATCCATTCAGCATCGTTCCCACCGTCTTGTGCTTTAGCACCACCCATCTCCTTAAGGATTCACATGTGAGGCTATGTACTAAACAACCAAAGATTTCAAGACTAAAGGCTGGTTTATACTACGGGTATGTTCGTAAATTTAATCTGGAGTACCAGAGTGTGCTCTGGGCGTTTTTAAACTCAGAGCGTTAACAGATTGTCCGTTCATAAATTCGGAGCGTTCAGACCGCACACTGGACGCTCTGGCCAAGGAGTAGGGTTGATCCTAGCATTCTGCCTTAACAACAGCAGTCAAGCACCCAAACTAACTGGCTAATGTTTAATTAAGCTTTTTTGCCAATGTTTACTGACCCCGGCCATATTTAATGGGTGTTGAACATTCGTACATTTGTCAGTGATTCTGAACTCTGGCAGATTCAGAAGAGAGTGCTCTGAAATCAGAGTAGATAGAGTGAATGGACCAGCTACGTCTATCGACAGTTGTCTCAGTGACATTATGAACATTATATTGAAATGGATACTTGCATAGTGGAATATTTTGTTTAGACACGTTGCTAGCTATCTAGCTAAACAATGACTCATAATCCCAACTCATAGCGTTACTACGCTGCATGAATCTGCAGGTAGCTAACCAACCAGGTTCAATGTTAGCTAGCTAACAATAGGCTATAACTAACAATTCAAATGGCTCTGAGATAGGAATAATATTACTACACAGATCATATACGTAATGTTAGCTAGCTAGCCAGCCACTTCAACTTGAAATTGAAAACGACTTTCTGACATAATTAGAAACGTGCAATATCTGAAAATGTAGCTAGCTAGACTATCTTACCCTATGTGGATCAACGCTTCACCCTCTCTGTCACGGATGCCAAGGTTGCCCTTAGTTTGAAGATGTAACCCGGAGACAGGTGTTTTATACAACAGCCTGTGTGTTCTGTGTTTTCTGTGTGTTCTCTTTCTGACTCCATCTGCATATTTACAATCAAATTCCAGAATTTGCTCCATCATACTCTAATTCCACTGAATTCAAAACCCGGTCATCCAGAAAGTGGAGAGCAACACTTATGCAGTTCTAGTATGTGATATCTTTTAAAAAAATCTGTGTTAGAAAGGAATGCCTACACATACTGTCCAGCTAATATTATAGTGTGCTACATGGCAGACCAATCCAAACTCATCTCTTGGGATGTCCAGCTCACTCATTACCTTAGCCAATCATGGCTAGAGGGTAGGTTTCTCACTTTTTCCGTGGCTTAACCAACTAGGCTCGTAATATAACAATTGTATTAGTATTTACAGATGGCATTACAGTTTGTTATTAACCATTAGCGACGAGCAATCCCGTATCCGGGAGCGTAATCATGGCCTCAAGTGCATTACCATAACGCAACATTTCCTATTCATGACAATCGCAAATGAAATGAAATAAATATATTCAAACACAAGCTTAGCCTTTTGTTAACAACACTGTCATCTCAGATTTTCAAAATATGCGTTACAGCCAACGCTAGACAAGTATTTGTGTAAGTTTAGCATGGCATAATGCTATGCTAGGCTGTGCTGGCAGCAGGCAACATTTTCACAAAAATAAGAAAAGCAACCAAATTAAATAATTTACCTTTGAAGAACTTCAGATGCTTTCACTCAGGAGACTCCCAGTTTGTTCATCCTGCTTGGCTGAGAAATCGACAGAGAAATACTTAAACTATAACGGCAAACTTTTTTCAAAATTTGCTCCATAATATCGACAGAAACACGGCAAACGTTGTTTAGGATCCATCCTCAAGGTGTTTTTAACATATGTATTCGATAATATATCTGTGGAGGCAGTTGGTTTCTCATAAGAAACGATTGGAAAAATGACTACCTCAGTATTTTACGCAAGGTTTTCTCTGGGCGACACCATGCGTCCACTTGCCCTATATGGTCTCTTACAGCCATTCTCCAATGGAAATCCCTAAAAAGACGTCACAATGCTGCAGACACCTTGGGGAAAACATGGAAAACGTAAGCTGACTCCTAGCTCCTTCACAGCCATATAAGGAGTCATTGGCATGAGGCGGTTTCAAAAAATGCGGCACTTCCTGATTGGATTTTTATCTGGGTTTCGCCTGTAACATCAGTTCTGTGGCACTCACAGACAATATCTTTGCAGTTTTGGAAACATCAGAGTGTTTTCTTTCCAAAGTTGTCAATTATATGCATAGTCGAGCATCTTTTCGTGACAAAATATCTTCCATTCCAAAAATGTCCGTGATAGCAACATTTGGGAAAATCAGCTTGCAATGAAGAGAACATGTTGCTCTTAAAAAGTCTGAAAATAAAGAAAGGTGGATAATGAGAATAGAAGTTTTAGGGAAGAATGGACAGAGAAATAGGCATTCTTACCATATTTCTCAGATGTCAAACATGAACACATCTTGTTTGTAAGGAAACGGTTTCTGTTTGAAAATAATAACATATTTGACATCCTTATGAATCTAAGCATGGCACTTTCAAAAGTTACCTTTCCACCCAGACAGAGACTCGACCAATGAAGAACGTTTTAAGCTTCAACTGCTGGCTACTCGTCCGTTGCTTAACCCAACAACAGAAGTGCTTCCCTAAAAGCTTCCTGGGTTTAAATCTTCTCTTTTCAGAAAATGAAAATCTCAAATAATAGGGACAGAATACGAAAGTCCATTTTTGGCCCTGGTTGTAACCAAACACACTAAGACCTTCCAAGACACTGAGGTATTTAAGGAGTGCATTGTGACAGTATTGGAGGGTTTGGTATACCGACAAATCTATGGATAGCATAATTGCTAATTTGGCCTACCTCTTTATTTATATATATATAAATATATATATAGGAAGAAATAGGCTCCAACAAAGCCCTCTTGTTGTTAGTGAAGTCTAATTAAAATGAAGACAATTGTTGAAATGAATTACTTTCAGCACCATTTGCTGTCCACCTCTGTTTGATTATGCCAAAGCCGCTCCATAGCTGATGTCTGCCCGCTTGCCTTTTTTAGTTGACTTTCTCCTGCACTCCCTCTCCTCAATAATACGTTCATGATTTAAAAGGTGTCTGTCTCATGACATTGCAATACATTTGGGCTCCATTCTAAGGCTACAGAAAAACCCCATAGGCTACTACTCTTTCTACTGCAGGCTACATAGATCTAATTTATGTTAAATTAATTTGATGGAGCGTTGGTAGGGAGCCGCAGCGCTGCGTTTCTCCACCAGCCCCCCGGAGAGGAACGCTGGGAATGGAAAAATATACATATTTTGTGCCCCAGCCTTTGGAAAGTGGGCACTGTTTATCATGGGGCTGAATCAGTGCTCACCTAAATAGCTGTCATGAGAAGTTATCATTGTTTTTGGGAGGAATAATGTGAGGTGTTATGCGTTGTTGGAGGTGCGTCTTGGTCATTTTAGCTCGAAGAATGCAACCCTCATCAATCTGCCAATCCAGGTGACTGCCTAATCCTGCCTAATCATAGATGTAAATGTACAATCCCTATTAAATGGCATCTCCTAGTCATACATATTGGTCATTTAACTTTTACAATGATTTACCTTTTATTGTGGCAACTCCGACCGCAAGGCACTACAGAGTGTAGTGCGAACGGCCCAGTACATCACTGGGGCCAAGCTTCATGCTATCTAGGACCTCTATACCAGGCGGTGTCAGAGGAAGGCCCTAAAAATTGTCAAAGACTCCTGCCACCCTAGTCATAGACTGTTCTCTCTATTACCGCACAGCAAGCGGTATCGGAGCACCAAGTCTAGGTCCAAGAGGCGTCTAAATAGCTTCTACCCCCAAGTCATAAGACTCCTGAACACCTAATCAAATCGCTACCCAGACTATTTGCATTGCCCCAACCTCTCTCCCCCTCTTTTACACCACTGCTACTCTCTGTTATTATATAAGCATAGTCACTTTGATAACTCTACCTACATGTACATATTACCTCAACCAACCGGTGTCCCCGCACATTGACTCTGTACCGGTACCCCCTGTATATAGTCTCGCTATTGTTATTTTACTGCTGCTCTTTAATTACTTTTTACTTTTATTTCTTATTCTTATCCATCTTTTGTAAACTGCATTGTTGGTTAGGGGCTCGTAAGTAAGCATTTCACTGTTGTATTCGGCGCATGTGACTAATATTTTTCTATTTTATTCGAAACACAACCAGTCATTACGTTTTCGTCTGATTGTCAAACAATCACTTCAAATGGCTCCGTTCTAAGGCTACCCGTCCACAACACATTTCCAGCCTCCAAAAAGTGGTGAATGGAAAGAGACATCTGTTACACAAAACACCAAAAAGTGTAATGCCATTTTGGCAACAGAATTAATTGCTCCACTGCTGTCCGCGCGTCTCAGTGTCGGCCACTCATCTCTGCCTTGGCAAAATGTCAGTGTTCTCGTCGAACCACATCACATTTTGGAGCGTAAGCTATAGGCCTACCACCCGTTTTTCAAGTCCATTCGCAGACAGACAGACAGACAGACAGACAGACAGACAGACAGACAGACAGACAGACAGACAGACAGACAGACAGACAGACAGACAGACAGACAGACAGACAGACAGACAGACAGACAGACAGACAGACAGACAGACAGACAGACAGACAGACAGACAGACAGATCATTCACTGCCAGTTTCAGCAGTGCAGTTCAATCACACACAGTCACGTTGACCCGCAGGTGGGGACACTGGCTGGACCCCTCCTCATGCAGAAGCCAGAGTGAAATGAGTGGGAACAGTAGGTGAGTATATACTGTAGTGTAGAGTGGTAGGGAAGTATCTAGTGGCATAGACTAGAGGCCAGACACCAGCAGCAGTAACTAACAACACATTAACCTCCTGCAGAGCCAGACACTGGTGTGAAGGGATGGAGGATAGAGGATACTGGGTATTTCTTAATCAAATTACAAATTGAAGGCTTTGTGGTACATTAGCTGTGGACTTTCTATGTGAGATATATGGTGAAAAGAGAGTGAGTGTGTGGCTTGGAAAACTCTTTTTTTCCTTCTTTTAATTACGTTGGATCTAATGATGCAGAGAGTTGTGCTCTCATCATTAGAACACAATGTTTGTCTATTGTTTGGGTTTTCTCTTTCAGTAAAAAAATGACCCACTGCTGTCCTATGATATTTAACTTTTCCAACTTTTGCCAGCTATGGAATAGGACGTTTATCAGAAAAACAATAACGGGAGGAGAGAACGGAGGGTATAGGAGAGGCATGGCAACCAACATGACCAAGAAGTTGTCAGGACAGAGAGGAGAGGACGAGTGATGATTCATGAGAAACTGAGCTGCAGCCATTTTGTGAAAAAAGGTTACAGAAGTGTCAATGCAGCCAGGTACCATTTTATTACTGCTTAAGATCATTCACAAACACTTAATAGTGTAGCACATATGCATTAGCTGTGAATATGCATTCCATTTAGACCAAACAAAAATATAAACGCAACAGAGTGGGACAACATTCCACAATCAACAGCCTGATCAACTCTATGCGAAAGAGATGTGTTGCGCTGGTTTTCTGATCCAAACCCTACCTTTTTTTTTACTGTATTCCCAGTATTGTGAAATGATTTGGGCCTAATGAATGTATTTCAATTGACTGATTTCCTTATATGAAATGTAAGAGTAAAATCTTTGAAAATGTTGGGTTTATATTTTTATTCAGTGTAATAATGTGGTAGCCTAGATCACTCAAGGAATAGTGCAGCTTTTTTTAAATGTACAATACTCTCAATTGTTTTCCATTCTGTTCACTTCTTGATTAAGCAGTCATTACGGTAAAATATGATTTGTTGTTAATTGTAACGATATATAAGCGTTTTAATAAAATAAACGGAGCATAATACAAAACAAGAAACACTAACATCACACCGACATGAAACTGAAACAGAAACGCCTGGGGATGGAACCAAAGGGATTGACATATATAGGGAAGATAATCAGGGAAGGGATGGAGTCCAGGTGAGTCTGACGACACGCAGGTGCGCTTAACGATGGTGACAGGTGTGCGCCATAATGAGCAGCCTGGTGACCTAGAGACCGGAGAGGGAGCACATGTGACAATAATGATATACCTGGTAGATGGATAATGAATAAATTGATTTGTCTCTCTGTTTTCGACATCTTTATGAGTTGGCCTTGTTAGATGATGGTATGGATCACCACGTCCACTCTGTCCACTCTCATCCTCAGTTAATTTGCAAAAGTGACAACATGAAACAGAAACAAATGCAGTCAAATTCCAAAAGGTGGAATGTTATTAACATTTTTCATAATTAATGAACATCATTTTAAAAACCCGCTGAAAATACTGTGTTTTTGTGTCAAATGGTTTTGTTATGTTTCAGTCATCTGTGATGTACATAAAGTGTAATATTGGGATGCAAACTCAAAATGTAATACATTCCAACTCTATATCAGACATGGCACAGATGTCTTCTTTTTCTAAGCCCATAACCATACCATGTGTGTGAGGTGTATACTTGTTTAAAAGTAGATTTCTTTAAGACTTTCAAGAAACATTCTGTGTGACCCTGATTTATCCCACTGCAATAAAAATGTATGAAACAGGGAATCACCAGAGTCAATAACGCTGTGACCATAACGATTCCTCAGCTTGGCACAAAATTAGTCTGATAGTTATTATTAATCATTATTGTCATTATCTTTACTGGCATATGTTGCCATTTGACATCCTTGACTCAATGGGTCATTGTTGCTTGACCTTATTGGATTGTGAAGCTGCCGTTAAATCAGACAATTTTAGCATGTGAAATAGTATACCTATATGTGAGAGGTCAGTGAAAGGTAGAGTGCCTTCGAAAAGTATTCAGACCCCTTGACTTTTTCCACATTTTGTTACTTTACTGCCTTGTTCTAAAATGGGTTAAATAAATACGAAATCATCAGCAATGTACACACAATAGCCCATAATGACAAAGTGGAAAACTAGTTTACATTTTTTTATTTATTAAAAACCGACTTACCTTATTTACATATGTATTCAGACCCTTTTCTATGAGGCTCAAAATTGAGGTCAGGTGCATCCTGTTTCCATTGATCATCCTTGAGATGTTTCCACAACTTGATTGGAGTCCACCTGTGGTAAATTCAATTGATTGGACAAGATTTGGAAATGTACACCTGTCTATATAAGGTCCCATAGTTGACAGTGCATGTCAGAGCCCAGAACCCGATGGTCACTCTAGAGTTTCTCTGTGGAGATGGGAGAACCTTCCAGAAGGACAATCATCTCTGCAGCACTCCAGCAATCAGGCCTTTATGGTAGAGTGGCCAGACGTAAGACACTCTTCAGTAAAAGGCACATGACAGCCCGCTTGCACCTACAGATTCTCTGATCTGATGAAACCAAGATTGAACTCTTTGGCCTGAATACCAAGCATCACGTCTGGAGGAAACCTGGCACCATCCCTACGGTGAATCATGGTTGTGGCATGCTTTGGGGATGTTTTTCTACGTAAGGGACTGGGAGACTAGTCAGGAGGCAAAGATAATCGGAGCACAGTACAGAAAGTTTCTTGATGAGAACCTGCTCCAGATCGCTCAGGACCTCAGACTGGGATGAAGGTTCACCTTCCAACAGGACAACGACCCAAAGCACACAGCCAAGACATGCTCCCCTGACTGTCCAACCTGACAGAACTTGAGAGAAAATCTGCAGCAACACTCCCCATCCAACCTGACAGAACTTGAGAGGATCTGCAGAGAAGAATGGGAGAAACTTCCTAAAAACAGGTGTGCCAAGCTTGTAGAGTCATTCCCAAGAATATTTGATGCTGTAATCGTTGCCAAAGGTGCTTCAACAAAGTACTGAGTAAAGGGTTTGAATACTTATGTAAATGTAATATTTCAGTTTTTTATTTTTTATAAATTAGCAACCTGTTTTTGCTTTGTCATTATGGGGTATTGTGTGTAGATTGATGAGGTAAAAAACAATTTAATCAATTTTAGAATAAGGCTGTAACGTAACAAAATGTGGAAAAAGTCAAGGGGTCTGAATACTTTCTGAAGGCACTGTATGCCACCATATACCACGACCAAATGGTTGACTTAAGCCCCTTCACATAGGTTTACAGGTGGCTATAGACAGTGAAATAGCAGCTGAATCACTAGCGATAAAGAGCTTGCAAGAAATGCAATTCTCTATACTTGTGCACGTGACATTAAAACTTGAAACCTAAAGGTTAACCGTTCGTAATTAAAAACCAAGCACACTGATCATTCTTTCGTCGGAGAAGCAAACCGGGTCGCTTCTCTCATGTCGCGGCGGTAATGAATGTGGCATTGACTAATTGTTTTGATATGTGAGTACCTTTATTTAAGTGAATATAGTTGAGTTTGTCTTATGTTGTCTTATGTTGAGAGTTGACCCTATTATACACTAACTTTGGGGCGGCAGGTAATCTCGAGGTTAAAGGGGCCGGTAACCAAAAGGTTATTCGTTTGAATAAATCTGACGTTGTAACCCCAATTGCTCGAGGGATGCTGGAAAACATTGTGGACCGTGGCTCTGACCTCAGTTCTCTGCGGGTGTCTCAGGTAGTGTGAAATAGGACAAATAAAGCACCTGTGTAGTGTGTGGTTGCTAACTTCCCACCTGGTCTCAGAGAGATTCCCATTGTTACAGTAACTGCTTGGTAATCTCATTTGACATGGGGAAAGATTTATGAAGCGTTTGCACCTGTTATTTATACAATGTAACCAACAATGGGAGCCAGCCTATCTATACGTCAACTTAAGTGATAAAGTGATTTAACCTTTTGTTCCTATTCCCTCAGGGAAAGAACAGGTGAAAACTTTCCTGTGCTACAACCGCTTCACAAATATGCATCAGTACATCCTCCTCATATCATGCCCTACCTGGCTGTCACACAACACTTTCAAACCTCTTATTAGCTTAGGCAGTAAAACAACACATTTAAACAAGAGGACTGTGAATATATACTGCATTCAAGTCCCAGTCTATTCTCCTGAGACCCCACATTATTTATGTAATTGTTTGTGGTGAAAAAATTGTGGCATTCAGGTGTCCACGACAGAGGACATTTTTTGATCCGATCTTATTTAGCTATTATTTAATGTGAAAAAATTATTACACAGTCCTCCCGACTCACTTATCCTGAGATATTCACTTACTAGAAACAATTAGAATATCAAACTCACAAAAAGTATCATTAATAATTACACACACTTCTTTTGAAATGTGCAAATTTGGACGGCATCCATTTTTTTAACAACCAGGAAGATACAGTTGTTATGGTCACACCCCCACATGTCCTGTCATTAAAAAGCCCAGAATATCCTCTCAAGGGACAACATGATGTAATACAGTGGCTTGTATGGCCTCAGAAATACGGACCAAGAACCGATGTCCACTAGAGAGGACAAAAATGAATTACTGGGTCTCAGTAGGATATTATTCATGTCCCAGGAGACATCACTCCCCTAAGAGGCCAAGCCTTGCCTTCACTTAAACATGTAGTGTTTTGTGTTTACGATGCTCCTGCCCACTCTGGTTTATCAGTTAGGCTCAGAGGTGAGCTGGAGCGATGGCGCCCAGTGTCTTGACCCTGTATGCCAGTGTTACGCCTGTGCTGGTCTGTGTTTGGCTCCCAAACAGAATGAAGAGGCAGCAGCAGCTGTGTGTGCAGCGCTGCAGATGTAAATAGTGGTCAAAGATCCCCCTCCCACGGTACCTTGGGTAAATTAGCAGCCGATCGCTACCATCTGTTTCTGTACCACGCGGAGCTGAGTAGGACAGTGGCGGGTTACTCTGAGAACTGGGAGGGCTGCCAAGGCGGAGGTGTGGGCGATATAGCCGCACCGCTCAGAGGCGTACCTACCCACATCAAGTTCGTAAATTAAATTAGAGCAGAACTAGGGCACTCGTAAAAACAGAGCAGTGGACCCAGTATTGAGAGTTCTGGTGTAGAATACAGTATGCTCTTTGACTCAGAGTTCTACCATGCCATCACTAGCCGGCTATTACCCGGCTACTCAACCCTCAACCCTGAGGCTGATGCCAATATACATAAACATGGAACACTAGTCAATTTAATAATGTTTACATACGGCTTTACCACTTTCATATGCATATACTGTATTCTATTCTACTATATGTTAGTCAATGCCACTCCGACATTGCTCGTCCTAATATTTATATATTTCTTTATTCCATTCCATTCTACTTTTAGATGGTTGTATTTTTGTGAATTGTTAGATACTACTGCCCTGTTGGAGCTAGGAGCACAAGCATTTCACTACACCCACAATAAATCTGCTAAACATGTGTATGTGACCAGTACAATTTGATTTGGGAGGTGTAGAAACTGAGGAGTGAACTACTGTAAGCTGAAGCTTGACGTGAAGCTCATGGAGGCTGTGTTGTTTTGTCTCCTCCATTATCAGGAGGAGATACTGTCACCACAGTTCCTCCATGGCTGGGAGGGGAGTCAGTGTTGTTCAAACACGCGCATAACAGTTGCACATACACAGTCTGCTTACCCATGAATCCACCTGCCTTGTCTGAAGGGGATGTCTATTGATCCCGTCTGTTGTCTGGTCAACTTTGTTGCCGTGACTGGAGCACTATTGTTTTCCATAGCCATAAAGTACAGTGGAAATCAGTGTGCGTGTTGGGTCTACGCCTTCACTTAGCTTAAGCATACCTCTAGCCTCACCTCATCTCTCCCCAACTAAGCGAAACTGTCTCACCTTCTCATCTCTTTGAAAAGTGAAAAGTGGAACTCAAGAGTGTGTTTTCATCCCACTTCACCCCCTGCTTGCATTTACTCTATTGTAATTTCCTCAGCTCACTAAATTCATAATTATAAATCTACATACCCATTATTGCACCCCAAACAAACCAACAACCCGAGAGCGAAGACGGAGACGAATAAGTATGGCATAATTGGCTTTAGCTCATTTTCAATCCATCAGTATGTTCAATATGCTCCCCCGCCTCAGAGCAGAGGATAGAGATGGTTACTGGAGTCTAATAGGCCTCTGCTCATTTGATCTCTGTCCATTGGGAGCAAGCCCAACCTCGTCCATTTCTCTGTGGTCTGGCGTGTGTTTTGTCTCTGCCTATAGTTCTGCCTTGTTCCTCCTCACACAACCGGAGGTCACGGCAAGTCCTTCCTCACCCACAATTACCCCAAACCAACCTTGCTCTGCTTCTAGATGCCGGCAGATGTCCGGAACAGCGATTGTAATGATCTCACTCTAGTTCCGGCTGGGCCTGGGCTCTAAACAGACCTCCACAGTCCCTCTATTGGATTAGCCCGATCAGGGTGACGCATGACACCCCCCGTCTCTGTCCCTGCTCCCGTCCTCGCTCACAGAGGACCCACTCCACCAACAGATGGACCGTTCAGACAGGAAGTCCATTTGGAGCAGCACTAACGGATCCAATACGTCCCTCCCTCCCCCCTTCGTCTACCTTTGTCTGGTGCCGCTGGTGCATTGGCTCTTAGCATCACAGACCTTTATCATAGCAGATGTCTAGAGAGAGAGTGAGACCAGTGAACTGTTACTGGCCAGCGAAGTGTAGCGCCCCTCTCTCACACTCACACGCCACCACAAGACCACCCTGCTCTCGGTGTGGTGATATCATAGCGGTGCTGCCATGGAGACTGGTCCTCAGAGGCAGGTATTGGCTAATGAGTCTTTGTGGTTGAGATAGAGGGTTGAGAAAGAGCAGTGAGGAGAGGTGAGACAGGGCGTGGCGTCTGACCCATGCTTCATTATCCTGGCAGTCTGGGTCTTCGGTGGGTGGTGAGCTGTAACGGACGTTTGGCAGGCCAGCCCCTCCTCCTTGGCACAGAGACAGATAGACAACAGCCAGCTGGACTGTCTAAGAGCCCAGGGGAGGAGAGTCTCAAGACTATTGCTTACCTGTTGAATACAGTCCATACACTGGCACATTAAACACTAATATCTGAATCAGAATAACTTTTCCAAAGTACTTAATGCACTTTCTGTTCTGGAGGGTGTTCTAGACCAGAACACTGGTCATGACCTCTCTCTCTCTCTCTCTCTCTCTCTCTCTCTCTCTCTCTCTCTCTCTCTCTCTCTCTCTCTCTCTCTCTCTCTCTCTCTCTCTCTGTCTGTCTGTCTGTCTGTCTGTCTCTGTCTGTCTGTCCCCCTCTCCCTCTGATCAACAGATGGAATAGCCCAATTATATTACTGCTGACGTCCGCTTGGTCTACTCCACGCTCTCTGGCAGCTGTGCAAGAGAGAGGACAAGATAGAGAAGGAAAGAGAGGAGAGAGAGTAGAAGAGAGCCTCTTTAATTAGCATGAGCTCTGCAACACCGAGTGCTAACATCTGCTCGTATCAGCCTGTAGTGTGGAATGAAGAGCTCTTGAAGAGGGCCCACTCTCTCCGACTTTCCCAGAGTCAACAGCACTCTCCCTCCCCTCATCTCAGCTTGGTGAAATGGCCGCCAAGTTATTGAAGGGCACTGAGCTCTGAGCTAGGTCAAGTAGAGTGAGTCAGACAGACTCAGAGGGGAGTTCACACACTAAATGGTCTTGGTCAATGTCCAGGGCATGCCCCATGTGAGATGAATGTGTAGCACTTTATTTATTAAACCGGTTCTAGCTTTGACAGAGTGTCTGTATGTGGCATGCAAGGTATGTATGTTCTATTCACATGACACAAGAGCATTAATTTTCTGCACGGCACCAATCCTGGCCATTTACTTCCTATACTGTGTGTTTATTGTCCTGGTTCAGCAAAGATGGGTTAGTAGGTCGTTTGAGGTTTTTGTCTTATGCTTTGGTCAATCTTTCATTTTGTGCTTTTAACGAGGTGGTTTTACAAGCGTACTGTGTCTTTTGACTCTAAGTCTAACTCCAAGGAGAAGCCTCTGTGTTCAGAGCATCTCCTTGATCAGATTGTATCCATTCTGACACTCTTTTAAGGAGCAGCACTAACACTCTGCACATTCCATGGAGACAGATGAACGGGGTCTGGGAATCTGAGACGGCGGTAGGACGTTCCGTTATTGCCTGCTGGGAGTTTCACAAGCAGAGTTGGAATTTGTCACCTTCGTTTCTATCCAATTATAGTATTGCTGGTACCAGAATATGATACAATGTTGCTCACAAAGACCTCTTGGACTCCCTATACACTGCCTCGTTAACTAGGTTTGACTTTGCACACCATAAAGTGTTATCTGTCGATGGAGTGGTAGCCTACAGCGCTGTGACACACACAGCTTCTTGTTCTTCTGCAGAAAAGGGTCCTAATTTGTCTACTGTACATGGTGCCCCACAGTGTACCAGACAGCAGACCCAGTTCGCTCCTCTGTCTCCTCTCTCTCCTCTCTCTCACCTGTCTCCTCTCTCTCCCAGAGCCGACATGTAAACACAGACAGATTAGCATGCTTACATAAACTCCCTCACAGTTAGACATTCCTTGTAGACATTGCCCTTTTTCTCCCCTCCGCTCTCACTCTTTCTCCACCTGACACGTTCTTGTGTGTTTTACTTTTAACCCCTATCTTTTGTGAACTACTTGTTCAGAAGAAATATTTGAACTCTCTCTCTCTCTCGCCACGCCCTATAGTTAGCCTGTGTGGATGGCATCTCTTAGCACTTCTTGGGCTATAGTCTGAACTAGTCGGAGCGAGTGTATACTTTGGGACTGTGTTTGTTCTTATGGTGGTGACCATGGAACCATAGAGCTGAAAGAACAGTGATGAGTCACTCCTCTTAGAGAACGGCAGGAAGGATCAATCAGCTGCTGAGTCCCACTCAAGCACTGTTTGCTGTACCCACGTCCCTCCTTCCATACTCATTCATATCAGGCATTCAGTCGTTTCCTTTTTTATCCTGATCTTCATCCATGGGGTGAACCTTTTCTTGTTCCTCTTTTCTTTCCCTCTGGGTGATGAATGCTCATCTGAGAAGTGGGACTTGTGGAGAGATGTTACACAATCATAGCAATTCCGTAATGCACTGAAGATATGTGCTTTAGAAGCAGCTTCTTAAGGTAGTGAAAACGGTACTATGGCTGAGTATGTTTCAGCTGAATCTGTTTTCCATTTTAGACCACGTCAACTTTTCTTCTTCTTCTTTTCTTCTTCTTCTTTTCTTCTTCTTCTTCTTCTTCTTCTTCTTCTTCTTCTTCTTCTTCTTCTTCTTCTTCTTCTTCTTCTTCTTCTTCTTCTCTCACTGTATATCTGTGGTCAGTGCTATGTCTGACCCAGAGTCTAACCTCTTTGGTCCCATATGGCATACGGTACAGTAACTTACGTGCATACTGCAAGAGTCCCTGTGCTACGGGTCTACCAGAGCCAGCATCAATGTACAAGTGTGCACCTGCTCCTTCTCCGTGTCTCTCTCCACGGGTCTGGAGTCACGCTGGGATGTTGTGTTGGGATGTTGCCTGGCTGCTCACTGTGGCTATGGAGGAATAAACAGACCTCCTCTTTTTCTGCAGATTAATTGGTATTCTCTCTGTCTCTCTGTCGCTCTCCCGCCATCTCTCTCTCTTTCTGGCTCTACTATGTCTCTCGCTATTGCTCTGTCTGTTTCTATCTCTCCATCGATGTTTATTTCTGGTTTGTACGTATACCCAGAGCGACAGAGCACAATGCTGTATTTGTGAATTTTCTTTTAGGTCTATGAGTATGGATATTTGGTTCATTGGAAGACTCTGTGCAGCTAGAATAGTCTGCCGTGTTTCACCAGCCGAGCCATAGCCTCCAAACACAACATTATTCCAACAAATTGTCCTAAGTCATTTTTCATAATACCGCTGTGTAAAATCTACTTAACAACAAAGATATTCCGGGAGCCTTCCACTCATCCTCTTGCCTAGACTAGCAGGCTGGTGGAAGTGTTTTCTATATCGTTTTTTTCACGGTCCATTGTTTTGCTCGGCGAAGTGAATCAGCGATTTCATGAGCAATGCCCTGAGGATAAGAACGTTACTGATACTTATCAGCTGGGATGCCGAAGCCTCCCCTGCTGGGTATTGTTTTCAAATGCTGCCTGTACTCTTAATTAAATGTAAAGGCTTGAGACTAATAATACGTTTAAGTGTCTCTTTCTCCAGAAGGACATGTGGAACTCACGTGAAGTATTATGATTTCAAATCATTCTTACCTCGGGGAAAGAAAGAAAAAGGTCCTCCCCTCCATCTCTGAACTAATCCCTACTTTAACAGTAAGAGAAGCATGTAGAGAAAAATAGACAAATTGTTCATGGCATAATGATCGAGAGAGCCAGAGAAATTGCCTGCCTGATCTCGTTTCACAGGGGGAAAAAGGGAGGGAAAGAAACCTAGCACGCGGTGCACTGAGCACAGAGTACAAAGATATATGTCCCCTCTAGAAAACACAAACACTAGTGTTATGCGTCTACAGTGCTAGGAGTATGCACAGCCTCCGATGAATATTGAAGTGAGGAAAGAAAGTTTTCATTAGCATTCGCACAGACTTAGAGAGTGACTGTCGGGGAACGTTGGCATATCTCTATGACTATGATAGAGCTGTAGAGACATTGTACTGGCTCCCCTTTTTTATCTGTGCAAATAAGTAAACTAATGTAAACTAAAACCATAGGAAGATGTGCGTCAGTCTTTCACTGTCTTGTAGTGTAATAGAGCAGTATTGGCTTGCTTACTTCCGAGACAGTTGGCTCCCTTCAATCTGATCAAAGTTTAATTGGGTGCACCGACCACTCAAGGCCTCACTTCAGAATATTTGTTTATTCTAACATTATCGACCCCTCCCCTGCCAACCCCCGGAGGTTTATAATTGTGCAGCAAAGGATGTTCTGTTTTTTTCCCTTCTTTTTAATTCCCTGGCACACCAAGCAGAAACAGGATGATCTAATCCAGCACTTACACAGCAGCTCTCTTTATTAACTCTATGCAACCTCCCAGCTCCCTGGATGAGGATATTGCTGGGCCAGGCCTTTCTCTTTCTGCTTTGGCCCCAGATAGCTATTGATTGGGGATTGATTGGGTGGGCTCCTTGTTAAATATATGTTGAGATGAAGCTGGGGGCTGGTGCTAAATCTGCTGAGTCATACTGTATTTCACAGGCTCTCTGCCCATTGATGTGCTGTTGGATCTGGGCCTTCTGTAATTGGATCAGTCCATGGCCTCCAGCTCTGGGCCGGCTTAGGTTCAGCCATAGACATCATCCCAGGTTGTGGTAATAGGGTTGTGTACTGGAGAAAAGAAGGGACGGCGTTGGTAAAAAAAAAAAGGGGGTACTACCTTATTTTTAAAGATAATTTAAATAGCAAGCCTCCAGCATGAGATGTGCAGATGACAACATACAGCATTTGGACAATGGTTCAAGGTTACCATCCACATCACCAGAGTAAGAGCAACGGGGTCTGAGAGACAGCGACATAAGAGGAAGAAGAGTGGTAATTAAACATTTCCCTGCATTACCATTGTGTGATCGAGCATGAAATAGAAACCTAGTCCAAGCCATTGTCGCCCACAGAAAGAGATGACCCTTGACACTTAATTTACATGTCAGGTGACTTTACCTGACACGGTTAATTTAATTAAAATGAGGTAATTTAACGAGGGCATCTGCGGGCTGTAATTGGCAGATGAACCCAGCCAACCAGCTGGAAGGAAAATTGCGCCACAGTCACAGTAAGGTCACGTCTGACAATTATGCTTGCTTCTGTGGCACATTTGGAAATTGATGGGCATTAATCTGCTATTTTGTTAGTTGGAGAGTAGGGCTGTGTAGGGAGCCGCTGGTGGCTTCCACTGGTTTCCAGGGGAACAGTGTTTATAATGCCCATTTAGTCCATTTAGCCATGTGTCCCGTTAGCATTAGCATCCCATCTGTCTCAGTCTCCCCCGAGAGCACTGGGGGGTGTGTGTGTATAAGGGGGTGTTTGGCATTGGCTCAGTTCTCCAAAGCTGTTATGTGGGTTGTTGATGGTGGCATCTGACAGGCCTGTCTCTTGGGTCTGGAGGTGGCACTAAGGACCGCTGCACTAGCCTGCCCTCAAGGGATGCTGTAGGTCAGGGTTCATCAACTAGATTCAGCTGTGGGCTGATTTGTCTCTATTATGTGTGGTAATGTAAATCACTTGGAGCTGATTTCACTGGGCTTTTTTGCAGTATTTTATGTCCAACACAATTTCTTTTGTGTGTTAAAAGTGGTATTAAAACCACCAGCCGCCAGTTGGGGAACCCTGCTGTAGGTCCTCTTTATTGATAACCACCTAGTTCTGACACACACACACACACACACACACACACACACACACACACACACACACACACACACACACACACACACACACACACACACACACACACACACACACACACACACACACACACACACACACACACACACACACACACACACACACACACACACCTTTGTGGGAATGCAGTAGGTTTGATCATCTGTCTGAGGGAATATTTAATGCTGTCTGTGCTAAGGAACCGTCCTCAGGATAAGTCATTTCAGATGGTAGGGTTTTAGCTGTGAGTGAGGGCAGGGGGTGGAGAGAAGTGAGGAAAAGGACAGAGGATCCATTTCTATTTCTTATACTGCCTCTTGTTCATATCTTAAAGGGCAGAAATAAGTATGTGACAGGACTTTAGCAGGAAAATGATTTTATCCAATTAGCAGGTCGTTACATGACTGTGTGAAAGTGGATCAGTGTGTACTCTGGTATACTTTGTCCAGTTCCATTAAACACAACAGTAGAAGAGCTTTCTCTGTCTCCCTCACATTATTATAATAATAATAATATATGCCATTTAGCAGACGCTTTTATCCAAAGCGACTTACAGTCATGTGTGCATACATTCTACGTATGGGTGGTCCCGGGGATCGAACCCACTACCCTGGCGTTACAAGCGCCATGCTCTCCCAACTGAGCTACAGAAAACAGGAGGAATGAGGAATGATTTGGCAAGGTCTCTGGGAAGGTAAATGTGTTGCATTGACTGTGCTCAGCGTACTGCTGTAGTTGACTACCAGAGGTTTCTCACTCATTATAGTGAAGCAACTGCCCTGTGGAACCTGCTCCTATTCACTTTGCTTAACATTCTGCCCTTCCAGTCCAGGCTGCAGCGTTTCTCGAATGTCTGTTGCAGGAAACCTAGTCAATCTCAAAGGTGTTCTTTTCAATTGTACAACACACTGTCACTGCTACCGTTGACTGGCTATGATGGTCATTGTTATGGAGACTGTTCCACTTCTCAGTCAATTTGCTTTTCATTTCAAAACATTTGTCCAAAAGCCACTTTTTCAAAGTTTAAACCCATTTATTTGCCAAAAGTGACTCTTCTAAGAACATGAAGCCCACTATGGGGTTTCATATTGCAGGTATATCTGTGCCTTTGTTTGCACAGATGAGATTTCTCACCCTCTTTCAACAAGTAGACTAATGTGCTTGGAAACTTTGCAAATACGGCGGAAATTATATTTGTTATCGCCTCTCGATATTATGCCCAGCGGCATACAGCGGAGGTGTGGGATGCAGGGAGTTTAGGACTCAACGGGTCTGGTTTAATAGTGCTGTATTGTTGTCAAATCACAGCCCATCTCAGGGGACCCCTCTCTTTCACTCCAATAGAAGGCCTGTTTAAATATTTCATGCCAATAACCGCCGCCTATCCTATCGCTCCTCTCATCCCAAGCCGAGCGTCAGCCAGAGGACGGGGGTTTAATAAGGAGATAATGAATGATTAATTGAAAGGATATCAATTGTGTCTGCGTCAGGGTAGAGCTCCAGCAATGTACAACGTGTTGTCTCCTGGCGGTCGTCAAGGGCAACATAATGAGGCGTGTGCACTTGGACACAGTCTTTAAAGAGACTTCCCTAGATCTGCTGTTACGGTGAGAAGATAGCAGGAAAGGAGAACATCTTTTTCCATTCTAGAATCAGATAATCATACTCATAGCTGCCATAATATGTGTTGGTGGACGTGTAAAACTTCAGTTTAAATACTCAGATCTTTATCTTTGTTTCCATAGAACCAGTCTGATGAGATTGAATCAAACATTAGATGGTTGTAGTATTATCCTCAACCCAAATGTCACTTTCCTCTTCGCCAGGGCTGTATTGATGAACACAGGGAGTCTCATTAAGAGTTGGACAGGTCTTGTTTGCAGTTCTCCTCTAATCACTGATTAAGACATGAATCAGGGTAAGCCCAGAGGAGGCTGTCATTGATTAAGTAATCCAGTTAGGATGCAGATTGGCAGGACCGCAGGTCCATCCTCTTCCAGCCATATATCTACTGGCTCTCACTGCAGCAATATAGCATGAGAAATGTCTTCTCAATGAGCTTGGCATTTCTACTACATCAGCAGTCTTTGTGTGTGTGTGTGTGTGTGTGTGTGTGTGTGTGTGTGTGTGTGTGTGTGTGTGTGTGTGTGTGTGTGTGTGTGTGTGTGTGTGTGTGTGTGTGTGTGTGTGTGTGTGTGTGTGTGCGTGAGTGCATACATGCATGCTCTCAAGAATAATGGTTTGCTGGACAAAAGCCAATCTCCTGTCAAAGCCTCTCTATACCCCCAAAATCATTACTTTGTCATATTCCATTTTTCTGATTCTGAAAATGGGTCAACTTCTGTAGCCAAAGCACAGATTATTATTATTTTATTTTTTTGGCTCCCACTGATTGAGATTTGCAGCTCAGCAGTGCCCCTCTGAAGGGTAGTGTTATAGGTTATAGAAGTTTAGTGGATATCAGAGTATGAATTTAGTAGACCTAGTCTACTCACGCTTTGGCCAGCTGCCATTTCACTCCATTTAAATCATTGAGCACTACTTGGAGCCCCATTGTCAGTCTGCTAAACAGCCCTCAAAATGTCCTATTGCAGGTACTTCAATGATGTTTGTTATTGTCTGTGCACACAGGAAAAACAGGTTTGCTTTTATTGGTCCAAAGTGTCAGTTCCTCTCCTCTGCCCCTCACCTCTCATCCCCTCTCATATCTGCCTGTCGTTGTTTACAGCATTCTGAAATTAATTAGGCGTTTAATGGGTCATTTACCGGCAGCCGATATAGATACCACCTTGTACTTCTTGACTTGTGAAGGACTTGTCAGGGGACATAAAATACACATGCTCTACCAGGGCACAGTATCCACTGGACTCACAGCCCCAGCCCTCCCGCCTTCCCTTTTATGATCGCCTCTCTGACTGTCCAGACCGATTAATCAAGCCTCTACTTCCCGACCTAGCTCACCCTGACCAGCTCACTGTCTCTCATGCCAACCCTGCGGTAGGGACAGGTTAGAGGATAGTGAGAAGAAGCTAACGCTAACAGACAGAGACACACTGCTCTGCTCCCTTTAACCATATACACCCCAGTGCTGTGCTAGTGGCATCAAGCTAGCAGCCATGCTAACAGACACAGCCATGACAATGCAGGACAGGTTAGTGTTCCAGGCAGACTAGAAATGGACAGGTTACACATCGCTACATGCCATAGCGCTTGAGTGAGCTGTAGTGTTCTGTTACTTGCCTGCAGACACTGGCACTATGTGGTAGGTTGCGTTAACTAGGAATGCCGAATACATTTCAGACATGGATCCTGTGATAGTCAAATCACACAGACACCCACCACATGTCAGGGTCAAGGATCAAGGGTTATACTAACTTAAACCTGCAAACATAACTCCTACTCTTTGGACAAAAGACTTGTTGACTGGTTATACAAACAGACTCCAGCCTATGTCAAAACATTTAACACACATGTACTACCTGGCACAGATATTCCATCTATGGCATAGTGAAAAACTATGCACCTCTGGTTAAGATAGCGTTATCAAGGTCTAAGTCTGATCCAAGTGGTATTCCTTCGTCATTGCAACAACGTTTGTATAGTTGATATACAGTATACCCCATTACAATTGCCCAGTAGGGTATGTCTCTAGCAGGACTTTCTACTGAAACTCAATGAGGAAAACATTGATGATGTAAGACCAACATTATGCTTAAGCGCTCTAAAACAAGTGTGCTTTACATAGAACAAGTGATTACCCCCAAGCTAAAACACAAGGAACACTAGAAACAATAGCCCAATAACATTAGCCTACTTTATTGAAGCCGAAAACGTGTAGGTGTTTGGGTGTATGTGTGGGTATATTTGTGTGTGTGTACAGTCATATACATGAGAGGGAGGTGTGAGTGTGCTGGTTCTGAGCGATTAGTGCTTTTTGAGGTCGGTTCGATTATTAAAATATAATCACGTTTTTCAATTTTAAAAAATGAAATAATAATCTTAACATTAAATATACTATGCATTATGTGGGTTGAATGCAGAATAAAACAGTCCCATGATGGTAGTGACTGCCCATTGCTGCTTATCACTTATTAACCATCATTTATTCACATTACTTTAATACAATATTTCAGTTGTTGTGTATATTAGATTTGTTTTATTTGATGACTTTATTATTTAATTCCAAGTCATCATCTCATCTTTATAAAGCTGCTGACAAAATCACTATTTTGTAGTTTTTCAACAACTGCATACTTTTATGATGGCTGAATACCAACTATCAGTCATGTATTTTCAGATAGCGGTATCTCGCGAAGCAACAGCTGCTCTCCATATCACCTCACGATCGCACATTCTTCTCTCTTCCGTAGCAGGCGTGAAAGAAACACAGACCCAACAAATAGATGCGCAATGGATTATGGTCATTGTAGTTAATTATCACGTTTTATGCTCTAAACTATATAGAATATTGGCTTGTTGGAAAATACAACTCCCTACTTCATCGCACAGTTCAGGCTGGATCTAATTCATCTCTAGAGAGATGTCCATGTTATTTAGCTCACAAAATGTTTTAATTTTTTTAAATTCAAATACTTGAACCAACTTTGGTCAATTAGCTTGGCTCCTGTGTGTCTGTGTGGTCCCTATCCAGCCAGGCCCTGCTTGGCTCCTGTGTGTCTGTGTGGTCCCTATCCAGCCAGGCCCTGCTTGGCTCCTGTGTGTCTGTGTGGTCCCTTTCCAGTCAGGTCCTGCTTGGCTCTTGTGTGTCTGTGTGGTCCCTATCCAGCCAGGCCCTGCTTGGCTCTTGTGTGTCTGTGTGGTCCCCATCCAGCCAGGACCTGCTTGGCTCCTGTGTGTCTGTGTGGTCCCTATCAAGCCAGGCCCTGCTTGGCTCCTGTGTGTCTGTGTGGTCCCTTTCCAGCCAGGTCCTGCTTGGCTCTTGTGTGTCTGTGTGGTCCATATCCAGCCAGGCCCTGCTTGGCTCTTGTGTGTCTGTGTGGTCCCTATCCAGCCAGGACCTGCTTGGCTCCTGTGTGTCTGTGTGGTCCCTATCAAGCCAGGCCCTGCTTGGCTACTGTGTGTCTGTGTGGTCCCATTCCAGCCAGGTCCTGCTTGGCTCTTGTGTGTCTGTGTGGTCCATATCCAGCCAGGCCCTGCTTGGCTCTTGTGTGTCTGTGTGGTCCCTATCCAGCCAGGACCTGCTTGGCTCCTGTGTGTCTGTGTGGTCCCTATCCAGCCAGGCCCTGCTTGGCTCCTGTGTGTCTGTGTGGTCCCTATCAAGCCAGGCCCTGCTTGGCTCCTGTGTGTCTGTGTGGTCCCTATCAAGCCAGGCCCTGCTTGGCTCCTGTGTGTCTGTGTGGTCCCTATCAAGCCAGGCCCTGCTTGGCTCCTGTGTGTCTGTGTGGTCCCTATCAAGCCAGGCCCTGCTTGGCTCCTGTGTGTCTGTGTGGTCCCTATCAAGCCAGGCCCTGCTCAGCTCTTGTGTGTCCCCACTATTGTTCCCACTCTGTCTCTGTTTGTGTTTGTTTTCTTCGGGGTGTTTGGAGCATACGCTGATAAAAAGCCGCTCAGCGTCTGACTCAAACAGGCTTTGTTCATCTGCCACTTCCTCATTAATTAAGTTTTCCTCCCTTCTCTCTTCCCCTCTGCCCCCCCCCGCTGTTCTTCTCCTCTGGTCCTCTTCTCTCGCTCTCTCTCACTCCCCCTCTCTCTCATTCCCTTTCTCATTTTTGTCTACAGCAGCTCATGCGGGAGCGACAGCAGATGGCCAGCCGTCCCTTTGCCTCGGTTGCCGTGGCGCTGGATGTAAGCGTCGGCCAGGAACAGGAAGAGCTGCTGCAGGGGCAGGTGGAGGTGGGTACCTAACACATCTCATTAGCATATTGTTGTCCACCGCGATGGTGATATCGTGGAATACAGGCTTGGCACCGAGATCGCCCACAGTATCCTCTGTTGTGTGTAGACACTGGAGCGTGGGTGTGAGAAAGCAGGGTTTCATGACTTGAAATGCAAAACATATGTGGCCAACTTAAACAAATACTGAAGGCACTGTAGGAATTCACACAACAAAGAACATATCAAGAGGTTAGCGTGGCCATATCCGGAAAAGCTAGTTTGTTAAGAAATATGAACATTCTGAAAACCAATTCCTTTTCTTGCTGTGTCCCCAATAACATGGGTTAGGTCCTTTCATGTTATCCTTTTCAGCACCGTTCCAGCAACTATGGTGGATTCATAACCAACCCAGCGCAGTACAGCTCGGCTAATCTTGGCTCGGCTAGTCTCAGTAGTATAAAAAGGGTAGAACTAGTTTGCCTCCTATATATGACTTCCTGAATTGTGTTCCCACACACCCGCTATGGGTATTGCGTATGATCTGATAATCTACCTCTGAAAATCCTTAGTGGTTTTGTGAGTTTTCCAGGTCTTTGCTTCATAAAAGATTTACCGGCTCTACCACAAATCTCTGTAACAGCTGCCGCCTGCCGGCCAGTCCACATCCGGCTTTAATGGAATTGATAGTGAGTGTCAGGGGGGGCAAAGTATGCTCTGATAATGCATTATTCCTGGTATACCTATTAATATAGTAGATGGTAGTATTATACTGCATGGGCACATAACCTATGTTAGCAGTAAGCCCTTAGAGGAGTGTTTTCCCCCATAGCTAACAGCATTCATCGGTGTCCAACCCAAAATAGTGTTTGTTGTTATTTTCCTGTTTCTCCCATTTTGAGCTCCTGAAGGTGAAAAACATTGAAATGGAACGGTATCTTCACGTAAAGGTTAATTAAGTAACATCTGGTGTTGCTCCACAGAGACTAATTAGCATAATTGCATAGTAAATAAGAAAATTGTGTACAACAGTGTACTTGCGGGAAAATAAGTGGATTCATAATCGGATTTCATACATCATTTACACAGTTACTGTGTAAAAGCAAGTTCTGGACCTGTGTTTTTATGTACAGGTGTATTTTGGCCAAAGCCATTTGCAAAAGGTGCACAGGAGGGCTTTTCAAATGTTTACTCTGCATTTTGATATGCTGATGACATTTTACTAGCAGCGAAAAGCGTGGAATTGGATTAAAGTCCCAAAAACTAGAAACGGGGCTGCAGGAAGGGTACATACAGCATATCAAAAAATGACTGGATGCAGTGTTGTGTTTGTATTTAATGGACATACACGTGAGGAGGTTGGCACATGTTGCCTTACCTGTCCTCTGAACAGATGGATAACACAGTGGCTTAAGCCCTTTCTCAATGACCATGAGTGGAGCAGTTAGCTAATGTGCGCTAAGTGGAGGTTTTTCACACAGCTTCTAGGCGCTGGTAAAACTGTATTTCACACACTGTTCTGAATTATGCTATTCAGAACATGCGAGATGAACTTAAGAGTGTTTCAAAGATATTCCCTTTCCTGAGAATCTTCAAAGAACCAGCTGCAATTATTGACATCTGGTAAAAGTCAGGCAAACGAGCGACCGTCTGTTATTTACTCAGAGAAATACAGTACACCATTTTTGTTTCAAAACCGGCATCTGGTTAAGATGAACAAGACAGCGGTCATTGGAGGCATGAATTACTAACATATGTATTGGTTTAACATCATCTATGTGCCTGCAAATTGTCTCTAAATGGTTGCAGAAAATCAGACAAGTATGCAATGAAAAACCGCACAAACATAAGTTATTTCCTAATGTCATCAGAGTGGTCTATGGAAGACAAGCGATCTAAAGTAGAGACTATGAACGAGTAATGTAAGTAATGTGGCTTGTCATTATAAAGACAGACAATAGCGGTATCAACAGAAGACAATCAAACCAAATCGAACATCCAGTGTTGGGTATTTTGCCTTGGCCTGGGTCTGTAGTATTGAGGAGACGCCTTGCCCTGTGATCCAGGTACATCAAAGTGGAGAGATTCATTGCGTAGGTGTGTAGCCTGAGGCCAAAGGTGATTAAAATAGGTCCTGGGCTCCAATCATTTCTCCCCTACCCTCCCCTGCCGTTGATAAAGGATGTCTGGAGCAGTTATTATTCATCGGTGACCTGAGGGCTCTTTAGTCCCCAGACTGCTGTAAAACCGGCCTGTTAGACCACACCAGATTGGACCTGACAGGTAGCTTACTAAAACACCCACAGCCCTTACACACACACACACAAACACCACACCTAGATCCTGTTCATTGTCTCTGAACTGGAGTGAACGGCATGGAAATGGAAGTGGTACACAAATACCACACAGAATAAAACAGCTGGGTTGAGTTCCTGCACTTACTCAGTAAAAAACAATCTAATCAAATTGTATTGGTCACATACACGTGATTAGCAGATGTTATTGCAGGTGTAGCGGAATGCTTGTGCTTCTAGCTACGACAGTGCAGTAATATCTAACAAGTAATATCTAACAAATTACACAACATATACCTAATACACACAAATCCAAGTAGGAATGAATTAAGACTATATACATATGGACGAGCATTGTCAGAGCGGAACGGGCTAAGATATAGTAGAATAGTATAGAAACAGTACAGTTGAAGTCGGAAGTTTACATACACTTAGGTTGGAGTCATTAAAATGTGTTTTTCAACCACTCCACAAATGTCTTGATAACAAACTATAGTTTTGGCAAGTCGGTTAGGACATCTACTTTGTGCATGACGCAAGTCAGTTTTCCAACAATTGTTTACAGTAAAATTATTTCACTTGTAATTCACTGTATCACAATTCTGGTGGGTCAGAAGTTTACAAACTAAGTTGACCGTGCCTTTAAACAGCTTGGAAAATTCCAGAAAATTATGTCATGGCTTTAAGAGCTTCTGATAGGCTAATTGACATGATTTGAGTCAATTGGAGGTGTACCTGTAGATGTATATCAAGGCCTACCTTCAAACTCAGTGCCTCTTTGCTTGACATGGGAAAATCAAAAGAAATCAGCCAAAAATTGTAGACCTCCACAAGTCTGGTTCATCCTTAGGAGCAATTTCCAAATGCCTGAAGCTACCACGTTAATCTGTACAAACAATAGTACGCAAATATAAACGCCATGGGACCACGCAGTCATCATACCGCTCAGGAAGGAGACGCGTTTTATCTCCTAGAGATGAACGTACTTTGGTGCGAAAAGTGCAAATTAATCCCAGAACAACAGCAAAGGACCTTATGAAGATGCTGGAGAAAACTGGTACAAAAATATCTATATCCACAGTAAAAACGAGTCCTATATCGACATAACCTGAAAGGCAGCTCAGCAAGGAAGAAGACACTGCTCCAATCCAGCCTTAAAAAAGACAGATTACGGTTTGCAACTGCACATGGAGACAAAGATTATGAAACAAAAATAGAACTGTTTGGCCATAATGACCATCACTATGTTTTGAGGAAAATGGGGGAGACTTGCAAGCCAAAGAACACCATCCCAAATGTGATGCACAGGGATGGCAGCATCATGTTGAGGGGTGGTTTGCTGCAGGATGGACTGGTGCACTTCACAAAATAGATGGCATCATGAGGTAGGAAAATTACGTGGATATACTGAAGCAACATCTCAAGACATCAGTCAGGAAGTTAAAACTTGGTCGCAAATGGGTCTTCCAAATGGACATTGACCCCAAGCATACTTCCAAAGTAGTGGAAAAATGGCTTCAGGACAATAAAGTTAAGGTATTGGAGTGGCCATCACAAAGCCCTGACCTCAATCCCATAGAAAATTTGTGGGCGGAATTGAAAAAGTGTGTGTGAGCAAGGAGGCCTACAAATCTGACTCAGTTACACCCGCTCTGTCAGGAGGAATGGGCCAAACTTCACCGAACTTATTGTGGGAAGCTTGTGGAAGGCTACCCGTAAAGTTTGACCCAATTTAAACAATTTAAAGGTAATGCTACCAAATACTAATTGGCTGTATGTAAACTTCTGAGCCACTAGGAATGTGATGAATTAAATCAAATCTGAAATAGATGATTCTCTCTACTATTATTCTGGCATTTCACATTCTTAAAACGAAGTGGTGATCCTAACTGACCTAAGACGGGGACTTTTTACTAGGATTAAATGGCAGGAATTGTAAAAAATGAGTTTAAATGTACTTGGATAAGGTGTATGTCATCTTCCAGTTGTATATACATATGAGATGAGTAATGCCAGATATGTAAACATTAAGTGACTAAGATACCGTAGAATAGTATAGAATACAGTATATACAAATGCGCTGAGTAATGCCAGATATGTAAACATTCCTTAAATTGGCCAGTAATTCCTAGTCTATGCTTATAGGCAGCAGCCTCTAATGTGATAGTGATGGTTGTTTAACAGTCAGATGGCCTCTCGGTCCCAGCGTTGATGCACCTGTACTGTCCTCGCTTTCTGGATGATAGCGGGGTGAACAGGCAGTGGCTCGGGTGGTTGATGTCCTTGATGATCTTTTTGGCCTTCCTGTGACAACAGGAAGATAGGGGGGTGCACCCTAGTAGCACGCCACACAAGCGTTGTCAAGAGTTGAACGACATACGCACAAAGACAACCAGTTTTATTCTAAGGGGAAAAGACCCCAGTCTTGAGCCTATAATAACCATAACCAGTGAACTACCCATCTCGGAGGTAGATCACCCCCCCTCCCCCTCCTCTAAATCTAATCACGGTGCTCCAAATGACTGGGCCACAGAATAAAACAAGAGGTAACTCATCAGCATCAATCACGTACCTACCAGATCCATAACATCCACGTAGCGTCGTAAAGCTGATGAGCCTACAGGAACGAGCATCTGTAAGACGCCCGGACACATCTCGCCTTCCATCCCAGAGTGATATATGGCGCCGGGGGTTTTCATAATGCTATTTAAAGGGGAGAAATGAATCAATTTTCATATCTAATGTTTTAATGCGCTGTATTTATTTTCCAATCTTGGGGATTTAATGTGCTGGGGCGGAGGGTAATGAAAGGAGCAGCGAGGAGATAAAGAATATTTATGACACCTGGGAGAAATGGGCTGTGTTTGGAGCCTTTTACTTGTGTGTTTTATCAGCACCCACAAAGCCAATGATCTCATCAGAGAGAGAACAAGGGGAGAACACAGATGGAATAAACCTACATCTGGAGCTACACGTAGAAATACATGAAAGCACCAACAAAAACACACATTTACACACTCACACACCTTCCATCATTGTCAATTATTAATTGTACATACAGTACCAGTCAAAGGTTTGGACACACCCACTCATTCAAAAGATTTGTATTTGTGCTATTTTCTACATTGTACAATAGTAGTGAAGACATCAAAACTATGAAATAACACATATGGAATCATGTAGTAACCCAAAATGTATTAAACAAGAATTGTAGATTTCATTTGCCGGGTGGCGATGTGGATGTGGTGGTTTAAACACCAACATTGTGTGAGAGAGGCTTCATAGCTATGATCCTTTCCATATAAAATTACCCATGAGCACCAGCATGTGAACTTCATAAGAGCATGTCAAATTGGGTGTCAAATGAAAGCTTTGTTGCATGTTGAAAGGAAGACATGGTGGGGGGGTGCTAGAGAGCATGCTATGGAATATATGGATTGTTAGAACTCTGCTCAATTGTTAAACAAATTCATATTGCTCTTAATCTCTCACAACCTATAATTTCAGACATTGTCTGACGAGGAAAAGGCACCAAAATAGGCGGCGCTAAACAAGATAATTTGGACGAGACAGACAACAGACCAATGCCAACATCGCTGACCCACAAGTAGTTAGCTGAAGATGCTAGCTCCCAAGAGCTCCTTACAGAACCCACTCAGAGTGACCTACTGGCCACTATAAACTCATGAAGGTGGACACAAGGTTGGCTCATATCTCAAAGAGTATTGGGACTTTGACAGAAACTGTGAAGGCAATCAAGGGCAGGGTGCATGAGGTCGAGCAGATGACAATCGATCACGAGGCCAGGCTACAGGACATTGAGAAACAGTGCAAAATGACAACAAAGCCCTGAAAGCTTGACTGGAAATGCTCAAATCGCATTCTGAGAAATGGAGACCCACTGAATTTGTATCGGAACTGATACCGGCACTGCTGGGGATGTAACACAAAACGCCCTTCCTGATCGGCCGAGCACATAGATTACAAGCAACAATGCCAGCCAAGGGAGCACTACCAAGGCCATTCATCGCACAGCTGCACTACCCTTTATACCTGGGATCTCATCCACAAGCTGTCAAGTCAACAGTTCCCCCTTAACTACAAAGGAGCAAGGATGTCTTTCTACCCAGATCTTACTTTAGAGGTAAGGAACCAACGGAAAGAGTATGATGAGCTGTACAATTAATGCAGGGCGGCCAGCATCCGATATGGATTGCTCTTCCCAGCCCGGTCCAAGGTGACTGGCTAGGGATCAACACGTATGTTTTACACCCCAAAATATGCCGAACTGTTCTTGGCAAGCAAGCGCCCTGTCTAAGAATCCAGAACTGCTGCGTCAGCCGCCTATGTGGCCAAATACAGGCCAGAAATGTTATTGTTTATTTAGCACTGTTCAGCCTATCATGTTTTATTCCCACTCACCCCCCTAATGTGAGAGTTAAGTGTTATTATTTTTAAAAAGAACTTGTCATAGAGACGGAAACGCCCCTTTCTGACCCAAAGGTATAAAACATGTGAATTATGAATTTACAAAGCAGACTCAGTGACCACGTGCTACAGCCAAGGTCAGAGTTAGTCGCAACCCCAAAACGCAACACGAGGTTGAAGAAGACAAAGGAACCTTTTAACAATCTATGCTATGGATGAGCTATGTCTAAGGGGGTGAATTCAAGCAGGACCACCCGGTTACCACACTCAAAGGAATCGTGTGTCTGAACTGCTTTCATTCCTATACTGGAGCCCTGAGCTACATGTAGGGACGGACTGGGAATGAAAAATGTCCCAGGACTTTTTGACTCTGACCGGCCCACCACCCCCTCAGCGATACACCACCACCCACAGAACCCACGCCACACTTTATGTTAACAAGATTACTGAACAATATTTATAACAATAACTTTAGTAAAATCGATGTAAAATAGAACAAGGGGAATGTGTTGCTCTTAGGAGGAGGCTGGCTGGAAGGAGCACATATTGGCACAATGGCACTGGCAGCAAGGTGGCAAGAATCTCTGTAACCATTTGACCAGTAAAATAAATAATACAGGAAGACATGTGTTGGTGAAAAGACCGGTGAGTAGCCAAACCATAGAATGATATAAAAATATACATATTTCCTACCTCAGATTAGCAATTTCTGCAGCAGCTCACTTCTCTCAGCAATGCCATCTATAACCAGGTAACTGTCCAGGTTCGTTAAAACATCTCGCTCAGTAGCCATGAGCATAAAAGCCTCCAGGTGCTGTTGAGATAGAGTGCTCCTGAGCCTACTCTTGATGAATTTCAGAGTAGAGAAGCTCCACTCACAAGCTACCTGGATTACTGACAGGGTAAATAGAAACTTGTAAGCAAGGCCCAGGATGTGGTATGCGTCGGTCAATAGGTTGTACTGACTAAGAATACGGTAGCAACACACTGGACAGTCACCATCTCCACCTCATCTTCATTTCCTTCAGGTTCATGATCCTCCATAGTCCTGGGTGTTTGTTCTTCAAATCCCGATTGTTTTAACCTAGTCCACTGTTCTGCCAGACTCATGAGCTCACTCTGTAAATTGGCTACCGTTGCTCTGCTGTCAAATTTGATCAAACATTTGCTTAGTTCTTGAAGGGCTGTCTGTGGAAGGTCACTGGCACTGGATGGTAGCTGACTACATTTTTAGGGTCCAGAAGAGCCATGTCGGCATACAAAGTGCCATTACTCAGAAATCGCAGATGGAGGCTATCTATAACTGTATCCAGAATTTGATTATGGACACCAATCCCGTATGCACTCTCTGCCCCAGTAAAATATTCATCTTGTGCCATAGTTTTCTTCTTTCGAGCCCTTTTTGTTGGCTGAGTGGTCTCTAACTCCAGCTCTGTTTCCTCATCCCATTCCTGCAACTTCCTGTTGGCCCACTGAACAAATGTGTCTGCAGCTGCCTTGATTTCTTTCAAAATCTCTTGCCATTCCTTTCAGCTGCTCCTCTATAGACACAAACATACGATGCGCAGACAGAATGTCCATTCCACTTGTTTGAAGATATTTTGAGACTGGTGATGTGACCTGAAATTTTCTGAGTAATGTCTGAGCTGTAAGTATTGTTTCATACTTCAGCAACCCCTCAATGTATCCTTGTGCCTTGACCTGTGCCCCCAAAAACCTTTTTTAAGGCACTGTCTTTAGCCCACCAGCTTGTCTCTCCAATTGGAGCAAGACTTCTGTGTCTTAGGTCCTTGCTCTCCTTTTCCCAAAATGTTCATCCTCTGGTAGGATTCACAGAAGAACACAGCTATGTTGTTAATGAGAGAAAAAAGTGACCCACTTGCCAAGATACTCTCTGTTGTGTCTGCCAAAACAATGTTCACAATGTGTGCATAGCACCACACATGCACTTGATTGGTGGACATTGCAGAGAGCAGGGCAGAGAAACCTTTATTCTGGCCTTACTGGAGGCTCCATCAGTGGAAATGCCAATGCACTTGCTGATGTCAAGCTTCATGTTTTCCAGTACTTCACTCCGTACCTGGAGGAAGTATTGTCCGGTGGATGCCTCGCATTTCACCACAGCCACAAGCCTCATGGATGACGTTCGTCACATATCTGACTATGACAGAGCTTTGGTCTTGTGTTGTAATGTCCTGCGTAGTGGAAATCTGAACCTAAAACATACCAGGTTCCTGGAGTTCACTTGCTATGGTGGCCTGCATTGTGTGTTGGATGGTGGTAATCGTGTTGATAATAGAGTAATTAGAGAGGCTCTGCCCCCTCTTGACCCAGACTCATGCAGTTATTTTTGCTTTTCTCTATGCAGGCAGTGAGATATTCTTTCATACACAGGTTGTGCTTTCCCAGCAGAATGATCATCTCTAAAACGTTGCCATGGTCAATGCTGCTGTCATCTAGCGTATAAGCTGCTTCAGACTGCATGCCTCTGTCGCTCAGACCTCTCTTGCTTATGACTTTAACAACATCTATAATGCGCTCTAGCACTTGCCTTCTTCTGCGCACTTGCTCTCAATGAGCAGACATCTGAATGCCGATGACCAGGCTCTAAAAATGACCTTTGGAGGACCTTAGCAAGTAGGCCTCAGCATAACCTCTATGCATAATGCTCCTCCAATCCATGTCCATGTTTCAGTCTGCCATTCCATTCATGAATGGGCTGTTCTCTGTAGGCTTTGAAATGCAATACAAGTGAAGCAGAATAAAGCATGGTTGTCTTCACTGTATGATAGCCACTTCCTGTTGGTCCCATCACAAAAGAAAACCTTCTGCACCACAGACTTTTCACTTTTGTTGGGGGTGGAAACTAAAAAACATATCTAGGTCCCCTGACTTTGGCCTCTTAATATAAAAGCAAATGGGTTGACAGTGGCATCCTGGCTCTGGCACATTCTACATCTGTCCACTGCAGATGCACTATTCTCAACCTGGATGAGTAATTAGTATAAATTAATATATTAATTTATTATAACATTAAATAAAAAGTATAATGTTACTATAATAGTATAATGTTAGTATAATGTTAATATATTCATTATGTAATGTTAGTATATATATATACTTTCATATAATAGTATACTATATACCACTAGTATAATATTAATTCCAATTGGACAATACAGAAGTTTTAAGAAATACACAACCAACATTTATAATTTGTGTAAGTTTTGTTCCGTCATTAAATCCTTGTGGAAGAAAAATAATCTACATTGGTGGTTAGTCTCTAATTTGTTAAATGCTAAGTACTAACTTATCAATAATCATAACCATTCATGCATAACAATGAGTTCAACATTTCGAAAGTTTGCTGTAGCATGTCAACCTTTTTTTAATGTCCCGCCCCATCCAGGCTGTGATTGGTCGGTTCACGAAAAGTGACATTGACGAGCGCTTGTTTCAACAAAAGGCACGATATAGCTAAATAGCCAGCTAGCCAAACCCAAACATTGCTTATCTTATCCCTATTGTCTTCTATCTTACTGCTTCAGCTGCAAAACCTTGACTAACAGTTGAACTAGAATCACTGGGCTCAATGGGCTGCTCTCTCTCCTCTCTGCTGCCAGTGCCTTCAGGCTCGCTAGGCTGAGATGATTGACTGCTAACGGCGCCAAATTAATAATTTGTTATTTAAAACAATTTGGCTGCATCAGCCTCAAGGGACTTCAACCTCTTCCCTCTGAGCTCTTCAGCACCATCTTTATGTTTGTTGTCTTTTTGTTTGTCCATCTTGCTCCACTCCAATATTTATTCAAATGTCACCACTTAACAACAATGGGAAAGGGGCGGGTCCCAGGTGAAGTTAGAATGGACTGGACCAAAAGTAATTGGCTGGGAGAGAGAGGCTGACAGATTTAATACCCAACCACAGTGGCAGTGGGCCAGCAGCCCACTCGCCTGGGCCAGTCGGACACATAGCACGTGGTTATTTTTATTTAAGCGGGGGCTGGGGTTATTTATATTTTGTGTTGCATCAGACCCAATTGTCAAAACTCCCAATGCTCCAGCTGGCCAGTCCGTCATTGGCTACATGGCTGACTGTACTCAGAAGACCCCATTCAGAATAAGGGCGAGGAAACAGACCACTAAGAGAAAGGACACTGTCATAATGTGGACAATCAGAGAGTTACACCCGGTAACCAAAGATGTGCCGTCATCAGAGGAGAAGTTGAACCCGGTCCACGAAGACACCCCATCGGAGATCTTCGACAAGTAATTACATCATTATATTCTGAACCATAAGAGCGGCAGTTCGGGGCAAGGTGTTAGGGCTAAACTAAGCATAGTTTACAAATGTATCCATGTGTGCTTTTCTCTTGTGCACTCTTTCTTTTTCTCTCTTTTTAAATCCCCATTTTGTGTCATATGTGTCATACTGTTCTAATCAATGGCCTAGACTGTGTGTTTTTGTATGTGTATCTTATATTATCATTTTAGCTTGTTAGTAAATAAATCATCAACTCAATTGGTGTGGTACGGCCTCATTTAGTGGGACTCGGGTTTGTGCAGATTCCCAGATTATGAGACGTTCAGGTTGAGACTGTAGAGGAAATTAATTCATTAGTGACTGTTGTAAAATTGATATTCTGATATTCTTGAGTTAATTTGGGAAATGGAAACTCAATAAAAACAAACTTTCCCATGGTGCCCCAGGTTACTGAGTTAATGATTACCTGAATCATTTAATCACGTAATTATAAACAGTTAATGATTTGATAAATAGCAGTCGTCACATTAATCAATACAATGTCATGACACCTTATACAGCTCATTGAGTGTGGTCTTAGTGCCAGCATCGGTTTGTGGTGGTAAATAGACGGCTACGAATAATAGTTCGATAGATAGATGAGAACTCTCTTGGTAGATAGAATACCTCATGATAAGTGTAGACCATACTATCTCAGGCGAGCAGAACCTTGAGACTTCTTTAATATTTGACATTGCGCACCAGCAGTTATTGACAAATAGACACACACCCCCGTCCCTCGTCTTACCAGACGCCAGACAGCTCTATATTATCTGTGTCTTTGTTCACCTACGTCTCGGTGAAACATAAGATTTTACAGTTTTTACTCTCCCGCTGGTAGGATAGTCTTAATCTTAGATCGTCTAGTTTGTTTTCCAATGATTGCGCATTGGCCAATAGTATGGAGGGAAGTAGTGGTTTAGCTACTCGTCAGCTAATTCTTACATGGCACCCCGCCCTCCTCCCCCTTTTTCTCCATCTTTTCTTCATGCTGATGACGGGGATTTGGGCCTTGTCAATATATCCTTTGCATCAGACTCATTAAATAAAAAATCTTTGTCCCTTTGTGAATAATCCCTGTTCTCATGTGCTCTTTTTGGTCATAAGAGATGGTAGCAGTAACAATATGTACAAAATGAGTTACAAAAAATGCAAAAATAAATAAATAATTAGTATATTTGGTTAGGAGCCCGTAAATCGGCAGCCATCCCTTCTGGCGCCATTATATTATATCAATCTAAGCTCGCCATACACTGTGTACTGGTGGGAAATGGGGACAATTCAGCAGTGAAAAATCTTCCTGGATGGTATTCTGCTTTCAGTTTCTGGTAGAAACCTATCGTACTGCTCTGTCTCTCTCTCTCACTCACCCCATAGCAGTTTGTTTAGTTGGAAACAGCAGGTGGGGACGTTTTTCCTTGTTGGAGAAATGTTGCTTGTCCCAGCGTAAACTTTGAGTTGTAAGCTCCTCTGTTGAGCTTCTTCTTTCAAAGGGAGAAATACTGTAAGAACGAACAATGCAGAGTTTGTTCTTGGCCGATGTGGAATCTTTTCTGTTAAATGTACTTAGTGTTACCCTTTTGGACGGAATTAATTATTTCCCTCAATATTTCAGTCACCAGTTCACAGGCCTTCCATCTAACTGTGGTAAGCCTGCCGTGTCATATTATGCTACGCTAGCCTGTCACAGTACTGCATTTCAAACACGTTTCCTCCTTTACTCTAAAATGCCTCCCAGATCCAAGCCCCATAAAGGGCTCACATGAAACGTCCAAAAATAACGCCTTCAGTCCACTGCCTTCTCTGGAGGACCTGCACAGTGTTCACCCCTGCTTTACAAGCTCCTCTACAGTCAACCTACAAGTCAGCCAGGGAGAGGCTCTGAGAGGATCAGTGAGACGTGTAAGACGAGCCGACCCATCCATCCCCCATACCCTCTGCATTTCTTCACATATCCCTCCCTTGCCTCACTCCTCCTCCGGAGTGTAATGGTTAGCCTGTCTCTTCTCCGGCTGTCTCCGATTTAGCTGACCCATCAAACGGTCACATTAAGTCTGAAACATTGGATAGATTATTTTCATAACGCTTGGCTTTGTGTTTGAGGCGAGAACAGGACAGAACAGATCTGATTTACACCGCCGGCCTGAGCTGGGTACCAGATGTACTGCTGTTCCGTTGTTAGCGGATGTAGAGAGAGTGATAAAATGGAATATGTGGACTGTTCTGACAATGCAGCAAGTGTCAAACAGAATCACCTATTAGCACAAGGACAACAACATGTCATTCTGCTAATGGCTGTGCAATTGACACTGTCTTTGTGATAAGAGGAAAAGTCAATAGGCTCTGTCATTGTGTAGTGAGGCTGGGCAGGTTGACATTGACTCACACGTCAAATAAAATAAAATTGTATTTGTCACATACGCCGAATACAACAGGTGTAGACTTTACCATGAAATGCTTACTTATGAACACTTTCCCAACCATGCAGATTTTAAAAAAGTTTGAAAATTAGCACAAAATCGTAAATACCTACCACAATAAAATAACAATAATAAGGCTATATGCAAAGAGTACTGGTAAATAATCACCTAGCTGTGGGAACAAGTTAGTTGAGGTGATTGGGGGTAATATGTACATGTAGGTAGAGTAGGGGTAATAGTGATTAGGCAATCATGATAGTTAATAAACAGAGTAATATATAATATAATATATGCAGCAGCGTGTGTGTACAGTCATGTGTGCATGTGTGGGTGGTGGGTCGAACCCACTACCCTGGCGTACAAGCGCCATGTGTGAGCTACAGAAGAGTGCAGCGTGTGTGTGTGTGTGTGTGTGTGTGTGTGTGTGTGTGTGTGTGTGTGTGTGTGTGTGTGTGTGTGTGTGTGTGTGTGTGTGTGTGTGTGTGTGTGTGTGTGTGTGTGTGTGTGTGTGTGTGTGTGTGTGTGTGTGTGTGTGAGCATATGTAGTGTGTGTGTATGTGTGTGTTGGAGTGTCAGTGTAGTATGTGTGAGTGTGTGGGTAGAGTCCAGTGAGTGTGCATAGAGTTCAAGAGAGTTCGTGGGAAAAAAAGAGGGTCAATGCAAATAGTCCAGGTAGCCATTTCCTTAACTGTTCAGCAGTCTTATGGCTTGTGGGTAAAAGCTGTTCAGGAGCCTTTTGGTCCCAGACTTGGTGCTCCGGTTCCGCTTGCCGTGAGTTAGCAGAGAGAACAGTCTATGACTTGGGTGGCTGGATTATTTTGACAATTTGTAGGGCCTTCCTCTGACACCGCCTGGTATAGAGGTCCTGGATGGCAGGGAACTTGGCCCCATTGGTGTACTGCGCCGTACGCACTACCCTCTGTAGCACCTTGCGGTCGGATGCCAAGGAGTTGCCATACCAAGCGGTGATGCAGCCAGTCAAGATGCTCTCAATGGTGCAGCTGTATCATTTTGGGGGGATAAAGAAGGCCTATGCTAAATCTTTTCAGCCTTGCGGTCGGATGCCAAGGAGTTACTATACCAAGCAGTGATGGAGCTAGTCAATATGATCTCAATGGTGCAGCTGTAGAACGTCTGGGGGATCTGATGGCCTATGCTAAATCTTTTCAGCCACCTGAGAGGGAAGAGGTGTTGTTGTGCCCTCTTCACGACTGTGTTGATGTTTTTGGATCATGATAGGTTCTTAGTGATGTGGACACTGGGGAACTTGAAGCTCTCGATACCGCTCCACAACATGTCCTTCAATGTGAATAGGGGCATGCTTGGCTCTCCTTTTCCTGTAGTCCACGATCAGCTCCTTTGTCTTGCTAATGTTGAGCGAGAAGTTGTTGTACTGGCACCACACTGGCACCTTCCTATAGGATGTCTCATTGTTGTCAGTGATCAGGCCTACCACGTCATGTTGTCTGCAAACTTAGTGATGGTGTTGGAGTTGTGGAGGGGACTAAGCTGTGTTGAAGGTCAGCATGGCGGATGTGTTGTTGCCTATTCTCACCATCTGGGGGTGGCCCATCTGGAAATGCAGGATCCAATTAGAGAGGGAAGTGTTTAATCCCAGTGTCTTTAGCGTAGTGATGAGCTGTAGTCAATGAACAGCATTCTCACCTAGGTGTTCCTCTTGTCCAGGTGGGAAAGTGTGATGTGCAATAGAGATTGCATCATCTTTGGATCTGCTGAGTCGGTATGTGAATTGGAGTGTGTCCAGGGTGTCACAGTGTGTCCAGGGTGTCATGGATGATGGTGTTGATGTGAGCCATGACCAGCCTTTCAAAGCATTGCATCGGCTACCGGGAGCATGATCACACATGATCAGCACTGAACGGTGCTCTCATGCATTGTTCAGTGCTGCTTGCCTCAAAGCAAGCATAGACTGGGCAACTCCTGGCTGGGTTTCCTTTTGTAATCCGTGATAGTTTGCATGCCAAGCCACATCCGATGAGTGTCAGAGCCGGTGCAGTAGGATTCGATCTTAGTCCTGTATTGACGCTTTCCTTGTTTGATAGTTCGTTGGAGGCCGTAGCTGGATTTCTTATAAGCGTCCGGATTAGTATCCAGCTCTTGAAAGCGGCAGCTCTAGCATTTAGCTCTGTGTGGATGTTGCTGGTAATCCATGGCTTTCGGTTAGGATATGTATTTACAGTCACTGTGGGGACGACGTCGTAGATAAACCTATAAACAGTAGAACCTCTGGGACTCGAGGGGCCCCCATTCTGACTGCAAAATTCTAGCAATGTAATTAATATATTTCATATATGCTGTCCCTAAAATCGTCATTGTCTTGTGTTCATGAAGGTGTTAACCTCTCTGGGATATGTGGGACGGTAGCGTCCCACCTCGCCAACAGCCAGTGAAATTGCAGGGCGCCAAATTTAAAACATACAAGTATTTTACACCATTTTAAAGATAAACTTGTTGTAAATCCAGCCACAGTGTCCGATTTCAAAAAGGCTTTACGATGAAAGCACACCAAATAATTATGTTAGGTCAGTACCGAGTCACAGAAAGCAGAAATAGAGATAAAATGAATCACTAACCTTTGATATTCTTCATCAGATGACACTCATAGGACTTAATGTTACACAATACATGTATGTTTTGTTCGATTAAGTTCATATTTATATCCAAAAATCTCAGTTTACATTGGCGCGTTACATTCAGTAATGTTTTGCTTCCAAAACATACCGTGATTTTGCAGAGAGCCACATCGATAAGAGCGTCTGCTAAATGACTTAAATGTAAATGTAAATCAATGTACAGAAATACTCATCATAAATGTTGCTGAAAATACAAGTGTTATGCATGGAACTTCAGATAAACTTCTCCTTAACTTCTTGGATATAGGGGGCGCTATTTTAATTTTTGGGTGAAAAACGTTCCCGTTTTAAACAAGATATTTTGTCACGAAAGGATGCTCGACTATGGATATAATTTACAGTTTTGGAAACAAAACACTCGTTTCCAAAACTGCAAAGATATTGTCTGTGAGTGCCACCGAACTGATGTTACAGATAAAAATTCAATCAGGAAGTGCTGCATTTTTTGAAACCGCCTCATGCCAATGACTCCTTATATGGCTGTGAATGGGCCACGAATGAGCTTAGGCTTTCTGTCGCTTCCCCAAGGTGTCGACAGCATTGTGACGTATTTGTAGGCATATCATTGGAAGATTGACCATGAGAGACTACATCTACCAGGTGGTCGCTTGGTGTCCTCCGTCACAATTATTGCGTAATCTCCAGCTGCAGTATTCTTCCGTTTGCTTCTGATGAGAAGCCAACTGCCATCACTGATAGATTATCGAATAGATATGTGAAAAACACCTTGAGGGTTGATTCTAAACAAAGTTTGCCATGTTTCTGTCAATATTATGGAGCTAATTTTGAAGAAAGTTTGCCGTTGTAAGTGACTACATTTTCCGGTCTTTTTCTTAGCCAAACGTGATGAACAAAACGGAGCTATTTCGTCTACACAAATAATATTTTTGGAAAAAAATAACATTTGCTATCTAACTGAGAGTCTCGTCATTGAAAACATCCAAAGTTCTTCAAAGGTAAATTATTTTATTTGAATGCTTTTCTTGTTTTTGTGAAAATGTTGCCTGCTGAATGCTAGGCTTAATGCTATGCTAGGCTATCAATACTCTTACACAAATGCTTTTGTAGCTTTGGTTGAAAAGCATATTTTGAAAATCTGAGATGACAGTGTTGTTAACAAAAGGCTAAGCTTGTGTTTGAATATATTTATTTCATTTAATTTGCGATTTTCATGAATAGGAAACGTTGCGTTATGGTAATGAGCTTGAGGCTATGATTAGGCTCCCGGATACGGGATTGCTCGTCGCTAGAGGTTAATGCAACCGCTGTGTCAGATTTCAAAAAAACTTTACCGAAAAAGCCAAGTCAAGCATGTTTTAGAACACAGCAACATGCCAGTTGCGGGTGCCTCCTGTTACAGAGTAACCAAAACATCCACTCCAACCTATGGAAAAGAATAGAATAGAATAGAAAATATTAGGATTATTTTCCCACAGGAAGAAATTACACGTGTTATACAGAAGAGGATAATGCATGTTATAAATGTATCTATAAATGGTAATGCGTATTATGTAATATTGACATACAGTACCTTTGGTTGTAGTGTGTAATAGTATCTGGTTTTCTCTTTATTGTGTCTCAGTCACTGGCAACTGTTGGGTGCATGATGCTCATGACAGAAAGGTTCCATCTGGCCTTGCATTGGTATAGTGTGAGTTTTGTCTTGTCATTCTTCAGCACCGTTGTGGAGTACAACGGCTGTGCAATTGCCTTATTTTGCGCAGAGCGAGCTCACATATCGCTTTGTTCATGGTACCTACTAGGCTTGTTTTATTTGCTAGCAACTTGTTCGCCAATGACAATGAAGTGAAGAAATTGTCCACGCTGACATTTCTCCACTTGCCAGCGTAAGGTCCCACAAGCCTCATCACCACATTCTCCGACACGCGCTCACCTGCTGCCCGTTGTAGTTTTTCCCAAAACAGTACCGTCCCCACCGTTTCATTTGGTGGTGGTGTGGGCACCTGCTCAGTACATACTGTTCTGACTTTTTTGTGCTTAGGCCTCGGAGGGGTAGGTTCAGGCTGAGGCTCATAATCAGAAGAATAATCATCAGAGATGTCATGATTTATTTATTTTTTATTCCCCACCATCTAAGTAGTTTTCATTCAGATCTTGTAGCAGCGCTAATGCAGCATGTGCATCCATTCCTCTTCGTCTTCTTGCCACTGTAAATTATACTATAGACAAGGGTAGACTGATAAGACTGCTTGGATTTGGTGCACTAATATAGGGTACAAATCACTTTGAGATTAATAATCAGAATATGCCAATACAATCGAATGTCCCGCCCTGTTCTTCATTCACAGTTGGTGATTATATAATTATGCCCTACAGTCGGGAGAAGGAGGGGCAACGTGGGAAAACCATTCAAATAATGACATGCTCTCATAAAACTGGTTATAACTCCAGTTCTGTTTTTGATATCACGATTCTAACCACGGTAGTGTGTTTTTATCTAGGAAAATGAAAGGATGGAGCAGGGCATGACTTTAAAAATGGCAGAGTAATAAAATAAATAAATTCATGATCAGTCAAAAGGACTGCTTTAGCTGTTCTAGTGAGTTCCCATTGCATGATGCCTAATATCACCTAACCCTAACCCATGGATTGCCAAAGTTATTTCATCCAGTACAACGTTATTGCCAAACTCTACTTGGATGGTTATATGTGTATCTCTGTGTATCTTTCAATGATACTCAGTGCCGCTCGATCCAGCGTAAGCCTGATGTGTTCAACCATTGATGCATATGAATCTGTTCCTGAGTAGACCTCCATCTCCATTTTATTGCCTGTACGGTCATCACATGCAATCAGCCTACGGTGGAACTGCTATTAGCAGATGGAGCACAATAGTCCTGTGGATCAGGGGTTATTGTTTGATTGCTTCTAAGTCCTGCATTAATCAGTCCATTAGCTTGCGCTAGCTGCTGTTGTGTGCTTACAGCAGGGCCATGTCAACAAGGTGGAACTAATGGGTCTATGCGTGCAGGCAGGGTTATGACAGATATGGTGGGTATAACGATTGACGTCAACTGTTCTGAGCTCTCAAGAAGAGCAGTAAACACAGGAAGTGGTGCTCGTGCGTCACTCATGTAACCTTTGAGACACAACGTGGGAGATTTTGGTTATGCAGATTATGTGGTGCTGTTATCCAAATAGACCACATTGGTTGAATAATCAGATTAAAGGGCCCTTTTGACACTAGGGCTGCTTGTCAAAAACTGTTCATTGAGCATGCATGGCATATCATATTTCCTTTATCACTCGGACTGTACTAACTTTATTGTCCTCCATTTGATTGAATCCCCTTGGTCTTCATTAAATCCAAACACATTTGGCATGAAAACCTTGTCACAATTGCTGGCTTGAATAACACTTCACAGACTGAAATGCCATTCTCTCATTTGTGAGGAGATTTGAAGGCTGAGGCTGAGGCCAATGCTCTGAAGTAGGGTAGACAAACACACTTTCATTCAAGCCTTCTTGGATTTGCAATCTCTTATCAAGGCCCTATTGATTACTGTGCTGTTCTTGATGTGGCCAGATTACGAGATACAGTTGAAGTCGAAAGTTTACATACACTTAGGTTTTTCAACCAATCCACAGATTTCTTGTTAACAAACTATAGTTTTAGCAAGTCGGTTAGGACGTCTACTTTGTGCATGACACAAGTAATTTTTCCAACAATAGTTTACAGTCAGATTATTTCACTGTATCACAATTCCAGTCAGAAGTTTACATGCACTAAGTTGATGGCTAAGTCATGGCTTTAGAAGAAGCTTCTGACATCTAATTGACATCATTTGAGTCAATTGGAGGTGTACCTGTGGATGTATTTCAAGGCCTACCTTCAAACTCAGTGCCTCTTTGCTTGACATCATGGGAAAATCTAAATAAATCAGCCAAGACCTCAGAAAAAAATGTCTAGACCTCCACAAGTCTGGTTCATGCTTGGGAGCAATTTACAAACACCTGAAGCTACCACACTCATCTATTCAAACACTAGTTTGCAAGTATAAACACCATGGGACCACGCAGCTGTCATACCGCTCAGGAAGGAGAAAAGTGCAAATCAATCCCAGATCAACAGCAAAGGACCTTGTGAAGATGCTGGAGGAAACATGTACAAAAGTATCTATATCCACAGTAAAACGAGTCCTATGTCGACATAACCTGAAAGGCCGCTCAGCAAGGAAAATACCACTGCTCCAAACCCGCCATAAAAAGCAAGACTACAGTTTGCAACTGCACATACTTTTTGGAGAAATGTCCTCTGGTATGATGAAACGAAAATAGAACTGTTTGACCATCGTTATATTTGGAGGAAAAAGGGGGAGATTTGCAAGCCGAAGAAAACCCTTCCATCCGTGAAGCACGGGGGTGGCAGCATCATGTTGTGGGGGTGCTTTGCTGCAGGAGGGACTGGTGCATTTCACAAAAAATAAATTATGTGTATATATTGAAGCAACATTTCAAGACATCAGTCAGGAAATTAAGGCTTGCTCGCAAATGGGTCTTCCAAATGGACAATGACCCCAAGCATACTTTCAAAGTTGTTTCAAAATGGCTTAAGGACAACAAAGTCAAGGTATTGGAGTGGCCATCACAAAGCCCTGACCTCAATCCTATAGAAAATGTGTGGGCAGAACTGAAAAAGCATGTGCGAGCAAGGAGGCCTACATCCTGACTCAGTTACACCAGCTCTGTCAGGAGGAATGGGCCAAAATTCACCCAACTAATTGTGGGAAACTTGTGGAATGCTACCCGTAACATTTTACCCAAGTTAAACAATTTAAAGGCAATGCTACCAAATACTTATTGAGTGTATGTAAACTTCTCACCCACTGGGAATGGGATGAAATAAATGAAAGCTGAAATAAATAATCTCTACTATTATTCTGACATTTCACATTCTTAAAATGAAGTACTGATCCTAACTGACCTAAAACAGGGCATTTTTACAAGGATTAAATGTCAGGAATTGTGTAAAACTGAGTTTAAATGTTTTTTTGGCTAAGGTGTATATTAACTTCCGCCTTCAACTGTACATGAACATGGCATTTATAGCTAGCTAGTAGAGAGCTTCGTTTAGAAAGATCCTGTCGTACTGAATTAGATTTTTTTTTAATACAAAGCGTGCAAAGTAAGACATGGTGTCAGAGTAAAAGCACTAAAAGATGGATTTTACTGTTCCTTCACCTCGAATGGACGGGGGGTCTATAAATTTACCCGATGCATGGCGTAAGTTCAAATTGCATGTGGAGCTAATGTTCACATGTCCTCTGAGGGAAAGAGGAGAAGAGGAAAAGTGCAGCTAACTGCTCCTGTGTATCGGTGAAAAAGAGAGATATTTACAACACATGGACACTTACCGAGGCTGAATCAAATGTACTGAAAACATACTATGATTGTTTTGAATCATATGTTTTGCTAAAGACCAATACGTTTTCGCTAGGTACAAATTCCATTAAAAAGTACATGAAGCTAGCAAATTGTTTGAACAGTTTGTGACTGAGCTGCGTCTGCTTGTGAAAAAACAGAGACACAGACCCCAAAACGCCCCAAAACGTGGATATTGTGGATAAAAAGTGCATGGCGAACAGAGAATGGCCCAGCTAAAGGCTAACAATGTACTAAATGTAATCACTTTGCTAAATTGTGCAGAGCTTACCGTGGGAAAACAGTACACACAGTGAGTGAAGATGCTGATGAACTGCTTATTGATTCAGTAACACAGAAAAGTCATATCAGAGACAGAGCAAGACTTTGTTGACATTGAGATAGGAGCACAAGGCACATAGCTAAAGTTCAAACTATACACTGTTGCACAAGTAAACATTATTCCTCTGAATAAGTGCCGCAGCTTGACATCTGCGTGTGAGCTACAGCCGACCACACGGAGACTGACTGGTTATAGTGGTGAACAGCTCCCAGTAAAAGGCACATGCACACTTTCAAATGTAAATACAAAGAAAGTGACATGTTGGACTTTTACATTTTTGACACTCAAGCACCTGCAGTGCTGATGTTTTTACAGGAATAGGACTATTCCCAGGAGAATATACCATTCATTTTGACACAACCCCTGTGTTCTACCTACATAGAAAGATTCCCCTTGCTCTCCGTGCCTGTCTGAAGAAAGAGTAGGAGAGCATGGAGCAATCTGATATCGTCACAAGGATACAGAGCCAACAGATTGGGTAAACACATTTGTGGTGGTGGAGAAACCACGCACAGGTAAGCTCAGAGTACGTCTCGACACAAGAGACTTGAACAAGGCTATCAAATGCCCCCATTACCCCTTACCGACGCTAGATGGCATCACAGACAAGCTAGTGGGAGCACGCTACTTCAGTGCTACTGGACAATCAAGCTCACAGAAGAGTAATTTAAGCTCACAATGTTGAACACACCGTTTGGACACTACAGGTTTCGTCGCCTGTCTTTTGGAATTATCTCAGCCCAAAATGAGTTTCAGCGAAAGATCAACGAGGTGTACGAAGGCCTCGACGGAGTTGTGGAAATTGTGGATGACATCCTTGTCTATGGTCAAACCAAAGAGGAACACGACAGAAACCTCCATGCAATGCTGCAAATGTCCCGCGAGAGAGGAGTCTGGCTCTATCTGGAGAACAGTACAGTCGGAGCTTCAGAGGTCAGCTACTTCGGACATCTTCTCACAGTGAATGGAATCAAGAGAGTTCCACAGAAGATCTTAGCCATGAAGGAAATCGAGCCACTTAGAACCGCGCAGAGCTGGAAACAATGGTTGGCATGGGCAACTACTTAGCCAAGTTCGCACCCAGCCTCTCCAATGCTAATGTACTGCTGTGTCAGCTGCTAAAGCAGTCCAGTGAGTTCCTCTGGGACAAGCAACACGACATTGCTTTCCAGAAAGTTAAATGCTTGATAACGAGAACCAGGACCAATCATTGCCTACTACGACCCCAACAAATAGCTCAGACTCCAAGTTGATGACTCGAAGTATGGAATAGGTGCAGTGCTACTGCAAGAAGGAAAGCCCATAGGCTACACTTCCAAATCTCAGACAGACTGTGAAATCAACTACGCTCAAATCAAAAAGGAGCTGTACGCCATTCTGTTTAGATGTAAACGTTTCCATCAGTACGTCTATGGACCACAAGTCATAGAGGAATCCGACCACAAGCCCCTTGAGTCAATCGTGAGGAAACCAAGGCTACAGATAATGATCCTTCAACTACAAAAATACAACTTCACAATCACTCACCGTCCAGGCTAAGACATCCCTGTCGCAGACAGCAACTTACTAGTTTGTGAGACAAAACTGAAGGAGAGCCAAGCAGAAACAGAAAATGACACACAACTCACATAGCTGAGGAACGTCATACAGGATGGATGGCCTGAGGAGAGGACAAAATGCCCTCCGAGCATCTCATAGTTCTGGAACCATTGTGATAAACTATCACAGATCGACGGAATCATTTTCAAAGGAGAGAAAATCATCATTCCTACCAGTCTCAGAGACAAGATTTTGACTTAAGATCCCTACTGGACACATGGGTATAGAAAAGTGCAAACAGAGAGCATTGGATATTTTATTTTGGCCACGAATGTGCAAACAAAAAGAGGACATTGTTGGTAAATGCCCCACCGGTCTTGAACGACTCCCCTCAAACATTAAAGAATCAATGTTACCTCACTGTATCTCAGACCGACCCTGGCAGGGCGTGGCAACCGATCTGTTCACCTGGAACAACGAGGATTACATCATAACAGTGGACTGCTACAGCAGATACTTCGAAGTCAACAAGCTTCACCGCACCACATCTGCAGCTGTGATCCACAAGCTGAAAGCAGCCTTTGCCAGGCATGGCATTGTAGAGACTTTAATATCTGACAATGGCCCCTGTTACAAATCAAAGGAGTTTGAATCTTTCACAAAAGCATGGGAGTTCACACATGTCACCACAAGCCCACATTACCTTTAAAGTAATGGCCTTGCTGAAAAATATGTGCAGACACTCATGGACAAAGCAAAAGCAGACAAGAGAGACTCCTACATCAGTTTTGTTGAATACCGCAACACTCCAGTTGACAACTTCAAATCACCAGCCCAGCTGTTGATGAGCCGCGGGCTTCGCTCAAACCTTCCCAGCACCAACCAGCAGCTGTGACCGGAGGTCGTCAGCTACATGGAAATGCATGCAAAACGTGCACAGAGACAACAACAGCAAAAACGATACTACGTCAGGTCAGCTAGACCACTGGCACCACTGAACGATGCAGAGTCAGTTAGAATCCAGGAGCATGGCTACTGGAAACCAGCAGTCGTCATTCAGCGAATTGACACTGAATATTAATATGTGTCAACATACTGAATTGTAATTGGTTGCATTATACTGTCGTATCATTCTGCGCTATGATTGGTTAAAACCACTCAGGCCATGAGGTCATTACTTCAGTTTATCATGGCCGGAGACACATGAACATGCCAGTTATAGCTAGCTAATAACGAGCTTAGAAAGATCCTGTTGTACTGCATTGTATTATTTTGTACAAAGCCTGCAAAAGAAGAAAAAAAGTTATTGCTGTTGGTGTGATCACCAAGGACTAACTGTGAGTGTGAGAGAGAGAACAGTGTGAGTGTGAGTCAATTTTTGGGGGGGCTTTCTCCATCCATTCTTATCCCCTCCATCGACAGTGAGTTTAGTGTGGCTCTTTTGTGTTTACGCTGAATTGCTTTTTAGGGTATAGCCCATGAGACTATTAGAAAACCCTCGACGGCTATGGTATACATTTTCTTTACCGAATAAATTAACAGTTTTTAGGAAAGAATCCTCTCGAGTGAGGACAAATATACAGTTTATGGGGCTGCATTTCTACATGACTTGGCATGTAGTCATTTTGTTTCCACCTTGCGATGCCTGTGCAGCATATAATCAGCAAACTCATGAGAGGAATAAACAAATGTGGTGTTAGTTTCCACATTTTGTTTTGGGGCTGTGTTGTGTTTACCGGTACAGGTGTATGACTACGCATGAGCTCACCAATTCTTTCCTCATCAGGATATCTATTCTTCTCTATTAAGACTTTTTCTTATTTCTTAATGATAGGTGTTTATTTGTTTCCCCTCAGCTTGTAATCAATATCTGTGTGTTCTGAAAGAAGTAAAAATCAATAGTGAATTTGGAGCAAACATTCTGAAATAATGGCCTTTCTACCGTTATGGAGCATGGGAGCCTCTCTCGCCTCCTCAGCCGACACTGAAGCACATCTGAGGTCTCAGAAAACACATTAATCATACCCATTAATAGTGAGGGGGGAAAAAATGAAAGATATACTCCACCTCTCGAATTAAGAATCAAAAAAATGTTTGGCTTTCATGAAGCATTAGAGAGATGATTAATTTGTTGTCTGTGGATGAGAGGGGCTGCAGAATAGCCTCTTTGTCCCCTCAGCTCTGATTACAATGGAAATTTGCAGCAGCCTTTGTGGCCGGGTAGACAAATTGTTTTTAAATATCTATCTGCAGTGGCTAATGAATCCGTCTACCGAGACGGCGCTCTGGTACTCTGACTTGGGTGTCGACCACAACAAGCTCCCTGAAGACCTCAGCTTTCTGAGCCAAGAGCTGGGCCACACTAGGGGAGGCAGACTGGGTGGATGGAAGTTTTCTCCCCAGTTTTCTTGTGATGTTAGAGCCCCCAAGAGGTGCCATGTACACTTCAGGCTCACATGACGAGTTGGATGAGAGAGTTGAGAAGTGTTGTGTAATGTAGCGATGTGGTGCCTACTCACTCACTTAGTAGACTGTTGAGTCAGTTTCCCCTGCTGCTGACTGATTCAGTAGGCAGCAGCAGCCTGGTTAACTCTGAATAGGAACCTTGAGGGAAGAGAGTCTGCTGCTATAGTAACCTTTTTTACTGAGACTGATTCACTGGCGCTCCACACATTAATTACACTACCCACTGACATCCTGACTGTAAGACTCATATTGGTGTCTGATTCAGAGCTTTACTATGTGACTGAATCAGAGAAGTGCTTGACGTCTGTCTCTGATTCACATGAGTGATACAGCTCAGATTCATTCTGCTCCTTGAATTTTGATTCAGAGCAGTAGGCCTACTATGAACCAGGTACCAGTGTTGGACTTAACACCTTTTGGAGGTTGAATCTGTAGAATGTATCCATCTGATTCATAACTTGAGCCCTTAAAGCACAGCAAATTATTAACTTTACAAACAGAATCATAGCCAGATCAAACATCCAGTTTGATTCAAAGTGACTCACACAGCTGTACCACTCCAGTCAGCCCAGCATATCGCTCCACAACAGCGCTTGAATGCGTTGCAGTGGCCATATGTGGCTGAGCCACAAATTAAAGACTGATTGAAAAGAGGATTTTGACGCCTCATCAAAGCCCTAGACATGTTTGTGTTATGTCTGCTCTGTTCTTTCAGCTATAATAAGTCCTAGCGTCACTTCCCGTACACTGGCAAACCCAGCAGAACCACTCAGTAAACACCACCACTAGCCGATGTTCCTGCGCAGTGTGTGTGTGTGTTGAGCTGTGTGTTTCCCCCAGCTCAGCATTGACAGGTGTGAGAGGGAGCGTGCCAGAGCCCGTGGGCGACGATCCCAGCCAGGCGATGCCAGTGTGGCAGGGGCTTGTCACGGCGATGAGAGCGTCTGCTGTATCGTGGGCCTTGTTTATGTCTTAGTTTTGTGAACCTTCTCAGACAGCAAACAGGTGTTAATAAGACGTGACACTGAGTTTAGACTGCGTCAACTGGCGGAGGAGGAGAGGGATGGCTCTTTTCATCGTAGATCACAGATTTGGAAGATTAAGGCAGAGATGTAGTAATGTTTCTTTTGGTTCTTAGACCTGTCTTCCTGCTACTAGTTTCTCTGTTCAGAATGCCTCCCCTCGGGCTATGAATAGATACCAGGCTGAGAGTAGATTCCATTGCAATAACATTAGTGTACTAAATGGTAAACACTGGGATGAAATTCAAAGAGAAGATGGTTATTTTTTTCTCTGACAAATATTCAGATGAGTTATTTTGTGCATGTAGCCCATTATGTGGATTCAGCCAGAACCACTGTCTCCCCTTGTGCCCTAGAGAATTCAAAACATTCTCCTATTTGGTATTTTCTTAATATATGAATAATGATGTTTAGCGATCAGTAGTAAGGTGTGTCAAATAAAATAAAATGTTATTTGTCATACGCGTCGTAAACACCAGGTGTAGACTAACAGTGAAATGCTTACTTACAGGCCCTTCCCACAATGCAGAGAGAAAGAAAATCAAGAAGTTTTAGAAAAGTAAAACACATAATAATACTAATAATAATAAATACACAATGAGTAACGATTACTTGGCTATATACAAGGGGTACCATTACCGAATTGATGTGCACGAGTACCGGGTAATTGAGGCAGATACTGTATGTACATATAACTAGGAATAAAGTGACAAAGAATAAACAGCAGCAGCGGCAATTGTGATGAGGCAAAAAAGTAAATGCAGATAGTCCGGGTATAACTATTCGACAGTCGTATGGATTAGGGGTAGAAGCTGGTCAGGGTCCTTTTGGTTCCAGACTTGGTGTATCGGTGCTGCTTGCCATGTGGTAGCAGAGAGAACTGTCTATGATGGGTTGCTGGAGTCTTTGACAATTTTTAGGGCCTTCCTCAAACATCGCCTGGTACAGAGGTCCTGGACGGCAGGGAGCTCAGTCCCAGTGATGTGCATGGCTGTATGCACTACCCTCTGTAGCGCCTTGCGGTCAGATGCCAAGCAGTTGCCAGTCAGTCAAGATGCTCTCAATGGTACAGCTTTAGAACTTTTTGAGGATCTGAGCGCCCATGCCAAATAATTTCAGCCTCCTAAGGAGGAAGAGGCATTGTCTTGCCCTCTTCACGACTTTGTTGGTGTGTGTGGACCATGTTAGATCCTTAGTGATGTGGACACTGAGGAACTTGATGCTCTCGACCCGCTCTGATACAGCCCCGTTGATGTGAATGGGGGCGTGCTTGGCCCTCCATTTCCTGCAATCCACGATCAGCTCCTTTGTCTTGCTGACGTTGAGTGAGAGGCACCCCTGAGGGGCCCCCGTGTTGAGGGTCTGTGTGGCGGATGTGTTCGCTGCCTACCCTTACCACCTGGGGGCAGCCCATAAGGAAGTCCAGGATCCAGTTGCAGAGGGAGGTGTTCAGTCCCAGGGTCCTTAGCTTCATGGTGAGCTTTGAGGGAACTATGGTGTTGAGTGCTGCGCTGTAGTCAATGAACAGCATTCTCACATAGGTGTTCCTCTTGTCCAGGTGGGAAGGGGCAGTGTGGAGTGCAATAGAGATGGCATCATCTGTGGATCTGTTGAGGTGGTATGCGAGTTGGAGTGGGTCCAGGGTGTATGGGATGATGGTGTTGATGTGTGCCGTAACCAGCCTTTCAAAGCATGTCATGGTTACAGATGTTAGTGCTACATGGTGATAGTCATTTAGACAGGTTACCTTGGCGGGTATGACAGACTGGGTCAGGGAGAGACTAAAAATGTCAGTCAAGTCACTTACCAGTTGGAAAGAGAAAAGGGAAAGGGCATACCTAGTCAGTTGTACGACTGAATGCCTTCAACTGAAATGTGTCTTCCGCATTTAACCCAACCCCTCTGAATCAGAGAGGTGCGGGGGGCTGCCTCCAAGCATGCTCTGAGTACTTGTCCTGGTAATCCATAATCCGCCCTGCGGCCTTGTGAATGTTAACCTGCTTAAAGGTCTTACTCACATTGGCTATGGAGAGCGTGATCACACAGTCATCCGGAACAGCTGGTGCTCTCATGCATGGCTCAGTGTTGCTTTCCTCGAAACGAGCATAGAAGACATTTAGCTCGTCTGGTAGGCTCACGTCAATGGGATAGTTTGCAAGCCCTGTCACATCTGACGAGCATCAGAGCTGGTGTATTAGGATTCAATTTTAGTCCTGTATTGACGCTCTGCCTATTTGATGGTTCACCTGAGGGCATAGCAGGATTTCTTATAAGCATCCAGATCAGTGTCCCGATCCTTGAAAGCAGCAGCTATAGCCTTTAGCTCAATGCGGATGTTGCCCATAATCCATGGATTCTGGTTGGGACTTCGATGCACTTATTAATGAAGCCGGTAACTCGTGGTAAACTCCTCAATGCCATCGGATGAATCACGGAACATATTCCAGTCTGTGCAAGCGAAACAGTCAAAATCAAATAAAATTGTATTGGTCACATACACATGGTTAGCAGATGTTATTGTGAGTGTAGTGAAATGCTTGTTCCTCCGACAGTGCAGCAATATCAAACATGTAATCTAACAATTCCACAACTACCTAATACACACAAATCTAAGTAAATGAATGGAATAAGAATATATACATATACAGTTGAAGTCGGAAGTTTACATACACCTTAGCCAAATACGTTTAAACTCAGATTTTCACAATTCCTGACATTTAATCCTTGTAAAAATTCCCTGTTTTAGGTCAGTTAGGATCACCTCTTTATTTTAAGAATGTGAAATGTCAGAATAATAATTGAGAGATTGATTTATTTCAGCTTTTATTTCTTTCATCTAATTCCCAGAGGGTAAGACGTTTACATACACTCAATTATTATTTGGTAGCATTGCCTTTAATGTCTTTAACTTGGGTCAAACGTTTCGGGTAGCCTTCCACAAGCTTCCCACAATAAGTTGTGTGAATTTTGGCCCTCCTTGCTCACACGCTTTTCCAGTTCTGCCCACAAATCTTCTATGGGATTGAGGTCAGGGCTTTGTGATGGACACTCCAATACATTGACTTTGTTGTCCTTTCACCATTTTGCCACAACTTTGGAAGTATGCTTGGGGTCATTGTCCATTTGGAAGACCCATTTGCGTTCAAGTTCAAATCAAATTACATTTTATTTGTCACATACACATGGTTAGCAGATGTTAGTGCGAGTGTAGCGAAATGCTTGTGCTTCTAGTTCCGACAATGCAGTAATAACCAACAAATAATCTAGCTAACAATTCCAAAACTACTGTCTTATACACAGTGTAAGGGGATAAAGAATATGTACATAAAGATATATGAATGAGTGATGGTACAGAGCGGCATAGGCAAGATGCAGTAGATGGTATTGAGTGCATTATATACATATGAGATGAGTATGTAAACAAAGTGGCATAGTTAAAGTGGCTAGTGATACATGTATTACATAAGGATGCAGTAGATGATATAGAGTACAGTATATACGTATACATATGAGATGAATAATGTAGGGAACATTATATTAGGTAGCATTGTTTAAAGTGGCTAGTGATATATTTTACATAATTTCCCATCAATTCCCATTATTAAAGTGGCTGGAGTTGAGTCAGTGTGTTGGCAGCAGCCACTCAATGTTAGTGGTGGCTGTTTAACAGTCTGATGGCCTTGAGATAGAAGCTGTTTTTCAGTCTCTCGGTCCCAGCTTTGATGCACCTGTACTGACCTCGCCTTCTGGATGATAGCGGGGTGAACAGGCAGTGGCTCGGGTAGTTGCTGTCCTTGATGATCTTTATGGCCTTCCTGTGACATCGGGTGGTGTAGGTGTCCTGGAGGGCAGGTAGTTTGACCCCAGTGATGCGTTGTGCAGACCTCACTACCATCTGGAGAGCCTTACGGTTGTGGGCGAGCAGTTGCCGTACCAGGCGGTGATACAGCCCGACAGGATGCTCTCGATTGTGCATCTGTAGAAGTTTGTGAGTGCTTTTGGTGATAAGCCGAATTTCTTCAGCCTCCTGAGGTTGTTTTAACTTCCTGACTGATCTTTAACTTCCTGTCTTGAGATGTTGCTTCAATATATCCACATAATGTTCCTGCCTCATAATGCCATCTATTTTCTGAAGTGCACCAGTCCCTCCTGCAGCAAAGCACCCTCACAACATGATGCTGCCACCTCCGTGCTTCACGTTTGGGATGGTGTTCTTTGGCTTGCAAGCCACCCCCTTTTTTCCTCCAAACATAACGATAGTCATTATGACCAAACAATTCTATTTTTGTTTCATCATACGATTGGACGTTTCTCCAAAAAGTATGATCTTTGTCCGCATGTGCAGTTGCAAACCGTAGTCTGGCTTTTTTTATGGCGGGTTTGGAGCAGTGTCTTCTTCCTTGCTGAGCGGCCTTTCAGGTTATGTCGATTTAGGATTCGTTTTACTGTGGATATAGATACTTTTGTACCTGTTTCCTTCAGCATCTTCACAAGGTCCTTTGCTGTTGTTCTGGGATTGATTTGCACTTTTCGCACCAAAGTACGAGATGAGCGGTATGACAGCTGCGTGGTCCGATAGTGTTTATACTTGCGTACTACTGTTTGTACAGATGAACGTGGTACCTTCAGGCATTTGGAAATTGCTCCCTATGATGAACCAGACTTGTGGAGGTCTACAATTTTTCTACAAAAATTGTGGAGGTCTACATTGTTTTGGGTCAGCCTCTAGAATCAGTTCAAATGCCCAGGGTGGTTCGGACAAAGGACCCGCTTCGAGAAAGTTGTATTCCTGGTCGTAGTCCTGGTAAGTTGACGTTGTTCTTATATAGTTCTTCCCAGCTGTATGTAATAACACTTAAGATTTTCTGGTTAGCACCCACTTCATCTGCTTAGCACCCACTTCATCTGACCACTTGAGTGCGTCACTGATTCTTCCTGTTTGAGTTTTTGCTTCTAAGCAGGAATAGGGAGAATGGAGTTTTGGTCAAATTTTCTAAATGGAGTGGTTTGTGTGTTGTCAAAAGGACCACATCATTGACCCTCCCCTTAAAATCCTTGACTTGAATAAGAGTTTTAGAATCATGGAGTATTGCTGGAGGACACAGAGACCAAACACAGTAAGAATTCATATTGACAGGAATTGGGGAATGCAGAGAGTTAAAGAGAATCTCTCTCTCTCTCTCTCTCTCTCTCTCTCTCTCTCTCTCTCTCTCTCTCTCTCTCTCTCTCTCTCTCTCTCTCTCTCTCTCTCTCTCTCTCTCTCTCTCTCTCTCTCTCTCTCTCTCTCTCTCTCTCTCTCTCTCTCTCTCTCTCTCTCTCTCTCTCTCTCTCTCTCTCTCTCTCTCGTCAATTCAGTTCAAAGGGGCTTTATTGGAATGGGAATTAGCAAGTGAAAGAAACACTAAACAAAAGTGAGAAGACAAAATAATATCAACAAAAATTAGAAATTAACAGTAAACATTGCAGTGTTATATTGTCAGCTACAGTATGTACAGTGTTTTAGCAATGTGCAAATAATTGTCGTACGAATAGTAGGGGAAGATACAAACACTGATAAATATTGGTGGTATTTACAATGTTGTTTGTTCTGCACTGGTTGGTTGCCCTTTTCTCATGCCAACGGGCCACAAATCTTGCTGCTGTGATTGCACACTGCAGTATTTAGCTTAACAGATATTGGAGTTTATTTGTTTTCCAATTATTTGTGGGTCTGTGTGATCTGTGGGAAATATGTATCTCTAATTTTGTCATACATTTGGCAGGAGGTTAGGCAGTGCAGCTCAGTTTCCACATAATTTTGTAGGCAGTGTGCACCTAGCCTATCTTCTCTCGAGAGCCAGATCTGCCTATTCCGGCCTCTCTTTTTCTCTCTCTCTCATTTCCTCTGTTCTTCCTCGCTCCTCTCCCTATCTCTATTGTGGAATGTTGTAGTCTCACTACTCTCACACACAATCTGACCACGCCTCTGTGGCAGAGGCTCCTCTCCCTACTAAACAGATGCAATTAGTCAGACAAAACATACACACACACACACACACAAGCATTTACGCCATGCATTTTTTCATTTCCATTGACCTGAAATGTTTAGATGGGTCAGACAAAGCCCAGTTAAAACACTCACAATAAACTAACACATGGCTAAGAAATATTGTAGATCTAATATAGAGCAGCATTTGATAGTAATGAAGAGCTGCTGGATCAACCCTCCTGTTTAATTTTGCCTGCACAGATGCTACAGCAGTGAGCCAAGGAGCCTGGTTGGAGAGCAGAGATTTTGTGACCTGCTGCTTCCTAAAGAGGGATGTCAAATGGATAAGTGCACTGGTCAATGGCTTGTGAAATGTGCAGAGGGAGCCACGGCTTTCTGATCAGCACCATTTCCTCCTCCCCGGCATTCTCCCCAGGGTGGGAAGAAGGGGTTTGAACATGGCAATTTTCTGCTCTGCGGGGGTAGGCATGCGTGCCTGGACTAATCCTCTCAAGGGGCGCTGCAGAGGGGTCACTCTCCAAACCCTAGAGGGGCTACTGGTGAGCTTTCTACAGTATTTGTGTCATCATAATGTCACAGTTGTATGCCACCTGAGGGGAATACAGCATAGGCGATGTGTGTGTGTCTGAGCATTCTTTGTTAAACTTTACCTGTGCAGACCTGCTATAAAAACCTAGAGTAATGTAATATTTCATACATTATATCCGGTTAATTTCATGTCATTGTTATATCATGGCTTGGATCTCATGGCTTTGATGTTATGATAGTGTTATAACAATTTAATTGCAAGATCCTTACAGTTGAATGATACCAGATGTTATGGGCAAGTCTTGTTTTCCCACTACTCCATGTTCCTATTTGATTTATGAGGGCTATTCTAATTAGCCAGTCTGTCTGAATTTGGCCTCTTTCTACTGACCCTATTACTGCCACACCGGTGACCAGGAGTCTTGACCACAGTCAAATGCTATGCTTCGCCAAGCTCTGATGCTGCTTTTGGTTCTTAAAGGTCTACCAAACTTGCTAACTGCCTGGTACTCAGCACTCTATTGTCCCTCTAATCACTCTGACATCAATGCAAATGTTTTCGAAAATCAAATCAAACACTTTATGACAGCACGAGTTTATGTTGCGCAACATTTCTATAGGCTATGCAATTGCGTTTTGATGGCCTCTTAAAAAGAGGAGGATCCTATCAGCTTCCAATAGGCTAGGCCTACTATATTTATTTCTCAACTTTCCTAATATTAAGTACATTGCTTCAATTTACAACAGGAGTATAGCCTACCTGGCTGGTATGAAAATGAACTTACGGAAAAGCGTTCTCCATTCCCCATTTAAGTGCATAGATGACATATACGGGTGGTCCTTCTGTCTGTAGCTCAGTTGGTAGAGCATGGCACCTCTTTAAGGAATACCTAGGATAGGATAAGTAATCCCTCTCACCCCCCCCCCCTTAAGTTTTAGATGCACTATTGTAAAGTGACTGTTCCACTGGATGTCATAAGGTGAATGCACCAATTTGTAAGTCGCTCTGGATAAGAGCGTCTGCTAAATGACTTAAATGTAAATGTAATGTAACGCCAGGGTAGTGGGTTCGATTCCCGCGACCATCCATATGTAGAATGTATGCACACATGACTGTAAGTCGCTTTGGATAAAAGCGTCTGCTAAATGGCGTATATTATATATTTTGTCTTCCTGTTCCGAGACAGGTGCATGATAATGGTCCATTCTAAATCAAAACTAATTCCACACATATACTAAATAATATATGTAAAGACAAGATTAAATTAAGAATAGTCTGATGGGTGACAATATTAGCCTATCACTTGTGAATGTTGTGCAGTAAGGCAAGAAACAGCGCTAGCCTTTTTTTCCTCAACCTTTTCAAATCATAGTCGCACACATCATGTATTCTAAAGTGGCCAAATAACTTCTTAAAATTAAGCACATTAATCTGTTTAACAACCAGCGTAGAGCCTAAATTGTCAGGATTTGGCCAGGGTTGTTCCGGTTTTTGGTCACTGGATGCCCCCATTGTGCCTTTTGACCTTTTATTTTCTCTTGATCCCCATTATTATTTGCACCTGTGCCTCGTTTCCCCTGATTGTATTTAAACCCTTTGTTTTCCTCAGTCCTTTTGTAATGCTCCGGGTGTCGTGGGTGTGGAGTCAAATGCAGGAGAAAGAGTTCAATGCTGTGCGTCTTTTACTAGCACCAACGCACCACAGGGTGCTCACAAAAGTAACGTTCCCAAACACAGGGAATCAAAAAGTACAATGGAAAAAATCACGACTAGGCACTAACACATACCTCTACAAGAGAGCCGAAGGTTACATAGAAATAATCCCGCACAACAACCAGGCGGGCCGGCTGTCTAATAAAGACAAACTAATTAAACATGAACAGGTGCTACCACTAAACATACAAGGAGGGGGAGGAAAAACAATCAGTGGCAGCTAATAGGCCGGTGACGACGACCGCCGAGCGCCACCCGCCCGGGAAGGGGAAACACCCTCGGTCGGACTCGTGACAGTAACCCCCCTTGACGCGCGGCTCCCGCAGCGCGCCGACACCGTCCTTGAGAACGCCCCGGAGGATGAGGTGCAGGGCGATCCGGATGGAGGCGATGGAAATCCCTCAACATGGATGGATCCAAGATGTCCCCCACCGGTACCCAGCACCTCTCCTCCGGACCGTACCCCTCCCAGTCCACAAGGTACTGCAGGCCCCTCACCCGGCGTCTTGAGTCCAGAATGGCCCGGATCGTGTACGCCGGGGTCCCCTCGATGTCCAGAGGGGGGGAGGGACCTCCGGTACCTCACTGTCCTGCAGGGGACCAGCTACCACCGGCCTGAGGAGAGACACATGAAACGAGGGGTTAATACGATAATAGGAAGGGAGTTGTAATCGATAACACACCTCGTTTATTCTCCTCAGGACTTTAAAGGGCCCTACACACTGCGGACCCAGCTTCCGGCAGGGCAAGCGGAGAGGTAGGTTTCGGGTCGAGAGCCAGACCCTGTCCCCCGGTACAAACATGGGGGCCTCACTGCGGTGGCGGTCAGCACTCCTCTTCTGCCGTCCACGCGCTTGTCGTAGAGATTCCTGGACGGCCCTCCAGGTCTTCTTGGAGCGCTGTACCCATTCCTCCACCGCAGGAGCCTCGGTCTGGCTCGGATGCCATGGTGCCAGGACCGGCTGGTACCCCAACGCACGCTGAAAAGGGGACACGTTAGTAGAGGAGTGGCGTAGTGAGTTCTGAGCCATTTCAGCCCAGGGAATGTATCGTGCCCACTCCCCTGGCCGATCCTGGCAATACGACCGCAGAAACCTACCCACCTCCTGGTTCATTCTCTCCACCTGCCCATTACTCTCGGGGTGATAACCGGAGGTCAGGCTGACAGAGACCCCCAAGCGTTCCATGAACGCTCTCCATACCCGAGACGTGAATTGGGGGCCCCGATCAGAAACGATGTCCTCCGGCACCCCGTAGTGCCGAAAGACATGGGTAAATAATGCCTCCGCAGTCTGTAGGGCTGTAGGGATACCGGGCAACGGGAGGAGACGGCAGGACTTAGAGAACCGATCCACAATCACTAGAACCGTGGTGTTCCCCTGAGACGGCGGAAGATCGGTCAGGAAATCTATGGACAGATGTGACCATGGCCGCTGTGGAACGGGGAGGGGTTGTAGCTTCCCTCTAGGAAGGTGCCTAGGAGCCTTACTCTGAGTGCACACTGAGCAAGAGGAGACATAACCCTTAACGTCCTTAGCCAACGTAGGCCACCAATACCTCCCCTGAAGGCCCCCCCACTGTCCTCGTCACCCCAGGGTGACCTGAGGAGGGTAGGACGTGAGCCCACCGAATCAGTTTGTCCCGAACACCAAGCGGCACGTACCTTCGCCCCGCTGAACACTGAGGAGGCGCGGGTTCAGCCCGTAACGCCCGCTCGATGTCCGAGTCCACCTCCCATACCACTGGGGCTACCAGCTTTGAGGCGGGAAGGATGGGAGTAGGTTCGGTGGACCCATCCTCCGTGTCGTAAAGGCGGGACAGTGCGTCAGCCTTCACGTTCTGCGAGCCCGGTCTATAAGACAAAGTAAACCGGAACCGGGTGAAGAATATGGCCCACCTTGCCTGACGTGGGTTAAGTCTCCTAGCTGCCCGAATATACTCCAGATTCTGATGGTTGGTCCAGATGAGAAAAGGGTGCTTAGCCCCCTCAAGCCAGTGTCTCCACACCTTCAGAGCTCTAACCACCGCTAGCAACTCCCGGTCCCCCACATCATAGTTACGCTCCGCTGGGCTGAGCTTCCTTGAGAAGAAAGCGCAGGGGCGGAGTTTTGGTGGCGTACCCGAGCGCTGTGATAGCACGGCACCCACCCCAGCCTCGGACGCGTCCACCTCCACTATGAATGCTAGAGAGGGGTCCGGATGCGCCAACACGGGCGCATCAGTGAACAGCGCCTTCAACTTGTTGAATGCTCTGTCCGCCTCTGCTGACCACTGCAACCGCACCGGGCCCCCCTTCAGCAGTGAGGTGACGGGAGCCGCTATCTGGCCAAAACCCCGGATAAACCTCCGGTAGTAGTTGGCAAAACTCAAAAACCGCTGCACCTCCTTTACCATGGTTGGAGTCGGCCAATTACGCACGGCCCTAATGCGGTCACACTCCATCACTACCCCCGAGGTGGAAATGCGATATCCCAGAAAAGAGACGGCTCGTTTAGAGAACACGCATTTCTCAGCCTTGACGTATAGGTCATGCTCCAGCAGTCTACCAAGCACTTTGCGCACCAGAGACACATGCGTGGTGTGAGTGGCCGAGTAGATCAGAATATCATCGATATAAACAACCACTCCCTGCCCGCACAGGTCCCTGAGAATCTTGTCTACAAAGGATTGGAAAACGTCTGGAGCATTCTTTAACCCATACGGCATGACGAGGTACTCATAGTGGCCGGATGTAGTACTAAATGCGGTTTTCCACTCGTCTCCCTTCCGAATACGCACCAGACTATACGCGCTCCTGAGATCCAGTTTTGTGAAGAACTGCGCTCCGTGGAACGATTCCACCGCCGTAGCGATGAGAGGTAGAGGGTAACTATACCCCACTGTGATGGCGTTTAGACCTCTATAATCGATACACGGACGCAAACCTCCCTCCTTTTTCCTCACAAAAAAGAAACTCGAGGAGACGGGTGAAATGGAGGGCCGAATGTACCCCTGTCCCAGCTACTCCGTGACATATGTCTCCATTGCCAACGTTTCCTCCTGGGACAGCGGGTACACGTGACTCTTGGGAAGCGCAGCGTCTACCTGGAGATCTATCGTACAATCCCTTCCCGGTCGATAAGGTGGTAATTTAGTCGCTTTCACTTTACTGAAAGCGATTGCCAAATCGGCATACTCGGGGGGAATGCACACCGTGGAACCCTGGTCTGGACTCTCCACCGACGTGGCACCGATGGAAACTCCCAAACACCTTCCAGAACACTCCTCTGACCACCCCTGGAGAACCCCCTGTCTCCACGAAATTTTAGGATTGTGCCGGGCCAGCCAGGGAGTCCCCAGCACCACTGGAAACGCAGGCGAATCAATAATTTAAAAAACTGATACGCTCCCTATGATTCCCCTGCGTCACCATGTCCAGTGGGACCGTGGTCTCCCTGACCATCCCTGACTCTAATGGCCGGCTATCTAGGGAGTGCACGGGGAAAGGAGAATCTATCGGCACCAGCGGAACCCCTAACTTAAGGGCGAGTCCGCGATCCATAAAGTTCCCAGCTGCGCCTGAATCGACTAGCGCCCTATGCTGGGAAGAGGGAAAAAAGTGAAGGAAAGAGGTTAAGACAAACATGTGGCCAACAAGGGGTTCTGGGTGAGTTTGATGCTGACTCACCTGGGGTGACCGAGAAGCGTTCCGCCTGCCATCTCTACTCCCAGACGGACCCCCCCAGCACCGATCAGACGTGTGCCCTCTCCGACCACAGTTGGTGCAGGGAAGGCCTCCTACTCCGGTACCCCTCGGCGTAGCCCCTCCCAACTCCATTGGAATGGGAGCGGAGGGGCCGGGTGGTGGAACGCACAGAACCCTCTCTGAACGCCCGCGGGCAGCCAGCAGATTATCCAGTCGAATGGACATGTCGATCAGCTGATCCAGTGACAGAGTGGTGTCCCGACACGCTAACTCCCGGCGGACGTCCTCTCGGAGACTACACCTGTAGTGGTCCATAAGGGCCCTGTCGTTCCACCCAGATCCGGCTGCCAAGGTCCGGAACTCCAGCGTGTAATCCTGGGCGCTCCTCTTCTCCTGCCTGAGATGAAATAGTCGTTCTCCCACCGCTCGGCCGTCTAGAGGGTGATCAAACACGGCACGGAAGCTGCAGGAAAACTCTGTGTAGTGCTCCCGCGCTGAGTCTGGGCCATTCCAGACTGCGTTCGCCCACTCCAGAGCACGACCCGTGAGGCAGGAGATGAGGACACTCACCCTCTCTGCTCCTGAGGGAGTGGGTCTGATGGTGGCCAGGTATAGCTCCAGCTGAAGCAGTAACCCCTGGCAACCCGCCGCCGCTCCATCATAAGCCCTCGGTAGCGTCAGACGGAGGGTGCTGGAGTCGGGAGATGGGGAGTCCGTAACCGTGGGTGCCGAAGGTGGAGAGAGGAGACCACTCCTCTCCCATCTGTCCATTCTCTCCATCACTTGATCCATCGCGGATCCGATCCGATTGAGGACGGTGGTGTGGTGGAGAACCCGTTCCTCCATCGATGGGAGAGGGTTGGCTGCTGCTCCTGCTGACTCCATTCAATCTGATAGGTGCGGGATTCTGTAATGCTCCGGGTATCGTGGGTGTGGAGTCAAATGCAGGAGACAGAGTTCAATGCTGTGCGTCTTTTACTAGCACCAACGCACCACAGGGTGCTCACAAAAGTAACGTTCCCAAACACAGGGAATCAAAAAGTACAATGGAAAAAATCACGACTAGGCACTTAACACATACCTCTACAACAGAGCCGAAGGTTACATAGAAATAATCCCGCACAACAACCAGGCGGGCCGGCTGTCTAATAAAGACAAACTAATTAAACATGAACAGGTGCTACCACTAAACATACAAGGAGGGGGAGGAAAAACAATCAGTGGCAGCTAATAGGCCGGTGACGACGACCGCCGAGCGCCACCCGCCCGGGAAGGGGAAACACCCTCGGTCGGACTCATGACACCTTTGCTCTGTGTTTGTATGTTAGCACCCAGCCCTAGTACTCTGTGAACTCTTGTTGATCCCGGTGGACTCTCTTGTGGAATTCTGTTTTTTGTTCTTGTTTGTTTGTTTTTGAGTATTTTTTTAGGCTTTTTGTGCTATACCTTCCACCTTGTGGATTTACTTTTTTGTCTTGGAGGATTACCTTTGTTCTTGTGGAATTCCTTTTGAGGTTGTGGAGTTACATGTTTTCCTGAAGAACTTCACTTTTTACTTCATTAAATACACCGTCTCAAGTACTGCTGTGTCTGCCTCATCTTCTGGGTTCTGCCAACTATTCGTGGCTCAGTTGGTTAAGTGACTGTTTCTCACTCCGGAGACCCGGGTTCGTAACCGGGTCCTGACACTAAATGGCATAAATAGGCTGTATGTGAGTTTCAAGTTTGGGGAAGATAATTTTCACCATAAAATGCACCTTTATAGTAAAGCATTACATGCATAATCCCATTTGCGGTCACTTTTGAGAATGGTGTTTTCTCGCAAATGAATTGTAATTTGGAACATTCATGTCACGTTCGCTGGAATAAATTTTGTACCAAGGCGCAGGGTATGTTGAGTTCCACATAATTTTAATGATAAAGTGAAGCTTAGCAAAGACAAAAACAAATAAACAATAAACTAACAACGAACCGTGACTACAGAGATGCTACATGCAATAACTCAAAACAATATCCCATAACACACAGGTGGAAAAAATGCTACTTAAGTATAATCCCCAATCAGAGACAACAATAGCCAGCTGCCTCTAATTGGGAATCGTGCTAAAACACCAACATAGAAAAAACAAACTAGAACCCCACATAGAAAATATAAACTAGACTAAACCCCTAGTCACGACCTGATCTACTCTACCATAGAAAATAAAGTCTTTCTATGGTCAGGGCGTGACAATTCACGCATATGTGCTACTGCTGTGTGCGCATTGTGGCGCTTATAATGTGAAGAAATAGCCTAATAGTTTATCAATATTTTAAGCTAAACGTTCTGATCTGTTGCATCAGCGTCATTGCTTTTAAAAAGTTTTTTTGATTCGAGTGGTTGTATTAATTTGGAATCGATCGCATCCCACGACTGTCCCAGACTATGTTTGGAATATTTATTTCTTGCAGTGAAGGACAAGTTGACCAATAAAATAGATGAACATTTGTACTTTGGGGGATATTAGATTGATATACAGTGCATTCAGAAAGTATTCAGATCTCTTGACTTTTTTTCACATTTTGTTACGTTACAGCCTTATTCTAAAATGGATTAAGTTATATTTTTTCCTCAGCAATCTACACAGAATACCCCATAATGACAAAGAGAAAAACAGGTTTTAGAAATGTTTGCAAATGTAGTAAAAATAGAAAACAGAATATTTACAAACAGTTGAAGTTGGAAGTTTACATACTTAGGTTGGAGTCATTATCATTTTTCAACCACTCCACAAATTTCTTGTTAACAAACTATAGTTTTGGCAAGTCGATTAGGACATCTACTTTGTGCATGACACAAGTCATTTTTCCAACAGTTCTTTGCAGACCGATTGTTTCACCAATAATTCACTATATCACAATTCCAATGAGTCAGAAGTTGACATACACTATGTTGACTGTGCCTTTAAACAGCTTGGAAAATTCCAGAAAAATTATATCATAGCTTCTGATAGGCTAATTGACATTATTTGAGTCAATTGGAGGTGTACCTGTGGATGTATTTCAAGGCCTACCTTCAAACTCAGTGCCTCTTTGCTTGACATCATGGGAAAATCCAAATAAATCAGCCAAGACCTCCACAAAAAAATGGTAGACCTCCACAAGTCTGGTTCATCCTTGGGAGCAATTTCCAAACGCCTGAAGGTACCACGTTCCTCTGTACAAACAATAGTACAGAAGTATAAACACCATGGGACCATGCAGCCATCATACCGCTCAGGAAGGAGACTCGTTCTGTCTCCTAGAGATGAACGTACTTTGGTGCGAAAAGTGTAAATCAATCCCAGAACAACAGCAAAGAACCTTGTGAAGATGCTGGAGGAAACAGGTGTAGTATCTATATACATATATATATCTGTCACGTTCTGACCTTTATTTCCTTTGTTTTGTCTTTATTTAATATGGTCAGGGCGTGAGTTGGGGTGGGCAGTCTGTTTGTTTTTCTATGTTTGGTTTCTGTTTCGGCCTAGTATGGTTCTCAATCAGAGGCAGGTGTCGTTAGTTGTCTCTGATTGAGAATCATACTTCGGTAGCCTGGGTTTCACTGTTGGTTGGGGGGTGTTTGTTTCCGTGTGAGTGTTTGTTGCCACACGGTCCTGTTACGGGTTTTCATTTTCATCACATCGTTTATTGTTTTGTATTTCAGTGATCAGTTCATTTTTAATAAATCGTCATGAACACTTACCACACTGCATCTTGGTCCGATCCTTACTCCTCTTCAGACGAAGAGGAGATCTGCCGTTACAGAAACACCCACCAACCAAGGACCAAGCAGTGTGGTAACAGACAGCAGCAGCAGCGGCAAAGTACACAGGACTCCTGGACATGGGAGGAGATTCTGAACGGCAAAGGACCCTGGACTCAGCCAGGGGAATATTGCCGTCCCAAAGCAGAGCTGGAGGCAGCGAAAGCAGAGAGTCGCCGGTATGAGGAGGCAGCACGGCACCGCGGCTGGAAGCCCGAGAGAAAGCCCCAAAAATGTCTTGGGGGGTGGCACACGGGGAATGTGGAGAAGCCAGGTAGGAGACTTGCGCCATCTTCCCGTGCTTACCGGAGAGCGAGAGGGACCGGGCAGGCACCGTGTTAAGCGGTGGAGCGCACAGTTTCCCCAGTGCATGTGCATAGCCCAGTGCGGTACATTCCAGCTCCTCGTATCGGCCGGGCTAGAGTGGGCATCAAGCCAGGTGCCATGAAGCCGGCTCTACGCATCTGGTCTCCAGTGCGTATCCTCGGGCCGGCGTACATGGCACCAGCCTTACGCATGGTGTCCCCGGTTCGCCAGCACAGCCCAGTGCGGGCTATTCCACCTCTCCGCACTGGCAGGGCGACCGGGAGCATTCAACCAGGTAAGGTTGAGCAGGCTCGGTGCTCTTGAGCTCCAGTGCGCCTGCACGGTCTGGTCTATCCAGTGCCACCTCCACGCACCAGTCCTCCGGTGGCAGCCCCCCGCACCAGGCTGTCTCTCCATCTTCTGCCTACAGGTGCTCTACTGTAGCGCTAGAGCCTTCCTCCTCTCCAGCACTGCCAGTGTCTCCCGTTTGTCCTGAGCCGCTAGAGTCTCCCGTCTGTCCCGAGCCGCCAGAGTCTCCCGTCTGTCCCGAGCCGCCAGAGTCTCCCATCTGTCCTGAGCCGCCAGAGTCTCCCGTCTGTCCTGAGCCGCCAGAGTCTCCCGTCTGTCCTGAGCCGCCCAGAGTCTCCCGTCTGTCCAGAGCCGCCAGTCTGTCCTGAGCCACCAGAGCCGCCAGTCTGTTCTGAGCCGCCAGAACAGCCAGGAGCCGTCAGCCAGCCAGGAGCTGCCAGAGCCGCCAGCCAGCCAGGAGCTGCCAGAGCCACCAGCCAGCCAGGAGCTTCCAGAGCCGGCAGACAGCCAGGAGCTACCAGAGCCCTCTACCAGCCAGGAGCTGCCAGAGCCGCCAGCCAGCCAGGAGCTGCCAGAGCCACCAGCCAGCCAGGAGCTGCCAGAGCCGCCAGCCAGCCAGAAGCTGCCCGAGCCGTCAGCCAGCCAGGAGCTGCCAGAGCCGTCAGCCAGCCAGGAGCTGCCAGAGCCGTCAGCCAGCCAGGAGCTTTCCAGAGCCGCCAGCCAGCCAGGAGCTGCCAGAGCCGCTAGTCAGCCAGGTGCTGCCAGAGCCGCCAGTCAGCCAGGAGCTGCCAGAGCCGTTAGCCAGCCAGGCGATGCCAGAATCGCCCTTCACTCCAGAGCTGCTGGAGTCTCCCGCCTGTCCGGCACTGCCGGAATCTCCCATCCATTCGGGACCCCTTTCTAGGGTCCCCAGTCCGATGTCGGCGGCGCGAGGCTCGTCGGGTTTAGGAGGCCACGGAGGCGGACAATGAGGCGGAGAACAACTGTGGTGAAGTGGGGTCCACGTCCCGCGCCAGAGCCGCCGCATCGGACAGTTTCCCACTCAGACCCTCCCCTATAGGTTCAGGTTTTGCGGCCGGAGACCGCACCTTTGGCGGGGGGAGGTACTGTCACGTTCTGACCTTTATTTCCTTTGTTTTGTCCTTATTTTGTATGGTCAGGGCGTGAGTGGGGGTGGGCAGTCTGTTTTTTTTCTATGTTTGGTTTCTGTTTCGGCCTAGTATGGTTCTCAATCAGAGGCAGGTGTCGTTAGTTGTCTCTGATTGAGAATCATACTTCACTGTTCAACTGTTTCACTGTTGGTTGGTGGGTGTTTGTTTCCTTGTGAGTGTTTGTCGCCACACGGTACTGTTTCGGTTTTCGTTTTCATCACATCGTTTATTGTTTTGTATTTCAGTGTTCAGTTCGTTTTTAATAAATCATCATGAACACTTACCATGCTGCATCTTGGTCCGATCTTTACTCCTCTTCTGACGAAGAGGAAATCTGCTGTTACAATATCCACAGTAAAACGAGTCCTATGTCAACATAACCTGAAAGGCCGCTCAGCAAGGAAAATGCCACTGCTCCAAACCCGCCATAAAAAACAAGATCCCGACTCTGTGGAGATGGGAGACCTTCCAGAAGGACAACCGTCTCAGCAGAACAGAACTCCACCAATCTGGCCTTTATGGTAGAGTGACCAGACGGAAGCCACTCCTGAGTAAGAGGCACATGTCAGTTTGCCAAAAGGCACCTAAAGGACTCTCAGACCATGAGAAAGGAGATACTCTGGTCTGATGAAACCAAGATTGAACTATTTGACCTGAATGGCAAGAGTCACATCTGGAGGAAACATGGCACCAAGCATGGTGGTGGCAGCGTCATGCTGTGGGGATGTTTTTCAGCGGCAGGGACTGGGAGACTAGTCAGGATCGAGGGAAAGATGAACAGAGCAAAGTACAGAGAGATCATGAAAACCTGAGATTGATGAAAACCTGCTCCACAGCAATCAGTACCTCAGACTGGGGCGAAGGTTAATCTTCCAACAGAACAATAACCCAAAGCACACAGCCAAGATAATGCAGGAGTGGCTTCAGGATAAGTCTCTGAATGTCCTGAGCCCGGACTTGAACCCGATCAAACATCTCTGGAGAGACCTGAAAATAGCTGTGCATCGACGCCCCCCATCCAACCGGACAAGGCTTGAGAGGTTCTGCAGAGAAGATTGGGAGAAACTCCCCAAATATACTGTAGGTGTGCCAAGCTGGTAACGTCATATCCTAGAAGACTCGGGCTGTAATTGTTGCCAAAAGGGGCTTCAACAAAGTACTGAGTAAAAGTTCTGAATACTTATGTAAATGTTACATTTGTTTAAATTTTTATAAATTTGCAAACATTTCTAAAAACCTGTTTTTTCTTTGTCATTATGGGGTTTGTGTGTATATTGATGAGGGGAAAAAATATTTCATCAATTTTAGAATAAGGCTGTAACCTAACAAAATGTGGAAAAATACTTTCCAAATGCACCCATCGAGAGTGCTTTTGCTGTTTGCAAGGCCTACCTATCTTGCTGGATGACAAAAATTCAATGTGGAGAGTTCTTCTAACATCTTCAATACGCGCCTCAGAATTCGATAAGAAGGACGCGCACAGTTGCGTCCCCAATGTGTCTGTCTTCACTTGTAGCCTAATTCGGAGCTGAGATGCCTGTGAGAAGGACCCGATCACGTGATGGGCATTGGCTAATAAGAATTGAGATATCTGAGAGAGCCATGTGAGTGAGAGGAACTTCAGAGCAGTGTGATTGGTAGCCGGGAGAAGGGAATTATAATTATTATATTCACCACGAGGGTGTAACGGCCACTTTTCCCGTTAAAGGCATGGAAGGGAATCAGATTTGTTTTTTAAACTTAACACCAGGTCTGTACTAAAGACATTGAACTCCTTGCTCTTAACCTACGGCCATACTACCTGCCACAGGAAATAAATCAGGTCCGACTATTTATTGTTTACAAAGCCCCCTCTGCTGACACCCAAATAGCTGCTGGCTTGATTCATGACCTTGTATCCCAGACTGAGTCGCCTGAAGCAGTAACGCTAATAATGGGAGACTTTAACATGCGCAGTCTATCTGAACATTTTCCATCATATTAGCAATATGATACATGTCCTACCTGAAATGAAGCCTGTCGTGACCTCTGTTATGGTATCATCCCAGGTGTGTATTTTTCCAAGGCACTACTCAATCTTTGGAGTTCGGATCATAACATGGTTCACCTTATCCCAGTCTACAAATCATGTTTGCAGCAAGAGAAGGCTAAAAAGGTGGAGATTAAAAGCGGGACTCCTGAACCCCTCCAGGATCGTTTTGAGTCCACTGACTGGGCAGCCCTGGTGGACAGCACAATGACCTAGAAGAGATAGTGGATACTGTCTCTGAGTACATTAGTTTCTGTGAGGATTTCGTTATTCCCAAAAAGAAAGTCAACATCTTCCCCAATAATAAACTGTAGGTAACTCGATAATTAAAAAACGAGTGTTTAAATCAGAAGGCAGTAAAGAGGAAAGGAAAAATATTCAGAGGATACTCAAAAGCAAAATTAAGGAGTGCAAGGCAGTATACAAAGATACATTTGAAAACTTTTCAAGGACAAGGACAGTAGGAAACCACAGGCTACAAACCAAAGAGACATTGTATGACCTTCGAAAATGACCCTGCTTTTGCTAATGATTTGAACTGTTTCTATTGTAGGTTTGACGTATGATTTTACATTGCAACAGAAAGTGGCCTTGGACAGTATAGACAGCATACCAGCTGTTGATATACAGATCACTGTGAATGACATCAAACAATACTTTCAACGTGTCAACCCACGAAAATCATATGGTCCACAAGGCATCTGCAGACCAGCTCGCATTACCGTTCCATAAGCTGCTCCAGCTGTCACTGAACAGTGGGATAATTCCAGACTTATGGAAGAAGTCACTAATTGTCCCAGTGCCTAAAAACAACAGGCCAAAAGAAAATAACGATTTACACCCTGTAGCCTTGACATATGTACCTATGAAATATTTAGATTTTTTTTTTCAAAAACAAATTATCTCTGGTCTCCCATCCCAATTAGACTCAAACCAATTTGCATACCGTTCCTCCGGGGGTGTTGATGATGCGTTACTGGTCATGCTGAACAATATCTACGAACATTTAGAAAAGGCAAATAGCCTAGTGACAATTGTATTAATTGACTTCAGTAGTATGTTTAACACCATCCAACCCCACCTACTGGTGGATAAGCTGGTGAATTTGGTTGTCAACTCTCTACTGATCAAGTGGATTAATAGTTTCCTTGTGAACCGTACTCAACATCTAGAATGGTGAATACGGGAGCCCCTTGAGGTTGCATACCTTCCCCGATACTGTACACAATGTACACAAACGATTGTCGAGCCTCTGACTCATTCCACAAATTGTTTAAATATGCAGATGACACCGCTGTTCATGGTTTGGACTGAAATGTAATGGCTAAATTCATCCAAACAAAAGAGATGGAAATTGATTTCAGAAGGAACAAAATTCCACTACCTCCTACGAAAATCAATGGGGAATCAGTCCATAGAGTGACCACATAAGTACCTGGAATCAAAATATACAAACATCTGAAATTCAATGGCTGTGCCTTTGCAAAGATAAGGAATTTGCAACAGAGAATGTTTTTTGAATGCAAACTCAACCATTTTAATGTCGACTGCCATATCTTACAAATGTTCTATAAATCTGTCCTGCATAGTCTGCTGTCCTTTGGTCTGATATGCGTGTTTGGAAACATGGGAGTGTAAGACCAAGTCAAGCTTCAGCACTTGATCAAGATGGCTGGAAGGATCATTGGTATAGATAAAGAATCAAACATCATGAGCTGGCGCAAACCCAGAATTTTTTGGTGTGTGGAGTTGCTGACTAAAGGTGAATAAATAAATTATCAAAATAAAGAAAGTCACACACTCCATATATAAACTCCCAGTACTTTATTTGGTATTTAACGAAACGTTGGTAAATACTCAATATATTACTGGGAGTTTATATATGGAGTGTGCAACTTTCTTTATTTTGATAGTTTATAGATCAAGAATCAGCCACCAACCTGTACATAAAACTCGAAAGCATTTTGCAGGAAAGTACTCATCCCATTCACTCAAAACTCAGTTACAGCAGCAGCTGGACAAGGGAAAAGAGACTTCTTCAAAAGAAAAGCAAAACAGATAGATAAGGGGACTCATTTATTCCAACAGCAATTAGGCTGTATAGTAGATAGTCTTTTGGGACCCTCTAGTATACAGCATATTGCACCTTCACCTTAAAAGTGTAGCTAAAGGAATTTTAATTCATTATGTTGTGTCATTTCTGTGTTTTCATGTTTTATGTACTGTCTTTTTAAGCACATGCCAAATGAATTTCCCCTTGGTGGGATAATAAAGTTGATCTGAATCTATTTTAGTCAGCTGTGTTCAATTGCATTCTTCATACTATAACATCAAATAATTCCATGGAAATCTAAGCAAATGTTGTCTACTAAATTTACTAGTGTAGCCCACAGCCATATGGGATAGCCAGATCAGGACCTAAGATAAGGACAACTCAGAATGTGCTATTCTGTTCTTCTGAAATAGACTACATTTTCTTCATATCATATTTCTTTAGACCTGTTTGAAATAAATAATGGATGTATTGTGAAGGTGTAGGCTATATTAAATGGATTTAATAGGCTTTTTAAAAATGTAGATATTCCAAAGGTCTGCATCAGTGGCTTGAAGGCTATGCGTCGAAGCCAGAAGATGCTAAACCTGTTTATGTTAATTAACGGTCAATTACGGTGATCACGCTCTCCGCAGCCGATGTAAGACTTTCAAAACAGGTCAATATTCACAAGGCTTTAGGGCCAGACGGATTACCAGGACGTGTACTCCAAGCATGCGCTGACCAACTGGCAAGTGTCTTCACTGACATTTTCAACCTCTCCCTGTCTGAGTCTATAAACCAACATGTTTCAAGCAGACCACCATAGTCCATGTGCCCAAGAACAATAAGGTAACCTGCCTAAATGACTACCGACCGGTGGCACCCCCATCTGTAACCATGAAATGCTTTGAAAGGCGGCTCACATCAACACCATTATCCCAGAAAACCTAGACTCACTCCAATTTGCATACCGCACCAACAGATCCACAGATGATGCTCTCTCTATTGCACTCCACACTGCCCTTTCACACCTGGACAAAAGAAACACCTATGTGAGAATGCTATTCATTGAGTACAGCTCAGTGTTCAACACCATAGTGCCATCAAAGCTCCTCACTAAGCTAAGGACCCTGGGACTAAACACCTCTTTCTGCAACTGGATCCTGGACTTCCTGATGGGCCAAACCCCCCAGGTGGTAAGGGTAGGTAACAACACATCTGCAACGCTGATCCTCAACACGGGGGCCCCTCAGGGGTGCGTGCTCAGCCCCCTCTTGTACTCCCTTTTCACTCATAACTGCACGGCCAGGCACGACTCCAACACCATCATTAAGTTTGCTGATGACACAGCAGTGGTACGCCTGATAACCGACAACGATGAGACAGCCTATAGGGAGGAGGTCAGAGACCTGAGCGTATGGTGCAATGACAACAAGCTCTCCCTCAACGTGATCAATACAAAGGAGATGATGGTGGACTACAGGAAAAGGAGGACCGAGCACTCCCCCATTCTCATCGACGGGGCTGTAGTGGAACAGGTTGAGAGCTTCAAGTTCCTTGGCGTCCACATCACCAACAAATTAACATGGTCTAAGCACAACAAGACAGTCGTGAAGAGGGCACGACAAAATCTACTCCCCCTCAGGAGACTGAAAAGATTTGGCATGGGTCAGATCCTCAAAAGGTTTTGCAGCTGCACCATCGAGATCATCCTGACGGGTTGCATTACTGCCTGGTAAGGCAACTGCTCGGCCTCCGACCGCAAGACACTACAGAGGGTAGTGCGTACAGACCAGTACATCACCGGGGCCAAGCATCCTGCCATCCAGGACCTCTATACCAGGCGATGTCAGAGGAAGGCCCTAAAAATGGTCAAAGACTCCGGCCACCCTAGTCAGAGACTGTTCTCTCTGCTACCGCACGGCAAGTGGTACCAGAGCACCCCCCCTCTCTTGAATGCTGCTGCTGCTCTCTGTTATTATCTATCCATATTAATTTTAATAACTCTACCTACATGTACACATTACCTCAATTCCCTCGACACTGGTTCCCCCGCACATTGACATAGACTCTGTACCGGTACCCCCTGTATATAGCCCCGCTATTGTTATTTACTGCTGCTCTTTAATTATTTGTTATTCTTATCGCTTACCTTTATTTTTTTAGGCATTTTCTTAAAATTGCTTTTATTGTTGGTTAAGGACTTGTAAGTAAGCATTTCACTGTAAGGTCTACTATACCTGTTGTATTTGGCAGATGTGACAAATAAACATTTATTTTATTTGATTGACAATCACCGGCTGACAAAATTTCATGACCGCCACAGCCCTAATCTTGCCTCATCCATCTCTTGTCATGTTTGTAATTTATTGTCATGTCTTGTCCCTGTGCTCCCCATGCTATTCGTTTCCCTCTGCTGGTCTTGTTTGGTTCTTTCCCTCCTTCTATCCCTCTCTCTCCCCCCTCCCTCTCTCACTCTCTCGCTCTCTCTTCTCTCTGTCGTTCCGTTCCTGCTCCCAGCTGTTCCTATTCCCCTAATCATCATTTAGTCTTCCCACACCTGTTCCCGATCCTTTCCCCCTGATTAGATTCCCTATTTATTCCTTTGTGATCCGTTCCTGTCCCGTCGGTTCCTTGTATTGTATTCACCATGCTGTGATTGCGTTTCGCCCTGTCCTGTCGTGTTTTTGCCGTGATTGTGTATCACCCTGTCCTGTCGTGTTTTGTGCCTTCATCAGATGCTGCGTGTGAGCAGGTGTCTCAGTCGACTACGGCCTGCGCCTACCCGAAGCGACCTGCAGTCTGTGGCCGCTTCTCCAGTTGTTTCCCCTCTACAAGTCTAGAGGATTTCTGTTATTCCGTTTTGGACTTTAATAAACTCTGTTTCTGTTAAGTCGCGTTTGGGTCCTCTTTCACCTGCATGACAGAAGGAACCGACCAAGGAATGGACCCAGCGACTCCAGACGCTCGTTACACTGCCGTCGAGATCCAAGGAGCCATGCTCGGCAGACACGAGCAGGAATTGTCTGCTGCTCGCCATGCCGTGGAGAACCTGGCCGCTCAGGTTTCCGACCTCTCTGGACAGTTCCAGAGTCTACGTCTCGTGCCACCTGTTACTCCCTGGCCTGCCGAGCCTCCAGAACCTAGGGTTAATAACCCACCTAGCTACTCCGGGCAGCCCACTGAGTGCCGCTCCTTTCTCACGCAGTGTGAGATTGTGTTCTCTCTCCAACCCCACACATACTCTAGAGAGAGAGCTCGGGTTGCTTACGTCATTTCACTCCTTACTGGCCGGGCTCGAGAATGGGGCACAGCTATCTGGGAGGCAAGGGCTGATTGCTCTAACAAATTCCAGAACTTTAAAGAGGAGATGATTCGGGTTTTTGACCGTTCAGTTTTTGGTGGGGAGGCTTCTAGGGCCCTGGCTTCCTTATGCCAAGGTGAACGGTCCATAACGGATTATTCCATTGAGTTTCGCACTCTTGCTGCCTCTAGTGAGTGGAACGAGCCGGCGCTGCTCGCTCGTTTTCTGGAGGGACTCCACGCAGTGGTTAAGGATGAGATTCTCTCCCGGGAGGTTCCTTCAGATGTGGACTCTTTGATTGCTCTCGCCATCCGCATAGAACGACGGGTAGATCTTCGTCACCGGGCTCGTGGAAGAGAGCTCACATCAACGGTGTTTCCCTGCTCCGCATCGCAACCATCTCCCTCCTCTGGCTTTGAGACTGAGCCCATGCAGCTGGGAGGGATTCGCATCTCGAATAAGGAGAGGGAACGGAGGATCACCAACCGCCTGTGCCTCTATTGCGGAGTTGCTGGACATTTTGTTAATTCATGTCCAGTAAGAGGCCAGAGCCCATCAGTAAGCGGAGGGCTACTGGTGAGCGCTACTACTCAGGTCCCTTCATCTAGATCTTGTACTACTATGTCGGTCCATCTACGCTGGACCGGTTCGGGTGCTACATGCAGTGCTTTGATTGACTCTGGGGCTGAGGGTTGTTTCATGGACGAAGCATGGGCTCGGAAACATAACATTCCTTTCAGACCGTTAGACAGGCCTACGCCCATGTTTGCCTTAGATGGTAGTCATCTTCCCAGTATCAAATTTGAGACACTACCTTTAACTCTCACAGTATCTGGTAACCACAGTGAGACTATTTCTTTTTTGATTTTCCGTTCACCGTTTACACCTGTTGTTTTGGGTCATCCCTGGCTTGTATGTCATAATCCTTCTATTAATTGGTCTAGTAATTCTATCCTATCCTGGAACGTTTCTTGTCATGTGAAGTGTTTAATGTCTGCCATCCCTCCCATTTCTTCTGTCCCTACTTCTCAGGAGGAACCTGGCGATTTGACAGGAGTGCCGGAGGAATATCATGATCTGCGCACGGTCTTCAGTCGGTCCCGAGCCAACTCCCTTCCTCCTCACCGGTCGTATGATTGTAGTATTGATCTCCTTCCGGGGACCACTCCTCCTCGAGGTAGACTATACTCTCTGTCGGCTCCCGAACGTAAGGCTCTCGAGGATTATTTGTCTGTGTCTCTTGACGCCGGTACCATAGTGCCTTCTTCTTCTCCGGCCGGGGCGGGGTTCTTTTTTGTTAAAAAGAAGGACGGTACTCTGCGCCCCTGCATGGATTATCGAGGGCTGAATGACATAACGGTTAAGAATCGTTATCCGCTTCCCCTTATGTCATCAGCCTTCGAGATTCTGCAGGGAGCCAGGTGCTTTACTAAGTTGGACCTTCGTAACGCTTACCATCTCGTGCGCATCAGGGAGGGGGACGAGTGGAAAACGGCGTTTAACACTCCGTTAGGGCATTTTGAGTACCGGGTTCTGCCGTTCGGTCTCGCCAATGCGCCAGCTGTTTTTCAGGCATTAGTTAATGATGTTCTGAGAGACATGCTGAACATTTTTGTTTTTGTCTATCTTGACGATATCCTGATTTTTTCTCCGTCACTCGAGATTCATGTTCAGCACGTTCGACGTGTTCTACAGCGCCTTTTAGAGAATTGTCTCTACGTAAAGGCTGAGAAGTGCTCTTTTCATGTCTCCTCCGTTACTTTTCTCGGTTCCGTTATTTCCGCTGAAGGCATTCAGATGGATTCCGCTAAGGTCCAAGCTGTCAGTGATTGGCCCGTTCCAAGGTCACGTGTCGAGTTGCAGCGCTTTTTAGGTTTCGCTAATTTCTATCGGCGTTTCATTCGTAATTTCGGTCAAGTTGCTGCCCCTCTCACAGCTCTTACTTCTGTCAAGACGTGTTTTAAGTGGTCCGGTTCCGCCCAGGGAGCTTTTGATCTTCTAAAAGAACGTTTTACGTCCGCTCCTATCCTCGTTACTCCTGACGTCACTAGACAATTCATTGTCGAGGTTGACGCTTCAGAGGTAGGCGTGGGAGCCATCCTATCCCAGCGCTTCCAGTCTGACGATAAGGTTCATCCTTGCGCTTATTTTTCTCATCGCCTGTCGCCATCTGAGCGCAACTATGATGTGGGTAACCGTGAACTGCTCGCCATCCGCTTAGCCCTAGGCGAATGGCGACAGTGGTTGGAGGGGGCGACCGTTCCTTTTGTCGTTTGGACAGACCATAAGAACCTTGAGTACATCCGTTCTGCCAAACGACTTAATGCCCGTCAAGCTCGTTGGGCGTTGTTTTTCGCTCGTTTCGAGTTTGTGATTTCTTACCGTCCGGGTAGCAAGAACACCAAGCCTGATGCCTTATCCCGTCTGTTTAGTTCTTCTGTGGCTTCTACTGATCCCGAGGGGATTCTTCCTTATGGGCGTGTTGTCGGGTTAACAGTCTGGGGAATTGAAAGACAGGTTAAGCAAGCACTCACGCACACTGCGTCGCCGCGCGCTTGTCCTAGTAACCTCCTTTTCGTTCCTGTTTCCACTCGTCTGGCTGTTCTTCAGTGGGCTCACTCTGCCAAGTTAGCTGGTCATCCCGGTGTTCGAGGCACTCTTGCGTCTATTCGCCAGCGCTTTTGGTGGCCGACTCAGGAGCGTGACACGCGCCGTTTCGTGGCTGCTTGTTCGGACTGCGCGCAGACTAAGTCGGGTAACTCTCCTCCTGCCGGTCGTCTCAGACCGCTCCCCATTCCTTCTCGACCATGGTCTCACATTGCCTTAGACTTCATTACCGGTCTGCCTTTGTCTGCGGGGAAGACTGTGATTCTGACGGTTGTCGATAGGTTCTCTAAGGCGGCACATTTCATTCCCCTCGCTAAACTTCCTTCCGCTAAGGAGACGGCACAAATCATTATTGAGAATGTATTCAGAATTCATGGCCTCCCGTTAGACGCCGTTTCAGACAGAGGCCCGCAATTCACGTCACAGTTTTGGAGGGAGTTCTGTCGTTTGATTGGTGCGTCCGTCAGTCTCTCTTCCGGGTTTCATCCCCAGTCTAACGGTCAAGCAGAGAGGGCCAATCAGACGATTGGTCGCATACTACGCAGCCTTTCTTTCAGAAACCCTGCGTCTTGGGCAGAACAGCTCCCCTGGGCAGAATACGCTCACAATTCACTTCCTTCGTCTGCTACCGGGTTATCTCCGTTTCAGAGTAGTCTGGGTTACCAGCCTCCTCTGTTCTCATCCCAGCTTGCCGAGTCCAGCGTTCCCTCCGCTCAAGCGTTTGTCCAACGTTGTGAGCGCACCTGGAGGAGGGTGAGGTCTGCACTTTGCCGTTACAGGGCACAGACGGTGAGAGCCGCCAATAAACGCAGGATTAAGAGTCCAAGGTATTGTTGCGGCCAGAGAGTGTGGCTTTCCACTCGCAACCTTCCTCTTACGACAGCTTCTCGTAAGTTGACTCCGCGGTTCATTGGTCCGTTCCGTGTCTCCCAGGTCGTCAATCCTGTCGCTGTGCGACTGCTTCTTCCGCGACATCTTCGTCGCGTCCATCCTGTCTTCCATGTCTCCTGTGTTAAGCCCTTTCTTCGCACCCCGTTCGTCTTCCCTCCCCCTCCCGTCCTTGTCGAGAGCGCACCTATTTACAAGGTACATAAGATTATGGACATGCGTTCTCAGGGACGGGGTCACCAATACCTAGTGGATTGGGAGGGTTACGGTCCTGAGGAGAGGAGTTGGGTTCCGTCTCGGGACGTGCTGGACCGTTCGCTCATCGATGATTTCCTCCTCCGTTGCCGCCAGGATTCCTCCTCGAGTGCGCCAGGAGGCGCTCGGTGAGTGGGGGGTACTGTCATGTTTGTCATTTATTGTCATGTCTTGTCCCTGTGCTCCCCATGCTATTCGTTTCCCTCTGCTGGTCTTGTTTGGTTCTTTCCCTCCTTCTATCCCTCTCTCTCCCCCTCCCTCTCTCACTCTCTCGCTCTCTCTTCTCTCTGTCGTTCCGTTCCTGCTCCCAGCTGTTCCTATTCCCCTAATCATCATTTAGTCTTCCCACACCTGTTCCCGATCCTTTCCCCTGATTAGATTCCCTATTTATTCCTTTGTGATCCGTTCCTGTCCCGTCGGTTCCTTGTATTGTATTCACCATGCTGTGATTGCGTTTCGCCCTGTCCTGTCGTGTTTTTGCCGTGATTGTGTATCACCCTGTCCTGTCGTGTTTTGTGCCTTCATCAGATGCTGCGTGTGAGCAGGTGTCTCAGTCGACTACGGCCTGCGCCTACCCGAAGCGACCTGCAGTCTGTGGCCGCTTCTCCAGTTGTTTCCCCTCTACAAGTCTAGAGGATTTCTGTTATTCCGTTTTGGACTTTAATAAACTCTGTTTCTGTTAAGTCGCGTTTGGGTCCTCTTTCACCTGCATGACATCTCTCCCCCTTTTCACCTCTCCAGCTAGAAAAGCACAAGCTGTTTGGAGATCCATTATCACTCAAAAGGGCATTACAGGGAATTCATTCCAGATTGCCTTGAGATGTGGGTACAAATCGATGGTGATTAAAACTTTGCTTTCTGCTGCCTTGATCTTATTTTGGGCTTTTGCCTTGTTAGGGTAAGTCAGGTGACTAAATGTTACGTGGCTGTTGGCTGAATCTTTCATCATGGCCCTCCTGGTGTAGGATAAGACAGAAACAAGGTGGCTTTTGGTGTCTGGCTTTGGTTAAAGGGTTTATTTTTTGCCTTGTCAGAGCAAACCAGCCAGGTGATTAAGAGTTGTGTGAATGTAGCAGGGATGCCTCAGTGTCTCCTTCTCTGGGATACAAAGTATTTTGAAGCTGCTTCTACACAGGTCTGGTTCCTAAGTTAATTAAGCAGTGACTTTGAAAAATGGGTCTCAAAGAAGCATAGAGGGTTTAAAGAGTGTGTGTGTATGTGTTTGTCTTAGTCACCAGATCTCAACGTACTTGAACACTTATGGGAGAATCTGGTACGGTGCCTGAGACAGCATTTTCCACCACCAACAAAACACCAAATGATGGAATATCTATTGGAAGAATGGTGTCGCATCCCTCCAATAGAGTTCCAGACACTTGTAGAATCTATGCCATGGTGCATTAAAACGGTTCTGGCGGCTCGTGGTGGCCCAATGCCCTATTAAGACATTTTATGTTTCCTTTATTTTGGCAGTTACCTGTATGTAAGTGCTTCTGTAGGCATACTGTATATGGTAGGCCTATTCAGCAAAGTAGTTCATGTGAAAGGCATGTTAATGAAAGGGTGACATTATTATACCCCAGCAGGTTCTGCATTGTGTCGAAAAGTTGAATATGCTCTGAGAGTAATCTGTTATCCTTTGTGCTGGGAATGCATTAATTCAACCTGCCCGATGATCAAAGTCACACACACACACACACACACACACACACACACACACACACACACACACACACACACACACACACACACACACACACACACACACACACACACACACACACACACACACACACACACACACACACACACACACACACACACACACACACACCTGCGTATGATGGCATTTCATTTGGAAGGTGGGGAAGATTTGATTTGTTTTGAGGGAGAAGATTTAACAAGGCATTTGGTATTCATCAGCTTTTGATTAAGTGGGATGGTTTGAGCTGTCTGAATCAGAGACGACAGCTTTACGTTCCTGCCTGTGAGGTACATTTTTACACAGCAGACATATATTTGCATGATTCTTCTCTCTGATTGGCTCGAGCAGTTCACCTTTTTTCCCTAGCTGTTTATGGCATCTGAGGGGATGTGCATGTCCACTGACAAGTGACCCACATACACTACATTAACTCTAGTAGGGGACAGGATATGACCACACGCATCTTAATTACCAAGCCCAGATCACTATCCCCTCCCTCTCTAAAACCCACAATTCCTCTCATACATATTTCACAATGTTTTCTGTCTTTTCCACCCCTCTCTCTCTCTCCATTTTTGCTTCTCTTCCCATACTGTAGACGTTGTTATACCATGGCCCTGTTTTCCCCTCCTCTCCTCCATCTATCTATTACCAACTAGGAGCAGCGTGTTTCTCAGTGGACACCCTCTTCCATCACTTTTACTATTCACCACTTAGTACTGATGGCCCCTTTGTATCGCTGTTTGTAAGAGCCTCTTAGTGACTGCGCCTTTGTCTACATCTAGTGTGGCTAACGAATGCTAACGCTACCTGAAAATTGATGTTGGCTGGAGGCTGTGCAGAGAACTCTCTGAGTTGAAGGAACTCTGGTCTAACAGAATACTAACAGAACTCAAGTCTTACAGAATAGATATGCAAGGTGCACAGGGTAGGTGGTTGAGAAATTAGGGAGAGAGAGGTGACAGAGGCATCTTGAGACACTGTTAAAATCATCTATTTTACTGTTTTATACTGCATTCTCTGTGTTTTGGAGGGAGTAAAATAGACCCGCCTTGTGACTTTTTTCAACCCTGTGTTTATGTCAGAGTTGATCAATCCAACAGGGATCTAACACCTCTTAAGCACATTATTATAAGAAAACCGCCAAAGCAGAAAGGAATAGTAAAATAGGACTACAGCAGAGAAAGGTTAACCTCTGCCATCATTCACACTGCCTAGCAAACTATTTAGCCATCTATTCCTCCCACCTTTAAGTGCATGGGAATTGACCACTTTTCTCTTGGAAGGGACAGCTCAAACCAAGTTTTATTTAGTTGGTGTGAGCCAGGAGACAAGAGAGGAATGGGAAGAGATTGGATGGGTTAGCCATTTTACAAGCTTCCTCCTGGAATGCCTCTCTCTTTTTCACTTTCTCTCTCTCAATCTCTCTCTCTTAGTTTCTCTCTCTCCATGTGGGGTGAAAGGGAGGAGAATGATCTAAGAGCTAGAAGAAACCCTTACTTCCTCAGGGGAAGAGGGAAACATAATGGGCAGATATGGGACAGTGGATTCAAGTGGTTTGCCCCTTCTACAGTGTCAAGGTGTGCCTTTATACAGTAGCACTACTATGTGGTATTCTTTGTCTGTCGCGGTCCTTTATAATGTCAAAGTTGAATGTAGTGTTAGCCCCCCCCTCAGGCTCTTTCCAGTGGAAAATTCCCCCACTTCAGATATGAAAGACTAATGGAGCTGAATGTCTCTCAAATTCTCCTCAGGTCAGGAAATACAGTTAATGCTATCTCCTTTTAGTGTTGCATGCTTGTAAAAGCTTTTCTACTGTACAGCTCAGCAATCTTTCTCTAGTCCGAAATGGCTGCCAGAAGTCTCACCCTTACCCTCACCCTGGCCCTGCTACTTTCTCTCTCTCTGCTCTACTTCCTTGTCCTTACTACTTAAGCTGATTAATTTAGGAGGGGAGCCAGGAGGGGGGGGGGGGGCTGTAAGTCGCACACTACTGTCCAGGACAACTTCTTCACTTACTCCTCCACTCTTTTAATGCCACTCATCTTGAAGGTGTCATTTTAATAGAATACCTATTAATGAGGGTTGAAATTAAACGGACAAATATGTGTGGCCGTGCGGCTGCGGGGAGATGTACGGCCCTCTGAAGCTGTCTTCCAGGAAGATAAATCAGTGTTAAAGATGCCTTTTAAACAGATGAGACACGGCCAGAGTAGGGTTTCCTCTGTCCTCCTTCTCCTGGAGGAAACCCTATGAGAGATTGCAGTACATTTCTAACTACACTGTCGAAATATCTGTGCCTAGTTGCATATCACTGTAACTTTTTGAATGATGTGATGACAATCTTTTTAGATTTGTTAGCGTTGCCTTGTGAGTGTGTGTGTGTGTGTGTGTGTGTGTGTGTGTGTGTGTGTGTGTGTGTGTGTGTGTGTGTGTGTGTGTGTGTGTGTGTGTGTGTGTGTGTGTGTGTGTGTGTGTGTGTGTGTGTGTGTGTGTGTGTGTGTGTTTGTGTGTGTGTGTGTGTGTGTGTGTGTGTGTGTAATTGCATGCTGGCTAACGGTTGTATCCGCTCAGTCTGAGGGGAAACGAGGAGCGTCAGGTCCAGTCGTTTCCTTGAGGAAATATACCAGCTGAACGAATGTGTATGTGTTTTCAGAGGTCAGGATCAAAGGAGCCAGTCCCACACCAGGACACATACTTTCATGACCTTTCTCCATGGACAAAAAGGTGCTATACAAAATCAAATAAGTAGCTGGATGGTCCATGTTATTATTATCTTAAAACAATTATGTGTTAGGGTAGTAGATATAGAAGAATGGCTCAGACTCTAGGGCGTTAAGTCATGCTACATGAATTTGTCCATTTCATGAATGCAAAGTTCATGTATAGTAATGTAGTGATTGCAGGGTGCACAGGGTTGAATATATATATATACTATTCTGTACATTTGGCAAACATATGTTAGTAACACTCAACACTGACATGTGAACGTGTCGGATGTATTTTCTTCTGCAGAAATGCCATTCAAATGAGCTGCTTGTTCCAGACCCCTGTAAGACAGCTTCAGTTACGAGGTTCTGCCAGGTTCCTCTAGCACCTGTTTCTCTCTGACGCTCCAAATGGAAACACATCATCATGGCCACTAATTGTTGTGTTGTGTTTCTCGGCTCTTTTAATTGGTAGCAGTGTTGCTTGCGGCCGTCGCACTCTAATAAGAACCTCCTGGATGTGGCATAGTGTTGCACTCTGTTCTACCAGAGATGGCTCTTTACGTGAACCTATTTCCTCTTTCAGAGAACTGGCAAATTGTTTGTTTCTTAATGCCCCTAAACACAAAACAAACATGGGAGGCGCTACCCTGTAATTATGCTGTATGCTTCGGCACTTAAACCTATTAGCAATGGGGCCTATGGAAGGGAAGGGGCAGGGGGCAGCAGGCTTTGGTAGTGTGGTGTTAGTGGGCTTTCTGTGTCGTGAGTCTATGTGCATGCGTGGGTGTGGGTGTAATAGAGGAATTGGGATGGATAGGCACTCTTTCAGATGTGCACTGCGTTGTTGGGGCTATTACATTGTCCCTGTGACTGCTGGTTTGTACTTGCCATTTTGATCATTTTTCATTGTTTTTATGTTTGGACTTAATTACAGACCACTTGGTAGGGCATCTCACACATTGTACTCCTATCAAGCACCTCTCTTTCTCTCTGTCTCTCTCTTGGTCTCTCTTTTCTCTCTCTCTCTCTCTCTCTCTCTCTCTCTCTCTCTCTCTCTCTCTCTCTCTCTCTCTCTCTCTCTCACTCTCACTCTCTCACTCTCACTCTCACTCTCACTCTCACTCTCTCACTCTCTCTCTCTCACACTCTCACTCATTCCCCTTTAATTGACTTCATATTTTGTTGTGAAGAAAGCTTCATATGTATTTCATTTTAAGTGCCTGTAGAATGGTCTCCATGACTTCTGTGATAGAGGAGGTGAGAGAGGAGAGGAGAGCTACAGGGCTGGAGCAGAACAGAGAGTATTCGTAAGTTCAATGAGGGAAGAGTGAAAGCCCAAAATAAGTGAGGGGAGCAGAGGAGAGGGAAGAAGACCAGAAAATAAGAGCTAGCTCTAGACTATGTTGTCCTAGCATCACTTCTGCATCTCCCCCTGCTACTCCTCTTCAGCATCATTGTTGGAGCCACCTGTTTCCTCTGTATTTTTCTCCTGAACGCCCCCCTGCTGTGCTTCTGTTCTGTGTTTGAGAGCTGTGCGTAGCAGCAAGGCACCGCGGAGGACGATCAAGTGACAGCGTCAACGTCTCATCGCTTGGTTTAATCATCTCACAGCAGGGACCAATGTGCCTTAAAGCTGAAAGGCGGTGTCTCTACGTGTCTGTGTTTTTGTGTGTGTTTGAACATCCAATGACATACTACAGGAAAATCATTTACTGCCTTTGACAATGTCTAGGTACAGGGTTGACACAGCAGTTGTAAGTGATGATGAGTTGTACTTTGAGAGTGGAAAAAAAGAAGAACACATTTGCTAAAGTGTAGGATGGTTGTTATTTTGGCCTCCGTGTTGGAATGCTTCTGGTGGCAGCAATGACACAGGATTTGGGGTGTACAGTTTGTTTACACACACCCCGCCTCCTTGACAGGGGCAGGTTTGATACCCTCTCCTTAGAGAAAGTGAGGCTGGTATCTTGAGGCATGTCCTGAGCTGAGCATGGCTTTATGGATGTGAATGAGTGTGTGTACAGGGTCTGTCCCTCAACTTGCCTGAGTAGAATGGATGGGGCGGCTAGGGCTTAGGGGAGCGGAGGAGAATACCTCCCTTGCTCCTGCTGTGCCCTCCATCCATCCATATTCATTACTCTGGCTTCAGGTAGAGCTCTAAGGGCTGTCAGTCAGCCCGCTCCCCCGTGTGTGAGATCCACATCTGGGGGGAGATTGGAGCAGGGTGAGGTTGTGTCCTCCATCCCCTGGGCTTCCAGCCTAACTCAAATAGATGTCCAGTCAATGATGTAGTACATGGTGGATTCTGCTGTTCATTTCCATACTGGATCCATGCATATATACGTTACACGTTTTGTCTATGCGTGTAACAAGCAACGTTTTAGAGAAACACAACCGTTGCAATGTTCTCTTAGAAACAGTGGGAAAATGTGGTGTGTCTATATCTGACGTACCACTTTGTGATGGGATTTGGGAGTGTTTATTGATTGACATACTCCTTCCTTCCTCTCTGTGCAGGGTGTGCCCAAGCCTATAGCAGTGGAGCCATGTTGGGGGAGCAGGGCCGGCGTACTGACCGTCCTCTTGTGTCTGCCCAGACTGCCTTCAGGAATACCCCCACCTGGCCAGTCTGGTAAGCATCCGTCTCATCTCCACTCACTGTCTATATTCTAGACCAGGCCTTCTCCCTTTGGTTATTAAAAGGCACCCACATGCTTCAGATACCACTATTTTCCTCTCCCATTTGAGATATAAAACAAAAGAAAGAGAGCGAGAGAAAGAAAGTTCAATTTAGAAAATCTCTCTCTGTCTCCCTACCGGTTCAAGACTTCAAGAGTCTCTCCAGACAGATGCTAACTGAAGCATGACATATTTGAGATGTGGAGACTCTTCTCCTCCCCAAACCTCCCTTTCTCCCCTTCCTCCCTCACCTATCCCCTCTCTCTGTTAGATCCCAACCCCACCTCCCCTTTATCACAACTAGAACCCAATATCTGCCAGAGTATCTATTTCTCTACTTCTGGCAGTTCAATTTGGAAATCCGTGTACCATCTGTGTTTGGATGGACACAGATATACCTGATCTATCAACTATTAGGGGCTTTGTTTTGAGAGAGACAGAAAAAGCCATGTTATACCTGGAGGAATTAACAGGCTGTTGGATCGATTGTTCCCTCCAATAGGTTTTTCAGCAGAGGCCAGATGAGCTCATGTTTCTCCTAAGAGGATCTGTGATATTTCAGAGGTTCTAAATATGCCGCTGTGCTGTAGGTAAATGAATAGGGAGATGACCATTTGAATGGCACCCAGTGTCACAGAGATGCGCTCGGGAATGCTTTAGAACTTTTAGTACTGTCAGCAGCCATCAAAATATCACTTTCCCTCTGTCACTCATATACGCACCCACACATTATCTCTCTCTCTCTCTCCCTCTCTCACTCGCTCTTCCTCTCCCTCCACCTCTCTCTTTCTCCCTTTTTCTCACGCTTTCTCACTTATTTTATTTCTCTCCTTTTCCTTTTCCCCTGAAGCCCAGGGCTTTCTGAGAGGCTGCTGTCGGCTCATCGTGTAGGTATAATACATGAGCTGAAATACGAGCAGGTGTAAAAGTGACTGCAGCAGGAAGCTTGTAAAAGACAGCTAAAATTAAGCACTTTGCAAGGCATCAGGTTCTCATACTGGGAAAAGCTGCTTGCATTACATTTAGAGGAGCCTTTAAAGCCACCAGGTACTGGGCAAATAGTAGGAGCTGATAAGTGCAGCCAGTAAGTACAGGCTACGGTATTGGCTACACATGCTGGGTAAATGCATACTGTGCAGTATGTCAGATCCTGCATGATTTCACAGTTCTTTTTTGTGATAGTTGCGGGCAAAAAGGCTTGATTTTGCTACAGAAATTCTGACATTTTGGATGTCAGTTTGCGAAGATTTGTGTCCAAGAAATGCTCCGATGGGTGAGGCGTTTGTTGACCTGTGTCTTGATTGAAAAATGTTCTGAATTAAAATTGTGTTGATTGCTCGTTTGGTATTGCGGTGGTCGAACAGTTTTATTCTGTAATATTGTGGTGATTAAGTACTTTATATGCATATCATACATGGAACTATAGAAATAGAACCGTCACTCTGCAGTAAGTGCTGAAGCAGTGCTGTGACACCGGGTAGAGAAAGAGAGAGATGTGGTCAGATGCCATAGGGGCTTTAGAATCCCTGAGCAGACAAGGTACAAATCTGTCGTTCTGCCCCTGAGCTAGGAAGTTAACCCACCGTTAACCCAGCAGTAGATACTGTATATTACAGTGAGCTATGTCGAGAATCCAGTATATAAATACAGGCGGTGTGTATAAACAGTGATTCAAAAATGCAATGTACTATATGAAAATCATATACTAGATATATATATATATACACACACTATATGAAAAAAAATGTAATGAGCTATATGAAGAATATGGTATATGAAAAAGATTCCGGTATATACAGTAATCTAGTATATAATTAAGAATCCAGTACATTAATACACAGTGTGTATAAACATTAACAAAAATGCAATGTACAGTAGTAGATACAGTATATTATAATAAGCTGTATGAAGAATACTATATATGAATACACAGTGTGAAAGACAGTATAAAATAAACGGTCCAGTGTTTAATGTCTCTATATACACTGAGTGTACAAAACAGGAACACCTGAACATGTGAAAGCTATTGATGTCACATGTTAAATCCACTTCAATCAGTATAGTTGAAGAGGATGAGACAGGTTGAAGAAGGCTTTTTAAGCCTTGAGACAATTGAGACATGGATTTTGTGTGTGTGTGCCATTCAGAGGGTGAGTAGGGAAACAAAAGATTCAGGTGCCTTTGAACGGGGTATGGTAGTAGGTGCCAGGGGCACTGGCTTGTGTTAAGAACTGCAAAGCTGCTGGGGTTTTTACACTCAACATTTTCCCGTATGTATCAAGAATGGTCCACCACCCAAAGGACATCCAGCCGACTTGGCACAACTGTGGGAAGCATTGGAGTCAATATGGGCCAGAAGCCCTATGGAACGCTTTCGACACCTTGTAGAGTCCATGCCCTGACGAATTAAGGCGGTTCTGAAGGCAAAAGGGAAAGTGCAACTCAATATTAGAAAACTGTTCCTAATGTTTTGTACACTCAGTGTATATGGGACATCAGCGTTGGCTGTGTGTGCATATGTTTGTGAGTATGGGTGTATGTGATTGTTTATTTGAGTACGGAGTCTGTGTGTTTGAGGTGTGTATGAGTGAGTCCTTCTTTGTCTATTACTTATTACAGGAGTATGTCATGACGTTGGCCTGGGGTTAGGTTTATGACAGTCATAAATACCTCTTCCCCCCGTTTTCCTCTCTCTACCCTACTGATGTTACATTTGCAAACCCTTGGTTAACAGAGACTCTGGGAACATCAGAAGGTGGGGGGAAATGAACAATATTCTGGTAATCCGACCAATTTAACATATGCGGTGGTACTTAATGAATATGATGTAATCATAAAGATATAATCAACAGGTGTTTTATACAACAGCCTTCTTTCTTAGTTCTCTTTTTTGGACTCTCCAAATTTGGCAATCTCTCTGCTTCCCCCGGGCATTCCACTGGTTTCAAAACACGATAAACTTCTTCCATGACAACGACACCGTTTCTTCCCCACGATTGTCATCAGAAGACTCCACAATGACTGGTTTGATAAATGTTTTGAACTAAATCAGGGATTTCCTCATTGTCTGATTCATGGGGTGGCAGGTAGACTAGTGGTTAGAGAGTTGGACTAGTAACTGAAAGGTTGCAAGATCGAATCCCAGAGGTGACAAGGTAAAAATGAGTTGTTCTGCCCCTGAACTAGGCAGTTAACCCACTGTTCCTAGGCAGTCATTGAAAATAAGAATTTGTTCTTAACTGACTTGTCTAGTTAAATAAAGGAAAAATACATTTCTTTTCAGAATCAGCATGGCACAATCATCCTCTAGAAAGTAGTCCATCACCATGGTTTCCCACTGAGCTTTGTCGATAGCGCTATTAACTTCAAGGCAGCAATGTTGAGAGCGGTAGCTGTAACGGCTCTAATAGCGCTGAACAGACAGGAGACTCCAGTAGCGCAGGAGGGAAGGAAGGCTCTGGCTGTGCTGAACAGGCGAGGCGCACAGAAGGTGCTGGAACTGGTGCTACAGGATTGAGGACACGCACAGGAAGCCTGGTGCGGGGAGCTGCTACCGGAGGACTGATGTGTGGAGGTGGCTCTGGATAGACCGGACCATGCAGGCACACTGGAGCTCTTGAGCACCGAGCCTGCCCACTCTAGCCCGGCCAATAGGAAGGGCTGGTATGTGCCGCACCGGGCTATGCACCCGCACTGGAAACACAGTGCGCTCCATAGCATAACACGGTGCCTGCCCGGTCTCTCTAGCACAGGGAGTTTGCGCAGGTCTCCTACCTGGCATAGCCATACTCCCTTTAAGCCCCCCCCCCCAATAATTTTTTGGGGCTGCTTTTCGGGCTTCCTTGCCAACCGCGTTCCCTCGTATCGTCGGCTCCTATCTCCGGCTGCCTCTGCTCTCCTTAGTGCCTCCACCTGTTCCCATGGGAGGCGATCTCTTCCGGCCAGTATCTCCTCCTAAGTGTAACAACCTTTACCATCCAACACGTCTTCCCATGTCCATTCTCTGAATAGTTCATCCTCCTTTTGCTGCTCCAGCTGTCGCTGCCTGTTTATATCTTCCCACATCGTATACTCCATGCCTCTGCTGTCCATAACGTCCTCCCTTCGCTGCTGCCTGTTAACACGCTGCTCGGTCCGTGTGTGGTGGGTGATTCTGTAACGGCATTCTTCGTTTGTCGAAAGAGTGTCGGACCGAAATGCAGCGTGTTTGTTACTCATGATCTTTAATGAATGAAAATGAAACGATACATGAAATAACTCAATACAAAAACAACAAACGGAACGAGAAACCTATTACAGCCTATCTGGTGAACACTACACAGAGACAGGAACAATCACCCACAAAATACAAAGCGAAACTCAGGCTACCTAAATACGGTTCCCAATCAGAGACAACGAGAATCACCTGACTCTGATTGAGAATCGCCTCAGGCAGCCAAGCCTATACAACACCCCAAATGAGCCGCGATCCCAAATACTACAAACCCCAATACGAAAAACAACATATAAACCCATGTCACACCCTGGCCTAACCAAACATAACAAAAACACAAAATACAATGACCAAGGCGTGACAGTAGCAACACTTTTTGTCACTCCCTGATCTGTTTCACATGTCCTTGTGATTGTCTCCACTCGCCCACCTTCCCCATCTTCCCCATTATCCCCTGTGTATTTATACCTGTGTTCTCTGTCTGTTGCCAGTTTATCAAGACAACCAGCATTTTGTCTCAGCTCCTGCTTTTCCCCAGTCCCTCTTTTTCTCGCCCTCCTCGTTTTGACCCTTGCCTGTCCCAACTTTGAGGCCGCCTGCCTGCCGTCCTGTACCTTTGCCCCTACTCTGGATTACCGACTTCTACCTGACCCTGTTCCTGCCTGTCGTCCTGTACCTTTACCCCAACACTCTTGATTATTGACCCCTGCCTGCCCAACCTGTCACTTGCCTGCCCCTGTTGCAGTAATAAACATTGTTACTTCAACACAGTCTGCATTTGGGTCTTACCTGAAACGTTATACTTTTTCAGTTCTTTGTGACATCTTTCAATAAAGCAGCAGTAGATAGGCTTATCCACACGTACTTAGCAGCTCATGTTATAGACAGAAGCATGCTACATGGCAGACCAATCCAAACTCATGTCCAACCCATCCATTATCCTAGCCAATCATGGCTAGCCGGAAGGTTCCTATATTTGGCTAAACCAACTAGGCTCAATATTTAACAGTTTTATATTTACAGATGACATATGATTATTTTATTGAGGCATATGAAAGTTCACATGTTCCAGAAGGCATTTCTGCCCATATTTTGATTTAAAAAAATAATAATAATCAAATGCCTCTTCTGTGAAGTAGTGACGTGTGACATACACCTAGTTTCTTGAAATGGGTCACAAATGGTCCCTTCACACAGACAGTGTAGTGAAGAAAGTGCAACAGTGCCTCTTCAACCTCAGGAGGCTAAATAATTTAAGTTTGACACCTAAAATCCTCACAAACGTCTACAAATGCACGATTGAGAGAATCCTGTCAGGCTATATCGCCGGCTGGTACGGCAATGCACTGTCTGCAACCGCAGGGCTCTCCAGAGGGTTGTGCGGTCATCCAATGCTTCATCGGGGGCACACTGCCTGCCCTCTAGGACATCTACAGCACCCGGAAGACCAAGAAGATAATCAAGGACCTCAGCCGCTCGAGCCACAGCCTGTTCCCCCTGCTAGCATCTAGAAGTAGGAGACAGTACGAGTGCGTCAAAGCTGGGACCGAGAGACTGATAAACAGCTTCTATCTCAAAGCCATCAGACTGTTAAACAGTCACCACTAGCCGGACTCCACCCAGTACCCTGCCCTGAACCTTAGTCACTGTTACTAGACCGGCTTCCAAACGGTACTCTACCCTGCACCTTAGAAACTGCTTTGCCATATGTACATAGGGTCATTGAACACTAGTCACTTTAATAATGTTTACATACCGTTTTACTCACTTTATATGTATATACTGTATTCTAGTCATGGCTCATCAGTATGTATATTCATATACTGTCCATACTATCTATACAAACCATTATATACAGTGCATTCGGAAAGTATTCAGATCCCTTGAGATGTTTCTACAACTTTTTTGGTGTCCACCTGTGGTAATATCAATTGCATGGACATGATTTGGAAAGGCACTCACCTGTCCAAGCCATAAGGCAAAATCCAAGCCATAAGGTTGAAGGAATTGTCTGTACTGCTCCGAGAAAGGATTGTGTCAAGGCAAAGATCTCGGGAAGGGTACCAACAATTTCTTTAGCATTGAAGGTCCCCAAGTACACCGTGGCCTCCATCATTCTTAAATGGAAGACGTTTGGAACCAACAAGACTCTTCCTAGAGCGGACTGCCTGGCCAAACTGAGCAATCGGGGGAGAAGGGCCTTGGTCAGGGAGTTGACCAAGAGCCCGATGGTCACTTTTACAGAGTCCCAGAGTTTCTCTGTGGAGATGGGAGAACCTTCCAGAAGATCAACCATCTCTGCAGCACTCAACCAATCAGGCCTTTATGGTATGGTATTTCACTGCACCCGCTATAATGTCTGCTAAACTGTGTACGCGACCAATAAAACGTTGATTTTGATTTGAACAACTTTGATTTGAGAACCTGAATTCAAACTTTGAAAGAAAGTGACAGCCTCCTCACTACATTTGTGGTGGTTCAGAACTCTATAGCAGGGTTAGCATTAGTTTTCAGTAATCTGCCTTTACAAAATGAAAACCATAAAAAATCTGTTTTAAAACATTTCACCTGCGTTTTATATTGAAAGTCAGTTTTTTTTTCTGCTTAAATAGAGTAATAAGGGGCATGCAACTATAGTTTTTTTTCACACAAAATACATTTGTGCAACATATTCATCAGGAAATAATTTATCAGATGACAACAGTCGGCTGCAGCTGCACATGTCAATCAGCTGTCATGATGTTGCCATCTTCATATATATATTGATTGCAATTGTTCCCGAATGAGTGAGCGTTCATGTGTAAGGGATTAGCATATTAATTGTTATAATTAACCTTGTAGGGACTTCTTAGTCGACCCCCCCCCCCCCCCCCCCCCATTGCCCCTTTGTCTAACAAGCTGCCATGCCGGTTCAGCCCACTAGGGCACATTCTATCATTTCATGTAACCATATTTACTGTTTGTTTATGCATTTCTGTGAATTACTTAGTAATAAATAAATGATTTAAGACAGTTGATGTATGGATGACTCATAGTGAAGACTGGGTTAGTCCAGATAACCAAAATTTTACGACGTTTGGAATGAGACTAACGTGAGGTAAAATAAATAAATCATTAATCAGAAGACGATTGATCAGATATGAAAATATCTGAAAGGTTATATTGGAAAATTATACATTTGTAATCTGAATACTTTCCTTGGTGCCCCTATTTCCTAGTTAATTACAGGTACACGATTAATTACTTTGATCGCGTTATACTAATTACTGGGAATCTTTGATAAAACGGTCTTCAATTTAATGACAGTAAAGACACGACACAGCATCCAATGAAAAAGCCAGGTATTTTTGCAAAAACAATGCATGACCATCGTATTTCTAAGGCATTTATGTAGCCAGCTATATTTCCTAATGTTTTGCTTGAAGTTAATATTTCAATTTAACTTGCTGCCGGAAAGAAACTACACCTGAGGAAAGTACATGGAGAAAAGAAGTCTGCACGTCAGTCAGAGTGCTGTCTGGTAATCCAATGACTCGACCAAAAATATTTCATAGAAGTGGAGAAGTGCAACTGAAGCACAAAATTAGTCCTTTTACATTCATGATCTGGTGCGAACCCTGACTGAACCGAGCTGAATTTACAATAAGAATAATTTTAAATCTGCATTTACAAAACGCAGTAAGTCATTTTTTCATGGTTTTATCTTTCCTTTTCTGCGTGAAAAACTCAGAATCCTGCGTTATCGCGACACCTGCGCCATATTAATCCGCCTTTTAGGATCCTGACGGTTTCTCCGATTTTGGGATTAAAGTGCCTGGATGTTGCGAGCCTGGGGTTTGTATGCTGGGTAGAGCAGTGCACAGTCCTGTCTGGTACAGAGCTCAAACACATTGTTCTGTAATGCTGAGATCAGCAGAGCTGAGGCTCCCAGGATAGCACAGGTGGATAAAGGGCTCATCTTCATAGGAAAAGTTACTCAGAGGAGTTCCATACCAACCATATCCATACATAACACCGTGGAGGAAATGTCACATTTCAACTCCATCCTCTGCAAGTAGTAGAAGTTTTAGTTGTATTAATTGTTGTCTGGTATAGACAATCTGCCTGCACATACACACACACACCCACAAACATGCCGAATGCACATGTGTACACACACACACACACCTCTCCACAGGCATGTCTGTGTATAGAGATTACAAGCTGGTGAAGCAGTCGACTTCTCTAAGCCCCCTGTGTGTCACTGGCTTTACAGTGCTCTGCCGAGGAGACCAGAAGAAGCACCAAATCCCTCCACTCTGGAGTCTATCATTGCCCATCTCCCAACACAAACACACTACTAAATCTGTCTAAGTCAGGGGAGCGGTGGATCTAACCAAGCCTAATGTATTCCTTCAGTCCAATAGTTGAGTGAGGGGCCATTGTATTAATCTGCTTACTCTACTTCCAACCTACTGGGACTAGCTGCTTAGTGAGGAACTTCCCCTGAATGTAGGGAAGTTGGTTTCAACATTCTAAAATGTCTGAGAAAGGGTGTGTACTTTTAAGTCAGGCTTCTCAGACATACTTACTATACAGCTGGAGCTAGATTGGCACCTGGATAAAATATCCAAAAGACACAGACATCCTCCTATTTGCTGAAGGGACAAAGACATACAAACAGATGGATGGACGTCTATATAGCAGCCATCTCCTACTCTAGTCTTACTACCTCATCTTTCACATCATGTCTTAATTCTTTACCTGCTCCTCTTTCCATCATCAGTCTTCTCTACCTTCTCCCTCATTGTTGGGATTCCCCTACAGGATGAGATGTCAGGACAGGGAAGAAAACCATCTCCCTGCCAGATACCAGCATGTTCTTAGGAGTTTAAACATAGTCTCCATACAAACACAGCAATCCTGTTCTCATCAACAATAACCTGCCTATTCAGGAGAGATCTGTTGAGTGAGTGCGGTCCGAGGTAAGAAGAGAGTCGCTAGTGAAAGTCTACACACCCATTGCAGTCTTCACATTTTGCTGCCTTAAAATGTAATCTGCCAAACCTACAGATTTACACAACCTACTCCACATTTTCAGTGAAAGAAAAAGTAAATAACATTTTCTAAATTAATAACAAAAGAAATTAAGATGTGTTGATTGCGTATGTCTTCACACCCCAGAGTTAATACTCGATGGAAGCACCTTTGGCAGCAATTACAGCTCAGACTAATTGTGTATAGGTTTCTACCATCCTTGCACAACTCTTAGGGCAACATTGTTATTGTCAAAATTGTGTAACGGTGCACAATTGCTCTGCCATTTCCTGGTTACAAAAATTTGAATAGTTTGCCTAATTTCAGTTATGTGGAAAACGAAGCAAGTATAGTGTAGAGAATCATTATATAATCTGAACGGCTGTGAAATATATTTTCCATAACCCAAAATATTGTATTGTTAGCTCTTTGAAGCTTAAAAATGGGAAGCAAAGAAAGTGCACATAGAACAGATCTACCACTTCCTAGACTTGCATTCAATAAGAATGACAGATCTATAACTCATATTTCTATGTGAATTCACCCAAAAAGTTACATATTGCAGCTTTAAGCTCAGTAAATCAAATCATATATGATCATGACTGCGACTGGATCATTCAGGAACACACCACCCCTTGGAAAGCCATTCTGGTGTGTCTTTGGTATTTAAGTTTGTGCAATTGTCCTGCTGAATAATAAAACACATTGTATTTTTTCAGAATACGATGGGTGTTCCTCTAACTTTTTACCTGGGCTCCCCAGTTCCAACCAGTGACAACCCATTACCAACCTACTATCACAAATTATTGTGACATAGACACTAATTACTTATGCAAAATTTCCTGTCCATTACATGATTTAATATACTGTGCCTTTCAATCACCGATGAAGGCAGTAGGTTACTTAAGACAGAAACGATACAGGGGAGGTTGGTTGGGGAGGACGGGTGGGCGTATAACGCAAAGGTCTAGCAACCCAAACGCGTGTTCGAATCATTTTAACTAATTAGCAACTTTGCAACTAAGTACTACTTTTTAGCTACTTAGCTAGCATGTTACCTAACCTTAACCATTTAAATACCCTAACCTTAACCCCTAAACCCTAGCCAAGCTAATGTGAGCTACAAAACATTTTAATTCTTTATGAAGAAAATGTTCTACTTGACACAAATGCGTTAGGAAGAAAATTGTGTGGTATACATGAAAATTGTGTGGTATACATGAAAATTGTGTGGTATACATGAAAATTGTGTGGTATACATGAAAATTGTGTGGTATACATGAAAATTGTGTGGTATACATGAAAATTGTGTATTCAACACAATGCGTTATGAAGAAAATCCTGTGGTGGACATGAAACATGTACTTTTTTGTTTGCCTGTCACGAATTTCAAATAAGTCATGTGTCTATTTCACAATAATCTGTGATAGTGTGTTGCCATTACATGACGGTGCCACCTGGCAATACCTGAAAATACAGAGGTTCACCAACATTGATTTCACTCCACATTACTGATCTGTATGACAAAGTGAAAAGGAAGCCATCCAATCTTAGTGCAACAAGGCCATTAAGTAATACTGCAAGACAACACAGCAAAGAAATTCACGTTTTTGGCTAAATTAAAACTGCAAGTTTCAGTCAAATTTAATACAACACAGAGCGAAACCCTCTGTATTTTCAAGTATTGTGGTGGCAGCATCATGTTATGGGTATGCTTGTCATCGGCAGGGACAAGAGAATTGGTCAGGATCAAAAAACCCACAGTCTTCTGTAAATCTTACCTTGGGATATATGTAGTTACATTTTTCAGAGGGACAATTGCACACGTTACTGACAAGACACACCAGAATGGCTTTCCAAGAGTTGTGAATGTTCCTGAGCGGTCCAGTCTCAGTCCTGACTTACATTTTTGAAGGTTTGAATATTGCTGCCCATAAATGATTCCCAATCACATTAACTGAGCTTGAGCAATTTTGACAAAAACAACAAAGTTGGTAGAATCTTATACAAAATGATTCACAGCTGTAATGGCTCCCAAAGGTGCTTCCACCAAGTATTAACTCTGGGGGGTGAAGACATACACAATCAAGACATTTTTGTTATTTTTATTTTTTATTAATTAGGAAAATGTTCTGTGTAGATCTGTAGTCGAAAAAATTCTAATGTAATCCCTTTTTGCATTTCATTTTAAGGCAATAGAATTTGAAGACTGTGCAAGGGGTGTGTAAACTTTCACTAGGCACTGTAAGTCTCCCAGTCTCAGTTCAATGTGGCATTGGTTTATAATTCTCTTGAAGTTTCCCAAGCAAGCGATGGAAAAATGGAGGAAAAAACACAATCAGGATCCCAGTTCTCTCCTTTTCTGCTCTCCTGACCATCTCTCTATCCGCCGAGCTGCCACCATGACACCCTGTTTCCCATCACAGCCTCGTGGTCCGGTGGCCTTGGCTTTTTCTAAGCTCGTTAAACTAACATACGCTGCTGAGTGTGTCGAGGAAAGATAATGCATACAAAATAAAGATATGATTGCTCTTTTTTTTCTTAATATTCTTTCTTAATCCCTTTTCCTTTTATGTCACCATTATTGGGAATGTAAGGGTATGGTGTTCTGTTTCCAGGCATAGTGTCTATTCACATCCAGACTCAGGGCTCTCTTTATCTTTCTGACCTACAGTGCAGGCTGGGCTGGACTACAGTGTTGTCCAGTTATTCTGAGGGTATCAAAGGCATCATCTTGTCTCCTACTGTTCCCCCTGCGCAGTTGTGAGTGGAGAGCTTTTTGACAGTGGTATGAGCACCAAGTGGGAAGCAGAGGTTATTCACCCAGAGTGGATCTTCTTATGTGACTCTTTCATTCACTCCTTGTCTCAGATAATATCTGTCCTCCAGGTTTGGGTGATTAGGATTTAAAAGACTGGTAATAAGTATATGTTTAACAGATTTAACAGGATTTAGAAACAATTCAATTCAGTTACAATATGAACTGACTTTGAGATGAGGCTTGCACATCTGGTCAACATTGTCAACCACATTGTCTGGTGAAGATACACTACATACGAAAGTATGTGGACACCCCTTCAAATTAGTAGATTCTGCAATTTCAGCCACACCCGTTTCTGACAGGTGTATAAAATTGAGCACACAGCCATGCAATCTCCATAGACAAGCATTGGCAGTAGAACAGCCTTACTGAAGAGGTCAGTGACATTCAATATGGCAACATTATAGGATTCCAACAAGTCAGTTTGTCGAATGTCTGCCCTGCTAGATCTGCCCCGGTCAACTGTAAGTACTGTTATTGTGAAGTGGAAATGTATAGGAGCAACAACAGCTCAGCCGCAAAATGGAAGGCCACACAAGCTCACAGAACGGGACCGCCGAGTGCTGAAGCGCGTAGCGCTTGCAACACTCACTACCGGGTTCCAAAGTGCTTCTAGAAGCAATGTCAGCACAATAACTGAATCTGGGTTTGACAGATGCCAGGAGAACGATACCTGCCCCAATACATGGTGCCAACTGTAAAGTTCAGTGGAGGAGGAATAATAGTCTGGGGCTGTTTTTCATAGTTCTGGCTAGGCTCCTTAGTTCCAGTGAAGGGAAATATTGACGCTACAGCATACATTGACATTCCACATGATTCTGTGCGTCCAACTTTGTGGCAACAGTTTGGGGAAGGCCCTTTCCTGTTTCAGCTTGACAATTCCCCCGTGCACAAAGCAAGGTCCATAGAGCAATGGTTTGTCAAGGTCAGTGACCTGCACAGAGCCCTGACCTCAACCCCATTGAACACTTTTGGGATGAATTGTAATTCCGACTGTGAGCCAGGCCTAATCATCCATCATCAGTGCCCGACCTCACTAATGCTCTTGTGGCTGAATTGAAGCAAGTCCCCGCAGCAATGTTCCAACATCTAGTGGAAAGCCTTCCCGGAAGAGTGGAGGCTGTTATAGCAGCAAAGTGGGGACGAACAACATATGAATGCACATGATTTTGGAATGAGATGTTTGACAAGCAGATGTCCAAATACTTTTAGTCATGTAGTGTATCAAACTAGGCCAAGGTTTTCACAAGGATTCTCACTCTTAATGACGCTATTAGACTAATGGGGAACCAACAGTAGCTCATGGAGAAATCCTGCCTGGTCAGCAGAAATACTAAAAGCTAAACTTGAAAGTCAAGCAGCTGTAAGCTGTGTGAGAAAGTGATAACTGTAACTCTACTCCTTTATTGTCATGCAGAAGACACTCATTCTATTAGATTTCATTACAAGCGGTCATCAGAATAATGTGCTTGTTCTTCTTATTTAGTTTGAGTTTTATTTAACCTTTATAAAAAATAAAACAAATTCAAGAAAGACCTGGCCTTTTTACTATATTTCTCTTCACTGAAACCCTCGTCAGATCTTAGTATCATAGTATTATGTCCCATTCCTGTTTGATTGAAAATAATATGTATTTGGGGTCCCTAGTGCTAGAACGGCCCTTCCTGTTCCAAACCACTTTGTACATCAGGGTTAGTGATCCAGCAACCTCACCTGACAAAACAATTCCCTTAGTAGGTTGCATTAGCAGGGACCGCCCTTCACCTCCACTCACCTGTATCCTGACTTGATTATGTTGTCCAATTAATTTGATTTGAGATGCATATCTCTGGTTATCCAGAAGGCATTGGCTTTAATTAGCATTCATGAAAAATGAGCTATTTGGTTGTAAGCCAGCATTTCCCAAACTCGGCCTGGGGATCCCAAGGGGTGCATGTTTTGGTTTTTGCCCTATCACTACACAGCTGATTCAAATAGCCAAACCTTGATGATTAGTAGATTATTTGAATCAGCTGTGTAGTGATAGGCTTTCACCTTTGGTTGAGTCACCAAATTGGCATCTATAACGATAACTTTTTCATGAAATGTTTTTAGTTTTCTTTGAAAAGCTTTAATTTAGAGTTTTAAAAAAGTGTTACTTTCAAGTGTGGAAAGTTTGTCTTTCAAGAGTTACATGTAGTGGTGGTTTCTATCCAATAGTAGTGATGGCTTTGGATGTCAAGGTCAGACATATTAGCTGCAGTGTTACGTGTAGTGATTGCTATAGAAAAAGTGTCAGGTAACAGTGTTGAAAAGGATCTGGTTGTGATTTGGAGTGAAAGGGCTGACAGGTAATCTAGTCTGGCTCCACTGACCAGACATGTCAGGCTGTAGACTAAGAGTGTCAGCTCAGGCTCTTTTCTCTCCTCCACTCCCACTTTGTCCCTCTATCTATACCTCTCTAACTCAGACATCTTGTTCTGTAATCAGTGCTGAGGGTTGGCCTCCTGTCCGTGGCGGCGGGAAAGAGCACTGAGGCGATTGTTGCCATGCCTACCTAAGGGGCACAGTGGCTTGGCCACACACATGCATAGGCACACTGCGCGCACTCACACGTCATTGAAAGTAAGCATTTCACTGTAAGGTGTACGCTTAAACATGTAGAGTTTTTCCTTGTTTTTGTCTTTAGTTTTTTGGTCTGCATACAAGGAAATTTACTTCCTGTCCTAATGAGTATACTAGTCAAGCCTACCGCTGTACAGAGGGCAAGCCATACTGAAAATCCATATTAACTACAGTAAGCATCTGGTGTCATTGTGTTCTCCACTTTTTTTGTTGCACTGTGGAGAAAATAGCAGACCATCAGATTGTTGTTTTGAGAAAAAGAACAGCCCATAGCAGCCTAGAGAGGTATAGAGCTATGCTTCACTGACATGTAGTCCCTCGTCTCCTGCTGAACTCTGATATGTGAGGGCTTGGGCAGGAGTTGGGGAAGCGTTTCTGGGAGTTGGGAAAGGGTTTAAGCGGGCGGGAGACAGCGAGCTAATTACTGTCTGCTGTGTTTTACTTTGCCACACTGCAGTGTGTCTTCTTTGAAGCTCACCTCCCTTCTTCTGTCTCTCTCCCTCCTCCCTTTCCCTTTCTCCCTCCCCCATGTGTTTCTCCCTGTAGGCATTGCCATCGCCAGTGCCCTGATTGACACCTCGCAGCAGAAACCTGGAGACTTCAAAGATAAGTATCATGGCCTGAAGAACCGCAAACTGCACGCAGTAACACATCAGGGGACCTGTGTTTGAACCGCCTGACCAAAAGGGGAGCCTGAATGCACCTGAAAGGACCGCGAACGCTTCTGTTTTCTGATGACTTCTTGCTCTATTTTTATCAGTCTTTCAACAACACGGCGTGTTGAAGTGAACCTGGTGATAACAGAATCCCTTTATTGAGATGTTGAGTGTCAGCAAGCAAAGTGTGCCTCATCCCCACGCCCTGTAATGTTAGTTTTTTTCCCAGAGTGACTTGTCTGCTTTCTGGTTGGATCTCTGCCCAGCCCAGCTGGAGGGTTCTGGACATCCCATTGGCTCTCTGCCAGGAAGTTTGTCGTCTGCACTTCCTCCCTGTGAACACATCTCCTTAAGAGTTCAGGAAGAGCAGGTCGCCACTGGAAGTTTGAATGTCATGTGACATGAGTCTGAAAGAACAATGCCAAGGGCCTCTTGCTGGTGAGATGTGTGCTCATTTTGATACAAAGATAAAAGCTCTTTTATGTTTTATTTTAATGTATGTTCTGCCCAAGTTCAATCCAGGCTAGATGAACAGAGCAGCGTATGGGTCTAGATAGAATAGCTTGTGACTTGACTATAAGGTTGCCTCACTCTGAGGTAATGTATCCTGTGCTGAGGATTCCTCCCATGACTTAGCCTACCAGCAGTACAGCATGTCATGGCCTAAGGAAGAAGTCGGATGCAAAGAACAGCGGGGAAAAAGGAAGAAAACTGGTATCAGTATTGAAACATGCCTGTGTTTGTTATGTTTAACTTCATTGTCAAAGAGCAATGGCATAACATTTAGAATGGCATTTAAATGCATGTCCTCTCCATGTGTCATATACAGTCAGGTCCAAAATTATTAGCACCCTTGATAAAGATGAGCAAAAAATACTGCATAAAATGAATAATACATAATACTGAGCTATATTGTATGTATATATAAAATAAAGGTAAATTATATGATTTTATACTAATACAAATGCTCATAGAAAGAGTTTAAGTAATGAAAAACATTCTCAAAAAGATAGGGTCAAAATGATTGGCACCCCTGTTTTGAATACCTTTTAATACCTATTATAATAATACTCAAAATAATATATGCCAAAGTTACTTAGTCGTGTGTGCATACATTTTCATATGGGTAGTCCCAGCGGGAATACACACAATACTTCACCTTGCAAGGATAATATGAGATTGAAGAATACATTGGGAGGTATTTTAGACCATTCCTCCATAAAGGATCTGGAAAGATTCTAATCTGCTGCCCTTTTCAATTCAAACCACAGGTGTTCGACCACAGATTTCCTGAGACAAATGACCATTGCAAAATGTTAATTTTGTGGTCAATTAACCATTTCTTTGTGGAATTTGATGTGTACTTCGGGTTATTGTAACGGCGTTCGTCTGTTGAAAGAAGAGAGTGGGACCGAAATGCAGCGTGTAGGTTACTCATGACTTTAATGAAAGAATCGCGGTACATGAAATAACTGAAACTAAATACAAAAACAACAGAACGGAACGTGAAACTTATTACAGCCTATCTGGTGAATACTACACAAAGACAGGAACAAACACCCACGAAATACAAAGCGAAACTCAGGCTGCCTAAATACGGTTCCCAATCAGAGACAACGATAAGCACCTGACTCTAATTGAGAATCGCCTCAGGCAGCCAAGCCTAACAACACCCCTAATCAGCCGCGATCCCAAATAATACAAACCCCAATACGAAACACAACATATAAACCCATGTCACACCCTGGCCTACCCAAACATATAACAAAAACACAAAATACAATGACCAATGCGTGACAGTTATTGTCTTGCTGGAAGACCCACTTCGAGCCAAGTTTCATCTTCATGTCAGAGGCAGCCAGGTTTTTGGCTAAAATGTCCTGGTACTAGGTAAAGTTTATTATGCCATACTTAATAAGGGTCCGAGGACAGGTGGAAGCTAAATAGCCCCATAACATCAAAAATCCACCTTATTTTACAGTGGGTATGGGGTTATTTTCTGCGTATGCATCCTTCTTTCAACGCCATATCTATATATATATATATATATATATATATATATATATATATATATATATGAAAAAATAGAGCTGTGGCCACGCACACTAGTGGTAGATTTGATATATATATATACTCGTTAAACTAAATCTCTTTGCCTGAGCAATTGTATTAGTGTAAAATAATAGAAGTAGAAACGTTTTTTTGCGTAAAATATAGCTCAGTATTTGTATTTTCTGCTCATCTTTATCAAGGGTGGCAATCATTTTGGACCTGACCGTATGTCAAGATGTTTCAACATATTTCTCAGTATCCGTCAACACGTATACTTTATACATATCAAGACTCCTTGATTTATTTAAGTATAGATTTAGAGCACAAAATCATATCTTAGTTGCTACTCCTTTTTTTTGCCATATTTCATTGTGATTGTGTATGATTGTGTTTCTAAGGGAATGACAAGGGCATACAGTCATAAAACAAGTAACAACAAATTGTAGCTCTAATGTTTTCTTGTACAGTATGTTAATAAGACAAAAACCAAATTATTAATTTAACCTCCATATCCAGGTCAATTAATTTGTGTAACACACTAACTCAGCTTGGATCCTGCAACTCTATTCAGCCAATACCATTCTCAGTTCCATGCATGCATATTTTTGGCATTTGGGCTGTTTGTTTTCTCTGTATGACTTTGAAGTTTGTTGTGTTTACACTTCTATCCGAAGCATCCTATGTTCTGTGTCACGCTTTGTCTTGTAAATCATTGTAAACAAACCCTAATAAATTATCACACTTTTAAATGTACATAGGAAATGTAGAAATGTGATAAATCTAATGTTTTCCAGTCAGGTGAACTACATGTAATGTATTTTACACAGATCTGTTGAAATTTGTATGAATGAAGAGCAGCTCACCTCATTATTTTGTTCATTATGGGCATATTATGTAAAGTTACAATTAAACATTTTGATGCTTCTTCATACTGTGATTAAAAAATGCCTCTTTTTGTATTTTTTTGTCTCTCAATTCTCAAGCTTTATTGATTTGTTGCACCGGATGTCAATTTGATTGGCTTACAAGCAGAGAGTACTTAAAGATACTGACATCGGACACCTTGAAAAATCCGCCAAAAGGATGTCTTGGTTTGATCGCTCAGATATAGAATGTGTGTTGATTTTGATATGTAATGTGTCTTATGCGACTTATGACACTTTCAAGACTAGGGGCTCTATTCAATCTGCGTTGCATTTTGCGCAATAGAAATGTAAAGGTCGTTAAAGTTGAGCCGACATACATTGCCTTCGGAAAGTATTCAGGCCCCTTTACTTTTTTCACATTTTGTTAGGTTACAGCCTTTATTCTAAAATTGATTCAACTGTTTTTTTCTCTCATTAATCTACACACAATACTCCATAATGACAAAGCAATTTTGAATATTTGTTATTTGTTAACAAAAATAACCCCCCAAAATACCTGAAATATTGACATTTACATAAGTATTCAGACCCTTTACTCAGTACTTTGTGGAAGCTCTAGATCCTCTCAAGCTCTGTCAGGTTGAATGTGGAGTGTTGCTGCACAGCTATTTTTAGGTCTCTCCAGAGATGTTCGATCGGGTTCAAGTCCGGGCTCTGGCTGGGCCACTCAAGGACATTCAGAGACTTGTCCTGAAACCACTCCTGCGTTGTCTTGGCTGGGGGTCGTTGTCCTGTTGGAACCTTCGCCCCAGTCTGATGTCCTGAGTGCTCAGGAGCAGGTTTTCATTAAGGATCTCTCTATACTTTTCTCCATTCATCTTTGCCTCGATCCTGACAGGTCTCCCAGTCCTCGCCGCTGAAAAACATTGCCCCAGCATGATGTTGCCACCACCATGCTTCACCGTAGGGATGGTGCCAGGTTTCTTCCAGACGTGATGCTTGGCATTCAGGCAAAATAGTTCAATCTTGGTTTCATCAGACCAGAGATTCTTGTTTATCATGGTCTGAGAGTCTTTAGGTGCCTTTTGGCAAACTCCAAGTGTGCTGTCATGAGCCTTTTACTGAGGAGTGGATTCTGTCTGGCCACGTTACCATAAAGGCGGATTGGTGGAGTGCTGCAGAGATGGTGGTCCTTCTGGAAGTTTCTCCCATCTTCACAGAGGAACTCCATCAGGTTCTTGGTCATCACCCTACCAACGCCCTTCTTCCCCGATTGCTTAATTTGGTCGGGTGGCCAGCTCTAGGAAGAGTATTGGAGCACTGTCAACTTTGGGGCCTTATATAGACAGGTGTGTGCCTTTACAAATCATGTCCAATCAATTGAATTTACCACAGGTGGACTGCAATCAAGTTGTAGAAGCATCTCAAGGATGATCAATGGGATATAGGATGCAACTGAGCTCAATTTCGAGTCTCATAGCAAAGGGTCTGAATGCTTATGTAAATACATGTTTTACTTTTTTATATGTGTGTGTGTGTGTATATATATATATATATATAAACCTCTTTTTGCTTTTTCATTATGGGGTATTGTGTGTAGATTGCTGACAATTTGTGTTTGTTTAATCAATTTTAGAATAAGGCTGTAACTTAACTGTGGAAAAAGTCAAGGGGTCTGAATACTTTCCGAAGTCACACGGGAAAATTGCCTTTAATTTTAAATCACGCTGTGATGTTGAACTTTCACAATACAGATTGAATAGACCCCTTATATTTCCTCAAACATTTTCATTGAATCTCTAATGTTTGTATACTTGAGTAATCAGAGAATTGTGAAGACATTTTCATAGGGCATGGGGAGTGTAGATCTTTAAAGAATTCCCCTAGGTTCAAACTTAACAGTCCACCATCCAATGATACATGAAAGGGCTGCATACTGTCAATACTCATGCTGTCTTCGCCATTAGTAAAGAGAGATAAGTGGTGCACTTTCCTGCCATTTTAAATACAACTGGTTTTCTCAAGATAAAAGACTGTCTGTGTTGGAGTTAACTCCATGCTAACAATTCAATCAATAGAAGCAGACTGCAGAGTCTCCTGTCCCGCTCTTACAGTAAAAGGCCAAAGAGACCTAGGCTGGGATTCAATCTGATTGTGCGTTATACAGCGCTTGACATTTAACGGTCATTTCTGATTAAGAGGACATGTACTAATCAAAAGGGGACCATCTGGCTCTCCCGGTAGTTTGGTTGGTGCATTAAACCGGTGAATTCAGATAATTAAAAAGGTGTGATGGGTCTGCACTCCAAAAAGATGTAGCATAAAGCTTTCTTATATTTTACATTTTTAGATGTTATTATTCTTTTCACTGCATCAGGAATAGTGTGCATCTGATTTGACCAATATGTTTTTGCTAAATCCTGATCGCTACATTCACCACTCTATTTCACTTCACGTATCAGTCTGGCATTCCTCCTTGCAGTTTGAGCCTACCTGTATTGAGGGGCCTTCTTCAAAACTTACTTGTCAACAATTGAATCACCTTCATCCAATCAGATGGCACAGTATTTGTCTACATTGCTTTTTATCATAAGCCCTTAGAGGACGAGGTGAACCGAGAGGTTTTACTCCGCACAAAATCTGTCCACGAAAATAAGCCCACAAAGTGAGGAATTTATGTATGGACGTCGAAATGCAATTGCTAATTTACTACCTGAAGTTTCGTAATGGTTGACTTGTTACGAATACACTGATATGTGGACATGTAGTATTTCGGCAACTTCTATATCGGAGCCTGTTGTATAGAGATAGATAGAGGACTCATCATGGATATACGTTTTGGCATGGACATTGCCATTGATGGCTTCCACCTTTTTAAAGTAGTCAACTGGGTGGGGATTCCTATGAGTTGGGAGCAATCAGCCAATGAAGAAGAGAATTGACTACTTTAAAATGCAGATGCCCATGATGAGCCCTCTATCTATCTCTATGCCCTGTTGTTCAGAAGCGTATCTGCCATCTCATTGGCTAGAATGGTCCCCTTGAGGACATGTATTTCCATTGTTAAAGCGGTCACTTGAATATCTTGTCAATATAATAGACAATATTTGCTTAAACGCATTCTCTGTTTCTCAGAGGGCACTGATTAGACCAGCCATTTTTTTGTTGTCTATTCCAGCTGCCCATTTATTGAGAAAGTCACACGCATTTCTACTGTGAATATGCTGTAGCTTTGACATACAGTATGCCACCCTTAGCAACCATTATGTTTGAAGTGTGTCTGCAACTATAGCATCTCCTAGTGTACTCGCTCATTCACACCATTTCATTCCCCCCCATCACATTCTCCCTCTTAATGGACCCTGACCAGCTGGCCACAGTCACCTCAGGGTCAGGGTCAACCGACCCGCATTCACATGATTGATGCCACTTCCAGACCTCAATCTTTATGGTATTATGTTCCAATTGCGTTGGGTAATTTCCACTTCTTATGGTAAATGACTGTGCAGGGCCGGCCGTGTTACAAAGCACATGGTTGCCCCCTGGACCCTTACACCCACAGCTCCGAAGCTTGAGAAGAATGGTTCTTCTATCATCCAACCCTGACCACTGTCAATAGTGCTCTTCACCACAACAAAAGGAGGCCTTCTCCTCACATCGGACCAAGAACAAAGAGAAAGGGGGAAAAAGTAACTGTAGTGACATAAATTAGTATCTGATGAGATAGAAAAGATGGTAAAAATGATGGGAAAGTATGGCTCTTTGGCCTGTGTGGGAGGGAGACTTCTATGTCACAACTTTCCTGATACAAGACTGCCAGTGAGTAGTGTCACTGGTTCATGCCATCGGAACGGGTTTAATCTGAGTCAATTAGTTATACATTTTCTCATACGACCTACCATGCATTAATGTGGAATTACAAGTTAATTTGTGACCCACGATCATTTAGATCCGTTTATCTTTACAATATCATAATTTGAAGGGGCGTACAGTACAATTCTAAACTAGCCTCATAATTACATAGGGATTATAAAACAGTGGAATAATTATAGCTTAAACATTTATTAGTATTCATAAACCATTTGTCCAAATGACATAAACTGCCCATGGGGGTTTTCAGTGAGCTAGAGTGCCTTCAGAAAGTATTCATACCCATTTGACTTATTACACATTTTGTTGTGTTACAACCTGATTAAATTGGATTAAATCGTTTTTTTTCTCTCACCCATCACGCCATACCCCATAATGACAAAGTGAAAACATGTTTTTAGAAATGTTTGCAAGTGTATTGAACATTAAATACATAAATATCTCATTTACATAAGTATTCACACTGCTGTGTCAATGTTAAAATCACCTTCGGCAGCGATTATAAATGTGAGTCTTTCTGGGTAAGTCTCTAAGAGCTTTGCAAACCTGGATTGTAAAATATTTACACATTATTCTTTTTTAAATTCTTCAAGCTTTGTCAAGTTGATTGTTGATCATTTCTAGACAGCCATTTTCAAGTCTTGCCATAGATTTGTCAAGCCAATTTAAGTCGAAACTGTTGCTAGGCTACTCTGGAACGTTCAATGTCATCTTAGTAAGCAACTCCAGTGTGCATTTGGCCTTGTGTGTTCAGTTATTGTTCTGCTGAAAGATGGACTTGTCTTGAAGTGTCTTTTGGAAAGCAAACTGAACCAGCTTTTCCTATGGGATTTGCTTATGTTTAGTTCTATTCCGTTTCTTTTTTATCAACAAAAAAAACTTCTTAGTCCTTGAGATGACAAGCGTACCCATAACATGATGCAGCCACAACCATGCCTGAACATATAAAGTGGGACTCAGTGATGTGTTGTGTTGGATTTGCCCCAAACATAACGATTTATATTCATGACATAAAGTTAATTTCTTTGACACATTTGGATGTTTTACTTTAGTCTCTTATTGCAAACAGGATGCATATGTTGGAATATTTGTATTATGTACAGATGTCCTTCTTTTCACTCTGTCATTTAGGTTAGTAGTGTGGATTTAACTACAATGTTGTTGATCCATCCTCTGTTTTCAATCACAGCCATTAAACGATGTAACTGTTTCAATGTCACCATTGGCCTCATGGTGAAATCCCTGAGTGGTTTCCTTCCTCTCTTTGGAGTGACTGGGTGTATTGATGCACCATCCAAAGTGTAATGAATAACTTCATCATGCTCAAAGGAATATTCTGCATTATTTTTTTTGTTTGTTTACCCATCGACCAATAGGTGCCCTTCTTTGCGAAGCGTTGGAACACCTCTGTGGTCTTTGTGGTTGAATCTGTGTTTGAAATTCACTGCGCACCAAGTGAGTCCATACAACTTATTATGTGACTTGTTAAGCAAGGTTTTACTCCTGAACTTATTTAGGCTTGCCATAACAAAGATGTTGAATACTAACTGACTCAAGAAATTTCAGCTTTTCAATTTTTGTAATTCATTTGTGAAAAATGTCTAAAAACATAATTACACTTTGACATTATGATATATTGTGTGTAGGCCAGTGACAAAAAAATAATCAATTGTAAGCAAAAGTATGTGGACACCCATTCAAGTTAGTGGATTAGTCTATTTCAGCCATACCCATTGCTGACGGGTGTATAAAATTGAACACATAGCCGTTCGCAGTAGTATGGCCTTACTGAAGATCTCAGTGACTTTCAATGTGGCATCTTCATAGGATGACACGTTTCCAACAAGGCAGTTCGTCAATTTTCTTCCCTGCTAGAGCTGTCCCGGTCAAATGTAAGTGCTGTTATTGTGACGTGGAAACGTCTAGTAGCAACAACGGCTCAGCCGTGAAGTGGTAGGCCACACAAGCTCACAGAACACAGAACTCACAGGACCGCTGAGTGCTGAATCACGTGTTTTGCGAAAATATTATTTGTCCTCGGTTGCAACACTCACTACCGAGTTCCAAACTTCCTCTGGAAGCAATGTCAGCACAATAATTGTTTATTGGAAGCTACATGAAATGGGTTTCCATGGCCGAGGAGCTGCACACACGCCTAATATCACCATGCACAATGCCAAGCTTCGGCTGGAAACACGTTCTCTGGAGTAATGAATCACGCTTCACCATCTGGCAGTCCGACGGATGAATCTGGGTTTGGCAGATGCCAGGAGAACGCTACCTGCCGCAATGCATATTACCAACTATAAAGTATTGTGGAGGAGGAATAATGGTCTGGGGCTGTTTTTCATGTTTCGGGCTACGCCCCTTAGTTCCAGTGAAGGCAAATCTTAACGCTACAGCATTCAATGACATTCTAGACGATTCTGGGCATCTAACTTTGTGGCAACTGTTTGGGCAAAGGCCCCTTCCTGTTTCAGCATGACCATGCCCTCGAGCAAAAAGCGATGTCCATACAGAAATGGTTTATTGAGATCAGTGTGGAAGAACTTGACTGGCCTGCACAGAGCCCTGACCTCAACCCCATCGAACACCTTTGGGATGAATTGGAACGCCGACTGCGAGCCAGGCCCAATCGCCCAACATCAGTGCTCTTGTGGCTAATTGGAAGCAAGACACCGCAGTAATGTTTCAACATCTAGTGGAAAGCCTTCCCAAAAGATTGGAGGCTGTTTTAGCAGCAATGGCTGGACCATCTCCATATGAATGCACATGATTTTGGAATGAGATGTTGGATGAGCAGGTTTCCTCCTGCTTTTGGTCATGTAGTGTACTTTCTGAAGGCACTTTACAGAAACCCCAATGTGACATGTTTATTAATAGATGTGAACTGATGCCCGAGGAAAGTGACTTGAAATGTTTATCTTTTCAGTTTTTATATCTTTTTAAGTAGCTTCAGAAATTACTGGCACATTTGTGGATATGAATAATCATCTGACGACGATGCTTAAAACCTGTTTCCCCCTTACTTTTTCACAGACTAAATATAATACCAGCACCTTTTTAGAATAGACATGTTCTATGCAAGGCCAGCTTCAGAGGGGTTGGGTTAAATGCAGAAGACATGTTTCAGTTGAATGCATTCAGTTGTACAACTCACTAGGTATCCCCCTTTCCCTTCATACAATGTTTGTTTCAATAGGACTTCTTTGAGAAGCCAGCTCATCTAGTTCACCAAGCTCCTCCTTAGACCAGTATTATACAATATTATTTTGTTAGTCTATCTAAGCCTTGATTATTGCCTGAAAAAATGTTTTCAAGTACTTCAGTTTATAGTCCACTGTTTTCTCGAAGTGCAGTTAACGGTCATATCCCTAACCAAGGTTCCTTGAGGTCAATAATATGCAATGAAGCCTCAAGGTTAGGTCAATTACCTAACGTAGTAGACGTAAACAAAACGCCTAAAGCTAGATCCCCTACATACTGGTCTTCACAAGAAGAAGAAAAAACTGTCTGGGGAGGTTCTCTTCTGCACTGTTCAACCAATCCAGTAATTGTGGAGGAGGAGTTATGATGGAGTGTCACATTATTAACATCCAAAAGCGGAAGTCTCTTTCCATTTCGGCAGAGGCTCGAGTCAACAGACTAGTCTTTAGAACTTCTTAATAAGCACATCTCCAATGTGAAATGCAGTTTTACTCTCGCTATCAAAAATGTTATTCCCTACATTTAGGGGAACTAATGTTCAATATCTTTCTTTTACAGTTCCCCTTTTTGCTGGAGGGCTTTAATTTCAAGGTTGTGCATTGCATTTGTTTGACATTAATAAAACATTTTCTGTTTGTCTGAAAGGGCATTATCCTCCTTTAGCCCATGCCATTTCCATCTTTTCTCTTTTACAGGATTTGATTGGAAATATTGTGCGTGATGGGAGCCCTAGTTACATAACATTGGTGTTATGTTTTGGAACACATTCCATTCAACCTCAGCTGATACATATTATTCTCAGAAATCCAGAATTAAAAATCGTGCAAAATTGCTTCAGGTGCTCGATCAATGTTACGTGCATCTGTCCACTAGAGATTAGGGTACGTTGTTTTGTCTTCTGTAAGAGGACTGGATGAATATAAAAGCCACATATCAACCAAGCACTTGAACTTAATTGTAAGAGCTGATTCTCGCCACCAAACCAGCAGGAACATCATCAGTGCATCCTTCCAACATCACTCAGACAGTCCCATTTCAATGTGTTTGTCACAGCTGCTGCTGCATTCTGTCAAAGTCTGTATAACATGTTCTAACGTATTGTCTCAGATTCATTATTTCTGTCCACGAATAAAATGCCTGCAAGAAACATACTTACATGGAGTACCAGCTGGTATACTGTTGAAACAACCACACCAGTGACATTTTGAGTTGATTTCAGAAAAAAACTATGTAACAACATGTGATGTAATAATTGTGAAGCATTCCCTAATCTGTGGGATTTGAAAGGTCAACCCCGTTGGCTGTCTTTCTACCCCATTCCAGCTAAACAACCCCCTCCTAGTATGGTGTCCAGAGAAAGGCCATACAGCCATTACATACTATTTCCTGCTCCATTGTGGAAAAGTGCATGCATGAAATTGACCCTCCCTTCTCAGTATTGTACTTTTTAAAGTTTATCTGTTTTTTTGCGATTCGTGTTTTGTTCCTAGAGTATTTCAAGTGGGATTGACTTGAATTTGTCCAGAGGTGTTCTGAGAATGTTCCCTAATCTAGGTCCAGGGCCAGCGAACAGTCAAACACTTTCAGAACTTTCTTATGTTTCTTATGAACTTTCTTATATCTCCCTCTCTAACTTTAAACATCAGCTGTCAGAGCAGCTTACTGATCAGTGTACCTGTACACAGCCAATCTGTAAATAGCACAACCAATTACTTCATCCCCATATTGTTATTTATCCTCTTGCTCTTTTGCACCCCAGTAACTGTATTTGCACATCATCAACTGCGCACCTATCACTCCAATGGTAATGCTAAATTGTAATTATTTTGCCTTTACGACCTATTTATTGCCTTACCTCCCCACTCTTCTACATGTGCACAGACTGTACATAGATATTTCTATTGTGTTATTGACTGCACGTTTGATTATGTGTAACTCTGTGTTTTTGTTTTTGTCACACTGCTTTACTTTATCTTGGCCAGGTCGCAGTTGTAAATGAGAACTTGTTCTCAACTGGCCTACCTGGTTAAGTAAAGGTGAAATAAAAAAAATATTTAAAAAAATGTTTGATTCGTGACACGAAGAGAATGTTTTCCTTTTGACATTGTCAGACATTTTCCCCAAATGTCCTGGGAACATGTGAGCTGTTTATCTGACATGGTAAAGCCAAGGCTGATGTCCTCACCTGGAACCGGTCTTCATCTCAGCATGTCATAGATAAACTATTATGTGTCAACGGTCAATCTTTTCAGCACAGCTCCAGATTCCACAGCTCACACAGTTCATTCTCGGGTACCAGACAATGGCTACACATGTCTATTTATGCAGACAGATTCACCGTACTTGAATCAGTGCTCTCTATGGCTGCGTTGACCAATCACATAAGATCTTTTTGCATTAGATCTTTTTCAGAGCTGATGTGATTGGCCAAAAGACCAATTAGTGGAAAGAAATACCTGAATTGAATTGGGCTGCCTGTGTATGTTTCTCTCTCTCAGTCTCTGTGTTTGCCTCTCTCTAAGTCTCTGTGTTTGCTTCTCTCTCTCTCTCCCTCTCTCTCAATTCAATTCAATTCAATTCAAGGGCTTTATTGGCATGGGAAACATGTTTTAACTATGCCAAAGCAAGTGAGGTAGACAACATACAAAGTGAATATATAAAGTGAAAAACAACAAAAATTAACAGTAAACATTACACATACAAAAGTTTAAAAACAGTAAAGACTTTACAAATGTCATATTATATATATATACAATGTACAAATAGTTAAATGACACAAGATAAAATGAATAAGCATAAATATGGGTTGTACTTACAATGGTGTTTGTTCTTCACTGGTTGCCCTTTTCTCGTGGCAACAGGTCACAAATCTTGCTGCTGTGATGGCACACTGTGGAATTTCACCCAAAAGATATGGGAGTTTTTTTTTCTTTCTCTCTCTCTCTCTCTCTCTCTCTCTCTCTCTCTCTCTCTCTCTCTCTCTCTCTCTCTCTCTCTCTCTCTCTCTCTCTCTCTCTCTCTCTCTCTCTCTCTCTCTCTCTCTCTCTCTCATACAGCCAGCAAAACAGGGTTATAACAGGCCACAGAATAACCCCCCAAGGAAAAAAAAACAACCTCATTGTTGGATGAGTCAACATTTTAATTATCATTTTATACAATAGATTGTACATTTTCAAAGGCTATAAGTAACGTGGATAGCTGAGGGATTGTTTGTTTCCAATCAGTATAAACATTGCAGTTCGTTCTCATTTAGTTAAACAACCAATGTGATGCAGATGAATACAAATACTCCTGGGGTATTTTATGTCTTCACCTGCCACTTAGTGGGCTCGTTATTCCCCCCCCCCACAGATTCCAACACATTCATCCTCTGTCTCTGTGAAATATCAGCAATCTAACTGCAGATACCAATGTGTTAAACCACCCAGCTGCCTCGGACCCCATAGATCAAATGATAGTCTATATCCTTTATTGCATTTCCTATCAACCATGCGATATTATGAACTTTAACCTCTGTGTACGGTCCTATATGCTCCTTACTTGTGCAGGATGTAGCAGTTTAATAAATTAAGGCCAAAATAGTAGAAGACAGAAAAATAACAGGGTATTTACCAAAAAAACAATATATTTAGGCAACAGCATAAATGTAACTGTGGTAGAATATTTGTTTGCTTAGGAAATACAATAGGAGAGCTACATTGATATCTTCATTTACATTAGTTCCTTCATATGTTTGTGGGCAAGTACGTAGCTTGTTGTAAAACAAAAATGCTATTGTTTAATTTGATGTATTTTACAGGGAATCTGAATCTGATAAAATTGGTCGAATATTTGTTTGCTCAGGAAAAACAATAGGAGAGCTACATTGATATCTTCATTTACATGAGTTACTTTATAAGTATTGTGGCAAATATATTGCTTGCTGTTAAACAAAAATGCTATTGTTTAATTTGATGTATTTTATAGGGAATCTGAATCTGATCAAATTGCTCACGGTGCTCCTGAATAGAAGATTACAATCAGACATTTCCAGTCCAATTACTGTTTCAATCAAGTACATACATATATAATTTTAATGCCCAGTAAATAACATGTAATATATATTATGTTTTGAAAAGCCACACGAACCCAAGCAGCATGTCATAAATGCTTTAAAATGTCCGAAGGCTAAAGTAATTTGCTGCACATGCCACATGTAAGTGTGAGGTGACTGTGTGTTGGGTGGTCCACATGAGCAAATTATTACTTCAAATGTATCTTTTTATTTGCACATTTCATTTGAGAGTTAAATATGATTATGTTACAAGTTTGATACTTTCTCAGCGATTCTCAGGAGACATACAAAATGCTACAATATACATACATGTTCTGCGTCAGCTGGACTCAGATGCCAATCGTTATTTATAAGCCTTCGCTCCAATAAGATTGATCGTTTTATTGGGAAGGCAATATGACAACACATTGAGCAGATGTATGCTAGCCTATTGAATGATTGTGTGTAATTACAGTGTGTACACAACAAACCTTTGATCATGAGAATCAATCTCTCGTGAGCTGATACAATTCTTAATGTCATCATCTGTACGGCTGTTGCCAAGAGCTCCACAGCTCTTTACGATGCTTACAAGAGCAGTCAAGAGTCCAGCGCTCACATACTCATTCAGGTAGGAATGTGTCTACCAGAAACCCTACATCCATTCCTCCCTTTCATCCAGTATAGAGAAAATATGTCAAACTACTTTGAAAGACCAAAACAATGTCCAATTCCACCATGTACAATCACCATATCACCCAACCTTTCAATCAAATAGCTCCATGTACATTTTAGGGAGCCTTTACATGTGGGTGTGAGTGTGTACTGTATGTGTGTACTGGTCTTTGCGTGTGTGCTTTTTGCATGCGTGTATGAGCCTGAGCTACAATGTCAACGTGAGCTTTTAATATGTGTGTTTTGCTGCAGCAGGCTGAGTTGGTGACACAAACGTGGCACCCAACAGAATACGGGGTTCTTTAGCCAGGTTCTAAAGCCAAGATTTTGTGGTCTAGCCATCTATACTGTCTGAGCTCTGTGCCAACATAGCTCCATCCACATCTTCAAATTCTTTCTTCTCAAATGTGAAAGGATGGCACACACCATATCAAAACACACACGCACACCACAGAAGATATATATTGAAAAAGCTGCCTACCTCATGTAAACCATTGCGATCAAAGTGATGGGGAATTTTTGCCTCCGCCTCAACACACAAACTCACTTGGATAAAAGCGCCTGCTTAATGACAATACCATTATTAATACAATAGATCCCATGTGACGGACTCGTACCAGGAACTGCCCAAAAGCCACCAGCCATTGTGTATTTGAATGTAGCAATGCATTCTCATGATCGCCCAGTGACCGACATAGAAGCTTTTCCCTTCATAAACAAAAACGAGAGAAAACAGAGCAAAACTGAGCTACACTGAGATCACTTTAGCACACTTCAACGTAATGCTTCTTCAAACTAGAATTAAAAAAGGAATCAGAGAGAAGGGAAAGAAAAATACAACAGGTGTACTGGGAACAGAGAATATCATTTCTTCTTTATACAAATTGAGTCTGTCCATGTTTTTGAAATGCAGCATGGCTACAAGACTGCTGCGGGGTCGAGCGCTGCCAGGGTGCAGTGTAGCAGCACGGCCAGCAGGAGCAGCAGTGAGTATAGGTGTGCCTGAGATGACAGCAGCCCGGCTGAATTCCTGGAGATGGAGTTGGATATACCGGGGTCGTCGATCTGTGGGTCCTGTGGAGGGAGGGACAGAGAATTGAAACAACTTGACAAATCATAAAGATCAGTATTTCCCTGGTTGCATCAAAAACCTCCATTTAAAGTGTCCACATTCATGATCTCTTGGGGCTACACGCAAAACACTATATCAAATACACATTTTCAATGAGAGAAAGGTGACATAATCCAAACCAAATTAGAAAGTCGTAATAACACCACCAATGTGTGATTAAATTGGCAGACAAGACTGGAAAGTTGAAAAAAATAACTTTGTTTTAAGAACTAAAATGCCGGGGTGGCTCTGTCATATCCATGTGTTGCTTTGGAGGTGAGATGAAAAGCTCTTTGATGCACTAATGAATTGCAGAGCTGAAAAGGGGCCATGTCTTCGCAGGCTGTTTGAACCTGCCACTGCCTCCTTAAATGTCACTCCATGGAATAATGCAGCTTTATTATGTACAATGACATTTACTGAACTTTGAAGAGCACTAGATAAGCAATGCTCACATTTCAGCCCAGAGGACTACAAAGACCATGGGCATGTGTGCAGAAGAGGTCGCCTTGACTTCTTTATGTGGGTCTGTGTCATGAGGTTAGGGTCCAAGTAGTAATTACCTTAGTCTTTCCTCTTAATTGAAAATCTACACTACTGTTCATACATGGTTTTACATAGATCACGACTGATTAGGTAGGACCTACTCACATTTTCTGGATAGGTCATATGGTCAGGAAAACCTCCTGGTCTTAGTCATGACGAATTGTTAGTTGATAGTTATGGCTTAAAGTTAATATTTCTTTCTCAAACAAGGTTCATTAGAATAATCAAACTATGCTCTCCACTTACCACGCAAAGCACCCCATCAATTGAGATGTTAGACTTCAGTTTCTGTGCCTGTAAAACCAAGAGAAACATGGTCAAAACCACCATACTGTGTGTAGTAGGAATTTATGCGCTCGTCAAAGTGATTGTAAACAGTGATGGACCATGGGTAGTGCTCAACATCAGTGATTTGTTGCTTTGGAATAATATAAAATATATATGCCATTCAGAAGGAGCTTTTATCCAAAGTGACTTAGTCATGTGTGCATACATTTTTGTATGGGTGGCCCCGGGAATCAAACCCACAATCCTGGCATTGCAAGTGCCATCCTTTACCAACTGAGCCATACAGTACCATTTTCTACTGAAATACATGTCGTCATTGATTCTCATACAGTTTTTCGATTCAGTGGTTACAGATGATTTCCCGGACCAGGTTGTATGAGGAAACGTCTCTGGTCACAGTTAAATCTCAGCGCTTTTCCACTTGTAAGTCCTTTTATTTATAATGTGCCTCGAACAACAGCTTGGCTGTTCTAGGTAATGTCGTATGATGAGGCCGGTCATCTGGTATTTGCAGGACCTCAAGTGGACAAAGACCTTGAAGGGAAACCGCTGTGGCCAACAGTGAAACAAAAGTGATGATTTACATGACAGGGTTGCGTTCAGTCCCCTATGTGAGCCAGTCACTCTAATGCTTTACAATACTTCCTGTTTTCCATTTGGTGGGAGCTAGAAAAAACTGTGTGTGCATGCGTGTTTTCCTGTGTGTGTGTGTGTTGTGGGGATGTAGGTCTGACAGTAGAATATACTGAACAAAATTATTAACGCAACATGCAACAATTTCAACGATTTTACTGAGTTACAGTTCATATAAGGAAATCAGTCAATTTAAATGAATAAATTAGGCCCTAATCTATGGATTTCACATGACTGGGCAGTGGCACAGCCATGGTTGGGCCTAGGAGGGCACAGGCCCACCCAATGGGGAGCCAGGCCCAGCCAATCAGAAGTAATTTTTCCCCACAAAAGGGCTTAATTACAGACAGAAATACTCCTCAGTTTTATCAGCTGTCCGGGTGGCTGGTCTCAGACAATCTCGCAGGTGAAGAAGCTGGATGTGGATGTCCTGGCCTGACGTGGTTACACGTGGTCTGCGTTTGTGAGGCCAGTTGGACGTACTGCCAAATTCTCTAAAACATAGCTGGAGGTGGTTTATGGTAGAGAAATGAACATTAGGTTCTCTGGCAGCAGCTCTGGTGGACATTCCTGTAGTCAGCATGCCAATTCCCCAAAACTTGAACATCTGTTGCATTGTGTTGTGTGACAAAACTGCACATTGTAGAGGACCTTTTATTGTCCCCAGCACAAGGTGCGCCTGTGTAATGCTCATGCTGTTTAAACAGCTTCTTGATGTGCCACACCTGTCAGGATTATCTTGGCAAAGGAGAAATGCTCAATTGCACTAACTTTTTGTGCATATGGAACATTTCTGGGATCTTTTATGTCAGCTCATGAAACATTGGACCAACACTTTCCATGGTGTGTTTATATCTTTGTTCAGTATAAATGAAAATCCAGGCCGGTTTCTGTTACTGCAAGTATCACCCCTAGAGCCATGGGGAATATGGCACAGGGCAGGCATGATAATGCAGTAATTCAGCGAGTCTGGACTATTACAAAGTGTTTATGTGGAGTAATATGTACTTTGTGAAGATAACACATTAACACCAACCAACTTGGCAATTCAAGTTAGACTGATAACTTGTCCTGATCAGTGTAATGTGGGAGTGCAGAAGACAGTGCGAGGGTGTGTGGATTTGGCTGGGAGTTGGATGGGACACAGTAGAGGGATGTTTGTCATTGCCCACTGAATGGAATCCAGAGCTGTCGCACAATTAATTTCTCTCCCGCTGGCCTAAACCATCAATTAGCTTGACTGGGCATGCTGTTATTGTTTCATACTTCACCATGTATTATCTACGGGATTTCATGGGGAGCGGAGGAGAATCAGACCTGTATCCTTTACGAGTACATGCGTATGTATGTGTAGGGTGTTGAATACCAATAACCTGCAACCGGATTATAACCAAGTAAAACATTTTCTATAACAATTTATGTAGTTCTGTCCTTGAGCTGTTCTTGTCTATCCATGTTCTGTATTATGTCATGTTTCATGTTTCGTGTGGACTCTAGGAAGAGTATCTGCTGCTTTGGGGATCCTAATAAAATACCAAATACCAAAGTACAACCTGACCATGATGTTACAAAATATGTCTTTATACCCAGTTTCACCCACTGGCGATGTTGATACAGAAATGCTGTTTGAATATGGTTGATACAGACTTGTCTAAAGGCAGCTAAGCAATTTTCATTTGAGTTAACTATTCATAAGTAAAACTGAATCCCCTCTGGGGTTCACAGTGAATAATCTGTTTTGCTGCTCTTAACTGTCAGGCCCAGGTTGGGGAGCGCTACAGGCCCTGCTGGGCTCAGCAGCAACACAACAGACTCTCCTTGCTATTGTTCCTGGTGCTGAGATACGCTGGGAGCCACCTGACTTTGTTGAATCTCTGACGTGGGACAAAAGGCATTTCTGCCTGCGCCACTTTCAATCCACACAAAGAGAGGCAAATCGTTCTCACCGGATACAAGACAAAGAGAACCCTTTCTAATTCAGTTTGAAGCTTAAGGTCACAAAGAAAAAAAAAAAATACTTCCTGGCAGTTTGAGGAATACACAGTTGAGCTAAATTTGATTTGGGAAAATATATCAAATGAAAGACAAAAAAAAAACATATTTCAAGCTGCTTACGTGGGAAGTTCCAAAGTTGTCTTTTGGCTAGAAGTCTAGTGGGGTCCTGAGTCATTGGTTTTGCACAAGTGCTACAGCTGTCTGCCAGTGCCAGTATAGAGGGTTTGTAATCGATGAGGAGAGGAGAGAGGAGTGAGTGTTCTGACAGGCCCATCCCCTGAGTGTGTGATTAGAAAGAGCTTGTCTGCCTCCGACAGCCGTTCCTGCTCAACACACGCTACAGAGCAAACAGGGCTAATACAGGAACACACACTCTCATTAACTTCAGCTTGACACGCCACGCGCACAGCGCCAACAGCACTAACTCGCCAATACACCAGCCTCATTATCAGCTTAGTGTGTGTGTTGTGTGTGTGTGTGTGTGTGTGATGTGAGACAAATACACATTTGCTAAAACCATACAATAGTTTTGCATGCGCATCTGTGTAGGAAGGATGATTGCCTCCTGCACTTGTGTGTTGTGTGATGTGTGTGTCCTTGCGTGTCCGTGATGTGTCCGTGATGTGTGTGTCCGTGATGTGTGTGTCCATCTATGACAGAACCCTGGACAGACCTAATACTGTGAGCTTCCCAAGTCTGAACATTAGAGTCAGTTCCATCACATTGCTGATATACAACTGGGTTTGCTTTGTTGAAGCCATTCACACTGATCAAGGTACAATCTTAGATGTTAATCTCAATAACCATCAACCACCCTAACAGTGTGCTCTGATCCAGCACCAGTCTTTGTCCCCTGATGTAAATGTAAGATCCATCTCCAGCAGGTCATCTGAGCCAGGACATCATCGCAGAGATAACCCCCGCTCCACCCCTGGGCCTGCACACTATTTATCTGCCATACAGGTCAATCTGGGTAATATATCCTAATCTGTACTATTAGCATATGAATGCCCTATCAAATGGTGCAGGCCGAGCAGCCAGGGAAACGCAGGACCTCATCAGGCGAGGGGTCGGCTGGCTGGCGGTCAGGCTAGCGGTCATCCATGTTAATGGGAGCTGGGTGGCAGTAGGTGATATTTAGATCAGACCACACGTCACCTTGTCGGTGACACCACTGTGCCTTTTTTACAGAGGTGAATGAAGCCTGCACACTGGCCATGTGTGATTCTCCAGGGCTCTAGATTATGTGTATGCTGTGTATGTGATGGAGTACATCTAGTGTGTCTGCTGTTGAAGTGAGTGTTTGAGCTGCAGTGTGTAGCAGGATGTGCTGACTGACTGAAGGACAGTGTCTAGCTATGAGAATGACTCCACTCAGTGTCTCGCTATACCACTAATAGGCCAGGATAACAATTCAATATAGGTGCCTCAGACTCCTATACAACTGTTAGTCCATTACAAGTTAATGCAGGCTCTGCTGAAAAAAAACAGTATTGGTTCTCAAAAGGGCTACCCAGCTAGCATATAATGTTCTTAGAACCATATGTTTCTCAGAGTTGGGTGAGAGTATGGTTGTCCTGTGGTTATTTTGCATACAACCTTCCCACAACTTTCTGGGAATGGTGTAGGATAGCCGCTTGGTTTTGGAAAATGATCTGCACATTTAAGGAACTTAACAACAATTTTTTTTCTTGCCATTTAATTATTTCATTAATGTTATTGGAATGTTCTCCAACTGGTTTGACATTGGGAATGTTTTCAAATTGTTCAGAGAACGTTAAGAAACAACGTTCTTCTGTGGAAATGTCAGTACTTCAGCATAAACACCCATTCGGCACGCACTGTTTCAGTTTCAATTTACTCAATATTTTTAACAAAAACGGACGACTGTAACTAAGGCCCGGGAATGTCAATGCAATCAAAGGGCAATGATCTCAAGTCAGTTATAATGTGGTTAATAGGCTAGCGCACATGTGTCAAACAAGCCCTGTGGACCAACTAGGACACACGTAAATGAGAATAAATGAGTCAACAGTTAAGTCATCTACTTTATGAAATTACCACGCTCCCATCGGTGAGTCAACTTCTATTGCGATACTATCCCGTGTCCCATGTCCCGTGCAGCGGAGGAAAAGTGTACAGACACATGCCACAGTCCTAGCTAGGCTACTAAAATGTTGTAGTCTGGCTTTGGTTTTTAAAGCTTGACAATGAATACCCCCCCCCAACTAAAAAAAAACCTGTGACAAATCACAATGCAAAGGAGAAATATGTAGCCCTATTACAACTACAATACACAATATGTAAAAATACTATATAGAGCATCCTATGTACATAAGTGAACATTAAGGGCCATATTTGTTCTAATAAATCAATGGCCAGTTAGTTCATTCATTTTTACAAAAAAAATCTATGTCTGGCCTGGGAATTCAATGTGTTTTTTCAATTTGGCCTGTGTGCCGATTGAGTTTGACACCCCTGGGCTAGCGTATCTATTTATGTAGCTAGCTATTTATTTAGCAAGCTAAAAACACAGATCCTTACGTTAGCTGGCTAACTAACTGCTGGGAGGATGTCAAGTCATTGGAGGAGTGGGTGAGTGACCAACTTATTTTGGTGGCTACAGTTGTGAATCACTTTGCTAGCTAACTAGCTTGAAAGACTGTTATCCACAGTTAGCATACATCTTATTTGTCAATCAAATGTAATTGGCATCGATAAAATAAATGGGCAGGCAGGCAATTTCCCATTCAGTTATCAAAACAGAGCTTAAAAACATAGTAAAACTTTCTCAGAACCTCCCTGCAACCTAAGAATAAATGTTCCCACAACATGCAAAAATGTCACTTCTGTTATCAAAATGTTTTTAAAAAAATGTTACGTTTCACCAGTCAGGAAACTTATGGCTTTGTTCTCAGAACCAATTTTCAAGGAACCAAATGTGCTGAATAATCTACAGATTTGTTCTACCTCATTAAATCAATATTGCTTAAATTAAGCCAGTGCCATCTTAAAATAGTTCCCTAAGAATAGATGCTGGGCCGTAGGCCCCCAGGACAGGAGATCCATGGGGCATGAAATCACTTCTTGCTGTGTGTCATAGCTGCTTGAGCCCTCACCTGCAAGCTGCCACAGAAGTGGTAGAGGGACTCATCTCCTGTGTTGAGATGGTTGGTGTTTGTGGCAGCATCCAGTGAGTTGGGGGAGCGGTCCTTAGCCTTCTGGGAAGGAGTGGTGGTGGAGGTGGTGGTCTGCACCGGAGGCATGGGCTGCCACACTCCCACGTCTGTCCCGTTCCCAAACGCGTGGATGGCTTTGCCTACAGAGAAACCAGACTCTGTGTTAGACTACTACACCAATGTTGCATTGAGAGAAGAGATTGAGAGAGAAAGTATTAATTTTTCCACATTTTGTTGTGTTACAGCCTGAAATTGAAAATGTATTAAATATAGATTTTGTTTGATTGGCTTACACACATTTTTTAATTTTTTAAAAACAAATTAAATAGAAATCAAAAGCTGAAATGTCTTGAGTCAATAAGTATTCAACCCCTTTGTTATGACAAGCCATTAATAAGTTCAGGAATAAAACATGTGTAACAAATCACAATGTTTGTAACAAGTTGCAATAATGGAGTTTAACATTATTTTTTTGACTACCTCAGCTCTGTACCAAATGCAAGACAGTGAATGTTCCTGAGTGGCCGAGTAACAGTTTTGACTTAAATATACTCGAAAATCTAACGCAAAACATGAAAATGGTTGTCTAGCAATGATGAACAACCAATTTGACAGAGCTCAATACATTTTTAAAAGAATACTGGGCAAATGTTGCACAATCCAGGTGTGGAAAGCTCTTACAGACTTAACCCAGAAAGACTCACAGCTGACATATTTCTATGTTTAATTTTCAATACATTTGGAAAAAAAATTAAAAATAGGTTTTCACTTTGACATTATGGGGTATTGTATGTAAATATATTTAATACATTTTGAATTCAGGCTGTAACAACAAAATGTGGAAAAAGTCAAGGGGTGCGAATACTTTCTAAAAGTACTGCATAAGGATAGAGGTGGGCCTTGAGGGTGAAGGAGAAGAAGCAAGATTGTGAATGCAGATTATGCCAAATTTATGTGCAGCATATATCAGTTGCGTTCTGTGCTGTTTAAGATATTTTTTTAATGAGCATGGCCTTATTTATATTATAGCATTTTGGATGACTGTCATTCATATTCCATTCACCCAGCTCAATGGAACATTGATAGGTGTAGGCTACTACTCAAATGTTCCCTATTCACAGCATGAGGTTGCTACAACCTAGCCTATGTTAGGTTGTAGCAATGTACTGTGGGTGCACAGGTCGAGAGAAATTAGAGTAATCAAGGTGACAGGCATTGACACTTTCAATACCGCATTGCACAGTCTTGCCTGCATCTAGATGATCTAGGGCGTAATCATTAGTCGAACAGTTGCAAACAATATTTTCACGTATGTTTATCCCCGTTTCGTTCTGTTTGCTTCCATTGAAAAAAACGTTCAATAAAATCACCGGAATGAATACACCCCTGATCACATGCAAATACAGTTTACTTTCATAGCAATCACATACAAACAGCATGATCCCATTGAATGTATAATTCCTCCTCCTCTCATGTTTTATCTTTGCTTGTGGACTTCAGTGCACAACACATCAGCCGTTCGTGACCAGGCCAAACAAATATTCTAATCAAAAACTTGATATCATAACCACTAACCACAGCTTACATTGTTGTCACCATATTAGCTAATGTCAAAGTCAACATAGCTACTAGAACTAACGTATTAGTAAACCTGCAACAATCATGCAGTAGAGTGTAGATACCTTAGTAAGCAGTTTAGCAGTGACACTGGTGGGCCCCAGTGACGATACATTTATAAATCTAAAAGGTTACCTTGACTTGGAAGAGTTCTAGTGTTTGATAGCCATAGCCAGCTAGCTAACATAAACTCAGCAAAAAAAAGAAATGTCCCTTTATTAGGACCCTGTCTTTCAAAGATAATTTGTAAAAATCCAAATAACTCCACAGATCTTCATTGTAAAGGGTTTAACTTCTTTAGGGTAGGGGACAGCATTCTGAATTTTGGATGAAAAGCATGCCTGCTACTCGGGCCCAGAAGATATGATATGCATATAACTGGTAGATTTGGATAGAAAACACTCTAAATAGTGTCTGTGAGTATAGCAGAACTGATTTAGCAGCGAAAATCTGAGAAAAATCCATTCAGGAAGTAGTTGGGTTTTGTAGTTTTCTATTCAATGCAATACAGTATCCATCGACTTAGGACTCCATTTGCAGTTCTTATGCCTTCCACTAGATGTCAACATTCTTTCGAAATTGTTTCAGGCTTGTATTCTTATAAATGAGGGAATAAGACCAGTCTATGAACTTTACGGATACAATTTGGATTTTTTTGTCTGATTTTTTTGACTGAGTTTGAGCCTGTGGATTACTGAAGAAAACGCGCTAACAAAACAGAGGTTTTCATCGAACAAAATAAACATTTGTTGAGTAAATGAATCTCTTCTGATTGCCACCATATGAAGATAATCAAAGATAAGGGATTAATTTGATCTCTATCTCTGAGTTTTGTAATGCTTCTGCTTGGCTGGTTACTGTTTGTAATAATTTATCGACTGGGCTATGTTCTGGGCTAGGTATGTTCTGGGCTAGGTATGTTCTGGGCTAGGTATGCTTTCGCCAAAAAATATTTTATAAATATGACACTGTGGTTGGTGTAACAAGAAGTTCATCTTTAAACCTATGTAAAATATGTTTTGTTTTCTGAATTTTTATAATGAGCATTTCTGTAATTGAATTTGGCGCTCTGCAACCTCACTGGATGTTGGCCAGATGGGACGCTAGCGCCCCACATACCCTAGAGGGGATAAACACTGTTTCCCATGCTTGTTCAATGAACCATAAACAATTAATGAACATGCACCTGTGGAATGGTTGTTAAAACACTAACAGCTTACAGACGGTAGGCAATTAAGGTCATAGTTATGAAAACTAAGGACACTAAAGAATCCTTTCTACTTACTCTGATAAACACCAAAAGAACGGTGCCCAGGGTCCCTGCTCATCTGTGTGAATGTGCCTTAGGCATGCTGCAAGGAGGCATGAGGACTGCAGATCTGGCCAGGGCAATAAATTGCAATGTCCTTACTGTGAGTCGCCTAAGACAGCGCTACAGGGAGACAGGACGGACAGCTGATCGTCCTCACAATGTAACAACACCTGCAGAGGATCAGTACATCCGAACATCACACCTGCGGGACAGGTACAGGATGGCAACAACAACTGCCTGAGTTACACCAGGAATGCACGATCCCTCCATCAGTGCTCAGACTGTACTTTATGGCATTACTCAATGACATTGACCCCAATTTCAAATTCACTATTGAATGTGACATTAATTAAACCTGTTCATTACCTCAATATGTGGATTGAGATATCAAATGGAACCCTGTTTGGAAAATAAATGGACAGAAATACTCTATTACAGGGGGACAGCTTCCACCTGAGCCATTAAAAAGAGGACTTCCAAGAAGCCAGTATTTCAAACTGGGCCGTACATGCCACTCCACAGAGGACTATCAAGAAAAAGCAGCGGAGATGCGCAATAGGTTTCTAAGTGGCTACCCTCCACAATGTGTGGATGAAAAAGACCCACTAGAGCTATAGAACACTGTAATTTTAACGATGTACGCTGAGAGTCGGGAAGCAAGTTCAGGGAGTGAATACATTTAATTAATAAATGAACAAACCAAGAAACACAAACAGAGCACCGACATGAAACAGGAACAATGACAAGTGGGGAAGAAACCAAAGGGAGTGACATATATAGGGCAGGTAATCAAGGAGGTGATGGAGTCCAGGTGAGTGTCATAATGCACTGATGCCCGTAACGATGTTGACAGGTGTGCACCATAACGAGCAGTCTGGTGACCTAGAGGCCGGAGAGCGAGCACACATGACAGTAATGTTCACCACCACATATACTTTGAACTCATGCAAAGTGGGAGATGCTGTCAAGAAACACTGGCATGTTTTATCATCAGAACCAGCTTTACCTGCTGAATTTAAGAATCAACCACTTATAAGAGAGGTTGCAATTTATGCAATAATTTGGCCCATGCCAACTGCCAGCCACAAAAGAAAATCAGCCAGGCTCTTTCATGCCCTCTTCCGAATGGTAGCTACACATGCAGAGGTTGCACAAGGTGCAACAATATGATGAAGTGTGAATATTTCTGCCACCCACATACAGGAATACGGTTCCACATAAATGACATTATTATGTGCTCCACCACACATGTTATCTACATGATTAAATGTTCATGTGGGCTGTGTTATGTAAGTAAAACCTCTCGTTCACTCAAACAGAGAATCAGTGAACATAAAAGATCAATCAGGAGAAACGACAGGGATTACCCAGTCAAAGGACATTTTAATGACCAAAAACCTGACATTTCTACCTAGATTTTGTGGCACAGAGAAAGTTAAGATATCAGACAAGGGAGGTGATATAAATAGTACTCAGAGCAAATAAGAATGTTTTTAAATTTTCACCTTCCAGACATTTTTCCTAAAGGTCTTAATGATGAAATGCCGATGTATGTTATGTTGTAAATGTGAACATGAATTAATGCCCCCATTTCAGATTACTCTGGCATTTTTCTTGCGCTGTACCCAAGGATTTATGAGAACTTGCTTGGTGGGTCGATGTCCTGATTGTAGTTTTACAGACGTGTTTAATACGCTTTATGTACACACGTTATTATAATATTCATGAAATGCACATTGTTATTTTTGGTAACATGACTTATTTTCCCTCGATTCCAACCCCATTCAATGCATGGAAAGGATGTGGGTTGAGCTATGTCTACATAAGGATGCAAAAAAAAGCCTCTATGTCACGTCCTGACCTTAGTTCCTTTTTTATGTCTCTATTTTAGTTGGGTCAGGGCGTGAGTTGGGGTGGGCATTCTATGTGTTGTTCTATGTTTTTGTATTTCTGTGTTTGGCCTGGTATGGTTCCCAATCAGAGGCACCTCTTTATGGTTGTCTCTGATTGAGAACCATACTTAGGCAGCCTGTTTTCCCACTATGATATGTGGGTAGTTGTTTTCTATGTCTGTGGTTTCCATACAAAACTGTTTCGGTTTTCATTTATTTCTCTTGTTTTTTTGTAATCTGTGTTCAGTTTAATAAATACATTATGGACACTTACCACGCTGCGCATTGGTCCGATATTTCATACTCCCCGTCAGAGGAAGAAGAAAATCATTACACTCTAAGGCCTTGAGGCCGATACCTAAAGCTTTTTAAAGAGCAGTAATACTATCAAGAGCAGTGTGTGGGTTTCTTCTTTTTTTCTCATATTATTCAACTGTTAGCATGTACCTGAAAAAAAGATAACTCCCATGTGCGAGTGCCCTTTGAATTTTTAAGAAAGTAAAAGTGAAAAACATACAAAATATAGCTAGCTTTCTCTCTCTCTGTCACACCATTATTTGCGTTGTTTGTTTCTGTTTTGTTTGGTCAGTGTGTGATATGAGTGGGCATTCTATGTTGTATGTCTAGTTTGTCTATTTGTATTAGTTTTGGCCTGATATGGTCCTCAATCAGTGGCAGGTGTTTGTCATTGTCTCTGATTGGGAACCATATTTAGGTAGCCTATTTTGTATTGTGGTTCATGGGTTATTGTCTATGTTATGTTGCATGTTAGCACAGTGTTTCTATAGCAGTCACGTTCGTCTTGTTAGTTAGTTTGTTTTGTTTAGTGTACTTCGTGTTTTTCCGTAAATCTTTGAAGTATGCATTCACATGGTGGTAACGGCCAGCAGCAGCGGCAAAGAAAGCAGGACTCATGGACTTGGGAGGAGATTCTAGATGGCGAAAGACCCTGGGCACAACCAGGGAAATATCGCCGCCCCAAAGCAGAGCTGGAGGCAGTGAAAGCAGAGAGGCCCCGGTATGAGGAGGCAGCATGGCAGCGCGGCTGGAAGCCCGAGAGGCAGCCCCAAAAATGTATTTGGGGGGGGCACAGGGAGAGTGTGGCAGAGTCAGGAGTCAAACCTGAGCCATCTCCCGCTGCTTACCATAAAGAGCCAAGGATGGAACCAGAGCCGGTCAGGGCGGAATTGGAGGTGAGCGAAGCAGAGACAGTGAAGGAGTTAATGGGGAGATTGGAGGAGAGAGTTATGAGGGAGGTGCTGTGTTGGTGCCTGAGGCACGACATCCGCCCGACGGAGCGTGTCGGGGATTTGATGTCACCTGGGTCAGCTCTCCATACTCGTCCTGAGGCGCGTGCTAGCTGTCTGGTGAAGACTGTGCCAGCCCCACGCACCAGGCCTCCTGTGCGCCTCCCTAGCCCTAAACGTCCGAGCCGTGCTTACCATGGCGGGCGTTGTACTGGTCAGGCACCGTGTTATGCGGTGGAACGCACGGTGTCCCCAGTACGCGTGCTTAGCCCAGTGTGCTACATCCCAGCTCCCCGCATCTGCCGGGCTAGGGTAAGGATCCAGCTAGGCCGGATGGTGCCAGCCCTGCTCTCAAGATCTCCAGTGCGCCTTCATGGTCTGGTCCATCCAGTGCCACCTCCACGCACCAGCCCTCCGGTGGCAGCCCCCTGCACCAGGCTTTCTGTGCGTCTCCAGAGTCCAGTACGCCCTGTTCCTCCTCCCCGCACTCGCCCTGAGGTGCAGGGAGGAGTACCACAGTACCACCAGTGCCGGCACCACGCACCAGGCCTACAGTGCGCCGCTAGAGTCTCCCGTCTGTCCTGAGCCGTCAGAGTCTCCCGTCTGTCCTGAGCCGCCAGAGTCTCCCGTCTGTCCTGAGCCGCTAGAGTCTCCCGTCTGTCCTGAGCTGCGAGAGTCTCCCGTCTGTCCTGAGCTACTAGAGCCTCCCGTCTGTCCTGAGCCATCAGTCAGCCAGGAGCCGCCAGAGCCGTCAGTCAGCCAGGACCTGCCAGAGCCGTCTGTCAGCCAGGATCTGCCAGAGCCGTCAGCCAGCCAGGAGCTGCCAGAGCCGTCAGCCAGTCAGGAGCCCTTCAGTCCGGAGCTGCCCCTCGGTCCGGAGCTGCCCTTCAGTCCGGAGCTGCCCCTCAGTCCGGAGCTGCCCCTCAGTCCGGAGGCGCCCCTCAGTCCAGTGGGTCCTTTAATTAGGGTCTTAGACCCAAGGTCGGAGGCGAGGGTCACCACTCTAAAGAGGCCCTTGAAGAGGGCAATGACTATGGTGGAGCGGGGTCCACGTCCCGCGCCAGAGCCGCCACCGCGGCCAGGTGCCCACCCAGACCCTGCTTGTTTGTTTCTATGTTTCTTTCCATGTTTTGTTTGGTCAGGGTGTGATATGAGTGGGCATTCTATGTTGTATGTCTGTATGTCTAGTTTGTCTATTTCTATGTGTTTTGGCCTGATATGGTCCTCAATCAGTGGCAGGTGTTTGTCGTTGTCTCTGATTGGGAACCATATTTAGGTAGCCTGTTTTGTATTGTGGTTTGTGGGTTATTGTCTATGTTATGTTGCATGTTAGAACAGTGTTTCTATAGCAGTCACGGTCGTCTTGTTAGTTTGTTTGTTTTGTTTAGTGTACTTTGTGTTTTTTCGTCAATCATTAAAGTATACATTCACACCACGCTGTGCGTTGTTCTCCTCACTACGACGATCGTGACACTCTCTCTCTCTTGCTTCTCCTTCATTTTTTAATAAATGAATTTGTTCAAAACTGTTAAACTATTGTATTTCCCTATGAGTCAACTACAAACCACATTTTATACACTGCAGTGCTAGTTAGGTGTAGCCTATGTTTCAGTACTAGATTCATTCTCTTATCCTTTGATTGGGTGGACAACATGTTAGTTCATGCTGCAAGCGCTCTGATAGGTCGGAGGATGTCCTTTGGAAGAGAGATAGAGAGAGAGAGAGAGAGAGAGAGAGAGAGAGAGAGAGAGAGAGAGAGAGAGAGAGAGAGAGAGAGAGAGAGAGAGAGAGAGAGAGAGAGAGAGGAAGAGATAGAGAGAGAGAGAGTGAGAGAGAGAGAGAGAGAGAGAGAGAGAAAGAGCGAGCGAGAGAGAGAGAGAGAAAGAGCGAGAGAGAGAGAGAGAGAAACAGAGAGCAAAGAGAGAGAGAGAGAGAGAAACAGAGAGCAAGAGAGAGAGAAAGAGAGAGAGAGAGAGAGAGAGAGAGAAAGAGAGAGAGAGAGAGAGAGAGAGAGAAAGAGAGAGAGAAAGAGAGAGAGAAAGAGAGAGCGAGAGAGAGAGAGAAAGAGAGAGCTAGCGAGAGAGAGAGAGAGAAAGAGAGAGAGAAAGAGAGAGAGAAAGAGAGAGCGAGAGAGAGACTACATCTAAGTCCAAAACAAAAAGCTTTTCATAAAGCCATTACTGGAGTAAAACACTATCCATTATTAAGTAATCTTTTCCAAACACTATGGAATAGGTGGGAGAGAACAATCAAATTATATGGAATTACACTGGGGGAAAAACTCTAGTGAGTGTGCTTTAGTTTGGCTGAGCTGAGGGATATGAATATGTTAGCTAGGGACATAATAATAATAACAAAGTGATGATGAGGCTGTTTACCCTATCCATTGGTGTGCTTACAACACACCTGGTCTATCTATGAAGTAAAGCAGACAGGGAGATCTGAAGATAGATGGATAGGTGTTATGTACCTCTTTCCCTACTCTTTTTTGTGTGTTTGTTTTAATTGTCAGCGCATTTAGGCTGGAATCTTCTAGGGCTGTAAAGGTCTCTGGCACCGCCACACCTCTCAAAGGCTGGCTGTGAGCGAATAAATTAGAGCTGATTTCATTATCTTGCTGTGAAGAAAGCGGGTGTGCCTCTGAGCCTATCCTAGTGCCCTAATGCTTGGTGCTAGCACAGCAGCGGCCTGATGAGCGTATTGAATTTGTTGATGTGGTCTTTTACGGAGCTTTGTTCTCCAACAAAGACTAATTAGAGACACAGCATTAGACTGTGTTGTCTGTCACGACTGATGAGGTGCTTCTCTTGTTTGGGCTCGTATTTAGGCATAAAGCTTGTGCTGTGAAACATGAGTTTAGCTCCCATTTAGCTCTAGCTCTATGTCAGAGGTTTCAATGGAGTTTGAGGAACCCTGCTGAAGCAATCAGCCGCAGTTGAGAAATTCTGACATGTATTACCTACCAGTCAAGCCCCTGAGAATACATACCATATACACCCCTAATAGGATGAGTGTTTTCCTACAGGCGTTGACTACAAACTGGACACATAGAAACTGTGTCCTGTTCTTGCTGACAGATGCGAGTGGGGTTGAATACTGGGCCTTTACTCTGCAAACACCATGTCTAAGCAATGTTAGAATCCAGACACACAGTGTAGGCCAGGCAGGCTGTTCCAACTGCACAGGAATGCAGTGTTTGTCTTACCCAAAGCAGAGAGAAGATAGAGCACAGGGAATAAACACAGGGAATATCACACTGTGTGCAAACAGCCCCGAATCTGCAGAATCTGCTACTTAATCGTTTCCCTGACAGGAAAAAAGTAATTTACCCGACCTTCAACAAGTGCAAACAGCAAATGGGTAAACATGATATCATATCACTCAGTGACATTTGCATCAGCCAAAACACTGACAGACTGAGGCATTAGTGTACAGTGGCCCTCTGTTGAGCCAAACAAATAGGCCCAGGTGCGGTAACACCACATTCAAGTAGTTAACCATTAACATTGAATTTATTGCAATAGTCCAAGTTCTTGGGTTTACTTTGCCTAGTCATATTGAACCAATATGTCATCAATCAGTATAGGGATTGGAATTGCTACTGAAGAACACAGTTAAAGGGAGTAGTTCAGTCAATCCTCCCCTCTCTTAAAAGAGAGATGGTTTTTATAGGAGAGGTAACAAAAGCTAATCTCAGTTTTTTTTTAAACTAGGAGTGAGTGCTTAGAGGTTGCATAAAGGAACCATGCCACTGTGCCCACTGGAGGTCCATTCATGCTGTTGGCCAGAAGAATAGCGCCATTACTGCTCTCCTAAGTGATTTCTCAGGGGCACAGAGGGAGGATGCACCAAGGGAATTTATGGATTGGTGATAATTCTGCCGGTTACTCAGTGTGACCTCTCTGTTAGGATATTCTTTGTCACAATGCTACTGCTACCGGCAAATGAACCACCAAGAACTCTATATGCCATTTAGCAGAAGTTACTCTACTCTTCCTCCTTTTTAGTGATGTAACAACACTGTAATGCATTTTTTTTTACCAGGTAAGTTGACTGAGACCACATTTTCATTTACAGAAATTACCTGGGGAATAGCTACAGGGGAGAGAAGGGGGAGGATGAATGAGCCAATTGCAAACTGGGGATGATTAGGTGGCCAGATTGGGAATTTAGCCAGGACACCGGGGTTAACACACCTACTCTTACAGTAAGTGCCATAGGATCTTTAGTGACCACAGAGAGTCAGGACACCCAATGACCCATCCAAAAGACAGTACACTACACAAGGTAATGTCTCCAAGCATTGCCCTGGGGCTTTGGGATATTTTTCTTTAGACCAGAGGAAAGGGTGCCTCCTACTGGCCCTCCAACACCACCAGGTCTCCCATCCAGGGACTGACCAGGACCAACCTTGCATAGCTTCAGAAGCAAAACAGCAGTGGAATGCAGGGTGGTATGCTGCTGGCATCCCTATTGTCATCGCTGAACAACGATGTATGACAAATACTGAACCACCATCACTGTACTGGACTAAAGAATGGTGTGAGAGAACAATAGTAATTTACTCTGTTGAGGGTGTTGTGGAATTATCAGAATTTGTTGGTAACATTTGTAAGATGTTTAATATTCATCAAATGTGTGTAAGTTACTTCTCATAAGAATGTATTTTGTTGTACTATAGTGGTGGCCATTGGCAGTTATCTGTTCTATGTCAGGACTAAGTTGCATGGGCCGCTGAGAGGGGAGAGGTCAAAGTGTCATCATGTGTAAACATATCTTATACTCCCTACCTTTCCCAGTGGGGAAAGGAGGGTTTGCAGTGTCTGGAATCATTCTATGCTCCCTCTTATGTTGTTTCTATCTTAACCTATAGCCTCACCCCCTCTCCATGAGTTTGTCCAGGAGTTTGTATTTTGAGTGGGTTGTATCTAAATGACAATTTCATATATGCCTGTTGATATGGAGGATTTGGTTTATGGTTCTGGGGTTTGGGACAGGAGACAAAGCTGAACGATGAATTATGTCTATGCTGTCTGACTATGTGTGTCTTTGCTATTAAAAGGAACTTGCATTGTAAAGGGGCTCTCGGAAGATTCACTAGGAGACACTGAATTTATCTGAGAGTCACAGGATTGTGATAAGAGCTCATATAATTAAAGATGGATTTTTATAACTAACTCTGACGTGTGTGTGTGTGGTTTGCTCCCATGATTAGGTAAATAGAGGAAATTTCCACGACAAGGGAAATTCAGTTGAGGATCCTTAACCAGGAAAACTATATGCTTAGCATGAGTAGACACAATTCAGCAGCTACGCTTTGTCTACTAATGCCTTCTAAAAGAGACTAGAAGGCCCACTGGTTAAGGGCATGGAGCAAGGCTCTGTCACAGCTCCGGAGCCACACCAGCACTGACGGGTGTGTGAGAGTGCATCTGTCACTGTGTGTTAGTGCCGTCTCAGCTTAATGAAATGGGAGAGTAGAGGAAGATAGAGAGAGCGAGTCTACTACTATAACTTTTATTTATTATTATTCATATTGCTATTGTTGTAGTTGCTGTTAATGTTAATGTCATTACCACTTCTACTACTATTATTATTATTATTTATGTATTACTGTTAGTCCAATCATTGCTGTTATGTACATACTTTGGCAATGTAAGTCATTTACAGGTTTTCTCAATTGCTAAAACACTAAAACCCATTGGCTGAACAAAGTTCTCAGTTGCCTGGACTCATTTAGCAAATTATGCAGTCTGTTGTCAATACCTTAAACCATTTCACATGGTAAAACACAATTTGCAGATCTCACTTAAGACTTTTCAGCAAAACTCAAAACACATTCTCAAAACACATTCTGCACTCTAATGCACATGTCATCCATACTGGTAAACACAAGTGGCAACAATCAAATACAAATAGAGAACACATGTCATTCATTGAACACAACCACTCAAAATTGATTTAACCTGTTTCAAATGATGCGACACAACCGATATAAGCCAGTTCAGAGAGCAAACAGGTTGTTGAAGGTGGGAAGGAGAAAGTCTGAGAATGGATAGAAGAAACAATGTGAGAGGACGAGGATGAGTTCGTATGCGAGGTGGGCGACGAGAAGGAAGAGGAGGAGGAAGGAAAGAAAGAGGAAGAGGAGGACGAAGAGGAAGACAAAGAGTGGAAATATCTGATGAAATTCGAGCAAGTTATAGACCATGTTCTTGTCCATGGACTGACAATGAGGCGAGCAGGACTTAGAGTGCCGATTTTCTGTGTCCACCATAGTAAGGACATTCAGAGAAGAGAACAGGTACAGGATACTACTGTATTTTTGTAATTGCAAATTTACTGTACTACACTATATGCAGCTGTTTCTATATGTATGTATTGTACTGCATGTATTGTACTGCATGAATATGTTTTGTAACTGCACAACTACTTTTTGTATAATTGCAAGGCTGCCACATGCAGGTGGAAGGACAGCTATATTCACTCGGGAGCAAGAGGCCGTTATAGTTGGCATGGTCCTTCAAGATAATGCAATACGACTCAGAGAAATCCAGGAACGAGTGATACAAGACAACACACACTTCCAGGGAATCGACAGTGTGAGCATTTACACAATTGACCGTGTCCTCCATCGTAACAGGATGTGAATGAAACAAGTATACAGAGTAACTTTTGGGCGCAACTTACTAAGGGTGAAAGAATTGCGAGCTCAGTATGTGCAAGTAAGTGTACATTCAGAAACATTTACTGTAATCCAGATTGTCTACAGTACTAACACATACTATGTGAATGACATTACTCTTCAGTACATACAACGTATGTGAATCAGAAGCCTAATTGTACTCTACAGTATAGCACTGTCTCTGTACGACTTACAAAATCCTACATACAGTATATTGTATTTCTACACAGACAATATTTGACTTGGAATCCTTGGACAGACCCCATGAGTTCATCTTTGTCGATGAAGCAGGCCTCAATCTAACAAAGAGGAGAAGGAGAGGCCGAAACATGATTGGACAGTGGGCCATTGTTAAAGTCCCTAGTCAACGAGGTGGCAATGTCACAATCTGTGCTGCTATCAGCAACCATGGTGTTCTACATCACCGTGTTACACATATAACACCCAGCACCTTCTAAGATTTATTGCAAATCTAAGAGATATTTTATTTGAGCAGCAGGTTCAAGAGCAGGGTCAAGAGCTAAATGAGAATCCCATTCCCACCTATGTGATTGTGTGGGACAATGTCAGTTTCCACTGAGCTGCTCACGTAAGGGAGTGGTTTAACATCAATGGGCAGTTTATGAACTTGTACCTCCCTCCATACTCGCCTTTCCTGAATCCGATTGAGGAGTTTTTCTCCTCTTGGAGATGGAAAGTGTACGATAGACAACCCTACACCAGAGTATATCTGCTGCAAGCCATGGATTTAGCCTGTGGTGATATAGGTGAGGAATCATGTCACGGCTGGATACGGCACACAAGAGGCTTCTTCCCCCGTTGCCTCAGGAGGGACAATATTGCTTGTGATGTCGACGAAGTGCTCTGGCCTGACCCATCCCAAAGACAAGAAGAAGCACATTGATCACATGTTTACTCCTTTGATTTTTGTCCCTTTTAGTATTGTATACTGTAGTACAGTGCATTGTAGGCTGTATACTGTACAATGGACAAATTGTATGGCCCTGAACATTGTGCTTTCCATTTATTAACAGTACTGACTGCTCAATAGATTTTGACTGGTTGCAGGTTCATATCAACAAAGAACAAGAATTACAATATCACAGAGACAACGGACAGGTTTGTGAGATGCAGGGTACAGTACTGTAAAAATAGGCGCACAAGGAGGAGGAAGAACAGAAAACAAAATTGCAAAGAGCAAAGCAGAGTAGTAATTTCTGATCAATTTTGAGCTACTATGATAGAACATGTTTTCGTTCATCAAAAGACAATGATGGAAAAATATGAATATTTTTTTAGATTAAAAATGTCCTTCTCCTTGACAATTGTATGTTTTGAACAACATGTTTTCTATTTTACGGTTTATTGTTTACTGACTGCCTGAGAGTGTATATCATTTTAATCACTTTGTTTATGATTTGAGATCAGTGTTTGATTTTGAACACAGGTAAAACTGTTTTGAGGCGAATGTTTCATTTTGCGAAGGGAGTCAGGGGTTATGTAAATAGTGATTGAAGATGAGGTTTTGTGTTTAATGTTTTCAGGAAATGGAGCAAGGTTTCAGAAATGATATTTTAGCAATTGAGAAAAACTGTAACTTTCCATGTCAATAAAGTCTATTGACTTGAATTAGAGAGAGCGAGAGTGAGAGACAGTGAAGGCCCAACCATGCCTTGGCATCTCTGAGGAAATCAGAGGCTAGGCTCTCTGCTTGTGCCATCAAACCCCTGAAACGTATCCAGAATGCCACAGCCCGTCTGGTGTTCAACCTTCCAAAGTTTGATACATGTCACCCTGTTCCTTCGCACTCTCCACTGGCTCCCAGAACTGCCCCTCCCTACCTGAAGTCTATGCTCAATACTTCCACTTCTCTTTTCTTACTAGCACTAAAAAGTGTTACTTACTATGACAGTGATTTGTAGTCATCTTACCTAGCTACCTTAAGATGAATGCATTAACTGTAAGTCCCTCGGTATAAGTGTCTACATGACAAAAATGTACATTTTAAATGGGATAGAGGGAGAGATGGACACAGTTTAATTCGGAAAAACTTCACAGGCTCTTCCTGGATGTCTTGAGGAGCCCAGAGACATGTAGTGACAGAGCGAAACACCCCGAATAACCACAGTAGCTTGACCTCTCAATCGTAGTTTTGGAAATCACAGACCAACACGGTAAAAAGTGAGATGACGATGTTGTTAATCTGAAGTGTTTATACTGATTGTAATGATTGAAAATTACGCTTTGATATGTTCAACCTAATCTATTCACTTCGCCTGAAATCAAATAACAAATTCGACAGATCAATGTGATTTTAAAAAATTGAATGAACATTTCCAAGGACTCTATATACATCTGTATTGCGGAAGTTCAGCTTTACAGTGTGATTGAATTTCAAAGGCAATTTCTCAATGTTTAGCGGAGACCGCATTCACTGAAAACACTGCATGTGTCAGCTCAATTGGAAATTTCCTTTACATTTCTATCGCACAATCTCTAACCCTTCAGCGATACAGATTGAATAGAGCCCTACATTGCTTTCAACACCTCAAGCATCAGAAGAGTTGGATGTGTGGCTTATTGGGGGTGAGGCTTTGAGTTTATTTTTCTCCACCCGTGAGAGTGGTCATTCCGGTTCATGTGGTCTGTTGTAGTTGTTATTTAAACTTAAACCTGTACACTGCCAGCCTATGTAATGATACTTGCATATGAGCATGTGATACTAAAGAGCATGATAAGGTGTATATGTTACAGTGGTCAATGCTTGGTTATGATAGTGTAGCTACTAAATGTGAATATTTTTGGAAACATTATTTCAAGTTATTGAACAAACTTAATTTCTTGATTTACAGGGAATTTATTTAATTGCTTGTACCCTAATTGAAGACATTTGGATTGGTAATTCCAAATAAAAATTTGAACAAGATTAAAAAATGGGTTGTCTTTACATGACATTGCCACAGATACCTCCAGAACATTCCTTACGCACACCCGGCCCCTATTCCCACTGATTGTACTTGTATATATGTGCCCTTTGGTTTCCATTGGGCTGGCGATTATTGTTACAATGTCCGTTGGTGCGTGTGAGTACCTGTTCTGTGTGTGTTTTGGCTTTTGTGGATTGCGCAGATGATTACGGGTCTCGTCCCATGTGTTAATCATTGTGCGGGTGTGTTATTTATTCGAGGTACTCCTCGCTCTTTTTGTTTTGGGTTTCTACCCTGCGTTTTGTTACGTGTTTGTTTGGTCTTCGTCCCTGTGCCTTTGCACGGCACTCCGTAATTTGGGCTTAATAAAAACCCGTATTACGCATTCCTGCCCGTCTCCCGAATCCTTCATGCCAGCGTGACAGAAATATTAGTTTGTATAAGTTATAAGGTTTTGAACCAAAGTGTAAAAGTAAGCTACGTGTTGAAAGAAATAGGTTGCAACTTGAAATACGGGTTTGGTAATCAAATAAAACATTTGGCATTGAATCATCTTTCTGGTTTCAATAAATGTAGTATTTTTCAATTGAGAAAACCTAACTCCTTTAAGTTTCAAATGGAAAATCATGTAGTATTTTCTAGGCAGGAAAGAATGTGGGGAGGGTGCCCAAATCTCCTTACAAATCATGAGTTTGAGTAGACAGGGCTTAAAAACAATCCCTTCAGAAACATGACATCGGTGGACACACCCAAATGAAAATATGCTATAGTGTCACGCCCTGATCTGTTTCACCTGTGCCCTGATTGAGAACCATACCCGGCCAAAAACAAAGAAATACAAAAACATAGAAAAAAAGAACATGGAATGCCCACCCTAGTCACACCCTGGCCTTACCAAAATAGAGAATAAAAGCCTCTCTATGGCCAGGGTGTGACACTGTAGGCAGGTAGGTAGGTCTGAACAGATCTTGGCGTGTAGGTTTCTCACTTTTTGGGTAGCACAAATTAGGATATAGGGGAGGGGAATGGATTGGGAAGATGCAAATTAAATACTGTAGTATTACTATAAACTGCAGTGCTTTTGAGGACATTACCATAGTTTTCTATTGTATACAACAAAATTCTATAGTAAGTACTACACATGATTGAGGGATACTACAGCGTGTAGTATTTTATTCAACAGCAGCGGTTCTCAAACATCTCCTCGGGGACCTCCAGCCATTTAATTTATTTGATCTATTCCAGGGCTAGCACACCTGATTCAACTTGTCAACTAATCATCAAGCCCATGACTAGGCGAATCAGGTGAGCTATTTCAGGGATGAAACAAAATAGTGAAATGTCTGGGGTCCCAGGGGAGAGGTTTAAGAACCACTGTTCCACAGTATACTACAGAATTCTATAGTAAGTACTATAGTATTCTATAGTAAATAGATGTAGGCAATGTGTTCATGTGGGAAATGTGCAGATTGCTAGGCTAGTTCTAGCCACAGCCAGTCAGTGGTTGTAAGCATGCAACGCTGACGTCATGGCGCAAGCAAACGACTCACGATATACACTCATTGAAAATATCCTCCACCAGCGCTAGCCCCCGAAAATGTTTACGGCAGGACATGAACAGATAATACGGCTTTCCCAATGCCACCCTTTCCTCTCTGACAAACTGACATTGGTCTAATTAAAGACATGTATGATGAAACATTTGTACATTGTTGGAAGAAACCCATCTGTCTAGACAGACCAGGGTTCCCAACTGGTGTCCCGCGGTTGATTTCATTTGGCCCCCAAAGCTTTCTGAGCAATACATATATATATATATATATATATATATATATTGTCACGCCCAGACCTTTTTTTTCTTTATTATTTGGTTAGGTCAGGGTGTGACAAGGGTGGTTTGTGTAGTTTTTGTATTGTCTAGTTTTTTTTGTATGTTTATGGGTTTTTTCCCTGGTCTAGGTGTTTATAAGTCTATGGTTGCCTAGATTGGTTCTCAATCAGAGGCAGCTGTTTATCGTTGTCTCTGATTGGGGACCATATTTAGGGAGCCATATTCCTTGGATAGTATTCCTTGTTCTGCACTAGCCATATTGCTTCACGGTTAGTTTTGTTGTTTTGTTTAGTTCTGGTCAGTGTTCTCTCTTTAATTAAAGTGTGATGTTCGCTTACCACGCTGCGCCTTGGTCTCCTCTTTATGACGACCGTGACATATATATATATATATGTTTTTTCTTTGTACATAAAAGACTGTAAACACACCAGCAAATCAGCTCCAAGTGATTTTCATTTTGGAAATCTGTTCCAAAGTATTCCCATGCAAAATATGAGATCATATATAAATGTAATCAATGTTTGAAATTATTATGTTTTAGTCAAATATATCTGTTTAGGCTTCAAGATGTCACTTTGCAGTCTGAAAATGATTTATAATTATGTTCCGGCCCTCTGACAAAGGAAAGGGGGATACCTAATCAGTTGTACAACTGAATGCATTCAACTGAATTGTGTCTTCCGCATGTAACCCAACCCCTGAATCAGAGGTGCAGGGGGCTGTCTTAATCGACATCATTAGTGCCCAGGGAGCAGTTGTTGTTGGGGGTTAACTGCTTTGCTCAGGGACAGAACGACAGATTTTTACCATGTCGGCTCGGGGATTTGATCCAGCAACCTTTTGGTTACTGGCCCAACACTCCTATCCGCCAGGCTACCTGCTCAATATCTTTTTATTTATTGAGGCTAAATCAAGTTGATGATCCGAGAAAGACTACTCAATGGCTTTCTTTCTCAAAACTCAAACCCAAAAGCAATGGGTCAAAAAGACTTCAATGACACTGAAATTCCACTAAAGAAATGTCTCTATTGCGATAATGCTGTGTTGTGATCATTTCCACATTGAGAATAAATGTATTTATAAAACACTATCTCTATAATACAGTGAAAATAAACATATGCACAGGGTCAGTGAGAGCATGACTATATTGGGTACTACTGGTTTTGACAGAAATAAAGCGCTGAGAGACAATGCCATACCAATAACACAGCAGAGGAAGTTGAGCTGTGATTGCACAAAGAGAAGCACCACAGCCATGGATCTGCTATCTCCAGAGGCCTGACACCTTGTGATAGTGAAGCAGCCGTATTTATTAAAGGATGAGAGGATGGAGAGGGAGGGAGGGGAGGTAGGTTAATTAAAGCTGCCTGATATGTGAAAGGACGGTCATAGAGTTAGAAGACAATGCCCTGGTTGCTGATCTGCACTATGCGGATATTGGAACCCTTTACTCACACACACAAACATATATTCACGTGTGCAGGCATGCACCCACACAGCCTTATCGCTGTTTCTTCCTCCTCTCTCTCTCTGCTTTTCTGCTCCATCGGCAAAGAGCTCACAGGAGAGATGGAGTATCACTTGGGAGAGAGGGAGGATGAAGGTGAGAGGGGGATGAACAATTGTCAGGAGACCCACAATGAAAGGGTGGAGGAGACAGGAAACTGGTAAGAGAATGAAGCGGAGAGGACAGGAGGAGGCTGGTCAGTCACTCACGGAGGCAGGTGTTGTCTGTGAAGAACTCTGTGAACTTGTCACACTCCTCCTTGCCATTGCCACTGCTGCTGCAGTCACAGTAGGGAACAACACTGATCTTAGGAGAACGCAGGTAGTTGGGTGTCATCACTGTACCTATAAGGAGGGGGGAAGAAACACAGTAGATTACTTAAAGAAACAGAGTTTATCTACCATATGGTTTTCTAAAGACATGTTCTTCTCTGTGGCAGACAAAATAGTTTCCACCTCCCATTTCCCCAAACCATCATGCAATGTTGAATCCCTATCATACTGCAACTGTTAGCCCCTCAACATTTCAAGCTAGATTTTCATCCAATTGTCTGAACAACATGTAACACTGGAATCATCATGGAGTATTTCCAAAGGCAGTGTGACAAATAAGGTTTCTTCCTCTTTGTAGGAAAGTAAATAGCTGCAGTCAGAGATTTCTTGCTTCCTCAATGCATTGTTCCTCTACTGGCGTCCGTCCAAACAAGCCATTTTTGTTTTGCAGCAAAATGAATTGCCGTTTTGCTGGTTGCTGTGTGTACTACAGCTGTACTACTATCTGCTACAGCTGTGCTAGTACGGGCAATGTGATGGCTTGAGCTAGGATGGGTCCCCCAGCACACAGAAGCAGAAGATAAAGGAGACTAATCTTCTCTACAGACTTTCCGCCTCTTTCTTTATCTCTTTCACAAGCTCATTCTCTCGCCCGATTGCATTTTCTACAACTATGAGTCTTGGTTTCCTTGGTTTCCTCTGAACAATGAGCTAATTTCATCAAATGATGTGAAGGGGCATGAGGAAGTGGTGTGACGTTGGTTTGTGCTGTGCTAGAGCGAATATGGGAAAGGGATTCTCTGACAGATGACCATAGCAACAGGAATGGGATCCACTCAGGGGACAGTATAAAGATTCAGTGAGAAAATGAGACCATAGGAAGACTCATCAATGTGTGAGGAAAAGTTTACCAATAGAGACGGGAGAGACTCACCGATAAGGCCAGAGTAGGAGAGCAGGCAGTCAGCGTAGTTCTCCTTAAGACAGCCAGAGAGAGAGCGTGGCTCAGACTGGCAGTTGGCAAAGAAATCAGCCAGACGGGACCTGAAAGACGCAACAAAAACAGTGAGTGTATCTGAACTTTCATATCTCTCTTATAAAGCGAACCGTCACAGTCAAATAGACAACATCAAAAGCACTCGTACTGATGCACACCCACGCACACACACACACACACACACACACACACCCACGGACACACGCCCACGGACACGCGGGCACGCAAACTCACACACATACACAGCATGGTTGGGTCTGTGTTGACTATACTCTGTGATACACGTCCCATATGGTGAAGGAGCAGCCAACAAGTATGCCTGGTTTTATAATCCTTCCCCACAAACAGAGAGGAGCTCTGGATACCACTCATGATGGAGTTGGGATGCTAAGTACCACCTGGTGTTACACCTTTGTTGAGAAGGGAATGAGAGCAGGAACAATAACATTTTGCTAAGTGAAGAGTTAGAAAATAAGAGAAATATGGAGACAAAGAGAGAGAGCGAGCGAGCAAGCGAGAGATCGAGAGAGAGAGAGCGAGAGAAAGAGTTAGCGAGAGCGGAGAGAGAGAGAGAGAGACACTGCACAGCCCTGAGGCTGGAATCGAAATGGAACCAATTTATTTGCACTAATGCCTCCATTTAATCCCAGACAGAGTGCTGTAGCTCTAGAGGCAATGGCAGACGTCACTCATTGAGTCCAGTCTGTTTCGCTGCATTTCAATACAGCCTCTATTACTGCCAATGATACACAGGCCACTTATCCCAAACACATCCAATCCCCTGCCCAGTTATCCTGGCCTGAATGCTGCTATATGACAGCTAAATGAAACACTTAAGGCAGAAAAGACATGCATTCAGAAAGAGAATTGGAGTGTTTCACTGCTTAACCTGAATACTCTCTGTTAGTGTAGGTAGATTTAGTGTTTGCTTATATGCATTACATGTTGAATGGTAATGGTTTATTCCTGATGCAGTCTCCCAACATAGCATCCAGTTATCTTAACAGGTTTGTTTATGGTGTTTTTCACAGCTTTTATCAGCGCTTGGTATATTTCCCCACACCTCGAAGGTATGATAGCAACCTCCATGCTGTGCTAACTTGGACACCCCATCACTTTGGTGGTGGGCTAGGACCTGTATTCTGTAGCACCTCTTCACATTACAGAGGATGCTATCTGAAAGACGGCTTGGGGTAATACACTGTTTACTTAAATGTAATTTTAACCCTACACTGACATTGGTCAGTCTGTGTTGTAAATGTGGAGTCAGACACGTGAGACTATGTGATTGTTTGCTATGTTACATGTTTGATGCTGTTGGTCTTGCAAGATGCCTGTGTACTATATTACGTACTCTGACAACTGTTTATCCTAGTGTACCTGCAGATGTAGTTGGTCTTGCAAGAGGCCTGTGTACTATATTACGTACTCTGACAACTGTTTATCCTAGTGTACCTGCAGATGTAGTTGGTCTTGCAAGAGGCCTGTGTACTATATTACGTACTCTGACAACTGTTTATCCTAGTGTACCTGCAGATGTAGTTGGTCTTGCAAGAGGCCTGCAAGGAGAGACAGTTGGGCTTTTCCTTGTCCTCATAGGAACAGACTGGTACAATGGTTTGGCGCCGGCGCTCGGAGCAGGCCGACTGATCGCCGGCTGGACAGGAACAGAACAGCATCCCGTAGCTGTGCTTGGGTGGCACCTTGTCAAAGAACTGCCGCAGGGCCTTGTGGCACTTGCGCTTGTTGCAGACCTCCGCAGTGGAGACACGGCTGGTGCAGGGGCTGATGTAGGCCGAGCGGTACTTCTTACAGGTGTCGTTCAGGTTGCAGGCCTTGGCTGCGTTCAGGCAGTTGTTTTCCCTCGTCACCGCGGGCTCGCCTGTCATAAAAAGGACAACAGGGTAAGTTCAGTTTCCATCATCTCTAGATTCGTAATCTATTGATTGATATAGATTGATAACACTGTCTATAATATGAACCGGATTGAACCTAACTGAATTGAGAGAGAGTTAGACAGAGTTATGCATCACTTGACCAAACTAATATTTGAGAGGATGGAAAAAATAAGCAATATGTAAATACTTTAGGAACCTTGAAAATTTCCCCCATAATGATCTCTTCCTGGCCGTTGCTGATTGCTATCAAGCCGCCCATTTATTGCTAACCCTGTTTCTCACCCTAAATCAAACAGTGCCCCTCCTCTTGGCAGCCCTGCAGGCCAAACAAATATGCAGCTCTCCTGAACGTCGGAGTCATCAAAGCATCCGGCGCCACGGCCTGCTCATCTGTCAGGTCTCACTAATTGGCAGCTTTCTTACAGATCCCTCATTAATTAACATTTCAAGAGATTTTTGGGAAAATGGTGCAACAACAGCATTTTTCGGCAATAAAAAATGGGAGCAGTTGGTTGGTGGAAGTCTGCTTGAGACGAGTGATGCGTGTCACGCTCAGATATTAGTGTTAAGAATAAGACTGACACTCTCACACTTTTGATTTCAAAGGAAAAGAGAGGAAAGAGAGACAACTGCTAGACACAAAAGTCTGTGAAAATTAGAGTAGAGTACCCCTGCCACACACTCCCTCCACAGTGAAAACACTAACACACTGTTTCTGGTGCTGTAGACAGGAAGTGCCTTCTCTAAAGGTCGTAGATGTGCATTCAGGGTACCCGATGGTCCCTGCGGCCAATCCCACATGACTGGCAGGGCCGGTCTGGCCAGCTGGGGTTCACTGTGACCTTTCACTGAGATCTGGAAGTTCTCCTTCACTCAGTCTGTCTGTGCTGCTCTGCTCTACTCTGCTCAATGACCAGACACATACATTCTGTCTAGAGAGAAGTACTCTACAGCTGCCTGGGAGATGCCTCTCCTGTCATCTGCTGGCCCTGAAGTCAGTCAGTCTGTCTAACACCAATAATAGGACAGCAGCCAAATGAGGACAGACCTGACCAGACATCCTCCCCCTCCTGTGTCCCTAAAAGGGCCTTTGAGTTCTGAGTTATGTTTGTCTATGTGAGCATGTGAGAGTTTATACTGTATTAGCATGTGTGGACCTGTGCATCTGTGCATCTGTGTGTGTCAAATCAAATTTTATTTAATACAACAGGTGTAGACTTTACCGTGGAATTCTTACTGACAAGCCCTCTCCCAACAATGCAGAGTTAAAAAGTAAGAAAAATGTGCATTAAAAAAAGGAAATAGTTACACAATAAAGTAACAAATCAAATCAAATTTCTAATCGAAAGTGAGTGTTCATAGAGCCGGTACAAGAGAGTCAGTGTGTATCTGCGTATGTGGGTGTCATGTGCCATGCAGCTGTCCAGTTACTCAGTCGTCGGTCTCCTCTCTCCCACAGAGGTAGGCTGCGGTGTGTCAGGACCCTCTCCACATCCCTCTCTGCTGCACCCCTAGTGTCAGAGAACACATCTGCTGAACCCCGAGTACGTTGCTGGCAGATGGCACCGTCTCTCAGGCAAACACACACACACACACACACACACACACACACACACACACACACACACACACACACACACACACACACACACACACACACACACACACACACACACACACACACACACACACACACACACACACACACACACACACACACACACACACACACACACACACACACAAATCATCTATCCAGCTAAAAGTGTTTGCCCCATACATCCCTTCCTGCACATGCTCCCCTCCCATTGTCTCTCCCTTTCCCCCCTTACAGGCCCACACAGGGCTGGGGCCATCTGGTCTCTTCATATGGAGCTGGAGCCCCCCAGCAGCTTTTGTTACCGATACAGCCTCAAATTGATTATCATGTCGCCTGTTTCCTCCAACCCCCTCCCTAATTTCAATTACCACGGGGCTCTAGGTCGAGTAATGACCTCTTCCTCCTCCTCCAATCCACAGGACAAGAAAACAAGACATAATATTTTGGGAATGTTCCCTCCTGAGAGATTGCTATGTATAATGTATGTGCCCAAAAATCTTTGTCATCTTTACATTTGTCTTTATCTGTTGTTGTTTAGTACTGTCTTGTGGCTAGCGCATGACTTGCAGATTATTGTAGACACACCAACCAGGATTAAGGTTTGTGACAATTTGTGACTGTTTTGGTAATCAGTGGCTTTATTGCATTGCTCCGCTTCTTGACATCTCAGTCGTCCAGGCAGGTCCTACAGGCCCTAATTTTGTCGCACCTGAACTACCGCCCAGTTGTGTGGTCAAGTACGGCAAAGTGCGACATAGGTCAATTGTAGTTGGTCCAGAACTGAGCAGCACGTATTGCACTTAGATATACACAGAGGGTCGAACGTCAGTAACATGCATGGCAGTCTCTCCTGGCACAAAGTTGAGGAGAGATTGACTGCATCACTATTGGTCTTTGTGCGAGGTGTTGAAGGTAACCAAACTGTCTGTTCAAGCAGTCGGCACACAGTTCAGACACTCATCAGTACGACACAAGACATGCAATCAGAGGTCTCTTCACAGTCCCCAGGTCCAGAACAGAGGCTGGGAAACACACAGTATTAAAGAGCCATGACTACATGGAACTCTCTGCTACCCTAGGTAACTCAAACTAGCAATACAACCAGATAAAAAAACAGATAAAAGAACGACTTACAGCACAACAGGGACTGTGAAGAGAGAGCCATTTTTATATATTTTGTATTGTAATTTCCACAGTATTATTTATTTTTATAGGCAAGACAGTTAAGAACAAATTCTTATTTACAATGACGGCCTAGGAACAGTGGGTTAACAGCCTTGTTCAGGGGCAGAACGACAGATTTTTACCTTGTCAGTTCGGGGATTTGATCCACCAACCTTTTAGTTACTGGCCCAACACGCTAATGGCTAGATTACCTGCCACCCTGTTATGTAGTTGGGCTTGCACAAATTCGTGGCTTGTGTGATCTGGAACAGCTCATAGGGTAGGAGCCATCATATATTATGTATACTATGTTATTATATTATGTGTACTATGTTATTATATTATGTGTACTATGTATTTTATGCATTTTATTTTATTTGTTTTGTTTCCTGTTTGGACCCCGGAAGAGTCGTCACTACCTGTTATTCGGAATTTTTGTTATTTTATTAGCATCCCCATTAGTTGTTTTGAAAGCAGTCATGAAGCATGACATAATACAGAATATTAATAGACAATAACAGCTCAAGGACAGAACTACATACATTTGAAAATTGCACACATGGCCTACAAATCAACACATGCACACAAAATATCAAGGTCAAATAGGGGGAGGGATTTGCCGTGAGGTTTTGCTTGGTCTGTTTTTTGAAACCAGGTTTGCTGTTCATTTGAGCAATATGAGATGGAAGGGAATCAATGAAATAATGGCACTATATAATACTGTACGCTTTCTTGAATTTCTTCTGGATTTGGGGGCTGTGAAAAGACCCCTGGTGGCATGTCTGGTTGGTAGGGTAAGTGTGTGTGTCAGAGCTGTGTGTAAGTTGACTATGCAAACAATTTAGAATATTCAAAATATGAATGTTTCTTATAAAAATAATAAGTGATCCAGTCAGTCTTTCTTCAACACTGGAATGCATAGTATTTATATTAGCCCCATGATTACAATGAAGAGCAAGACATGCCGCTCTGTTCTGGGCCAGCTGCAGCTTAACTAGGTCTTTCTTTGTAGTACTTGACCACATGACTGGACAATAATCAAGATAAGACTAAACTAGTGTGTTGTCAAAAAAGCAGAGCATTTCGTTATTATGGAGAGACCTCTCACCCATCATTACAACCATTGAAACTATATGTTTTGACCATGACAGTTTACGATAGTCTCTTCAACTTGTTCAACAGACATACCATTCATTACCAGATTCAGCTGAAGCTTAGAGTTTCTCGTCTCCTAGGCAATCAGAAATTAGTACCAGGAGGTGTGCTCTTCACCCTTGCAAGGCAATTAGTATTAGTACATCAGTCTCCACAGTTTGTTCATCGGCAGCCATGTGAGTGTTGGTCTCATCGCAAAACTAAGACCGTCGCCAAAACAAAGATAGTAATTGCCAATTTGTTCTGCAGAGTTTTTCGAGGAAGGAAAGAGTGGAAGGCTCCACACCACTCTCTCACACTATTTTACCTAGTTATTTTCAGATGATCTCATATGTGTGTGTTTTCTATACCTGTTCGCTCCTCATCCGGTAGGCTTTACAGACAGGCCCACCACTTGACTGCAACTTCTGCCTCTAACCATAGGAAACTCCTTTCCACCTCCTCCCTCCTTAGTCCTCCACCCCTTCCCCTCCCTCTCTGCGGACAACTTTGAAAAGAAGGTTGATGACATCCGCTCCTCACTCACTCAACTGATTGAGTCCACTGGTTTCATTCACACAGAACGACCCTACGCCTTGGTCTCTTTCTCCCCTCTCTCTGCAGATTAAATCCTGGAACTAGTGAGGTCCGGCGGCCTGACAACCTGCCCGCTTGACCCTTACCCTCCTCCCTTCTCCAGACCATCCCTGTAGACCTTCTCCCATTCCTCACTTACCTCAACTCATCCCTGACCATGACTGCATTCCCTCTGACATCAAAATGGCACGAGTTGCTCCCCTCCTCAAGAAACCAAAACTCAACTCCTCTAATGTCAAAAACTACAGACCGGCATCCCTTTCTTTTCTTTCTAAAACACTTGAGCACGCTGTCTCTGACCAACTCTCTCTTGTTATCTCTCTTTGGACGATCATCTTGACCCTAAACCAGTCAGGCTTCAAGACGGGTCACTCAACTGAGACTGCTCTTCTCTGTGTTACCGAGGCTCTCCACACTGCCAAAGCTGACTCTCTGTCCTTTGTTCTTCCTATCAGCTGCCTTTGACACTGTGAACCATCAGATCCTCCTCTCCACCATCTCAGGGCTGGGAGTCTCAGGCTCTGCACATTCTTGGATTGCATTCTACCTAGCAGGCCGCCCCTGCCGGGTGACTACTGTTGTCCCCCAGGTCTCGGTTCTAGACCCTCTCCTCTTCTTTCTATACACCAAGTTACTCTGCTCCGTCATATCCTCACATGGTCTCTTCTATCATTGCTATGCAGATGACACTGAACTACTTTTCTCCTTGTGACACCCATGCATTTCTGCGTGCCTGGAAGATATCTCAGCTCGGATGTCGGCCCACTACCTCAAACTCAACCTTGATAAGACGGAGCTGCTCAAAGACCTCTCCATCACGGATGAAAAAGGTGTCCCCTCCCAGAGTGCAAAGATCCTTGGCTTGACCCTGGACAACACCGTGTCATTCTCTGCAAACATCAAAGCAGAGACTTGATCCTGCAAGTTAATTCTCTACAACATCCATAGCGTACAACCCTAACTCACACAGGAAGCGTATGTGTACACCTGCTCGTCAAACATCTCATTCCAGTCATGGGCATTAATATGGAGTTGGTCTCCCCTTTGCTGCTATAACAGCCTCCACTCTTCAGGGAAGGTTTTCGACTAGATGTTGAAAAATTGCTGCTGTATGAACCTCGCTTTATGCACGGGGCATTGTCATGTTGAAACAGGAAAGGGCCTTCCCCAAAATGTCACCGCAAAGTTGGCAGCAAAGAATTGTCTAGAACGTCATTGTATGCTTTAGCGTTAAGATTTCCCTTCATTGGAACTAAGAAAAAGAGCCCCAGAACATTATTCCTCATCCACCAAAATGTACAGTTGGCACTATGCATTGAGGCAGGTAGCATTCTCCTGGCATCTGCTAAATCCAGATTAGTCCGTCAGACTGCCAGATGGTGAAGCGTGATTCATCACGCCAGAGAATGCATTTCCACTGCTCCAGAGTCCACCACTCCAGCCGACGCTTGATATTGCACATGGCGATTTTAGGTTTGAGTGTGGCATCTCGGCCATGGAAACCCATTTCATGAAGCTCCCAACCAACAGTTATTGTGCTGACATTGCTTCCAGAGGCAGTTTGGAACTCGGTAGTGAGTGCTGCAACCAAGGACAGACAATGTTAATGTGCTACACGCTTCAGCACTCGGCAGTCCTGTTCTGTGAGCTTGTATGGCCTACCACTTCACGGCTGAGCCGTTGTTGCTCCTAGACGTTTGCATTTCAGAATAACAGCACTTCCAGTTGCCCGGGTCAGTTCTAGCAAAGCAGAGAGTTGACGAACTGCTCTTATTCATTGACAAACTAATAAGGTCCCACAGTTGACAGTACATGTAAGAGCAAAAAACAGGAATTGTCCATAGAGCTCTGAGACAGGATTGTGTCGAGGCACAGATCTGGGCAAAGGTACCAAAATAATTCTGCAGCATTGAAGGCCCCCAACAACACAGTGGCCTCCATCATTCTTAAATTGAAGAAGTTTGGAACCACCAAGACTCCTAGAGCTGGCCGCCCGGCCAAACTGAGCAACAGGGGGAGAAGGGTCTTGGTATGGGAGGTGACCACAAACCCGATGGTCACTGACAGAGCTCTAGAGCTCCTCTGTGGAGATGGGATGACCTTCCAGAAGAACAACTATCTCTGCAGCACTCCACCAATCAGGCCTTTCAAGTAAAGTGACCAGACAGAAGCCACTCCTCAGTAAAAGGCACATGACAGCATGCTTGGAGTTTGCCAAAAGGCACCTAAAGGACTCTTAGACCATGAGAAACAAGATTCTCTGGTCTGATGAAACCAAGATTGAACTCTTTGGCCTGAATGCCAAGTGTTAAGTCTGGAGGAAACCTAGCACCATCTCTATGGTGAAGCATGGTGGTGGCAGCATCATGCTGTGGGGATGTTTTTCAGGGACGGGGACTGGGAGAGTAGTCAGGATCTAGGCAAAGAAGAATGGAGCAAAGAACAGAGAGATCCTTGATAAAAACCTGCTCCAGAGCACTCAGGACCTCAGACTGTGGTGAAGGTTCACCTTCCAACAGAACAACAACCCTAAGCACACAGCCATGACAACGCAGGAGTGGCTTCGAGAGAAGTCTTTGAGTGGCCCAGCCAGAGCCCGGACTTGAACCCGATTAAACGTCTCTGGAGAAACCTGAAAATAACTGTGCAGCAACACTCCCCATCCAACCTGACAGATCCTAAGAGGATCTGCAGAGAAGAATGGGAGATACTCCCCAAATACAGGTGTGCCAAGCTTGTAGCGTCATACCCAAGAAGATTTGAGGCTGTAATCGCTGCCAATGGTGGTTCAACAAAGTACTGAGTAAAGGGTCTGAATACTAATGTAAATGTGATATCGTTTTTTTCTAAAACCTTGTTTATGATTTGTCATTATGGGTTATTCATCCCTTAAACACCTTTATGTACCCTGGCTGGGCCATTAGCAATCAGCGGATGATCAGAGAGGGACTTGATTAAACCAAGGCTTCAATTACACCCTCCATATGGATCGTATACATGTCCACCTGTATATAACCTGCACCTCAGTGGGTGTGCCAGCCATGATGCAGGTGACTGGTGATATAACCAGAGGGTAAATAATCAGTGGATTCATAGATAATGATCCGACTCTAAAGAAGGGAGTCATTAAAAAACACATTCCCACACAAATCATGTGTGCTTCCCTATCTGCTAGCTTTGGGGAGTTGTTTGCTGTACAGACACAGGGGCTCAAGTGGAACTAATATTACGTCGGAGGGGGGGGGGGCTATACAGACACAGACAGTGCGGAATCACCCGAGCGTAGAGGGCATGGAACACAGCGATGAGATGGTATTATTGGATGCCAGAAGTAAATTGGGTTTTTTAGGTTCTTGATTGAGTATCAATTGAGTGGTTCTAGTTAATTGTGGGCAGGCAGTGAATGGTGGAGGACAATGGGGAATGATGTTGAGCTAGTGAAGCATGTGATGAGCTGTTTTGAGTGTCCATAGCAAGGAGTCAACTGAGATTGTAGGGGTTAGCATCAGGGTAATGAATTTGTCATTGTGATGATGAGTGTACAATGCCACAGTATGAGTCCATGAACCTATGGAGCAACCTAGTCGATGGTGGTATCAATGGAGTTTCCTGGAGGTCTGATGAATTATAAGGGGTGTTGCCCTGTACTGAAAGACGGCATGATGTCTGTGGCATCACTGACGGATTTTAAATGAGTTTTAATCTGCTGTGATAATTTGTGGTGAGTCATGTACATACTCGCAGTCACTTAAATGAGTGTGAGGATGTGTGATAACTTCTAAATGGGAGTGAGAAGATGTCAGCTTTGATGATTTGTGATCAGTTTCATCAGTGTTGCAGTTCACGGCGCAGTATTCAATGCTGTGTCCAGCCGCTCTATAGTGATATTTATAAAGTGTCTCTCGTCAGTCTCTCCTTTCAATTATCATTGCTTTAAGTTACTCTGCTCACCACTTTAATGGTCTGCGACTGAAAGTGCCTGACAAGCAGAAATGAATGAGAGGAGAAGAGGAAGCCCCCAGGTTTACTCATCTATTTTTCCTTCTTCTCTGGTGCTTAATAAGCTCCCTGTTTCTTCCGACTATGTCCCATTGCAATAAACCCACATACCAGGGCAGCAAACATGATAACTCACAGCCCATGTAATTGATCCCTGCAGTGCCTCTCACTCTCATCTCTACCCTTTCACTCACTCTCTTTCCCCTCTCTCTTGCTCATTCCTTTCACTATCCTTCTTTCCAGATGGACCACCCTCCCCCCCCCGTACCCTCAACCCTCCCTGGTCCCATGTGGGAGTGGTGGTCCTCGTTGTGAGGACAGACTCTGTTACTCTCAGATATTGCATTACACAGTGAAGTTCTACTGTGGCCTTTTTTCATTAACAATCAGGTGGTGTAGTGATCAGGCGGAAAGGAGAACCTCCTCTGGGAGTGGGCCACAAGGAAACAGCAGGGTACAGGGTCCTTTAATACAAATACTACCCCCCTTTCTTCCCAAAGCCTTTCGACAACCCAGTCCCACAGCCCCCCAATTCACTCCTTATGCGAAACCACCAGCCACCACACAGAGATAGATGGGGATATAATGACAAAAGAATTCTGCTTATTTCTTGGCGCGTACAAGCCTCTACTCCACAAACACAATGTATGCTGTGAATGTACTGTATTCTACACCACACCTCCAGACCTGTCATTATGATTTACAATAGTGGTACCAAAGTGCCAATGAATTTGTTACACTGCGGCAACACCAGGGAAAGTTATTGTTGGTAGATTTATTTTATTTATTTTTATTGGCCTATCCACCCCCCACCCCCTCTCGTAGGACAAAAGTAACTTTGTTAAACATTTTTGTATTCACAGTTTTTTTTTGCTATATACACACACAACCGTTGAAATGTTTGTGGTTACTTAGAAATGTCCTTGTTTTTGAAAGAAAAGCACGTTTTTTTCTCCATTAAAATAACATCAAATTGATCAGAAATACAGTGTAGACATTGTTAATGTTGTAAATTACTATTGTAGCTGGAAACAGCTGATTTTTTAAATGGAACATCTACATAGGTGTACAGAGGCCCATTATCAGCAACCATCACTCTTGTGTTAGCTAATCCAAGTTTATAATTTTAAAAGGCTAATTGATCATTAGAAAACCCTTTCAATTACGTTAACACAGCTGAAAACTGTTGTTCTGATTAAAGAAGCAATAAAACTGGTCTTCTTTAGACTAGTTGAGCATCAGCATTTGTGGGTTCGTTTGCAGGCTCAAAATGGCCAGAATCAAAGAAATTTCTTCTGAAACTTGTCAATGTATTCTTGTTCTGAGAAATGAAGGCTATTCCATGCGAGAAATTGCCAAGTAACTCATACAATGCTGTGTACTACTCCCTTCACAGAACAGAGCAAACTGGCTCTAACCAGAATAGAACGAGGAGTAGGAGGCCCTGGTGCACAACTGAGCAAGAGGACAAGTACATTAGAGTGTCTAGCTTGAGAAACAGATGCCTCACAAGTTCTCAACTGGCAGCTTCATTAAATAGTACCTGCAAAACACCAGTCTCAACGTCAACAGTGAAGAGGCGACTCCGGGATGCTAGCCTTCTAGGCAGAGGTCCAGTGTCTGTGTTCTTTTGCCCATTTTTTATTTTTATTGGCCAATTTGAGATATGGCTATTTCTTTGCAAATCTCCCATTTGAACTCATCACACCAAAGGACAGATTTCCACCAGTCTAATGTCCATTGCTCATGTTTCTTGGCCCAAGCAAGTCTCTTCTTATTATTGGTGTGCTTTAGTAAGGGTTTCTTTACATCATTTCGACCATGAAGGCCTGATTCACGCAGTCTCCTCTGAACAGTTGATGTTGAGATGTGTTTGTTACTTGAACTCTGTGAAGCATTTAAATCGGGCTGCAATCTGAGGTGCAGTTAATTGCCGATTTCTAAGGCTGGTAACTCTAATAAACTTATCCTCTGCAGCAAAGATAACTCTGGGTCTTCCTTTCGTGGTCCTCATGAGAGCCAGTTTCATCATAGCGCTTGATGGTTTTTGCAACATAACTTGAAGAAACTTTTAAAATTCTTGAAATTTTCCGGATTGCCTGACCGTCATGTCTTAAAGTAATGATGGACTGTCATTTCTCTTTGCTTATTTGAACTATTCTTGCCATAATATGGACTTGGTCTTTTATCAAATAGGGCTATCTTCTGTATACCACCCCTACCCCCACGCATTAAGAATTAAAGAAATTCCACAATTCCACAAATAAACTTTCAACAAACTACCTCATGAAGTTAGTTGAGAGAATGTAAAGAGTGTGCAAAGCCGTCATCAAGGCAAAAGGTGGCTACTTTGAAGAATCTCAAATATAAAATACATTTAGATTTGTTTAACACTTTTTTGGTAACTACATGATTCCATATGTGTTATTTCATAGTTGTGATGTCTTCACTATTATTCTGCAATGTAGATTTTTTTTTTTTAAATAAGAAAAACCCTTGAATGAGTATGTGTCCAAGCTTCTGAATTGTACTGTAATATTCACACCCCGAGTCAATACTTTGCAGAAGCACCTTTGGAATCGATTACAGTTGTGAGTCTTTCTGGGTAAGTCTCTAAGCACTTTCCACACCTGGAAAGATTAATTAATCACGCAGTGTCTGATGGAAAGCAGACTGAACCAGGTTTTCCTCTAGAATTTTGCCTGTTCTTAGTTCCATTCTGTTTATTTTATTTCCTGAACCCCCCCCCCCCCCCCCAGTCCTTAATGTTTAGAAGCATAGCCATTACATGATGTAGCCACCACTATGCTTGCAAATATGGAGAGTGGTACTCAGTAATGTGTTGTATTGGATTTTCCCCAAACATAACACTTTGTATTCAGGACAAAAAGTGAATTACTTTGCCACATTCTTAGCAGTATTACTTTATTGCCTTGTTGCAAACAGGATGGATGTTTTGGAATATTTGTTTTCTGTACAGGACTCCTTCTTTTCACTCTGTCAATTAGGTTAGTATTGTGGAGTAACTACAATGTTGCTGACCCATCCTCGGTTTTCTCCTATCACTGCCATTAAACCCTGTAACTGTTTTAAAGTCACCATTGGCCTCATGGTGAAATCGCTGAGCGGTTTCCTTCCTCAACTGAGTTAGGAAGGAAGACTGTATCTTTGTCGTGATTGGGGGTATTGATACACCATCTAAAGCAGTGGTCACCAACCGGTCGATAGCGGTTGACTGGTCGATCTTAAAAGCATTCCTAATCGATCACCAAACATTTCTGTAGAAAAACCAACGATAAAGACTTGCACTCCTTTAAATGTTTTATTTGTGTTGAGGTGTTGATTCAGAAGCCCTGTGCACCAGGTAGGGAAAGTGTTCCCATTTTGAACCATTTCATTTGCTTGAAAAGACAAACTCCACCTGCCCGGCGGACCAGGAGATGTGTGGCTAAATCCAGTGTGCCTACTGTGCTGGCCAATCTGATAGCTCAAATCATAGTGGCTACAGATCCCAGCTCCCACAAGCTCCCGGCAAAGCAAAGTTTGAAACTAGCCTACGTGAGATGTCATTACTTTTAAAACCATGACCAAAGAGAGACTGTCAAAGAATACAGCAAAGAGCAAAGAGTTTTTATTCAGCGCTGTCATCAGTATTTTATTCAACACTAGTACAAAAAAGTACTAATGATTATTTTTCTTTGCAGCAAAATCTCCAGAGCTGATATCGTTGTATGCCCCATATACAGTATATAACATTCTGTTGGTGGCAAGAATTTTGCATAATAATTTAAATTGAACAGCTCTTCAAAGTGTTGAATCAAGCGTTATTTTGTGTTTTAGTTCATACACCATGGAACGGTACATCGAAAATCTCTTCTCAGCAAGTTCGCAAACTGTATGGCGCAGCTGTCAATATTTTTGTCCTTTCAATTTATGCCACTCTTTTTCAGCAATTTTTTGTCTTTAGTATATGGCAGACAAAGAAGTTCCCTACCTTCTCGTCCTTCCTCTTGCCTTCTCCATTTTTTGTGGTAATGTTGCAATCAATTGCTTGTAACTTTGGATTGAGTAAGCTTGTTGGTCAATAATTTGTTTTTCTGGTGCCCTTTCAGGCTATGAATTGTGGGTGGTTGTCTGTGGGAGAGTGTATGATTGTCTTGAGGCTACAAGCATAACTATCACTTTATTATCATATAACATACCAAGGTTTTTCATATCAGTAGGACATTTTATAGATCTGACCTAGAACAGGTGGATCATTCCTTGAAATGTTTTCCTATATTTCATCACGTGAAAATACAGTAACTTGGATGTTGTCTGATGAAAGTTTGTTGCAATATATTTTTTCGGGGAGTGTAAAATGAAAGCTGTGCACCATTTCTGTTATATGGTCTGATGGTATTGAAACCAATCTCAGTGCCACCTTTCAGAATCGATAAAGAATGGCAGGGTGTAGATACTGTTATGGAAATAGGAGAGCCTGTCCCCTCGTGTTTGGATCATACGGGCATAATGATTATTTTAGCTCAGAGTTGACAGCCATATGACATGGCTCAGTTTAGGCCCAAGTTGGATATCGTCACATAACACCACGTTTGCATCTGCCAAGTGTCAATCATCACATTGAGCCCCGATCGCTTTAGGAAGGGGACTTGTGGTTACATAAAACCACTGAGTCATCATCGCCTGCTCAAGAACAGTTCAGACATTCTGGATCATAACACAAAATCATCTAAGATTTAAAGTGCATTCGGAAAGTATTCAGACCCCTTGACTTTTTCCACATTTTGTTAGTTTACAGCCTAATTCTAATTGATTAAATATTTTTTACCTCATCAATCTACACACAATACCCCATAATGACAAAGCAAAAACATAATTTTATACATTTATATCAAGGCACTTCTCACCCGATCGCTCAGTTTGGCCAGACGGCCAGCTCTAGGAAGAGCCTTGGTGGTTCCAAACATCTGTCATTAAAGAATGATGGAGACCACTGTGTTCTTGGGGAACCTTCAACGCTGCAGAAATGTTTTGGTGCCCTTCCTCAGATCTGTGCCTCGACACAATCCTGTCTCGGAGCTCTACGGATAACTCCTTCGACCTCATGGCTTGATTTTTGCTCTGACATTTACTGTCAACTGTGGGACCTTATATAGACAGGTGTGTGCCTTTCCAAACGATGTCCAATCAATTCAATTTAACACAGGTGGACTCCAATCAAGTTACAGAAACATCTCAAGAATGATCAATGGAAACATGATGCACCTGAGCTCAATGTCGAGTCTCATAGCAAAGGGTCTGAAAATGTATGTACAGTAAATAGGGTATTAATTATTATATTTTTACACATTAGCAAACATTTTCTAAAAACATGTTTTCGCTTTGTCATTATGGGGCATTGCGTGTAGATTTATTTGGAAAAACATTTCTTCATCAATTTTAGAGTAAGGCTGTAACGTAACAAAAGGTGGAGAAAGTCAAGGGATCTGAATACTTTCCGAGGGCACTGAATAATATGCATGTTGCGATGTGATACAACAATTATAATGTTATATAGTACGGATTGGGTTGGCAGTTCCTATATTTTCAGTCAACACAGACTGTATGTCAAAGTTGAACTAATGCAAAAACAGCTTATTCAAATGAAGGATGAAATTAGTTTTCACAGAAAACAAATATTTGTCATATGCATCAAACATGATATTCAAATGCTAGGATATGAATTAATAATTAGATACATTCAATGTAAATACATCTTCAAAGGAATCATGTTGGAGATGGAATCTACACGTAGGGATAATAAATTAATAACATTTAATATTTTTATAGCCTGAAGGACCCTTGTTGTCTTTGGCTGAGGTTATTGATCTAAATTGTTGTATTGTTGAGTTGGTATAAAGTAACTTATCATTGTAACATGGTGGGTTTGGAAAATAACAGCCGATAAAACAACTTTCACCATGCTGCTTTGCAATGAGCACATCCATCACATTTGCTTCATAGTGTCCAAAGATCGGATGACAGACAGCCCAAAAGTTTCCCTTCTGGGACAGCATCATAAAAGTAGTGACATTTGGAGACTTTTAGCTGCAAAACAAAGTTTCCCAACTGTCACCCACTATAATTGGCTATGGTGATGCAGCATCAGGCTGAATCACCATTCACAAAGCATTGTGGACTGGAGACTGTGATTGATGATGTTTATTTTCTAAACTGTGTCTTCAACACTTTAAGTGCATATGACCCAGTTCTTTGGGCGATACATTTTTAATTAAACATCCAGTGTGCCAAAGTCTGCAGTGAAGATGGATAGTCCCTACTCTCAGATTCCTGGCAGGTGGAGCTGAAAAACGCACATGGGAAAAAAACAGTTCAGTTTGGCAGGGATATGGAGAGAAGAGATAGAAAGTGTATAGAAGTGTCCATATAAGGAGAACTGAGTGCTACACTGACTCCAAGACTGCTGACTAAGGAGGATAAAAGAGAGGGATGAGGATGAACAAAGACAGGGAGAGAGAAAGGGAGAGAGAAAGAGAGAGGGAGAAAGAAACGGAGAGGGAGAGAGTGTGAGTGAGAGGCAGGAAGCTGAGCAGACATGATCCCAGCACAGGGCATCAGGATGGGGCTGTTTTAGACGACCCATGTAAGGCTACTGCCAGAGTGGCTCACCCCGACAGAGCAGATATGGTAGATAGGAGAGCTAATTGCAGGAGATATGTGATCCCCGTGAATCTGTGCCGCTGTACTCTCGGCTGCGCGATGGCCTCAGAGTGTGGATCAGATCAAAATCCGGAGGCACACCATTTCCTCTACTCTCACACGGCAATTCCACTGAAACCTCACCGCTATTGTATTTCACAGCACAGACTTTTGGAATCCATTTCTCTGCCACAAAAATATTGTCCTCTTAAAAACAAACAAATAAATGAAGCCGGGAGTCAGGGACACATCCTGTTATTCCCATAGTACTCCTCTCTGTGAATGTGAGAGGTACAGGAACGACCCATGAGGTCATTACTAAATGAGATTACCTAATGACTTCACAGGCAACCAGCCTGGTACAGGGCCATTTAGAGACATAATTACTTCCCCCGTCATTATTTTGAAACACTAGAAAAGTCATCTTATGTTGAGGCATAGCTTAATCACATTGTCTGACTGTTTTAAAAAGCAGGGGGGGGGGGGGTCCAGACATCTACCAAGGCCATTGTGATCAGAAAACCAACCATGTAGCATTTTCATGCACTAGAAGAAAACCAACTTGTGTTGTCATGTGCAGGACTTAATATAGGGCATCCTTTTACAATGATGTGTTTAAAGTATGGGTTCTATTCAATCTGTATCGCGGAACTATTACAGATTGTTCAATAGAAATGTTTAGGTAATTTCCGATTGAGCCGACATATGCAGCGTTTACAGTTTATGCAGTTTCCGCCATCGCGGGAACATTGGCTTTCAATTTCAATTGGCAAGGGCGCTGAACATCCACAATGTGGATTGAATAGAGCCCTAAATCAGGATGTGTGTTCCTTTCTATCCATTAGGGGAAGGACTGTGGGAAAGTAATGACACATCAGTAGAAAGAGACAAGAAGGACCACTCTCTACAGAATAAATGAATGTAGTTGTCAACTTCTCATTCTTCATGACTAGGATGACACTATTTTCATATCTGGACCGCTAACTCATTCCAAAGTAGTGTTCACCATAAAGTTTTAAGTTCCCTCCAACTTAGTAACAGCGAGGTAACATCTATTCAACTGTCTCAAAATTATAATGGAAGGAAAACTGAACAGAAATTTCATCAAGCTACTGTCATGTTAAATTAAAGTTTAAAAAAATATTTTTTTACTATATAATCTGTGAATCCATCTCTAAGGCAACTCCAACTAAACCTTTAGTCAATGTCATAAATGAAGACGGCAACAATACACGAGTTGAGAAGCAGTCTCTTCAGGAATTGGTGGTGTTTGAGGTTGAGCCATGGGCAGGTAAGTGGTGGTTTATGGGGATTCATTACAGGCCATTACAGCAGAGGTTACACAAGACAGGGGGATGTTTTTATCTGCAAACACATAAAGAACAGACATCCAATATTTCTGACATCCCAGGAATGAAAGCATCTATCCCTTGTGGCTGTGAATCAAAGACGACATGAACTGCCAAAATAATGGAAACGAGGGTTGGAAAGTTTATTGAAAGCATGTGCCTTCTTGTCACAGGTATGGTTCCTGAGTTAATTAAGAAATTACCATCCCATCATGCTTAAAAGATAATGGGCACGCCATTATTTTGGTTACCATGGTGGTTATGCCTCCAAAGGATGACAATACCCATAGGGCGCAAGTGGTTATTGAATGGTTTGATAAACCTATGTAAACCATATATGCCATGGCCATCTCAGTCACCAGATCTCAACCCAATTGAACACTTATGGGAGGTTCTGGAGTGGCGCCTGAGACGGTGTTTCCTACCACCATCAACAAAATACCAAATGATGGAATTTTTCGTCGAAGAAATCACTCCGATAGAGTTTCAGACACTTGTAGAATCTATGCCAAGATGCATTGAAGCCGTTCCGGCTCATGGTGGCCCAACGCCCTATTTATGTTCGTGTTTCCTTTATTTTGGCAGTTATCTGTATGTGTACTATCCACATCGACGTGACAGTAGTGGAGAGGGTGGTAAGTTTTAAGTTCCTCGGCGTACACATCACGGGCAAACTGAATTGGTCCACCCACACAGACAGTGTGGTGAAGAAGGCGCAGCAGCAAACATTTACAGATCACCGCCTGGTACAGCAACTGCTCCGCCCACAACCGTAAGGCTCTCCAGAGGGTAGTGAGGTCTGCACAACGCATCACCGGGGGCAAACTACCTACCTCCAGGACACCTACATCACCCGATGTAACAGGAAGGCCATAAAGATCATTAAGGACAACAACCACCCGAGCCACTGCCTGTTCACCCCACTATCAGCCAGAAGGCGAGGTCAGTACAGGTGCATCAAAGCAGAGACCGAGACTGAAAAACAGCTTATATCTCAAGGCCATCAGACTGTTAAACAGCCATCACTAACATTGAGTGGATGCTGCCAACATACTGACTCAACTCCAGTCACTTTAAAATTGGAAAAATGTATGTAAAAAATGTATCACTAGCCACTTTAAACAATGCCACTTAATATAATGTTTACATACCCTACACTACTCATCTCATATGTATATACTGTACTCTATACCATCTACTGAATCTTGCCATCTTTATGTAATACATGTATCTGTCACGATCGTCTGAAGAAATGGACCAAAGCGCAGCGTTGTGAGAGTACACAACAAAAACTGGAAATAACAAATGACCGTGACGCTTACGAGGGCTATAGTGCCACTAACAAAGATAAATTCCCACAATAACTAAAGGGAAAAAGGCTGCCTAAGTATGATTCCCAATCAGAGACAATGATGGACAGCTGTCCCTGATTGAGAACCATACCCGGCCAAAACATAGAAACACAAAACATAGAAATCAGAACATAGAATGCCCACCCAAATCATGCCGTGACCAAACCAAAATAGACATAAAGACATAAAAAGGCTCTCTAAGGTCAGGGCGTGACAGTATCACTAGCCACTTTAAACAATGCCACTTTTATATGTTTACATACCCTACATTACTCATCTCATATGTATATACTGTACTCGATACCATCTACTGCATCTTGCCTATGCCGTTCTGTACCATCACTCATTCAAATATCTTTATGTACATATTCCTCATCCCTTTACACTTGTGTGTATAAGGTAGTTGTGAAATTGTTAGGTTAGATTACTCGTTGGTTATTACTGCATTGTCGGAACTAAGAGCACAATCATTTCGCTACACTCGCATTAACATCTGCTAACCATGTGTATGTGACAAATAACATTTTATTTTATTTGATACTACTATTGAGTAAGGGCTGAAAGATGATGATACAAATCACCTCAACTATTTACAGTTGAATTCGGAAGTTTACATACACTTAGGTTGGAGTCATTAAAACTCATTTTTCAACCACTTCACAAATTTCTTGTGAACAAACTATAGTTTTGGCAAGTCAGTTAGGACATCTACTTTGTGCATGACACAAGTAATTTTTCCAACAATTGTTTACAGTCAGATTATTTCACTTATAACTCACTGTATCACAATTCCAGTGGGTCAGAAGAATACATACAGTAAGTTCTGTGCCTTTGAACAGCTTGGAAAATTCCAGAAAATTATGCCATGGCTTTAGAAGCTTCTGATAGGCTAATTTACATCATTTGAGTCAATTGGAGGCGTACATCCGGTATTTCAAAGCCTACCTTCAAAGTCAGTGCCTCTTTGCTTGACATCATGGGAAAATCAAAAGATATCACCCAAGACCCCTGAAAAACAATTGTAGACCTCCACAATTCTGGTTCATCCTTGGGAGCAATTTCCAAACGCCTGAAGGAATCTGTACAAACAATAGTACACAAGTATAAACACCATGGGACCACGCAGCCGTCATACCGCTCAGGAAGGAGACACATTCTATCTCCTATAGATGAACGTACTTTGGTGTGAAAGGTGCAAATCAATCCTAGAACAACAGCAAAGGACCTTGTGAAGATACTGGTGTTATGCAGGTGAGTGAGGACCCAAAAGCGACTTAACAGAAACTGAGTTTATTCAAGTCCAAACAGAAAATAACAAATCCTGAATCCTTAACAGGAAATGTCCAAACGGGGATAACAGAAATCCTCTAGTTTGTAGAGGGGAATAACAGGATAAGCGGCCACAGACTGCAGGTCCCTTCGGGTAGGCGCAGGCCATAGCTGACAGAGAAACCTGCTCACACGCAGCATCTGATGAAGGCAAAACACGACAGGACGGAACAAGAACACAGCACAGCAAACAAGGATCCGACAAGGACAGAAGCAGAAACAGAGAGAGAAATAGAGACTTAATCAGAGGGCAAAATAGGGGACAGGTGTGAAAGAGTAAACGAGGTCGTTAGGAGAATGAGGAACAGCTGGGAGCAGGAACGGAACGATAGAGAGAGAGAGGGATAGCGAGAGGGAAAGAAACCTAATAAGACCAGCAGGGGGAAACGAATAGAAGAGAAAGCACAGGGACAAGACATGACAATATATGACAATACATGACAACTGGAGGAAACGGATACAAAGGTATCTATATCCACAGTAAAATGAGTCCTATATCGACACTACCTGAAAGGCCTCTCAGCAAGGAAGAAGACACTGCTCCAAAACCGCCATAAAAAAACAAGACTACACTTTGCAACTGCACATGGGAACAAAGATCTGACTTTTTGGAGAAATGTCCTCTGGTCTGATGAAACAAAAATAGAACTGTTTGGCCATAATGACCATCGTTATGTTTGGAGGAAAAAGGGGGAGGCTTTTGCAAGCCAAAGAACGCCGTCTAAACCGTGAAACACCGGGGTGGCAGCATCATGTTGTGAGGGTGCTTTGCTGCAGGAGGGACTGGTGCACATCACAAAATAGATTGCATGAGGGAGGAAAATGATGTGGATATATTGAAGCAACATCTCAAGACATCCGTCAAGAAGTTAAAGCTTGGTTGCAAATGGGTTTTCCAAATGGTCAATGACCCCAAGCATATTTCCAAAGTTGTGGCAAAATAGCTTATGGACAATAAAGTCAAGGAATTGGAGTGTCCATCACAAAGCCCTGACCTCAATCCCATAGAAAATTTGAGGACAGAACTGAAAAAGCATGTGCGAGCAAGGAGGCCTACAAACCTGACTCAGTCACTCCAGCTCTGTCAGGAGGAATGGGCCAAAATTCACCCAACTTATTGTGGGAAGCTCGTGGAAGGCGACCTGAAATGTTTGACCCAAGTTAAACAATTTAAAGGCAATACTACAAAATACTAATTGACCCACTGGGAATGTGATGAAATAAATAAAAGCTGAAATAAATCATTCTCTCTACTATTATTCATTTCACATTCTTAAAATAAAGTGGTGATCCTAACTGATTTTTTAAAATCCAATTTTTACTTGGATTAAATGTCCGGAATTGTGAAAAACTGAGTTTAAATGTTTAAATTTGGCTAAGGTGTATGTAAACTTCCGACTTCAACTGTATATCTACTTGTCTCAAGATATTTTAACCATAAAGAGATGGCAAATCACAATTTCAGTGGCAGGGGGATTTATTATGAAGCTATGTTTGGGAGTAATTCAGTCAAATGTAATGATTGACAGATGAGTGAATCGACAGAACGGTCTAAATAATTCCCATAATATAATTTAAGGATGATTTTGAAAGATCAGACAACACAGAGTATTGTACGTAGGTGATCCCATCACAATGTCCCACTGGAAGGTGAATTGATTAAATATTCTTCAGTGAATCAATAACATTGAGCAACATTACATAATGATTACATATCACTAGCTGGTTACAATGCAGCCAGTAAACCCTACCATTGACCCAAGTCCACCTATTTGGTTTGTGTGAAATGTGATTCAAACATCCATAATACTCCACAGTACCCCTACAATAATGAGTACAGCAAAATAATAATGTCTCTCATTTTCAGAGTAAATTTGAACTGTAAGACATGTCTGTTCATCAGTGTGGAACTTCGGCCCTAGCTGTGTGGGCCTTTGGGACGAGCCGTCCCACAGTGCAATACTGTAAGGTACCATGATATAACTGCAGCAGTGGGCACCTCATCATGGCTGGAGCTCTCCAAGGACACTATTCTTCAGAGGAGGAGAGAGGGAGGAAGGGATGAGGGGTGAGAGGAGGGGTGAACTACTAAGGCTCAGTAGAGATGAATAGCCTGCTATCCTCCATGGGAAAGTGTAATGTGAGGACAGAGAAGGAAAAAGAGAGATGGAGGAAGGGGGAGGTTATGTGCTAACTTGACGAGGGAACAGCAAATAGTGATACAGAATAACAGCCTTGGACTACGGGGGCTGAGCTCACAACTGTGACAATTGCACAGCTGTAAGATTTAGGGCAAAAGTGAAGCCCCTGATTTGACCAGCAGGAAGTATCATGTCTTGTTTGCGAGTTTGCTGAAGAGAACCTGTTATTGTTATTGTACAAAGGAATTCAACAAAACAAACTCAGTGAGAATCCACTCGTACTTGAACCTCGATTTCTGGCTTTCACGCGGTCATTCTGAAAGTTAACATGTTTCTTGGAAGTGTGGCAATGTGAGACGTGGTTTTGCTTGGTGCTTTCATTTGCTCCTACTTACAGGTCATCTTGGCCTTGTGTGTTCAAAAGAGAAGAGAACAAGAGAGACAAGGCAAGATTAAAGGCAAAAAGAACGGTCTCTTTGTTGAGTTCATCGATGCAGTTCTGCATTGCTTGTTCTTTGGGGTTTTAGGCTGGGTTTCTGTATAAGCACTTCGTGACATCTGCTGATGTAAAAAGGGCTTTATAAATACATTTGATTTGATTTGGGAGAGGGAGAGAGGGAGAGAGAGAGAGAGAGAGAGAGAGAGAGAGAGAGAGAGAGAGAGAGAGAGAGAGAGAGAGAGAGGGCTAGAGAGTCCACAGAGCAACTCCACACAACTAAGGGGCTTTGATTTACACTAAGAGCTAAGTGACTGGGTCTAGTGATGTATATTTAAACACCCATATGCTATTTCATAAAGCTATCTCAAAGTTGAAAGAATCTATCCTCCTTTAATCTGCATGTTTGTGTGTGTGGGTCTATTCTATTTAGCTTTGTAGAAAGTAGGTGTTCTATAATAGAGTGGGGTGTATGAATTGAATGGACCAGAGAGTGTTATCATGCAGGATGTGAATGCAACAACACAACCTGAAACAAACCTGAAACAATTACCTGGTCAAGATGTTCACTCACTCAAGCCACTACTAGAGTTGCAGCATTGAACATTATACACACTTTAAAGAGTCGATTCCCACACTGATTTTTAAGCAGTGCTGGAGATGATTAAACATTTCAGCCAGTCCATTTTCTAAATTTGGGGAAATTACCAGCGCAATATAAGGGTTAAACTCTCTAAATTCTCCCTTCCTGAACAGCCTAGTTGTGAGATCTGTGGATATCTATGTGTTTTAGGTGCTGAGGGGCTGTAGTCCCATTACAAGGACGATTAATAATTGATTTCTTGGGTTGATTGTGGGGGAAAGCACGCTCCGTCCCAGCTCTGTCTCACATTATTGATTTGGAATGAGCTGTCACTGAGCCAGGTGTGAGATAGAGTGGCCGTAAAGGCCGGTTTGTGTGTGTGTGTGTGTGTTTGTGTGAGCATGCAGTTGTTTTTCTGCGCATGTGTGTGTGCGTGAGTGCATGCATGTGTGAATGTGCATCTGTGTGTACATGCAGGTGTATTGTGTGTGTGTCTGCACACTTCTTATGTCTGCAGGCCTTTCCAACAGTAATAGCAACATGGCAGCATTTGTCTTCGTTGTGTGTCTTGATTGAGAGTTGCTGAGCCTTTACCTACAGCCACTATGATGAAGAACCTCATATTGGACTCAAATGAAATGACCCTGGCTAGTCAAGAGCTGTACCGATGACAAAGTCGTTGTGCTGTTTTATGGTGCCTCGGTGGTTTTATATTCATCCATTGCTGTGGAAGTGACTCCACTTCCACCACAGGGGTGAAAGGTCAAGATGTGACTCTAGTTTGAGATCATTCAGACAGAGGACAGAGGAATCATTCCAGAGTATCTGCTATGAACAAACTCAAAAGCAAGGCAGGGAGAGGAGAATTACCAACCATGGCACAGAGCAAACTGGATTTCAAATGGTGGTATTATAAAGCACATAATAAAACCTAAGCCAACGTCTATCTTAGCCAAGGCTGTGAAATTAATTTTACCCCGGGGGCCACATTTGGTCTCAACAAGGTTCGGTGGGCCACACTGAAAATTGGTTATATTTCCTCGCTCTCAAAAATAGTCCTCTATCCACATTTTGGGGACTTTCCGATTCTCCCTGACCGTACCTTTCATTTCAATGATTATTAGCCAGCTGAACAGTCAAGAAACTGTATGAAAGTAGGTACATTATCATTTCTACACAATTTCGATTTGGTTATAGTAATTTTAAAGTATAATTCAAAACACCCACGGGCCAGATTGGACCCCTCATGGGTCGGATTTGGCCCGCGGACGGTATGTTTAACACCTCTGATGAAAGTTCTCTAAGCTCCCCTCCTTAAAGGCCAAACACTAAACTCAAAAACTATGAACACACTCTTCAATGTGTTTACTTCACACAGAGTTTATTTGAGGTTTGCTCAGCTACAGTATGGCGTCTTCACTGATTGTTGAAGTAAGATGATGGAGAGCTTCTTTTGATCGGTGTTCCTGCAGTGTTCCTGCAGTGTTCCTGCTGGGACCATTAGGTGAGCTGACATGATTCCCTGTGGGTTGGAGGGGAAATCCCGCTGCTGTGACTGAAGGCCGGAACCATCCCAGATCTCCTACTCTTAGTTCTGTTCAAACCACTCCTGTCTTTCATCACCTCTGCCTTTTGAACACAACATCAAACAGACAGGGGCCTCGCTTGACTTGGTCTGCTTTGCAGTGTGTGTTGTTCCGGCATGGTTAGGTACATGAGTGGAGAGACTCAGTAGGCAGCGTAAAGTCTCACTTGATCTTTAAAACAGGCTATGAATGGTGGTATATACACTGTAACCAACTGACTGGGAAACCAAACCACCAAATAATGATGAATTGATGAAGATGAATTGTCATGCACAACATTTATTTTATTAAGCTTGTAATGCATCTTTGAATATGTGTTTAGAAATACCTAATGCATACAACACAGCTTCGGTGACACCCCCGTTGTCCATAACTGTCAGATACACGATTATATGGTAATTGTGCCAGCACTACCACTGAAGACGTAAGAAACACTACTAACACAAAGGACATCTACTTCAGCCAGATTCCGCAGTTCTTGAATCCATCCACCACTTGAGCTCGGGTAAGTAGGCTACAGTTGCTGCAGTCATATGTTATTTGTAACTTATTTTGTACATAAAGTTTCTGCCACTGTGTCTTATGACCGAAAAGAGCTGATATCAGGGCAGCGATTATTCACCCCGTACTGGAGGAATTCTTCTTCTTCAACGAGTCGGACTAGAAGGATTTACTTCGGATTTACCCTCATCCCCGTCAGTCGCAGGAGGAAAATACGGAGATATCGTGGACAATGGTCCGGGTGCCTTGTAAGGATCCGTCGCCGAGAGGGTAATCTACCTTTACCATTGGTCCAATTAGCCAACGTACAATCAATCAATAAAAAAATAGACAAATTACGAGCATGTATATCCTACCAACAGGACATTAAAAACTGTAATATTTTATGTTTCACCGACTCATGGCTGAACAACGACATGAATAACGTACAGCTGGCGGATTTTAAACTTTTTTGGCAGGATAGAACAGGCGCCTCTGGTAAGACAAGGGGTGGCGGTCTGTGTATATTGGTAAACAACAGCTGGTGCACAAAATCTAAGGAAGTCTCAACGTTTTGCTCGCCTGAGGTAGAGTGTCTCATGACAAACTGTAGACCACACTATTTACAGAGAGAGTTTACATCAATATTTTTAATATATAGTTGAAGTCGGAAGTTTACATACAGTTAGGTTGGAGTCATTAAAACCCGTTTTTCAACCACTCCACAAATGTCTTGTTAACAAACTATATTTTTGTCAAGTCGGTTAGGACATCTACTTTGTGCATGACACAAGTCATTTTTCCAGCAATTGTTTACAAACAGATTATTTAACTTATAATTCACTGTATCACAATTCCAGTGGGTCAGAAGTTTACATACACTAAGTTGACTGTGCCTTTAAACAGCTTGGAAAGTTCCAGAAAATTATGTCAGGGCTTTAGAAGCTTCTGATAGGCTAATTGACATAATTTGAGTCAAATAAAATTTTATTTGTCATGTGCGCCGAATACAACAGGCGTAGTAGACCTTACAGTGAAATGATTACTTACAGGCTCTAACCAATAGTGAAAAAAAGGTGTTAGGTGAACAATAGGTAAGTAAAGAAATAAAACAACAGTAAAAAGACAGAATATATACAGACGTGAGGCAATAAAAGTAGCGAGGCTACATACAGACACCGGTTAGTCAGGCTGATTGAGGTAGTTTGTACATGCAGATATGTATAAAGTGCCTATGCCCTTATGATGTACAGAGAGTAGCAGTAGCATAAAAAGAGGGGTTGGCGGGTGGTGGGTGGCGGGACACAATGCAGATAGCCCAGTTAGCCAATGTGCGGGAGCATGGGTTGGTCGTCCCAATTGAGGTAGTATGTACATGTATGTATAGTTAAAGTGACGATGCATATATGATAAACCGAGAGTAGCAGCAGCATAAAAAGAGTCTATACTGTTGCTTCATGCCTTAATATTTGCTTGTAAGCAGGAATTAGGAGGATAGGATTGTGGTCGGATTTACCAAATGGAGGGCGAGGGAGTGCTTCATACGCGTTTCTGTGTGTGGAGTACAGGTGATCTAGAATTATTTTCCCTCTGGTTGCACATTTAACATGTTGATAGAAATTTGGTAGAACTGATTTAAGTTTCCCTGCTTATACTGCTGAATGAGTGTGGTCTTAGTGCCAGCATCTGTCTGTGGTGGTAAATAAACAGCCATGAAATGTATAGCTGAAAACTCTCTAGGCAAGTAGTTTATTTATCACAAAATACTTTACTTCAGGCGAGCAAATATTTCCTTAGATTTCATGCACCAGCTGTTGTTTACAAACATGAACAGACTGCCCTACTCGTCTTATAGACTCAACCTGTTCTATCTTGCCGGTGCAGTGTATATCCTGCTATCTGAAAATAACGCGAAAACCCCCCACATAATAGCACAATTGGTTGGGCGCCCGTAAAACTGCTGTCATTTCTTCCGGCACTGACTGGAGTGTACCTGTGGCTGTATGGATATATTTCAAGGTGTACCTGTGGATGTTTGTCAAGGCCTACTTTCAAACTCAGTGCCTCTTTCCTTGACATCATGGGAAAATGTAAATAAATAAGCCAAGATCTAAGAAAGAAAATTGTAGACCTCCACAAGTCTGGTTCATCCTTGGGAGCAATTTCCAAATGCCTGAAGGTACCATGTTCATCTGTACAAACAATAGTACGCAAGTATAAACACCATGGGACCACGCAGCCATCATACAGCTCAGGAATGAGACACATTCTGTCTCCTAGAGATGAATGTACTTTGGTGCGAAAAGTGCAAATCAATCCCAGAACAACAGCAAAGGACCTTGTGAAGATGCTGGAGGAAACAGGTACAAAAGTACCTATATCCACAGTAAAACGAGTCCTATATCGACACTACCTGAAAGGCCGCTCAGCAAGGAAGAAGTCACTGCTCCAAAACCGCCATAAAAAAGACAGATTACGGTTTGCAACTGCACATGGGGACAATGATCTGACTTTTTGGAGAAATGTCCTCTAGTCTGACGAAATGAAAATAGAACTGCTTGGCCTTATTGACCATCGTTATGTTTGGAGGAAAAAGGGAGAGGCTTGCAAGCTGAAGAACACCATCCCAACTGTGAAGCAGGGCTGTGGCAGCATCATGTTGTGGGGGTGCTTTGCTGTAGGAGGTGCTTGTGCACTTCACAAAATAGATGGCATCATGAGGCGGGAAAATGATGTGGATATATTGAAGCAACATCTCAAGACATCAGTCAGGAAGTTAAAGCTTGGTTGCAAATGGGTCTTCCAAATGGACAATGACCACAAGCATACCTCCAAAGTTGTGGCAAAATAGCTTAAGGACAACAAAGTCAAGGTATTGGAGTGGCCAACACAAAGCCTTGACCTCAATCCCATAGAAAAATCTAATTTTCTGACATTTCACATTCTTAAAATGAAGTGGTGATCCTAACTGACCAAAGATAGGGAATGTTTACTAGGATTGAATGTCAGGAATTGAGAACAAAATTACTTTTAATGTATTTTGCTAAGGTGTATGCAAACTTTCGACTTCAACTGCACCACCGTAGACCAATGCTGGCACTAAGACGGCACTCAATGAGCTGTATATGGCCATAAGAAAAGAGGAAAACGCTCATCCAGAGGCAGTGCTCCTAGTGGCCGGGGACGTTAATGCAGGCAAACTCAAATCCGTTTTATCTAATCTCTACCCGCATGTTAAATGTGCAACAGAGGGGGAAAAAAACTATTGACCAACTTTACTTGACACAGAGACACGTACAAAGCTCTCCCTTGCTCTCCATTTGGCAAGTCTGACCATAATACTATCCTCCTGATTTCTGCTTACAAGCAAAAACTAAAGCAGGAAGCATCAGTGACTCGGTCAATAAGAAAGTGGTCAGATGAAGCAGATGCTAAGCTACAGGACTGTTTTGCTAGCAAAGACTGGAACATTTTCTGGGATTCTTCCGATGGCATTGAGGAGTACACCACATCAGTCACTGGCTTCATCAATTAGTGGATCGAGGACGTCGTCCCCACAGTGACTGTACTTACATACCCAAACCAGAGGCCATGGATTCCAGTCAACATCCGCACTGAGTTAAAGGGTAGAGCTGCTGCTTTCAAGGTGCGGGCCTCTAACCTGGAAGCTTATAAGAAATCCTGCTATACCCTCCTACGAACTATCAAACAGGCAAAGTGTCAATACAGGACTATATCGTACTACATCGGCTCTGACGCTTGCTGGATGTGGCAGGGCTTGCAAACAATTACAGACTACAAAGGGAAGCACAGCCGCGAGCTGCCCAGTGACATGAACCTACCAGACAAGCTAAATCGCTTCGAGGCAAGTAACACTGAAACATGCATGAGAGCACCAGCTGTTCCGGACGAATGTGTGATCACGCTCTCCGTAGCCAATATGAGTAAGACCTTTAAACAGGTAAACATTCACAAGGCCGCAGGGCCAGATGGATTACCAGGACGTGTAATTACCAACTGGCCGGTGCCTTCACTGACATTTTCAACCAGTCCAACTGAGTCTGTAATACCAACATGTTTCAAGCAGACCACCATGACTCCAAAACCATCATCAAGTTTGCCGATGACACAACAGTGGTAGGCCTGATCACCGACAATGATGAGACAGCCTATAGCGAGCAGGTCAGAGACCTGGCCGGGTGGTGCCAGGACAACAACCTCTCCCTCAACAAACGAGATGATTGTGGACTACAGGAAAAGGAGGACTGAGCATGCCCCCATAATTCAAGTTCCTTGGTGTCCACATCACCAACAAACTATCATGGTCCAAACACACTAAGACAGTTGTGAAGAGGGCGCAACAAAGCCTATTCAGGAGACTGAAAAGATTTAGCATGGTCCTCAGATCCTCAAAAGGTTCTCCAGCTGCAATATCGAGAGCATCCTGACTGGTTGCATCACTGCCTGGTATGGCAACTGCTCGGCCTCCGACCGCAAGGCACTACAGAGGGTAGTGTGTACGGCCCAGTACATCACTGGTGCCAAGCTTCCTGCCATCCAGGATGTCTATACCAGGCGGTGTCAGAGAAAGACCCTAAAAATTTCCAAAGAGTCCAGCCACCCTAGTCATAGACTGTTCTCTCTGCTACCGCATGGAAAGTGGTACTAGAGCGCCAAGTCTAGGTCTAAAAGGCTTCTTAACAGCTTCTACCCCCAAGCCATAAGACTCCTGTACAGCTAATCAAAGGGCTACCCAGACCCCTCTTTTACGCTGTTTATAATCTATGCATAGTCGCGTTAACTCTACCATGTACATATTACCTCAATTACCTCGACTAACCGGTGCCCCCGTACATTGACTCTGTAACGGCACCCCCTGTATATAGCCACACGTGTTATTTACTGCTGCTGTTTCATTTTATTTGTTACTTTTATTGATTTATTACTGTATATTTTACACACTTTTTTTGTTTAAAAAAACCCTTCTTAAAGCATTGTTGGTTAATGACACCTGTTGTATTTGGTGCATGTGACAAATACAATTTGATTTGATGTAAGTAATAGCTTTTATGCATTAGCAGACTTATTGTTAAGAACACTGGTGTCCTGAAGTAGTGGCTGACGTTGCACAGACTTCACCGTGATGGTAAAACCATTTTGTTTTACAATATAGATCCTTATCTGTTTAAATTGTGAACATACACACAGAACATCTCAGTCAGTAAAAAGCCCAGGTCCATCCATCACACCCCATAACAGGGCTCCATCTCTGACACTAATAAAATAACACTGTCCTGTCTCCCGACGGAACCTGTGGATTGGCTATGATGGAGGAGCTCGGGAAATGACTCCCATTGTGTTAACCTGGCTTGATCCCTGTGAACCCAGAGGGAGGTGAGAGAAGACCGGTGTGGACTGTCACCGAGACACAGTCCAGATGTTCCACATTCCTCACCCTGAGGGAAGGTGTTCTCACCCCCAACATGCTGCTGTTATGATGAAGGATAAGAGCTCCATGGATGGGTGTGCATGTGAACCACAGCATTGGTCCACAGTAGGGCCCAGAGGTTTTACAGGTAATGTCATGTGGTCAAGGAAAACTCAGAACAACATACTGCTGTGCTTGTTATGCCATTTAATAGGCTACATTCTCACAATATTGGTGGAAATTGCTGGCCATCACATCTCAAATTAATGTTGAGTGATAAGAAATATGCTTCCATTTGTGACTCATCTCTTCACTTCTCCAGTGCTGAGAAGCACTTCAATAATAATTGGCCTTTGGACATCTATTAAACTGTCCCTTCCCATGTTTTCCAGAGGGCCTCCCGAGTGGCTCAGTGGACTAAGGCACTGCGCTGTGGTCTAAGGCACTGCGTCGCAGTGCTAGCTGTCCCATTAGAGATCCTGGTTTGAGTCCAGGCTCTGTTGCAGCCGGGCGTGACCTTGAGACCCAAGTTGGGTGCACATTTGGCCCAGCGTCATCTGTGTTAGGGGAGGGTTTGGCCGACAGGGATGTTCTTGTCCCATTGTGAACTATAGTGACTCCTGTGGCAGGATGGGCACAATGCATGCTGACATGGTTGCCAGGTGTACGGTGTTTCCTCTAACACATTGATGAGGTTGGCTTCCTGGTTTAGCGGGCATTGTGTCAAGAAGCAGTGCAGCTTGGCTGGGTTGTGTTTCAGAGTACGCACGGCTCTCAACCTTCTCCTCTCCTGAGTCTGTACGGGAGTTGCAGCGATGGGACCAGACTGTAACTACCAATTGGATACCACAAAAAAGGGGTAAAAAATAAAATATTTTTCTAGATACTAACTTTCTCATATAACCTCCGGCTGTGAAACATATTATATAGTCTCCTCGCTCTGCGGATTTGAGTTTTCCTGGAAAGAAGGATAGACATATAGACAGCTGTGATGGAGACTGAAAGTTCAGCTCTGTAGGGTTCCCATGCAAGGCAAGCGCCTGCTGAGCTATTGATGCATGTGAGCATCTGTGTGATGGGTAATAATGGGTCCCTCTCTTTCTAGAAACACTTACAGGTGAGCTGGGGTGAAATGGACTAGGCCATCCATCAGCACTGGCAGGTAAGAGATGGGCAAGTGTTGGTAGGGGTGGACATTGAACACAACCAGGAGGGGAGAGTAAAGACATCCATGTGTGTGCACACGCACACACAAACACCCATGCATGCACGCGAAGCGCACACACATTTTTTGTTGTTGACAAAATACATTTACACTCATACGCACATTAGAGTCGTTTGGGTTTGCTATATTTGTGGATAATTGGAGATTCCTGAAAAGTAGAATATGATGTAAATGTATAGTAAAGCAGAGCATACTAATATGTGTGGAATGTTATTAAGACATACATCTATATTAAGTGAAATAACATGTCTTTCTCCATGGTTCATTGTGCATCCTACCTTCATCTTTTAGATTGGCTCTACATTATTATTAGAATATTACTTTATTTGAGCAAGCACTGCTTCATTAATTCAATTGAAAATGACAATAATGGAACAGTGAGTGAATTATTCACTTTTAAACATTGCCAACGCATTATTAGTCCATAGACATAAATATTTAAAGCACTTGTGCATTAATTAAATGCAAAGCAACCACACACAACTGCAATATTAGCACACAATAGAATTCATTCATTGGCCTTAAACAGCTGAATCCCCTCTCTAACTTCATGTAAAAACAAAAATTCTCTGACACTGATATTTTTAGACAACCATCAGCTGTCTATTAACCTGGGGCATATCTAAGAGAATGACATGTATTATTCACTGATGTTAATATTGTAGTGGCGTATCAGGGACCATATTTACTAGGGAAATGCATTAAAATAACCAGAGTATAAATTGGTATCTCAGCTGTGTTGTGCTGTGTACTGTGTGTATGTGTGTGTGCACATGCATGTGTGTACCTCTTCTCACACACACACACACACACACACACACACACACACACACACACACACACACACACACACACACACACACACACACACACACACACACACACACACACACACACACACACACACACACACACACACACACACACACACACACACACACACACACACACACACACACCTTTTCGGTTACTGTACCACCAAATTAATTTTTGCCCGGAGTACACCTGAAGTACCCCCTCATGTGCATTCTACCAGTAGACCTATGGTCTCATGAGACTTTTCAAGTACCCCCTATGGATAGGCCAAAAACCCAGAGGGGTGCTTGTACCCCTGATTGGAAACAACTACTCTAGATCATGGAGAATTCCAGGAAGTGATGTTACTTTTTAATCAGCCTTTTCATCTCAAAATCCTTTCAATGGTGCAGATGGTATTAGAGCACACCTATCCTACTATTTCTCTGTAATTTGCAATAGTTGCTACATTACTTATTCAACCCTTTCCTCTTTCAGTGTAATCCGTTTTGCTCTAAGACAATAACTCTCTTAAAAGGGCAATCAGCAGTTGCTACATCCATTTCTGGACTTCTACATGAATGATATGAACCCATTGATTTTTGAAGAATATAAGTTGTAATTTGGAATTTGGAATAACTGTCGTACCCAATCAGAACCCTATAAGCTTGTTTAACTCAAATGTTTGTAAACAACATAAATGTAGACAAACACCATATAGCCTCAAAACTATAATGTTGATAACATGCATGATCAGTCCTTGCATCATTAGCTCTGTCTCTGAATTTGACACTAGTTACATTTCTCCCGCCCCATCGCTCAGCTTTTTACGGAAACAGGGGCGAGAAGGACACTTTGTTATTGTTTCTACTGCTGATTGCCACTTTAAGATGTGAATCCGTGTTGTTAGGTAACAACACTTTTATACAACACAGACTTTCACATCCAGCAATATCAACGGGCACAGAACTGAAGCAACGGTAATCATCAGAAAGATTATGTTAATTTCACATTGATCTGTCCTTTGTGTTTCACATACATGATTTCACGTACAGATGTAGGATCTTAATGTGATCACATTTTTGTTGCTGAGAATTTTCCTTCACTGCAAGAAATGCAAATGAGCTTTGTGATTTGCATACATTCACTGAAAACCCACACTAACACACGGTTATATTAACAGTATTGCACTTTTCATGTAGTCTAATTTTCGACTGCTTATAGCCTAACCACCGATCAAGCAACATTATGGACTAAACGTTCAAATCCTGTTGCTGCACGATTATTTTGCCGGGACAATACGGGTCAAATTAAGATCCAACTACTGTAGTGTCTCTCACATGCAATTGGATGTGTTTACCATGGATGTGTTTATCCGCGGGTGAAAGTGACTAGGGCATTTCACATGCTATTGGATGACTAACGTGTTAGGCATGTTCTGACCTTGAGAGTCCAGTCCTCTTTGCTAAAGTACTGCGATAGCTCCAGGTGCAACAGTGTTTTCCTAATGGAAATATTTCTGTTTAATTTCCAACTCATTTCTCTCTGCCTCCCTAAGTGGATATGTTAAATATTTTGGACCTAAGGATATTTGACTCCTCTCAGTTCCGTTTTATCTGACTGCATGGAGAAATGAAGGGTGGCTAATTGGGGAACTTGCTCATGTACTGATTATTTGTTTGTGTGTGTGTGTGTAAAAAAAAGGGAGAGAAAATGTATGTGTAAGAGAATGCGTCAACATTTGTGTGGGCTCCCGAGTGGCGCAGTGGTCTAATGCACTGCTTCTCAGTGTTAGAAGTTTCACTACAGTCCCGGGTTCAAATCCAGGCTGTATCACATGATTGGGAATCCCATAGGGATATTGGCCCGGCATTATCCGCACAATTGGCCCAGCATCATCTGGGTTTGGCTGGGGTAGGTTGTCGGTGTAAATAAGAATTTGTTCTTAATGACTTGCCTAGTTAAATAAAAAATGCCAGTGTCAAAAAGCATACTATGATTCTGGGGTGTAGGGTGGACACAACATAAGGATGTACGTACAGTACGTTTGTGTGCACATAAATAATGCTGCCATTAGGCCTGTCCACTGAGCTGATAACAGCATTACAGGACACATTTAACATTCGTGCCGCTTATTTTTACAACACATCTTAATTCAAGGGAAATCAATGCTTAATAACCTAGGAAAATGTACATTTTCTGTTTTACCATCGCCAGCAGCTTAGTAATGCACCCTTGGGGGCTAGACTTTCAATTCGCCTCATTGGCAGTAAAAAAAAAAAAATCTCAACCAATATAAAAGACACATGATTAGTGGGAAAGAATGAAATGAGGCGAATCGACTGTTCAACTGGGTCATAGAAGGAGATCTAAGAGTGAAGCAAAATCCTCACATAGCCTAGACAGATGTATTGCCAACCTCATAGGTATTCTGACAGTGGTTACATGTGATTTCATAGTATGTGTCTTCACGTATCAAAGTGCATATGTGTGTTCGGACATGCCTGCCTGTTCAAGTGTGTATCAGTCTAGAATGTGTCTACCTACTGTATACAGTCCATGCATCCTCTCCTGTTCAAGCGTACATGTGCCTGCTAGCACCTGTAGCCATGTCACTTCATCATTGGCGTGGGAGCCCTACTCAGCCCTGTGCTAGATGGATGGGACTTCCTGGGCTAAGCCCCCATAGTGAATAGTGAAGGCTTGGCCTGCTGTGGTTTAAACACTGCCGGATGAGGAACTTAGCTTAGAGGAACAGGGATGAATGCTTCCAGGGCTTAGGAGTCTTCATCTTCCTGCTACATACACACCAGCAGCAGCAGCAGCAGCAAAATCACTTCGTCTTCAGAGAGACGACACTCAATTATTATCAGCCAGCTCTTATAAATGCATATACGTTCTTATTGCCAGTGGGCTGATCTCTACCAGCCGTGATATTAAATCCATCAGTTTCCCATGCTGGAAAAAGTATTATCCCTCCTCCAATTCTCAGAACCCTCCTTTACAGGGCAGTCTTTTTAATTACATACATAACTTCTCCCTGCCAAAAGCACTTCTCTATCGCCTTGACAACTCAGGGAGCACTCTGAAAAATCTATGTCTGCAACTGGCCCGGTGTGTAAGAGAGTGGAGGAGACATTTTTTGCGTGTGTGTCTGGGAGAGATGGGAGAGGGAGAGAGGAGGAGGAGGGGGGGTGTTATGTACACATTCCTCTGAATATATATGTGCATGCCCATTTGTATTTAAATATTGCTCTGTGTGAATGAGAGAGATGGAGTGATGTAAGAATCTATGAGAAAACTTGACAAATACCTCTGAGGCATACAAATCTGAGAGATAGTCTCTGCCAAGCTTATTAACCAAATCCAACTGCTCCACTTGACATATACAGTTCTATCGGAAAGTATTCTGACCCCTTGACCTTTTCCACATTTTGTTACATTACTGCCGTATTCTACAATTGATTAAATTAATACAAGTTCTCAGCAATCTACACACAACACCCCATAACGACAAAGCGAAAACATTTGTAAAAAATGTTTTGTGCAAATGACCAAGAAGCTGATGGACACTCTGACAGAGCTCTAGAGTTCCTCTGTGGATATGGGGGAAACTTCCTTGGTCTGATGAAACCAAGATTGAACTCCTTGGTTTGAATGCCAAGCATCACGTCTGGAGGAAACCTGCCACCATCCCTACGGTGAAGCATGGTGGTGGCAGCATCATGCTGTGGGGATGTTTTTCAGAGGCAGGGACTGGGAGACTAGTTAGGATCGAATAAAAGAAGAACAGAGCAGAATACAGAGAGTTCCTTGATCAAAACCTGCTTCAGAGTGATCAGGACCTCAGACTGGGGCGAAGGATCAACTTCCAACAGGACAACGACCCTAAGCACACAGCCAAGACAACGCAGGAGTGGCTTCGGGAGAAGTCTCTGAATGTCCTTGAATGGCCCAGCCACAGCCCGGTTTTGAACGCAATCGAACATATCTGGAGAAACCTGAAAATAGCATCCAAACTGACTGAGTTTGAGATGATCTGCATAGAAGAATGGGAGAAACTCCCCAAATACAGGTGTGCCAAGCTTGTAGCGTCATACCTAAGAAGACTAAATAAGCCAAAGGTGCTTCAACAAAGTACTGAGTAAAGGGTCTGAATACTTACAGTACCAGTCAAAAGTTGGGACACACCTACTCCTTCAAGGGTTTTTCTTTATCTTTAATATTTTCTACATTGTAGAATAATAGGGAAGACATAAAAACTATGAAATAACACATATGGAATCATGTAGTAACCAAAAAAGTGTTAAACAAATCCAAATATATTTTAGATTTTAGATTCCACCCTTTTCCTTGATGACAGCTTTGCACACAGGTGGTATTGTCTCAACCAGCTTCACCTGTAATGTTTTTCCAACAGTCTTGAAGGAGTTCCCACATATGCTGAGCTTGTTGGCTGCTTTTCCTTCCCTCTACGGTCCAACTTACCCCAAACCATCCCATTGGGTTGAGGTCGGGTGATTGTAGAGGCCAGGTCATCTGATGCAGCACTCCATCCCTATCCTTCTTGGTCAAATAGCCCTTACACAGCCTGAAGGTGTGTTGTGTCATTGTCCTGTTTAAAAACAAATGATAGTCCCACTAAGTGCAAACCAGATGGGATTGCGTATTGTGGCAGAATGCTGTGATTTGGGCATTTATTTATTTGGGCTGCAATCTGAGGTGCAGTTAACTCTAATGAACTTATCCTCTGCAGAAGAAGTAACTCTGGGTCTTCCTTTCCTGTGGCTGTCCTCATGAGAGCCAGTTTCATCATTGATGTTTTCTGCGACTGCACTTGAAGAAACTTTCAAAGATCTTCACATTTTCCAGATTGACTGACCATTATGTCTTAAAATAATGATGGACTGTTATTTCTCTTTGCCTATTTGAGCTGTTATTGCAATAATATGGACTTGGTCTTTTACCAAATAGGGCTATCTTCTGTATACCACCCCAGCGTTGTCCGGGTTAGGGGGGCTTTACATGCGCTCTAGCGACTCCTTGTGGCGGGCCGGTCGCCTGCAGGCTGACCTCAGTCGTCAGGTGAACAGTGTTTCCTCCGACACATTGGTGCAGTGGGTGTTAAGAAGCGTGGTTTAGCGGGTCATGTTTTGGAGGACGCATGACTTGACCTTCGCCTCCCAAGTCTGTTGGGGAGTTGCAGCAATGAGACAATATTGAAATTGGGGAGAAAATGTGGGTAAAACAATTCTTTACAAAAATTATTATTACACATATTGGACTTCTAAACATATACCTCCTAAGATAATTCTAATAGAATACAGACCCACCCCTAAGCTAAACTTTCACTGACTTGCTTCTCGTCCACTACTGTGGCAAGAAACCAAGAGGTCCTAAAAGTAAGACTCGGTGTGGCTGTCAGCCTCAAACATTTCCCCACTATGCACTCATCATTTCTCCTCTCCACCACAGGAAAAACAGCTATAACTACTGAGACCTTAATGACCGTGACATTTGTCTTTCAGACCATAAAGGGAAGGAAAACGTACTATAAGATCAAATGGAAATTCTGGCATGGTCTTACAGTAGACTTTATGAATGATTGATGACCCAGACCACTATCTGGGAGTAATGTAGGGAAAAGTTTTAATAAATAGGAACTATCTGTCTTTAGGTAATGATATGCTATTAATCATTCTCCCAACTAACAGTTATCACAAGGTTATAGGCACGCCGACCACTTCCCCGAAACGACATGTTCCAAATGATAACGTATGCGTACGTGAAATCCTTCATAACCCATAACCCTCTATGGTACTGTATCTCAGAGGGTAATGCAAACCTACAGTATAGTTACAACAATAGTTACAACAAATATACAGAATTACCTGAACTACCAAACAATGTCGGAATAACCTGCATGTTAGAAACTGCATGTGAACAAATTCATGTTCCTCATAAATAAATACAGTTTCAAAGGTAACTTTATTTACCGTTCTACCTGGGGCTGGAGAGAGTAGTGGAAGAGAGGGAAAACTTGACTCATCTGATGTTAAAGTAAAGACCAGTTTTAGGACGGCATGTTTCCTAAAGGAATTTCCCCTAGAGAAGGAGAGAGAGAGAGAGAGAGAGAGAGAGAGAGAGAGAGAAGAGAGAGAGAAGGAGAGAGAGTGAAGGAGAGAGAGAAGGAGAGAGAAGGAGAGAGAGTGAAGGAGAGAGAGAAGGAGAGAGAAGGAGAGAGAGAGAAGGAGAGAGAGGGAGAGAGAGAGAGAAGGAGAGAGAGAGAGGAGAGAGAGAGAGAGAGAGAGAGAGAGAGAGAGAGAGAGAGAGAGAAGGAGAGAGAGAGGAGAGAGAAGAGAGAGAGAGAAGGAGAGAGAGAGAGAGAGAGAGAGAGAGAGAGAGAGAGAGAGAGAGAGAGAGAGAGAGAGAGAGAGAGAGAGAGGAGGGAGAATGAGAGAGAGAGAGAGAGAGAGAGAGAGAGAGAGAGAGAGAGAGAGAGAGAGAGAGAGAGAGAGAGAGAGAGAGAGAGAGAGAGAGAGAGAGAGAAGGAGAGAGAGAAGAGAGAGAGAGAGAGGAGAGAGAAGAGAGAGAGAGAGAGAGAGAGAGAGAGAGAGAGAGAGAGAGAGAGAGAGAGAGAGAGAGAGAGAGAGAGAGAGAGAGAGAGAGAGAGAGAGAGAGAGAGAGAGAGAGAGCGAGTGTGTGTGTGTGTGTATGTGTGGGGGATTGTTTGTTTTGGTCATACTACAGTGGAAGGATGCATGTCTATTCCTCTAACTCCTACCTGAGAACCTGTTAAAAGCCAATGGCTTTCAGTGGACAAATTGTCAGCGTTTAATCCGACTGATTCACAGTGTGATACTTTTGAAATAATCTCTTTACATAACTTCCATTGCATTTTAATGTATTCCTAAAATGCCTGCATCTAATATCAATTTATTCTTTACCCCAAAATAATACTAACACTTCTGACATCACATCAAAGCTCCCCAAAGTAAATCTAATTGGATGTTTTCGCGTCAGGACCAATCGTAACAGTCATAATGGAGAGACGGCTCTCTGGGGCAAGAGGAGTACCTATGCATTTACTCCCTTCATTTGGTGTCTGCAGCTGCGTGATGCCTGTTGACCTGTCGGCTGCCTGCCTGGACACCGTGCTGCCCTCGCTCTACGCTGTGCTGCTGGAGGATTATGTACTCAGTCTGTCAGTTCCGCTAGGCTAGCGCTGCTGTGCTTCGATCCCAAGCTTTGTTTGATTGTTTGCTGCTCGATGTAGTGAAACGCAAGTGCAGACATATCAGGGTTGTTCACAGAGCCTTGCCTCCTTCCTCACTCTTGTACACGCTGCATTTAAACATACCCTGTCTCTCCTCTTTTTCTTACAAAATTAGGGTTGGCCACAAAATAATCTTATTTTGGGTTTAAAAACCACTCCAGGCCACACTTGAACACCTAAACCTTGATATAAAGTGTGAAGAAATTATAATGGACCTACAGCGTCTATGTTCAAATAACTGCCATTTTCTGGGCAGATTATTATTTTTTTGATTAACAAATCAAGCCAAAATGTTTGCCCATCCCTGCTCAAAGCCATATTATCTATCACTTTTATATAGCAAAATGTTATGTATAATAGATACTGTATTTACCTTACAGAGAAAGCATCACAGGCAACTCTGCGAAATTACTGCAGTAAGTGACATTTTGAGGTAAAAGGCAATTGGTGTGTGTGCACAAGTGTAGAATGTCTAGATTTTATGGTGTATACTTTTGAAGTCCTTGATACCACATTTCACCTTCCAATATAACACACAGGGTTTCTAAACCGGGAGATTTCACAGGGCAAATTTAAGCAGTTATGTTGGTATGTGTAGCTAATATATATAATATATGCCATTTAGCAGACACTTTTATCCAAAGCGATTTAGAGTCATGCGGGCATATATTTTACATATGGGTGTTCCCGGGAATTGAACCCACTACCCCGATGTTACAAGTACCATGTGCTACCAACTGAGATAGGTTACCAACAAGTTAATCTACCACCAGATGGTTCCTCAGACAGATGACCAACATCATCCAGCAGGATTGTCTGAGAGCTGAGAACAGGAACAGGTGCATGCTCTGATTTCCCTCCAATAAAACTCGCCATGTCTCTCTCTCATTCCCGCTGACACATTCAGACAACAGACCCTGCTGTTGCTCTTCACGCCGGACTTCTCCAATTAACTCAACCAACCTATATGCCCCTAAGCACTGTCACACGAGAAGCTATTGGAGCTTTGTGAATACAACTCAATTTGTCACAGGGCATAGTGCTAAATAAAATGTGGCTTTTGAGTGATTTATTGCTTAGATTGAAAGTTGAGTGCATGGCAGAGAAGCAAAGAGAACATGCCTCATAAGTCAATTAAATGGAATTGTATTTGCAAACAAATCCCATGTGTTACCTTCCCCCCGTTTATCTTTATTGAAATTAAGTCCTAATGCTGGGTGAAAAAATATCCCTCCCTATTTCTTTCACCTTATCGTTGGTTGAATGTGTATGGGGTAGTCTGGGATAGTGTGCTTCTGCAGGGGTGAAAATGCTCGTCTCCTCTCCGGTAAACACATTCAAATCCAATGTAGTGTTGTGGACTGTTTCATGCGCTTCATCATTGGAGATGCCATTGCATCAGTTGGTCAACTCCCACTGGTATTGAGCCTGCATATCATGGCTGCCAGGGACACGTTTAACTCATAATCATATGAACTTCATATATGCATATATAGAGAGACCAGTTCAGTTATCGAATAACTATATTTAGGTCATAAAATAACATTATGGATGTTCTTACGCAACAGGATAATTTAATAAATTAATTAATCTGATTATACATCAGCTGTTGATGTGAATTAATTCCATACAAAAAGACTAACAATCTCAAAGTGAGTGTATACTGTAGAAAGATATTAAACAAATTTCCACATGTAACGGAATTGGATTCTTTGGTACCAAAGTCCTAAGCGCATTTGTGACAAGTACATTTCAAACTTGACTTCCCCAGTTAAGACCTAGCACCAGTACTTTACATGTAAATCTAAAAGTTAAGCATGCAGCCCACACATATTTCCCAAAGCGCCAGAGCAAATCCAACTTGCCAGCCTGTATTTCCCTGCTATACAGGTCACTTCAAAATGAGTCACTCCCATGTAAGAATGAATAACAAACGCACAAGTAGGCAGATGGCCACTTCTCTCCATTCTCATTCACTGCCTTCTCAACAGGTCACTTTTCTGACGAGGTGCTTGAAAGTTAATAGATCTGCATGAGAGTTGTAGCAGCACAAATATCACTGTGGTGCCTTGCCAAACTGCAGCTGTCGCGCCAGACACGCCGCAATCACTGCCCACTGGGAGCCATTTGGGGAATATTGCTTTGCCTATCATTCAGTCAGCAGAAAGGCACAGCGATGCAGCGATGGGAAACCAGGGCTGGCAGTCTATTGAGGTAGTGTGCGTGCCAGTCGTCATCAATGATTTAAATAGAAGAGCTCCACAGGCAAGCAGGCAGGACCATCCGGGGCAGTCCACAGCTCAGGAATAAGGCTCACCGTGAGCCTCACACAGCTACTATTCCATAATGTCTGGGACAGGGCCAAAGCCTCATACTGCACGCACACACACACACACACACACACACACACGCACACACGCACGCACGCACGCACGCACGCACGCACGCACACACACACACACACACACACACACACACACACACACACACACACACACACACACACACACACACACACACACACACACACACACACACACACACACACAAACAATCACAAACAATGCCCCTTCTACTCTCCCTCACCCCTCTTGTGAATAATATATGACGTACAAGCTTTAAAGGCCTGCTCAGCCACAGCCCCACCAGATGAAGATTTAAACTTTACTTTGAAGCGTTCAAATAGACTGAAAATACAGTCTGCATACAGAACTGCTGTCTGTTGGTAGGCCTACCTTGGTCACATTGCTCCTATAGACCACTGATTGTAGACATAGGTGTTCCATGATCAAACTATTTTTGGATTCAGTATTCAAGACTGATGCTATACTGATATTTAAGTACAGCCCTTTATTATTTATGGTGTTATGCCAATTCATGTTGGACACAGAGTACATATCCTCAATGAATATCAACTTGTTCCCGGTGAAAACCTGCAGTTTTCCACCAAACTTGACCATGTCCTTACAATGGTAGTTATGTAAAAAAAACATCATATAACAACATAACTTCACTACCCTTTCAACCTGGACTCAGGGGTAGATGTAACATAGTAAAAGTAAATCCGAGACACTCCAATTAGTATGATGTGTTAAGCTTCGTAGGGTATGTACTGTATTAATTTGTGAATGTCCATCATCCATTTCGTATGATGTTAGGAATTGCAATCGTACAATATGTTACGAATTGCAATTTGTACCATATGTTACAAACTCCAATTTGTTGCGGCTAAGGTGGCTAACGTTAGCTAGGGGTTAGGAGTTAGGTTAACGGTTTAAGGTTACGGTTAGGGGAAGGGTTAGCTAACATGCTAAGTAGTTGCAAAGTAGTTAATATAATATATAGGGTTAGGGTTAGCAGACGCTTTTATCCAAAGCGACTTACAGTCATGTGTGCATACATTCTACGTATGGGTGGTCCCGGGGATCGAACCCACTAACCTGGCGTTACAAACGCCACGCTCTACCAATTGAGCTACACAGGACCACCAGTTAAAAAGTAGTAAATAATTCCTATGTTGCTAATTAGCTCAAATGCAAAAGTTCTCCGTGATGAGATTCAAACACGCAACCTTTGGGTTGCTAAACGTTCATGCTATACACATACCCATCCACCCTAACCTACCACCGAACTTTCCTTAAGTAACCTTCTGTCTTATACCATACAAAACGTGGCATATCATCCTAATTTGAATGTCCTGGATTTACCTTTACTATGTTGCGTCTAGTCTATGCAACCAGGCTGTCCCTTACCCCTCAGGAATTAATGTTGGTCGCCATTCACAGCCTGAATTCTCTCAATGCTCTAAATCTGGAACATTTATTTAATTAATTATTGTCTTTTATTTCAGTCACCTGTGGGGAGGCAAAAACTCATGCATGCGTGGCTAATGTTTTGCCACCAAGTCCTCCAGGCTTTTTTGGAAGGTTCTGTGACCTGTTTAGCTCTTTCATTCTGTCTTCATGTACCAATCGCAAATGGCCGGCAATGACATAAACAGTACATGAAAGAGTGGGAAGCGGAGTGGAAGGCCTAACAGCAAACAAACCCACCAGTATAAACCACTTGGAATATTCATACAGGACCCGAGTCTTTCTCTGGAGCTAGGGCCCGGGCTTTATTTTATGCCAATAGTAGGGGTGCAACAGTACATCTATTTGTACCAAACTGTTTGATACAGGGACCTCGGTTTGGTCCTTGTGTTTATAGTTGCAGATATGCACTCATTCTCAGTGGTTGAGAATAAGTGGTTTCAGCACCTCTTGTACTGAGCAACGTTACATAAACAGTACTTGAACAACGTTACGAACTTCCCTCTTGTAGGCCTACCCAATCTATATAAGCAAACCAAAGCCAAAGTTTTCAATGCGCTTACTTAACAGTAAAAGCCCCATCACATTACCCGGCGTGGGATATGTACCATGCTACAGACACGCACCTTTTATGAGAGTCACAAGTGAGCATCTGGCACTGAAGGAGACAGTGTTATGGTGCATTCGTAACTAAGTAGGAATTGGAAATTGGCCACATGACTGGGAAAAATCCACTTCAACGGCCCTCAAATTACTCGTGGGAAATTCGTCTAGCATTCTGAGCACACACCTCTACCACATGGTGACCTCTGACGACACCTACTAAGGAAATGGCCTCTATAACAGCATTTTCGACAGATAAATGCAACAACAAAACAGTATTTATAAAAATACATCTATTTATGTATTTTTTAACTCTATAATTTGTTTACAAGCATGATAGCTTACCTTTTAGTTATGGTTGACAGAGCTTGTTGGCAATTAATGCCATTGTGAATGGTATTATATTTTCCAGCTGTACCCGAACCGAACCGTGACCCCATAATATCACCGAACTGTGGGTTTGTTGAACCGTTACACCCCTACTTAATAGGCTGAATTTCATTTCCCTGACAAAGTACAATATGTACACTACAAAAGTATAAATATTAACACTATCAAATAACTATATTTACACTCAGTCTGGAATCTGGGTGAGCAATATTTTCTTTATTGAGGATAGTCTAAAACACAAATGAATGGAATGGTATTTAAAAATAGTGTTGAAAGAAACACATGTCTGATTTCCCAAGCATTTCCCTAGAATTCAGGGGTCCCCAAACTTTTTCCTGTGAGGGCCACATAAAGTTTCCCTTCTCTGATGGGGGGCCGGTGTCAGTTTGTAACAGAAAAAGTGTGACGATCGTAGGGGAGCTTAAACAATTTATTGTTTTCCAGAAAGCCACACATAACCAAATAACCCTTTCCAGGTTCTTTACAGAAAAAAGTCAGGAAACAAATAACACTATTAATGAAATAAATAATAACTAAATAACCCTCTCTGAGTTCTTCACAGAAAAAACAGGAAATAAATAATAACTAAATAACTCTCTCTGGGTTCTTCATAGAAAAAAAAGCCATGGAACATTAACTTTCTGTCGTGCCATGCACAATCTTAACAGATAAAAGTTCAGCTCAGTTGTCAGAGCAGAATCTCTCTGACACATATGAGCAGTCTCTTAAAGTTCTTGTGTTCCTTCCTTATAATCCTTTTGTAGGTTCCAGTAGGCTTGTAGACACCGCTGTTTGCAGCTCTCTCTCATCAACTTCCCTGTGAAAACCACAAAAGAAGCAGGTTGAGAAACTGAACTAAGTGATACAGCACCTACACAGCACAATACATTTCACTACTAGTATGGTTGTAAAGATGGATTTTATCCCAGTAGATTTTATTATGATTATATTTGTTTATGCTCAGAATGACTCATTCAAGTCAGAAAAGTGAGCTTACCTATGTATGTTCATCAGTGTGAACTGTGGGTCTGCATCTGGCTGGTGAGACGTTGAATATCAGGTTCCATTCTAGTTACAGCCAGTCTCAAGCACTGATGCAAATGTTCATCTGTCAATCTTGATCTCATCGGGGTTTTCAGCAATTTCATGCGAGAAAAGGTTTTCTCGCAGATATACGTGCTGCCAAAAACTGTGGACATTTTCATTGCGTGTTTTTTGATGTTTGGATATGTGTCGTTTGGGAGGGCGGCATAGAAGTCAATGAGACTGTTGGGCTTGAATGCGTCTTTCAGAACATCACAGTTCTGTAACACAGCCAACTCAAACTGATATGAAGGCTGGGCTTCATCAATGTCGGCATCTAGGGCCTAGATGATCTGTATATGAGGATTTTCAAAATCATATCAAAGTTAACTATGATTTACCATCCATTCTGATATAATATCCCTTTCTCATGGTTAAAAAAGCAACAACCTCATCAGGATATGCTACAAAACATCCACACAAAAAGTGCATGTACCCTGTTGCGAACCCAACAGGATGTGATGCTTTAAATGACAAATGACCCAAAACAATAAATATGTTTTAATAATGTGATTAATATTTCCAAAACTCTCTTTACGGGAAGCACACAGCCTCATTCATATTAACTTCAACAATGACTAACAACATTCCGGGGATTTGAGTTTTTAATTAATCTGAATGTGCATCCCTGAGGGCCCTGGCTCTCGCTCACTCACACACTTGGCAGAGTTATTAAGACAGCGCCACTGTAAGCCACTGAGAAGTGGAGATAACTTCACACACTCCCTGCTGAATCCAACACCTATCAAAACCAAATGATAAGGCTGAGGCACATTTAGCAGGGCTACTGCACCTTCAATACCCTGTCAGACAGTTATAATCCCTGGCTATATTATCACTGTCTCTGTTTACATTTAACTAGTAAAGTGTGACATGTTTTGCCTCTTAATCCCATTAAATCAAATGCAACAACACTGTTTTCACACCCACAGTGTTCCAGTATAAGACAACAAACACTGGCGTGAAACTGTTTTTATTGGATAGCTCTTGTTATTTTTGTAGATCATTATGGAAATGCTCCCTCCTCTCATGACTGTGGTTCATTTATTGTCTGCTGAGTGAGATTAGTCAAATCCCATATGAAAAAAAGACTATAGTAGTCATTGTAGCGTTTTTGAGTATACACTATAGTTAATAATGTAGTGTTTGAGGATTGTAGTATACTGTAGTATTTACTGTAGTGTTTTGCAGACATTACTGTAGTATTTACTATAATGGTTTTGTTTTTATTATCTTTGACATAGAAGGGGAGGAGTTGTCCTACAGGAAACCTACTGGAGAAATACTACAATAGCAAATGTTCCATAACCTGTAGGTAGGTAGGTAGGACTGGGGTCTGAACGGATAGTTCAGAGATTCTGCTCTTTTATATAACCTGTAGTGAACATAATATATGCATTATTGGGGGGAAGGAATGGGCAGTGTATATGCAAATTAAATGCTGAAGTATTTACTTTAGTTTAAAAATTGTCATGTTTTTGCAGAATGTAGTGTTTTTGTGGACATAGTAACTACTACAGTGTTTTTTTGCTGATAATACTGTTGTATTTACTGTAGTATTCTACAGTATACTACAACAGTCTATAGTAAGTACTTCACATGATCGAGGGATACAACAGTGTATAGTATAGTATTCTATAGGATACTACAGTTTACTATAAAATTCTATAGTAAGTACTGTAGTATTCTATAGTCAACTGTAATATATATATATATATATATATATATATATATATATATATATATATATATATATATATATATATATATATATATATATATATATATATATATATATTTATATATTTTACAACCAAACACTTCATTGCATTACCCTGATTAAGGTATTGAGTTTTAGACTGAGGTTTGTTTGTGGGAGAGTGAATAAGTTAGGTGGAATTGCTTTGATCTAAAGAGCACAACATCTTATTCACATACAATGCCCCCTCCCCCAGCTGGTACATTGTGATGCATTTGTTTGTGAGCATGTGATGCATTTGTTGCAGATTTGCCTTCATGAGGGTTTATAAATTGTATGTATTCCAATTGCTCAGTGTGAGAATGAACCAGTATTTTGGCACTTCATACAGTGAGTGGAAGCGAGTTATGACCCCCAGGTCCTCCTGAACGCTCAGTCTGATTCAGCCTCTCAGCTTCACTGATGTGATCAGCCCTTCAGCAACACAGAGAGCAAACACGACACTGGGTGTGGGTATTGGTGTTTGGTGTGTGCACGTGTCTGTGTGTGCGTGCGTGTATGTGTGTATGTGCTAAGAAAATAGGTGGGTAATTGCTGATTGACGTTTAAGGTGAATCTAACGCTCCCTATATTTTGCATGCACACACCACTGGTCTTATCCACACACAACCATTGAGAAAACCACATCAAATATTTACACTGGTAATCTTTCTAATACTATGGGTATGTAAAATGGTCCAGGGTAGTAAAGCATGACATCTCCCCATCCTCTCTCTCTGCTCTCCAGGGCTTGAGCATAGACCGCGTCTGCTCTAAAACTATTTTCCGAGGATGCTACAATCCTGCTACACCCAGAAAACTATTTATCTTTGGGCTGGATAATATGGAATAAAGTTGACATACTGTAACTTTGTGTTATAATCTTATTGATATTTGTTACAAACCCCTATTATAAAAAAGGATAGAACGGTTTCATTCCAAAGCAGTCTACAAATCAACCACAACCACAAACAAATGCAAAAACGCATCTCATTGACTCCTGATAAGCCTTCTTAACCCACCCACCCACCTCTCTCTCTTTCTTTGTTTCTTTGTTTCTTTGTTTCTTTGTTTCTTTCTTTGTTTCTTTCTTTGTTTCTTTCTTTCTTTCTTTCTTTCTTTCTTTCTTTCTTTCTTTCTTTCTTTCTTTCTTTCTTTCTTTCTTTCTTTCTTTCTTTCTACATCTCTCTTTCTCTCTCTCTGTCTCTCACACTCACACACACACATGCATTCACACACGCACACGAATACACACACACCTTTACACACAAACTTCGTCACGTGCATCCTGTATGTCTTGAGGTTAATTACCCAGAATTGCCCAATTGGGATGAGCTCTCCTGTTTCTACTGGGGTCCTTCACTGCTCGGCCCCTGCCCTGGGGCCCCCTCCCTGTGGGCACGGTGACGGGGCCGCTCCAGGGGTTGCTGCTGACCCCTTCCTCTGCAAGAGACGCGCTACATTCAGGACCAAAGGATGAATAGAGCTCACAGTTCAGTGGACCAGGGGAGAGGGGACAAGCCACACTCAGAGGGTAAAAAGGACATTTCAGAGAGAGGAATGTCACTGGGCGGGCAAAGGGAAAGGAGTTAACGAGGAATACAGCTTGCTTAGGTTAGTGGAAGGTTTGGGACAGTACAAAGGAGAAGAGGAGAGGTTTTGCAATGGGCTGAATTTTGCTCAGGGAGTATAGTTCTTAAAGATAGCTGGTTGACAACAGACTATTTCTGGTTAATCTGGTAAAACCAAACACAAGGAAAGATGCTATGTCCAGGGTACTGCCCTATTAATTATGTTACATAACATGAGATATAGGTCTATGGCGACTACACAGGTATATGTAGCATCTTTGCAGTTTATATTTATATTTTGAACTCTCAAAACAATACCCACTCGCAATACTCCTACTCATATCCCACTCATAAATTGTTGATATACGGTACCTGGTGGCAAAGTAGTAATACTACAATGCTAGCTATATCTACTCAGGGTATTTTAAAGCTAGGCAGCTTCAGTTATCTTCACATTCCAGCTCAGGCTTCATCCGTATTATGACTGTGGATATTGCTTGTCCGCTGGCTGCTAACTCTTGCGAGCGGCTAGTTGAATGCTGAACTCTTCATTGAGACAATGCTGAGACATCAATCGAGGGCGAGTCAGTGCCACATTTACATTTTTTCCCGAAATCAACATGAAAGAAAAGTTATCTTTTATGTTCAGCAGGCTATGGTATGAAATAGGAAGTGATGTTTTTATATTATTATGTATCGTTAATGCCATCTTTGGTGTGCTTTGGTGCACAAGCACCTTTTTTCCCACTCATGTGATACGGTGACTTCAGAAAGTATTCACAACCCTTGACCTTTTCCATTTTGCTGTGTTACAGCCTGAATTTAAAATTGATTAAATTGAGATTTTTTGGGCACTGGCCTACACACAATACACCACAATGTCAATTTTTGTTCTAATTAATTCCAAATAAAATGCTGAAACGTCTTGAGCCAATAAGCATTCAATCTCTTTGTTATAACAAGCCTACAGTAAATGAGTTACATAATAAGTTGCATGGATTCTGTGTGCAATACTAGTGTTTAACATAAACAAAAATCATGACAACCTCATCTCTGTACCCCACACATAAAATGATCTGTAAGATTCCTCAGTCGAGCAGTGAATTTCAAAATTAGATTCAACCACTTCCGGCAATGACGAAGCTCTAACAAGACTCGTCTGCGTAGCGTCCTCAAACTTTCAAAACATTTTAAGGCATTTTGACACAGTTTACCTATTCGTTAATAGTGAATTGGAAGTTAAAACATCTCTATTATCGCCAAAACAAAAGGTGCCCAATATGTCAAAGCCTCAGACGAGGCATGGAAAAATGACCCCATGTTACAGTCCTTCTTCGGTCTCGGTGGATGCTAGCTCGGAAGAAGCACCAGCATGGTTCAGAATGGAGATGGACAAGGGTTTAACAAAGATCCAAGAGACACTTTCTGAAAGCCTCAGCAAAATTGATGTGCTGGTGGATAAGCTCCACGAAGACCAGAAAGTCACAAAGGGATGAGTGACAAAGTTAGAAAAAGACCATGCTGACCACCAGGGTGCCATCCTGGACGTCCACGAGGACATGGTCCCAAAAATACAAGAAGTTGAAAGACACCATCTCTAAACTCGAGGATGAATTTCATATTATGAACATTTCCAACTGCACTCAAATTTGAGACATCAAGGTTTCCCGGAGGCCGTGGAGGGAAGAGACGCAATCTCCTTTCTACTGGAATGGATTCCCAAAATACCGGATCTACCCCCTTCTGCGCACCCACGGGAAATCGAGAGGGCCCAGGCGGCTGCCTGGCCAGGTTGCACCAAGGGCATTTGTCATGACATTTCTACTGTACCAGGACACTGTTCACATCCTCTCTGCTGCCCGAGCAAAGGGAGAGCTCAAGTATGGAGATGCCAGAATCATGATGGCTTTCTCCCCACTGAAAAGACTTCTGTGTCAGGCTGGCTTGGTATATGGCATGCGGTACTCGGCAACTTTGTGGATCGAAACCAAGAATGATGAGCACACATTTGACTCTGTGAAGATGGCTGAAACATACATGAGGAAAGAACTCCCTGACTTGTACACGTCAAGATGGATGGGTTCCGCTGGTGTACAGCAATCTTTACGTCATACAACAGATTCTCAATGGGATTGAGGTCTGGACTTTGACTAGGCCATTCCAAGACATTTAAATGCTTCCCCTTAAACCACTTACATTTCACTTTAGCAGTATGCTTAGGGTCATTGTCCTGTTGGAAGGTAAACTTCCGTCCCAGTCTCAAATCTCTGGAAGACTTAAACAGGTTTCCCTCAAGCGCCATCTTCATTCCCCTGTCCCTGCCAATGAAAAACATCCCCACAGCAAGATGATGCCACCACCATGCTTCACTGTGGGGATGGTGTTCTCGGGGTGATGAGAGGTGTTGGGTTTGCACCAGACATAATGTTTTCCTTGATGGCCAAATAGCTCAATTTTAGTTTCATCTGACCAGAGTACCTTCTTCCATATGTTTAGGGAGTCTCCCACATGCCTATTGCGACCACCAAAAGTATTTGCTTATTTCTTTCTTTAAGCAATGGCTTTTTTCTGGCCACTCTTCCGTAAAGCCCAGCTCTGTGGAGTGTACGGCTTAAAGTGGTCCAATCAACAGATACTCCAATCTCCTCTGTATAGCTTTGCAGCTCCTTCAGGGTTATCTTTGGTCTCTTTGATGAATCTCTGATTAATGCCCTCCTTGCCTGGTCTGTGAGTTTTGGTGGGCGGTCCTCTCGTGGCAGGTTTGTTGTGGTACCATATTATTTCAATTTTTTTTATAATGTATTTCGGTGGGATGTTCAAAGTTTCGGATATTTTTTTATAACCCAACCCAGATCTGTACTTCTCCGCAACTGTGTCCCTGACCTGTTTGGAGAGCTGCTTGGTCTTCATGTTGCCACTCGCTTGGTTGTGCCCCTTGCTTAGTGGTGTTGTAGAATCTGGAGCCTTTCAGAACAGGTATAAATCAGTTGAAGTCAGAAGTTTACATACACTTAGGTAAAATTTCTTGTTAACAAACTATAGTTTTGACATGTCGGTTAGGACATCTACTTTGTGCATGACACAAATCATTTTTACACCAGTTGTTTACAGACATATTAGTTCAATTATTATTCAGTGTATCACAATTCCAGTGGGTCAGATGTTTACATACACTAAGTTGACTGTGCCTTTAAACAGCTTGGAAAACTCCAGAAAATGATGTCATGGCTTTAGAAGCTTCTGATAGGCTAATTTACATAATTTGAGTCAATTGGAGATGTACCTGTGGATGTATTTCAAGGCATACCTTCAAACTATGTGCCTCTTTGCTTAACATCATGGGAAAATCAAAAGAAATCAGCCAAGACTTCAGAACGAAAATTGTAGACCTCCACAAGTCTGGTTCATCCTTGGGAGCAATGTCCAAATGCCAGAAGGTACCACGTTCATCTGTACAAACAATAGTACACAAGTATAAACACCATGGGACCACGCAGCTCTCATACCGCTCAGGAAGAAGACGCATTCGGTCTCCTAGAGATGAACGTACTTTGGTGCAAAAAGTGCAAATCAATTCCAGAACAACAGCAAAGGAACTTGTAAAGATGCTGGAGGAAACAGGAACAAAAGTATATATATCCACAGTAAAACAGGCCCTATATCGACATAACCTGAAAGGCCGCTCAGCAAGGAAGAAGCCACTGCTCCTAAACCGCCATAAAAAGCCAGACTACGGTTTACAACTGCACATGGGGACAAAGATCGTACTTTCTGGAGACATGCCCTCTGGTCTGATGAAAGAAAAATAGAACTGTTTGGTCATAATGATGCTTGCAAGCCAAAATGACGATTGTTATGTTTGGAGGAAAACAGGGGATGCTTGCAAGCCGAAGAACACCATCCCAACTGTGAAGCACGGGGGTGGCAGCATCATGTTGTGGGGTTGCTTTGCTGCTGGAGGGACTAGTGCACTTCACAAAATAGATTGCATCATGAGGGAGGGAAATTATGTGGATATATTGAAGCAACACCTCAAGACATCAGTCAGGAAGTTAAAGATTGGTTGCAAATGGGTCTTCCAAATGGACAATGACCCCAAGCAAACTTCCAAAGTTGTGGCAAAATGGCTTAAGCAAGGGGGCTTACAAACCTGACTCATTTACACCAGCTCTGTCAGGAGGAATGGGCCTAAATTCACCCAACTTATTGTGGGAAGCTTGTGGAAGGCTACCTGAAACGTTTGACCCAAGTTAAACAATTTCAAAGCAATGATTCCAAATACTAATTGATTGTATGTAAATGTCTGACCCACTGGGAATGTGATGAAAAAAATAAAAGCTGAAATAAATAATTCTCTCATTTCACATTCTTAAAATAAATTGGTGATCCTATTTGATCTAAGAAAGGGAATTTTTACAAGGATTAAATGTCAGGGATTGTGAAAATCTGAGTTTAAATGTATTCTGAAGGTGATACCCCTGCCACAATGCATGAGTTTTTGAACAAACTCAATTTACAAACTTTAACTGATGAGGATTGAGAGCACTTTGGAGAAAGAGACTACATCCGAGGAAATTATGGAATCCATTTTCAATACTGCTGGGGGAAAATCACCAGGCATAGACAGATTGCCTATTGAATTCTATTGATCCTTTTTACCCAAACTAATTGAGCCTCTTTGCAATAAGTTTAATTATGCCATAGAGACAGGATTGCTCCCAGACACAATTGAACAGGCACTGATCACAGTTTTGTTAAAACCTGGGAAAGATCTGCTAATAATATCAGAAGTTTATTTAATATTTTGCATTATGTAGAAAATGACCAAGAACCTGTAGTGGCGGCTTCATTAGATGTGGAGAATCAAGCTACATGTTTGAAGTTTACAGAGGATGAATATTGGACCTAAGTCTGTATGTCTGATTAGATTACTAAACAAATGTCCAGTAGCTCAGATCCTGACTAATGGAACGGTTTCCTCAATGTTCTCTCTATCACATGGCACAAGACAGGGTAGTCCCGCTAGGCCTCCACTCGTTACCTGTATTAATGGCACCCGTTTGAACTTGTTATCAGTATAAAAGACACCTGCCCACAATCTCAAACAGTCACACTCCAAACTCCACTATGGCCAAGACCAAAGAGCTGTCAAAGGACACCAGACACCAGAAACAAAATTGTAGACCTGCACCAGGCTGGGAAGACTGAATCTGCAATAGGTAAGCAGCTTGGTTTGAAGAAATCAACTGTGGGAGCAATTATTAGGAAATGGAAGACATACAAGACCACTGATAATCTCCCTCGATCTGGGGCTTCACACAAGATCTCACCCCGTGGGGTCAAAATGATCACAAGAACGGTGAGCAAAAAAATCCCAGAACCACACGGGGGGACCTAGTGAATGACCTGCAGAGAGCTGGGACCAAAGTAACAAAGCCCACCATCAGTAACACACTACGCCTCCAGGAACTCAAATCCTGCAGTGCCAAACGTGTCCCCCAGCTTAAGCCAGTACATGTCCAGGCCCGTCTGAAGTTTGCTAGAGAGCATTTGGATGATCCAGAAGAAGATTGGGAGAATGTCATATGGTCAAATGAAACCAACATATAACTTTTTGGTAAAAACTCAACTCGTCGTGTTTGAAGGACAAAGAATGCTGAGTTGCATCCAAAGAACACCATACCTACTGTGAAGGGTGGAAACATACTTTGGGGCTGTTTTTCTGCAAAGGGACCAGGACGACTGATCCGTATAAAGGAAAGAATGATTGGGGCCATGTATCGTGAGATTTTGAGTGAAAACCTCCTTCCATCAGCAAGGGCATTGAAGACGAAACGTGGCTGGGTCTTTCAGCATGACAATGATCCCAAACACACCACCCGGGCAACAAAGGAGTGGCTTCGTAAGAAGCATTTCAAGGTCCTGGAGTGGCCTAGCCAGTCTCCAGATCTCAACCCCATAGAACATCTTTGGAGGGAGTTGAAAGTCCGTGTTGCTCAGCAACAGCCCCAAAACATCACTGCTCTAGAGGAGATCTGCATGGAGGAATGGGCCAAAATACCAGCAACAGTGTGTGAAAACCTTGTGAAGACTTACAGAAAACATTTGACCTCTGTAATTGCCAAAAAAGGGTATATAACAAAGTATTGAGAAACTTTTGTTATTGACCGAATACTTATTTTCCACCATAATTTGCAAATAAATTCATAAAAAATCCTACAATGTGATTTTCTGGATTTTTTTTCTCATTTTGTCTGACATAGTTGAAGTGTACCTATGATGAAAATTACAGGCCTCTCTCATCTTTATAAGTGGGAGAACTTGCACAATTGTTGGCTGACTAAATACTTTTTTGCCCCACTGTATACCTTATATTAACACACGTAAAGCTTTGGTCTCATAAACAACCCTTTCATAGAAAAACACTTTAAATATATGGATTGAAGTCTGTAACCAAACAGAAGGGCATAGATCTAAACCCAACAAAATAAGAAACGCCCTCTCACTGTCAACTGCATTTATTTTCAGCAAACTTAACATGTGTAAATATTTGCATGAACATAACAACATTCAACAACTGAGACATAAACTGAACAAGTTCCACAGACATGTGACGAACAGAAATGTCCCTGAACAAAGGGGGTTCAAAATCAAAAGTAAAAGTCAGTATCTGGTGTGGCCACCAGCTGCATTAAGTACTGCAGTGCATCTCCTCACCATGGACTCCATCAGATTTTCCAGTTCTTGCTGTGAGATGTTAACCACTCTTCCACCAAGGCACATGCAAGTTCCCGGACATTTATGGGGAGGATGGCCCTAGCCCTCACCCTCCGATCCAACAGGTCCCAGATGTGCTCAATGGGATTGAGATGCGGGTTCATCGCTCGCCCTGACATTCCTGTTTTGCAGGAAATCACGCACAGAATGAGCAGTATGGCTGGTGGCATTGTCATGCTGGAGGGTCATGTCAGGATGCGCCTGCAGGAAGGGTACCACATGAGGGAGGAGGATGTCTTCCCTGTAACGCACAGCTTTGAGATTGCCTGCAATGACTACAAGCTCAGTCCGATGATGCTGTGACATACCGCCCCAGACCATGACAGACCCTCCACCTCCAAATCGATCCCTCTCCAGAGTACAGGCCTCGGTGTAACGCTCATTCCGTTGACGATAAACGCGAATCCGACCATCACCCTGGTGAGACAAAACTGTGACTCATCAGTGTAGAGGACTTTTTGCCAGTCCTGTCTGGTCCAGCGACGGTGGGTTCGTGCCCATAGGCGACGTTGTTGCCGGTGATGTCTGGTGAGGACCTGCCTTACAACAGGCCTACAAGCCCTAGCATGGTGTTTTGTGTAGGTGGAAGGAATAATGGGGCATTGTCTGTGGCATATTTTGCTGATTGTAAAAACAAATGTGAATAAATATATTGTTAAAAAAAGAGAAAAGATTCAACCAAAACGACCAGAGAGGTTTTGCAATGTCTCGCAAAGAAGGGCACCTTCTTTGAAAAAAGTGGTCAAGGGCACTGCGTCGCAGTGCTAGCTGTACCACTAGAGATCCTGGTTCGAGTTCAGGCTCTGTCGCAGCCAGCCATGACTGGGAGACCCATGGGGCGGTATTCAATTGGCCCCACGTCGTCCGGGTTAGGGGAGAGTTTGGCCTGCAGCGATGTTCTTGTCTCATTGCACACTAGTGACTCCTGTGGCGGGCTGGGTGCAATGCACGCTGACACGGTTGCCAGGTGTACGGTGTTTCCTCCGACAAATTGGTGTGGCGGACATTGTGTCAAGAAGCAGTGTGGCTAGGCTGGGTTGTGTTTCGGAGGACGCATGGCTTTCGACCTTCGCCTCTCCATACGGGAATTGCAGTGATGGGACAAGACTGTAACTACCAATTGGATACCACGAAGTTGGGAGAAAAAGGGTAACAACAAAAAAGGCAGACATTGAATATCCCTTTGAGCATGGTGAAGTTATTAATTACACTTTGGATGGTGTATCAGTACACCCAGTCACTACAAAGAAACAGACGTCCTTCCTAACCCAGATACGAAGCAAACAGCTTAGGGTTTTCACCATGATGCCAATGGTGACTTTGAAACAGTTACAGAGTTTAATGGCTGTGATAGGAGAAAACTGAGGATGGGTCAACAACATTGTAATTACTCCACAATACTAACCTAAATTACAGAGGGAAAACAAAGAGTCCTGTACAGAATAAAAATATTCCAAAGCATCTTGTTTGCAATAAGGCAATAAAGTAACTGCAAAGAACATGGCAAAAAAATTAACTTTATGTCCTGAATAGAGGTTGTTAAGTTTGGGGCAAATCCAACACAACACGTTACTGAGTACCACTCTCCATACCTTCAAGCATAGTGGTGGCTGCATCATGTTATGGGTATGCTTGTCATCGGCAAGGACTAGGAAGTTTTTGGGGGATAAAAAGAAACATAGAGCTAAGCAAAGGCAAAATACTAAAGGAAAACTTGGTTCAGTTTGCTTTCCAACAGACACTGGGAGACCAATTCACCTTTCAGCATGACAACAACCTAAAACACAAGGCAAATATACACTGCATTTGCATACCAAGACAACATAGAATGTTCCTGAGTACAGTTTTGACTTAAATCGGCTTGACAATCTATGGCAAGACTTGAAAATGGCTGTCTAGAAATGATCAACCACCAGCTTGTAAAATTATTTTAAGAATAATGTGCAAATATTGTACAATCCAGGTGTGTAATAGAATATTTAATCAGTGATGAAAGGGATCTTTGCAAGAGGGAGGGAATATGATTTCATTGGTCCTCAACTCACGGCTCAGATACTTCATTCAGGATAAGTGGAGTTACTCCTGAGTTAGCCTGACCCAGAGCAGGTTAGTACTGAGGGATTCATTGCCATTGAAATGTACCTGGCTAAAAGGTGAGCCACATTTGTGTGACCAGTTATCCCAAGTTGAACTCAGAGTTGACCAAAGTTACCTCGCTAACTCCTCGAACCTGATTTGTAGTATAGGACTCAGGAGGACAGGGGGATGTTTACTGCAATTTATACTTTCAACAAAAGTAAGACATGTATGGATAACATCCACAGTATTTAGCCTACAAATGCCAGCTCACGATTGTCTGGTAATTTGGTAAGTATACATTCAAATGATCGATTTACACGAACTAAACCCAAATGGAAGATCTGAAGATGTCACACCCTGATCTGCTTCACCTGTCTTTGTGCTTGTCTCCACACCCCTCCAGGTGTAGCCCATCTTCCCCATTATCCGATATGTATTTATACCTGTGTTTTTTTTGTTCGTGAATCCAGCGTTTGTTCCCCTGCTCCTGCCTGTTTCTTGCTCCTGTTTCCTTGTCCTTCCCGGTTTTGACCATTCTGCCAGGCCTGACCCTGAGCCTGCCTGCCATTCTGTACCGTATCCTACCTTACTGGATTATTGACCCCTGGCTGCCCTGACCCTGAGCCTGCCTGCCATCCTGTACCTTACCCTACCTTACTGGATTATTGACCCCTGGCTGCCCTGACCCTGAGCCTGCCTGCCATCCTGTACCTTACCCTACCTTACTGGATTATTGACCCCTGGCTGCCCTGACCCTGAGCCTGCCTGCCATCCTGTACCTTACCCTACCTTACTGGATTATTGACCCCTGGCTGCCCTGACTCTGAGCCTGCCTGCCATTCTGTACCTTACCCTACCTTACTGGATTATTGACCCCTGGCTGCCCTGACCCTGAGACTACCTGCCATTCTGAACACTTTGCACCATCTCTGGGTTAATGACCCCTGCCTGCCTTTGACCTGTCATTTGCCTGGCCCTGTTTAAGGAATATACTTTTTTTCTTTGACACTGTCTGCATCTGGATCATACCTTAAACATGATAGAAGATGAGACAGGGGAACAAATGCTGGTGGGTTTCACGAACAACGAAACTAATCAACTGGCCATCCCCCTTTGTTTTTACACTGTTGCTACTCACTGTCTATTATCTATGCATAGTCACTTTACAAATGACCTTGAATAACCTGTACCCCCGCACATTGACATTGACATTGACTCTGTACCCTCTGTATGTAGCCTCGTTATTGTTATGTACATTTATTGTGTTACTTTTTGATTGATTAGATTTTTTTTACTTTAGTTTATTTAGTAAATATTTTATTAATTATATTTATTGAACTGCATTGTTCGTTAAGGGCTTGTAAGTAAGCATTCCATGGTAATGTCTACACCTGTTGTAACAAATAACATTTGATTTGGATTTGGAAATTAGAATGTGAAAAATTTGAATCTATGTATCAATGCCCTCATTTAACATACTTGAGATCAAGAATGGCACAAAGCCAAAAACAGCTGGATACTGGAGACTTATATTTTCATGGATGTTTTCCAGGAAAGTTTCTTGACTAAAACTGTTATTAAAAGGGGGAGGGGGGTTCTCTCGAGACAAGTACTGCAGCACAAATGCTCTGTACAGTCAAAAGACTACTAATATTACCAGCCATAACTGTATTGTTAGGGGATTGGAAAAAAACACAATAAGTCAATGGGAAATATCATTATACTCATGGTAATGTCATTCTTTTTAGGGCAATATCGGTCGAAATATTACAAATAGGGAGGTTCAAGATCCTCGTAAGACATCACATTAAAATGGAGGGATGTATTGCAAAAGGAATTGCAAAATGGCATTATACTGGGAAAGTTGGGTTACTGTGGATGAAAATCCAACACTTGCAGAAAGAGTAAATCAGGACAACATATATAATTATTTAACTACCTGTACCGTACATGTGAGCGAAAATAGTTCTAAGTAGCGTCAAAGTATTGTTGTCCGTTACTTTACTCCAATCAGGAGAGGGGTGTTAGAGTTGACTTTTCTTTTTATAAATAAAAAATAAGGGGTTTAGAATTGATGCAAACAATTAAATTGATAGAACTCAATCTTTCTCCAAAATTAAAGCTGATCTACCACTAAAAACAAAACATTAAATCATGATTAAAAGAGTCAGAGACACACAGACAAACCCTCTGTCATGTTTGTCATTTATTATCATGTCTTGTCCCTGGAATATTTGGTTCTTTCCCTCCTTCTAAAAGCTGTTCCTACAAATCAAGTCTTCCCACAGCTGATTAGAAATTCCTTTGTGTTCCGTTCCTGTCCCGTCGGTTCCTTGGGTATTCACCATGGTCGTGTTTTTGCATGTATCGCCCTGTCCTGTCGTGTTTTTTGCCTTCATTGGGAAAGGTGTCTCTGTACTATACAACTCCAGTACTGGATTTCTGTTACTGTTTGGAACCTCTGTTTCAAATTATGTGGAATGGATTTGCTGCAGCTGGGAGGGAGATTTCAGTTAATTCAGTAAAACAAAACTGTACTATTTTGTATAAATTGATTCCTTTCTGGACATGTTCCAAGTCAGTATGACCTGTTATCCTGGCCTCATAAAAACATACTGGCAGCCCTCAATCTAGTAATGAGTTCCAGAACTTTAAAGAGGAGATGATTCGGGTTTTTCCATACGGATTATTCTATTGAGTTTCGCACTGAAAGTTCATTTCCCTGCTCCGCATCGCAACCATCTCCTCCTCTGGCGAGAGTCTGAGCCATTGGACCAACACATTTTTATGCCAATCAGGAAGGGGGTTGAGAAGTTGTTTTCAGAGTATCAGATTTGGACCCCTTTAACCCTCACAGTATCGAGTTGCAGTGCTTTTTATTTTGATTTTTTATGGTCATCACAGCTCTTAAATCATGAAAAAATAAGGGGTTTCCCGAGGGATTCTTCCTGGGCGTGTTGTCGGTTAACAGTCTGGGGAATTGAAAGACAGGTTAAGAAGCACTCACGCACACTCCGCTTCCGCGCTTATGTCCTACCTCCTTTTCGTTCCTGTTTCGAGAGTTCTTGCAGTGGGCCACCTCCAAGTTGTCATCCCGGTTTCGAGGCACTCTTCGTCTCGCCAGCCGCTTTACCATCTTGTGAGCGCATCAGGAGGGGACAGTGGGCTTGTTCGGACCGCGCAGACAAGTTTGATGCAAATGATATTTGATTTTTTCTCCGTGACTCGAGAAACAATTAAATTGATAGAACTCAATCTCTCCAAAATTCCCACACCTGCGATCCTTTCCCCTGATTAGAGTCCCATTTAACTTGTTTAGTATTCACCACATTGCGTTTCGAGTCCCTGTCCTGTCGTGTTTTTGCTGTGATTGTGTCATTCAAGATGCTGCAAGGTGTCTCTGTCGACTACGGCCTGCGCCTACCCGAAGCGACCTGCAGTCTGTGGCCGCTTCTCCAGTTATTCCCCTCTACAGACTAGAGGATTTCTGTTATTCCCTGTTTGGACTTAAATAAACTCTGTTTCTGTTAAGTCGCTTTTGGGTCCTCTTTCACCTGCATGACACCCTCTTGGAATAAAAAACAAACAAACAGCTAAAAAGGGTTAAACATCTACATGTATACTATATATACAAAAGTATGTGGACACCCCGTCAAATTAGTGGATTTGGCTATTTCAGCCACAAAGGTGTATAAAATTGAGCACACAATCATGACATCTTCATAGAAAAACATTGGCACTAGAATGACCTTACTGAATAGTTCAGTGACTTTCAAATTGGCACCGTCATAGGATGCCACCTTTCCAACTGTCAGTTCGTCAAATTTCTCCCCTGCTAGAGCTGCTCCGGTAAACTGTAATTGCTGTTATTGTAAAGTGGAGAAGCAACAACGGCTCAACGTCTAGAAGCAACAACGGCTCAGCTGCCAAGTGGTAGGCCACACAAACTCACACAACGAGATCGCAGAGTGTTGAAGAATGTAGCTCGTAGATATCGTCTGTCCTCAGTTGCAACACTCACTACCGAGTTCCAAACTGCCTCTGGAAGCAATGTCAGCAGAACGACTGTTCGCCGAGAGCTTCATGAAATTAGTTTCCAGCCACACACAAGCTTAAGATCATGCACAATGCCAAGTGCTGGCTGGAGTGGTGTAAAGCTTGCCGCCATTGGACTGGAGCAGTGGAAACGTTCTCTGGAGTGATGAATCACGCTTCCCCATCTGGCAGTCTGACAGATGGATCTGGGTTTGGCGGAAGACAGGAGAACCCTACCTGCCGAATGCATAGTGCCAACTGTAAAGTTTGATGGAGGAGGAATAATGGTCTGGGGCTGTTTTTCATAGTTCAGGCTAAGCCCCTTAGTTCCAGTTTAGGGAAATGTTAACGCTATAGCATATAATGACATTGTAGACTATTCTGAGCTTCCAACCTTGTGGCAACAGTTTGGGGAAGGCCCTTTCCTGTTTCAGCATGACAATGCCCCCGTGCACAAAGCGAGGTCCACACAGAAATGGTTTGTTGAGATCCATGTGGAATAACTTGACTGACCTCAACCACATCGAACTCCTTTGGGATGAATTGGAATGCTGACTGTGAGCCAGGCTTAATCACCCAACATCAGTGCCCGACCACACTAATGTTCTTGTGGTTGAATGGAAGCAGGTCCCTGCAGAAATGTTCCGACATCTAGTGGAAAGCCTTCCCAGAAGAGTGGAGGCTGTTATAGCAGCAAAGGGGGGACCAACTCCATATTAATGCACGTGATTTTGGTATGAGATATTCGACGAGCAGGTGTCCACACACTTTTAGGAATGTACTGTATGTACTTAAAGGTCTTGCCCATCCAAGAAAAGTATCCTATGATAGAGTATGTACGCCTTTGCATAATAATCAATTGAATCCTAACCACTGAATGTTTTATTTATTGTACCAAACAACTACAATAGACCTGTTTTTGTATGAAGCCAGTGAATATTTCATCAAACATGGTTACTCACGACATCTATCTGACTTTATACTGACACCTCACTGTTTGCAGTATGGATAATTGGCATGCATCTGGGCAGAAAAGCAATAGATGTAGCTGGCACATGTGGCGCCCCTGCTGATTCGAGCTGTCAGGAGCGTTGATTAACTGTGATGAATCACTCTCCCACTTTATATCCAATCAGAAACCTCCCAGGAGGACTCCATTCTGGTCACCTTTAACTAAATTATTTTTTGGCTGCATAGAGCTAGCGGCAGGGACAAGGCTGCAACCTGATGCTGCTGTTAGCATTATTCTGCCATTAAGCTGCAGCTGTGAGAGTAATGTCTGGAACGGTGTCTGTGTATTAAGCAGCTAAAGCCCCTCGACCTGTGGCTAAATCCTCCGTGTGACTTGGAAGGACAGCTATGGACTTTTGGATGAAAGTCAAACAGACAGACAACAACAGACATCCAGGAAGTTAGGTGGTATTTTAAGGAGTATTAAAAATCTTTATTGAGATCTAATATTATAATCAGTCCCTACAGCAGCGTTCCCCAAACTAGGATTCGCCTGATTTGGAAATGGAGTCGCAAGAGAAACTTGTTCTTGGTTTATAGAACCGAATCGTTAAGTCCATAACTTCCGGTAGCCACTAGATGCGGTTGTAAAAAACTGAGCGGTTTCTGTGGCTTTTTAACAGTTTCATCTACTGAAAGATAAGACTCTGAGGATCACATCCATGTCTTGTGTTTCCTTCTACAATGCCCACAAGGACTCATTAGAACAGAGTGGGCAAGACCCGACACTTAATCAGACTGGGGGGAAAGGAACATTATCAATGAGGATCTTATTTTCTACACAGAAGGTCACAAAAAAATGATTGCCTGTGTATCTTTTGAACTTCCCAATACCTTTCTGATACATTTCAGCCACTTCAACACTTGCTTCTTTAAGATTGAAATATTGTCCAAAAATGCTGCCAGATGGATTTGTAATAGACTGTCATAGCCCCAATTAAACGAGTAAACATTGGCTATTGATTACATCACATTCTTTACATGGTGGGTTCATGGTGCAAACATTTTTGGGGACCCCTGCCCTACATCTTCTAAGACGGACAATGAGAGTGGAGGAGTCAAGACAACCCTGTGGAGAGTCCCGACTCCTCCAGACCGATGTGCATTGTGGAACCGTATACCTGAGCTCCAGCAACATAGGGGTTATCCTTTGATCCAGTCCAACAGAAGAGCTCGGGCGAAAAAAACTAATCAATAGTTTTCTGTACTCACAGCCTCAGGTTTCTATTTTAACATGCCTGGCTATTGATTAGCTTTCAGATGAGAAGTCTCCCTACGACATTACACTCTAGGTGGATTTGGGAGTCTTTAGCGGAACAAAAAACCCTTGTAAAGTAGGAAGGAGGCAGCAAGGGAACGTTAACATAGAACACCTATCTCAGTCAGTGCTCACTGAGGAGGCTGAGGCCACAACTCTAACAGATAAGAGTACAGCTGTACCCCAACATCAAAGGCCCAGGCTTGGCCTGTGATTGACACATCCTGACACAAACAGCCAGACGGGGGAAATGGAGCTGCTTTATCAAAGTAGCCATTTTAATGACATTTGTTTGTCAGGTGGCAGAAGGAATATTGATATGGAAATGTTACCATCAAAGACATCTCCTTTTTATATTCTCTTTCTCTCACACAAACATTTTCAGTTGGGGAAAGTACAGAGAGTCAAACACCAAAGCAATAACATTGAGAGTGGTTTTGGTTGGTTGGTGGAATCTAGGGTTGGAGCTGTCGTAATACTTCTCCCAACACATCAGAAAGTGCAGAGGTACTCTTGAGTCCAAACAACACAAATACTGTTCTCCCCCATTCCTCTCCCTCCTCTCACTCTATAAGAACCCAAGTGGCAGTCTGTCCTCATTCACTGCTGGACTCCGAGTTCATTATAAGAGTGGCATTCCAACTGCAGTGAGCTGTGTTGACAGGCTCTCAGCATCGGTGCTGTGTGGTCCATCTGCAAGGTTGGGACTACATGGGTTTTCACACATACACAGCTCAAAGACTTCAGAGAGAATCCTTTAAATGCTTTAAATGCCACTTTTGCATGTTTATGTGCTGACCTCATAATCAGCATCATGATCTGTCATCAGCTTAAACCACAAAAACATAATGGGGAAAGGTCATCTACAGGTTTTAGAAAATAATGGAGTGATGTAGAAACTCATCTTTATTCATAGTAGCACTTCTCAGATTTTTTGATGTCCTTATCCTTTTTTCACCGCTACCTCATCATATAGGCAATTTCAGTCCAGCCAGCCCATGCTGCACAGAAGACTCTGTTTTACATTTTGTGTCACATTTTACCACGGGTTTCATTTTTCTTATTGGCGCACTGAACACTAAATGACAATTGGCTGACATTTAAAAGGGGCTTTATCTACAGAGTGATTGTACCATAGCTATATCTCTGTGGCGATAAGCCAGACCATTTTGAAAATTTCTCCCATTTCCTCAGTTTAAAGCTACAGTACATCAACAACTCCTTTTGGTTTAGACTTTGAAGAGTTAACCTCCAATGTTATTCCACTCATACAGCAAACAAGCGTTTTATTATTATAGTTCTAAAAATCGGGGGGGGGGGGAATATTTACATTGGTCAGTATGAGAGGCTCCAGATCAGTGAGTGTTCAACACTAGGGTAATATGAAACTGTGCTGTGTATTCATCCATTTCCTCCACTGCTTGCCTCTTCAGCAGGGGCAAATGGTCTGGGAGTAATGCAAGTCCACTTGAATCTAGGAGAAATGGCCTCTCACTGCCTTCTCTATGCATCAGTGCATCACAAGATGGCAAACTGGGGGGCGGAAAAGGAACAATTTTATTGAATTCTCTTCCTCTATTCTCCATTACGTTCTTGCTTACGCTCACACACATGCAAACGCACACAAAGGAATGCACAAAATGAATTCAATGATCTGGTACTTCATCCATGAGCAGGTGCACTGTGGTGAACTCTGCATGTAATTGAACGATGTGTGACTGTGTGAGTAAACCATTTACTTTCAAACATATTTAAAGAAGGGCACATCCCTTGAATGAGATGACTCACCATGTCTGTCTTATGACAGCAGTTACGGCTTTTGTGACCATTGACACAGGAACTACTCCAAACTTAGTATGTTTCACCTATACCCTAGCCTGGCGCACAGGCAACAGCATGACACTTCTTGATAATGAGAAGCAATGAGCTCTGCAGGCAGTGGAAGCCCAGAAGCATTCAATGAGCCATTTAATAGAGTGAAACAGACATCAATATAGGTAGTTCCCACTGAAAGAAACTTAGGGTTTCTATGACGAAATGGAGGGGGAAATAAAAAAGATGCACCGCTTGTATTAAAAGAAGAAGTAGAAAAATACAAAACTCAGCTCCAGCAAAGAATCATGTTGTGGTCTCTGATGTTATACATTTGCAATCTGCAGATTTAATTTGTGTTTCAAGATTTTGTAACTTTTTTGAGCTCATAGTATTCTCAATGTGAATTAAATGGCAAATGTAGATCACATCAAAATGTGATGATACGTTCTGTTCCTGGGATGTACACTCTCTCATGTGGCAACTTCCACCACATTAAGAGACTGACTTACTCATACTTCAAAGTGACTCACCCTGACTCATCGTACGGCTAAAAGCATTCTATCTGCCCGGAGAAAATATTTGAAAATAATTAAATTAAACTTAGAACTGTGTGCTGTGCACAAACTTGTGTGTGTGTGTGTGTGTGTGTGTGTGTGTGTGTGTGTGTGTGTGTGTGTGTGTGTGTGTGTGTGTGTGTGTGTGTGTGTGTGTGTGTGTGTGTGTGTGTGTGTGTGTGTGTGTGTGTGTGTGTGTGTGTGTGTGTGTGTGTGTGTGTGTGTGTGTGTGTTCATGCAATCAGGCTCAGTGCTCTCCACATCCTCCTCACACATTTATGCTGCTGTTCTAATACTATTCTATTATTTTCTCTTAATAACAATTAAGGACACCCAGTGTTCTTTAAGGCAGCTGTGTACCTTATAAGCTTCACGGATATTGTTCCAGCTTTATGTCTGGTTTAGTCCTTCGGAGGCCTACAGTACCCAGAGTAGAGGTGGGAATACAGACTGTAGGGCCTGGGGGTGTGTAGGAAAGATCAGGAATAAACCTCACTATAATCAGGAGGGTGCATAGGAGAATGCCCAGAGTGTCACTGGAGATTATTAGGCTCAGGTCCCAAGCAGGGGCCTATTACAGATTCATTACATCTCACAATGTCTCCCTTTGTTCCTTACTATGAATCAGTCGGCTGATCTATGAGTCCTCTAAGCCTTACTGAGACAGCCATGTTATAGGGCTGTCTGGGAGTAGGGGTTGTGAGAGGCACTGTGTTGACCTAAACCTCTCTGACACCCGTTCTGTCTCCCCTCTCACCCTTATTGTCTCCTTCTCACCCTGCCTGGCCCATAAATCTCTCATGATGAGGTGGAATGGATGATCTGTGAGACCTGTCGCTAAGAAAGAAATGTGCAACCGTCAATCAACATAAAGAGCTTTTCAAAAGGGAATAAGAAGCACCTTCAGATTCTGAGAGCTTTCTCATAAATCTCTCAGGTTCTGGTAGCTCAGAGCGGAAAATGTCTGGGGCTGTTAATATGAACTATGCTCCTAATATGAACTATGCTCCTAGGCGACAAATGGAGCATTGACATTTGGCTGTATTCTAACTAACATATACAATGGCTTTTGAGCCATTTCCACTTTTCTGAAATTGGAGTCATTGTTCTGGAAACGTTATTTGGATGTCTCTTATTTGCCCAAGCACTCTTCAGGTTTCTGCTGTTTATGTCTCTATCACAATTGATGACAAAATTGTCCCATTTCAATGTGCTTATTAAACTAATCTCAGACTCTCTTATTCCCCATCACTAGCCACACAATATGCCACCTCACGCGCACTGGATGGGAGTTCCTCATAACAAAGACCAAGGCATCAATGGATTGCGCCTATGTGATCGAAAATAAGGGAGAATATTGCCATCTAGAGGCGGCTCATAAACTACCAATGCGCAGATCGAATTGTTGACAACGATGTGCGATTTAAACACAGGATGTATGATTTAAACACACCCCAATAATCTATGCTCCAACGTGACGCATTTTTGTAATTTTACCAACTCCACACCACCACACTGTGTTGAGCTCTCATTGGACACTCAGAACTATAGATCTCCATGCAAGATCACTTACAATGGGCATGCATTTCATTGGGGCGAAATAGGGAAAGTGTGAGGATTGTAAAAATGTTTAAACACAATTCCACTAAGAACATGCACAGCCAGCATTTAATCTGTATACTTTCACAAAGAAGCCAGGCGTCCATCCATGAACTTCGTACTAAGTGTCACAATCGTAAACTCTTAATAAATCCATGTCCTTACCTGAAATAATGGGGGCCAGTCGGAACATGTCAGACAGCCGGCTATTCATGGTCTCGTAAGGGGAGTCCTCCAGGAAATCGTTCCCTGAAAGGAATAATGAAATACAATGTGATTTTTAACATACTCCTGCAGTCTTAATAGGCATGTAAATGTTGCAGACAGATACACTGAGAAAAAAAACACAACATGTAAAGTGCTTTCTCTCAAATGTTGTGCACAAATTTGTTTACATCCCTGTTAGTGAGCAATTCTCCTTTGCCAATATAATCCATCCATTAAACAGCATGATCATTACACAGGTGCACCTTGTGCTGGGGACAATAAAAGGCTATTCTAAAATGTGCAGTTTTGTCACACAACACATTACCACAGATGTCTCAGATTTGAGGGACAATCTAATTGGCATGCTGACTGCAGGAATGTCCACCAGAGCTGTTGACAGATAATTGAATATTCTGAAACAAAGCTGAAAATGTTCCTGTTCTTCCATGGCCTGCATACTCACCAGACATGTCAACCACTGAGCATGTTTGGGATGCTCTGAATTTACATGAGTGTTCCAGTTCCCGCCAATATCCAGCAACTTCACACAGCAATTGAAGAGGAGTGGGACAACATTCCACAGGCCACAATCAACAGCCTGATCAACTCAATGTGAAGGAGATTGGTCGCGCTGCATGAGGCAAATGGTGGTCACACCAGATACTGACTGGTTTTCAGATCCACATCCCTACTATTCCCAGTTATGTGAAATCTATAGCTTAGGGCCTAATGAATGTATTTCAATTGACTGATTTCCTTATATGAATTGTAACTCAGTAAAATATTTGAAATTTTTGCATGTTGCGTTTATATTTTTGTCCAGTATAGCTAGATAGAACAATTTCATTTAAAGAGAATGCACATGGGTTATTGTTTTCACTAAATGTTTATGAGCTACCATGGGCTGTGTTTAGACACTAATTGATATTTCGACCCATCAGATCAGCTCTGAAAAAGATCTGATGTGAAAAGATCTGATCTGATTGATCAAAAGACCAGTTGGTGAAAAAAATATCAGAATTGGGCTGCCTGTCTAAAAGTTACCTTTACACAGACAGCCAAATTCCGATATTTTTTCCACTAATTGGTATTTTGATCAATCACATCAGATCTTTTCACATCAGATATTCTTCAGAGCTGATTGGTAAAAGGATCAATTAGTGAAAAAAAGATCAGAATTGGTCTGCTTGTGTAAACACAGCCTAAAACAGCCATGCAAATACACATGGGATGGGTATCTGGGTCAGTCAATGTCCATGAAGCCCAACAACTCATTAGCCTACAGTTGATTAGGTATAGTGGTCAGTTGCACAACTGAGATCCCATTCTGCCCCACTGGACACTGGGATTAAGCAGTACACTTTTTTGTATATGATCAACTCCAAGATAATGAGTGCAAAGTGCCTTTACACTCGATTCATTCCAAGAGATGTCTTAAGGATATTACCTTTCCCAGTATGCACTGGCGGGAAAGTTCACATACCTAATAATGTGGTGTTTTCTTACTGAATCGGTTTTTACTTTAGCAGTTTACATGGTCCAGTAATACATTAGGCCTAATCATACAGCAGGTCTGGGATTTAAAAAAAGATATATTAATGTATAGACTTCTGACAATTATTGTGTGCTTGCTGTGTTGTAGCTAACTGTAATGATAGTGCATACCTTGCAAAGTCTGATAGATTCCCCAATAAATGCGAAGGCAGTTCTTCTCTTTCTTCATGCCCCTTTTACACCTGCAGTTGTACAGGGGGCTCTGCTTGACTGCGTCTATGGCACTCCGACATTCGTCCTGCGCCTCCAGTCCAGCCACCATGCTAAAGTTTCTCTCCTTCCCTCCAGCAACGCACTGTCTCATTGTCCGATACTTGGTACTGCATCCTTGCTCCTTCATACACTGCTCACTCGCCTTGACACAATCGAGGCGATTGGGACCAGAAAGAGCATTCTCCTGGGCATACAAAACATCTGCGGAGAGAATAAATAATTATAGGCTAATAATAATAATCATGTTTCTGTCGTGTATATGTTAAATATTGTAGACAATACGCGATTTGGTCTCAATAAATATTCAGAGATTATTAAACTAAATTAAAGCAGTTTTAGATATTGAAATATTGATTGTATTTACACAACTCCAAACAATTAAGGTGACAATAACAACAACACAAACATCTCCATAGACTACTAGTCAAATACTAGCGTCCAATGCATTTCATAGCCTATCAATTTGTGCAACAAAAAATAAGCAAGTAAAGGATAAGTAAAGTTATTAAATATGACGCACATGTTTTTGCAACGTCGGCTGTAACAAGGGTAGGCCTATATAGGTTATGATAATGAATTGTCACGGTCTTTAGTTGTGTCTAGTTCAGAATTAGAACTCAATTGACTTCGATTAGTATACATGAGCTCGTAATTGACTTTTCACTAGTCTTTGGGCATGACACGCATTTGGATGGCCCATTTCGCTCCATAATGACCACCAATTTTGCTATTTATTTAACTCAGCTGGCCTCTAACTGATTATCATTGTCAATTTACAAAAGTAGATGATATACTGTATATTTACACTAGGCATTTGTAGTGTATATTAATCATAGGCCTTGAAACTAAAACTTACCTAAAAGAGGCAGAACGACATAAAGAGTGACGAAGATCATTGCGTATCTATCCGTGCGATGCCTTGTTACAATGGAATTGATAGAACGTCTAGAAAAAAAACTTCGTGCTTTTATTCCAATCTATTCAAATCCATTGAAAACATCGGGGCATGAGGTCCGACATTCGGAACACATCCAGCTGACTTCATGCGTAAAACATTCCAACCCAAAAGTACTCCAATTTTGCGGCAGGCAACCGAAACCATCAACCACAGAATGATTTTCTTTCCGTGGAAAAACTAAACAAAAGACAACGATAAGATATCATAAGGAGACAAAACGAACGGGCCAGAGTGCTCTCGGAACTCCAGCTCGTAGGATGCCCGCGTGTGTCTGAGCGCGCGACGATGCTGTGCTCAATAGTGCAGTGACCACAGCCTGGCAGCAGCAGCAGCAAGACAGAGGAACTTCTGCATTTCAACGTGGATTTCGGTGATGACAATTAGATACATTTTGTTATTAAACTTTTTCAGGCACATTTTCTTTCTGCAGTTGGCATACAGTGTTGATGTGTGGATAAATGAATGCGAGTAAGCTATTGTCTGTGCGCAATAAATGAATTGCACACATGACACGAACTGTAGGCTTTTTTGTACACTCTATCCTAAATCAGTCTATGACACTATTTGCAATATTTGTTATTGTTATTCTGCGCTCAATTTAATAAAACATAACCTAGTGTCTTGATTAATTTCTTAGGACTAGACTTCTCCACTACAATCTTCAATATTCCATTATTCTTGGGGTCACAGAGTTCATGGGTTCAACATTTAAACGTAAAACATATGTTATGGGAATATCCCATGTCAAAACCAAAGCTGCTATCGTCGATCAAAACGACACACTAATTTTAGCGAAAGACAAAATACAAAATTACATTTCTTGGTGGACGTGTGCATTTTCTAACCAATTCGATGAAAGCCTGTGTTTGTTCCTTTTTCCACATTGAAAATCGAATCAGATCGTCTCGTATCAATGCTGCCGTATGCGCATGCATGATGCGCGTTCGCCACCCATATGGAACGTGGAAAGAAAAATGAGACGGAGCCTAAATTGTCTATATGCTGTGCTGCTCACAGGGCCAACGATGCACTAGGCATTCCATAATTGGAGAACAGTGTGGAGCCGTCAGTGCAGCCAGTCAATCCACTGTTGACATCGAGTAGCCTATAAAATGGTGAGCATGGGTGAATATCGCCATCTATTGGTTTAAAAAAAGCCTCAAAATGCACCTGATTGTAAATAATGCTATCACTATGCCTAGCCCTAGACGTGGCTAATGTAAAATGAAACTAGGCTATTCAAATCAAGGCTATTCAAATAATTCAAATGGAGTGGTTTGTGATCATTAAAATGTTAACATTTCATTAGGCCTATTAGGTTCATTTGACATACTTTTCCATATTAGATCTTTTTAACTGTGGGCATTGAATAACAACGAGATAGGCATTCCATGAATAAATGAGACATAATCCATGCCATATTGGACCGAATCAACCAACAACAATGCTCCCCTCAACTTCACTATATCAACTGGACTGAATCCTTTAATACACAAATGGGAAGCTGAGAGACGAGAGCCATAAGCATTGATACAGATAGTGTGAAAAAAATAGACAAGGTGTCCTCAAGGCCAAGCGAGATGTCAGGAATTGGTACTGCCTGGACAACAGTCTTCAGGTGGAGTCAGGTGTTTTTACAACAATGTAATAATGTTCAGCAGTTGACTCTAATATCTAGGCCTAAAAATTAATCCGGAAAAATGAGAAAATAAGAAAAGCATAGATCTGATACACTAATATGCAATTACATGAATAAATTAATAAGCATTAAAAAATGGCTTGATCAACTCTTATGGCACAGAGACTGATTGACTGATTGATGAGGGGTTGGGTTAAATGCGGAAGACACATTTCAGTTGAATGCATTCAGTTGACTGACGAGTTATCCCCCCTTTCCCTTTGATGTCACCTAAATTATCTCACTAAAACGAATACGGAGAAACTAAACCACTGAGCCAAAATTGGCGCCTCCAAACTGGGCTTTAATGGGCACCAATCAGGTGCGTTGCCTACCTTTAGGTGCTGAAGTACAACATGCATAACTATTAACTGACCATGTAAATTGCTGAAAAAAGTTTCATAAACCAAATGATTGTCTGAGAGTAGGCTAGGCTTAGATGGCGGTTTAACAAACACAGAAGCGAACTAAGTGCTCATATGCCTATCTTCTTGTAGGCCTATTACATACAAAGTGACATTGGGGATTTTGTAACAAATAGGCTATTAGGGTAATTCTACAGCACAATAGCAACATACATTTGGCAAATGCATAAAGGGGAACATACGTAGGCCTAATGTGCAAAACCTCAAAGGTTTTGAAAGTAAAAATAATTGGCTTTTTCAATGGGAGCTTTCAAATTAAGCCTATAGTTTGTTCAGATAAAATGTAATCTGTGTCCTCCTTGAACAAATTACAACCCAGCTAGCACATCTGGTTCCTTCAAAGTTGTGGGAACATACATTTCCTCATCATGTGTTTCCCGACCAGTAAAACTGAACGTCTTTGAAAATGTTCTGAGAACAGAAGTGATGACTTCATCTGTCTCAGTAAAATCAGAACAGTATTTATGCTGCAGTAGTTTATGTGTCGGGGGGCTAGGGTCAGTTTGTTATATCTGGAGTACTTCTCCTGTCCTATTCGGTGTCCTGTGTGAATCTAAGTGTGCGTTCTCTAATTCTCTCCTTCTCTCTTTCTTTCTCTCTCTCGGAGGACCTGAGCCCTAGGACCATGCCCCAGGACTACCTGACATGATGACTCCTTGCTGTCCCCAGTCCACCTGGCCATGCTGCTGCTCCAGTTTCAACTGTTCTGCCTTATTATTATTCGACCATGCTGGTCATTTATGAACATTTGAACATCTTGGTCATGTTCTGTTATAATCTCTACCTGGCACAGCCAGAAGAGGACTGGCCACCCCACATATGCTCTCTCTAATTCTCTCTTTCTTTCTCTCTCTCGGAGGACCTGAGCCTTAGGACCGTGCCCCAGGACTACCTGACATGATGGCTCCTTGCTGTCCCCAGTCCACCTGACTGTGCTGCTGCTCCAGTTTCAACTGTTCTGCCTTATTATTATTCAACCATGCTGGTCATTTATGAACATTTGAACATCTTGGTCATGTTCTGTTATAATCTCTACCTGGCACAGCCAGAAGAGGACTGGCCACCCCACATAGCCCGGTTCCTCTCTAGGTTTCTTCCTAGGTTTAGGCCTTTCTAGGGAGTTTTTCCTAGCCACCGTGCTTTTACACCTGCATTGTTTGCTGTTTGGGGTTTTAGGCTGGGTTTCTGTACAGCACTTTGAGATATCAGCTGATGTACGAAGGGCTATATAAATACATTTGATTTGATTTGATTTGATATGTTCTGGGAACGTTCCTTTTTAGGTTGCAGAGAGATAACGAGAACGTTTTACTATGGTTCCCTAAAAGTTTTCCTGGGAGGTTTTATTAACGTTTGAAGGTAAGTAAATAGCATTCTGAGAACATGTTTCAAGTGTTTTGAACTACAAGCACAGATAAGACACATTGCTTAAGCACTAATCATGCAAACACATTTATTTTTTATTGTGGCTTGGCATCATCTAGATTCAAACCTATGAAATTCTGTTCTCTATCCAGAGAATTAGTCCACTGCGCTACCATGATGGAGCTAGCATGCCATGTTTTTTATTTACTCATACAAAGCTGTTCTTTTTAGTCTATTCAAACAGACCCTATTTCAAAGGAAACAAGCACTCATTAAGATCAGTTGCAGCCAATTAGTGGGTCTGGCCAACACACCTGAACACACTTAGCAAGATAGAGGATAGAGAGAGTTTTGTAGATGGCATGAGGTAGGAATAAATACATTTAATTAGTATAGTAGGGAGGTGTTCATTTTATTTTATATAATTTTGAGATTAGTGAGTATAGTGTTAGATGGTATGGTATTGTATTTATTTCGTACGTTTTTATTTTTCAAGTAAAGTATAAGGGATTTGTACTCCAGTCTAGTATGTGGCGGTAATGCAACAAATTGGATGCCAACCTCCGTTGAACCTCATAGAAGAAGATTGTGTTTCTCAGAATCAACAAAACTATGTACATGCATTTAAATATCACTCTTAGAGCATTCTTAGAACATTACAAGTGTTCTTGTTTTTTAAAAGTTTTCTTAATGTCCTCGTAACAATTTAAGAACATGACTTTAAATAGAACCATGAGGAAACCTATAGGAAACGTTATACTTAAGTACAGATATTTCCACAGAAGAACGTTGTTTCTTCACGTTCTCGAACAATTTGGAAACATTACTTTAAATAGAGCTATGAGGAAACCTTTTGGAAACGTTAAGCTGAAGTACTGAAATTCTCACAGAAGACTGTTGTTTCTTTTTTTTTTGGGGGGGGGTTAGATTCACTTTAATATTGTGGATAGACTGTGGCTTCAATGTCATTGTCTGCATCATCTCTAATCTCCCATATATATATTTTTGTATTATTATATTACTACAGTTATCTTTTGTTTGTATTTAGTCCCATCCTTCAGGATCACTCAACCTCTCCCATCTATGTATCTCCTAACAACAGTTTCTATTTGCCATATATTTTTCAACTGTACTGTGATGTTTTACAAAAGTTCTGGACCTTTCTATTCTCATAGATTCTGCATATTGTAAATTAAAGATCAATATTTTTTCTAAGACTATGATTATATTATTAATCAATTGATTGTGACTTTTTAAATCACCCAGCAGTGCTATTTGCAGTGTTAGCTCAATGTAAATATTGCAATTCATATCAAATTGTATTTGTCATATGCGCCGAATACAATAGGTGTAGACAGTAAAATTCTTACTTACAAGCACTTAACCAACAATGCGTTAAGAAGTTAAGAAAAAGTTTTAAAAATAGATAAGTAAAAATTTGAAAATAAAAGAGTACTTAAACTGAAATTGCAATCAACTTTCAATGGCTTGTCAAAAATAGCAATATTTTTAGGGAAGATTTAATTTTCAAATAACCCGAAAGTGAGAGGTTGTATTCTGAATAAAGGGAAAAGGGACATTCTTGAACATGGGGTGAGACATTCTTACTAATCTGCTAGAGAGCCAGTTCGGATTTAAGTATAACTGTTGTATGACTGAAGCTTTAGTGAGAGGTCTAATGCTTTTAATATTGAATAATTTCTACCCTCCGAATTCATATTGATTATATTAATAGGCACGTTTAATTTTGTCTGGCTTGCCGCTCCAAATAAAATTTAATATTTTCTGATTATATAATTTTTAAAAAACAAGTCGCTAGGTGTAGGCAAGGTCATAAGCAAATAGGTCAACTGGGATATGACTATAGAGTTAATCAGGGTGATTTTTAAAGAAATGGACAGGTATTTCCATTCCACAGTAGCAAAATCTTATCGAAATATTTGCAAACTTTCTATACAAATGTATTTTAATGAGAATTTCTATCTTTCAGGATATGATTACTGAGCATGTCCACTTCACCATCAGACCATTTTATTGGTAAACTACACTGTAATGTAAAAGTTGGATTTTTTGGGGATCCAATAAATTATATAGTACACTTATCATAATTTGGTTGTAATCCAGAGAGGTTAGAAAAGTCTAGATCATCTATGAGGCTGTAGAGGGATCAAAATTGTGGATTTAAAAGAAAACGTGAATCATCAGCATATACATACCCCTCTGTTTTTAAGCCCTGGAATTCTAGGCCCTTGATATTATTGTTACATCTGATTTTAATAGCTAACATTTTGATAGCCATAATAAATAGATACAGTGCCTTGCGAAAGTATTCGGCCCCCTTGAACTTTGCGACCTTTTGCCACATTTCAGGCTTCAAACATAAAGATATAAAACTGTATTTTTTTGTGAAGAATCAACAACAAGTGGGACACAATCAAGAAGTGGAACGACATTTATTGGATATTTCAAAAAAATTTAACAAATCAAAAACTGAAAAATTGGGTGTGCAAAATTATTCAGCCCCTTTACTTTCAGTGCAGCAAACTCTCTCCAGAAGTTCAGTGAGGATCTCTGAATGATCCAATGTTGACCTAAATGACTAATGATGATAAATACAATCCACCTGTGTGTAATCAAGTCTCCGTATAAATGCACCTGCACTGTGATAGTCTCAGAGGTCCGTTAAAAGCGCAGAGAGCATCATGAAGAACAAGGAACACACCAGGCAGGTCCGAGATACTGTTGTGAAGAAGTTTAAAGCTGGATTTGGATACAAAAAGATTTCCCAAGCTTTAAACATCCCAAGGAGCACTGTGCAAGCGATAATATTGAAATGGAAGGAGTATGAGACCACTGCAAATCTACCAAGACCTGGCCGTCCCTCTAAACTTTCAGCTCATACAAGGAGAAAACTGATCAGAGATGCAGCCAAGAGGCCCATGATCACTCTGGATGAACTGCAGAGATCTACAGCTGAGGTGGGAGACTCTGTCCATAGGACAACTATCAGTCGTATTTTGCACAAATCTGGCCTTTATGGAAGAGTGGCAAGAAGAAAGCCATTTCTTAAAGATATCCATAAAAAGTGTCATTTAACATTTGCCACAAGCCACCTGGGAGACACACCAAACATGTGGAAGAAGGTGCTCTGGTCAGATGAAACCAAAATTTAACTTTTTTGGCAACAATGCAAAACGTTATGTTTGGCGTAAAAGCAACACAGCTCATCACCCTGAACACACCATCCCCACTGTCAAACATGGTGGTGGCAGCATCATGGTTTGGGCCTGCTTTTCTTCAGCAGGGACAGGGAAGATGGTTAGAATTGATGGGAAGATGGATGGAGCCAAATACAGGACCATTCTGGAAGAAAACCTGATGGAGTCTGCAAAAGACCTGAGACTGGGACGGAGATTTGTCTTCCAACAAGACAATGATCCAAAGCATAAAGCAAAATCTACAATGGAATGGTTCAAAAATAAACATATCCAGGTGTTAGAATGGCCAAGTCAAAGTCCAGACCTGAATCCAATCGAGAAGCTGTGGAAAGAACTGAAAACTGCTGTTCACAAATGTTCTCCATCCAACCTCACTGAGCTCGAGCTGTTTTGCAAGGAGGAATGGGAAGAAATTTCAGTCTCTCGATGTGCAAAACTGATAGAGACATACCCCAAGCGACTTACAGCTGTAATCGCAGCAAAAGGTGGCGCTACAAAGTATTAACTTAAGGGGGCTGAATAATTTTGCACGCCCAATTTTTCAGTTTTTGATATGTTAAAAAAGTTTGAAATATCAAATAAATGTCGTTCCACTTCATGATTGTGTCCCACTTGTTGTTGATTCTTCACAAAAAAATACAGTTTTATATCTTTATGTTTGAAGCATGAAATGTGGCAAAAGGTCGCAAAGTTCAAGGGGGGCGAATACTTTCACAAGGCACTGTATGCTGATAGTGGAGAATCTTGTTTTACTCATCTTGACAGTTTAATACTTTCTGAGAATTAGACGTTATTGACTATTTTACACTTAGGGTTAGTATACTTAACTTTAACCCATTGTATAAGAGATTCTCCAATATTGAAATATTCCGGGCTTTTATACAGTGGGGCAAAAAAGTATTTATTCAGCCACCAATTGTGCAAGTTCTCCGACTTAAAAAGACGAGAGAGGCCTGTCATTTTCATCATAGGTACACTTCAACTATGACAGACAAAATTAGAATAAATGTTTATTTATTTTTACCCCTTTTTTCTCCCCAATTTCGTGGTATCCAATTGTTTAGTAGCTACTATCTTGTCTCATCGCTAAAACTCCCGTAAGGGCTCAGAGAGACAAGGGTTGAAAGTCATGCGTCCTCCGATACACAACCCAACCAAGCCGCACTGCTTCTTAACACAGCGCGCAGCCAACCCGGAAGCCAGCCGCAACAATGTGTCGGAGGAAACACCGTGCACCTGGAAACCTTGGTTAGCGTGCACTGCGCCTGGCCCGCCACAGGAGTTGCTGGTGCGCGATGAGACAAGGCAGTACAGCACCCTTAACCACTGCGCCACCCGGGAGTCCGAAACTTGTGTTTTTTTGTAAAGTTCCTTAAATGTGCTGTGAATGTTCCAAAGCAAAGCAAATATCATGTTCTGGTAACTTTTGGGAAGGTTGTATGCATAATAAACCCAGGACAACAATGCTCTCACCAAGCTATAATAAACACATGGATATTAGAATGAAATGTGCTAGCTGAAAAGCACATTGAGAGAGTAAAAAATATAGTGTTTATTGTCTGGGTAACCTACAGTTGAATTCGGAAGTTTACATACACCTTGGCCAAATACATTTAAACTCAGTTTTTCACAATTCCTGACATTTAATCCTAGTAAAAAAATCCCTGTTTTAGGTCAGTTAGGATCACCCCTTTATTTTAAGAATGTGAAATGTCAGAAAAATAGCAGAGAAAACGATTATTTCAGCTTTTATTTCTTTCATCACATTCCCAGTGGGTCAGAAGTTTACATACACTCAATTAGTATTTGGTAGCATTACCTTTAAATTGTTTAATTTGGGTCAAACGTTTCGGGTAGCTTTCCTTCAATCTTCCCACAATCAGTTTAATTTTGGCCCATTCCTCCTGACAGAGCTGGTGTAACTGAGTCAGGTTTGTAGGCCTCCTTCCTCACACTCTTTTTCAGTTCTGCCCACAAATTTTCTATGGAATTGAGGTCAGGGCTTCGTGATGGCCACTCCAATATATTGACTTTGTTGTCCTTAAGCCATTATGCCACAACTTTGTAAGTATGCTTGGGGTCATTGTCCATTTGGAAGACCCATTTGCGACCAAGCTTTAACTTCCTGACTGATGTCTTGATATGTTGCTTCAATATGTTGCTTCCACATCATTTCCATACCCCATGATGCCATCTATTTTGTGAAGTGCACCAGTCCTCCTGCAGCAAAGCACCAACAAAACATGATGCTGCTTCACGGTTGGGATGGTGTTCATCGGCTTGCAATCCTCACCTTTTTTCCTCCAAACATAACAATGGTCATTATGGCCAAACAGTTCTGTTTTTGTTTCATTAGACCATACTTTTTGCACCAAAGTACATTCAAAGTACATTCATCAGAACGCGTCTCCTTCCTGAGCGGTATGACGGCTGCGTGGTCCCATGGTGTTTATACTTGCGTACTATTGTTTGTACAGATGAATGTAGTACATTCAGGCATATGGAAATTGCTGAACCAGACTTGTGGAGGTCCCCAATGTTCTTTCTGAGGTCTTGGCTGATTTCTTTTGATTTTCCCATGATGTCAAGCAAAGAGGCAGTGAGTTTGAAGGTAGGCCTTGAAATACATCCCAAGGTACACCTCCAATTGACTCAAATGATGTCAATTAGCCTATCAGAAGCTTCTAAAGCCATGACATAAATTTCTGGAATTTTCCAAGCTGTTTAAAAGGCACAGTCAACTTAGTGTATGTAAACTTCTGACCCACTGGATACAGTGAATTATAAGTGATATAATCTGTCTGTAAACAATTGTTGGAAAAATGACTTGTGTCATGCACAAAGAAGATGACTTCTGACTTCAACTGTTTATAACTTGATTATTTTGTTTATTTTAAACTCAACCAACCTTATGAAGGTGAGCAACATCAATCTGGGATTTATGGATTGCCTCAATTAATATTTACTATTAATTTAGCAAATGAATATCAGAATAATATAGGCTAGTTCTGGTCATATAAACGAGTAGGCATTCACTTAATTAACGTGTTTCTTCATGGCACCAGCTAAAACCATTCGTTCCAGCAGTGCTCAGGAGGAAATTGGTTAAGTAAAGTATTAGCCTCTATAAACCTACTGGTATTTGACAAATCTTGAAGGAGCAAAAAGCACTGAATTCAAGTTGTTTGCTGACTGTACTTACAAATGTCAAACAATAATGAGAACTAGTAGTTAATTGAAGGAGATCTGATGAATGAAGAGGTCTAGAGAGAATGGCTGCACTGGAACATAGGCTACCCCCTAGACATTTCTCTAGGCCATGTTTGGGTGGGGACATACTGAATTTGACATGTTCCACTATATTAGTATGCCTTCTGTTAAAAGTACACAGACTTCAGGCCAACAAAATGCAACCAGCCTGGACAATGTTGATCAGAGCGAGTCCTGCCAAATGCACTTGCACGCTATAGAACACATGCACAATTGTTGGTGGGAATTCTGACTGGATTCTCAACACAATCATCATATTTTTTACTGCTGTCCTGGCTAACCTCATGTTTAATAAATCATTTAAAAGATCATATACTGTAGATATTAATTTCTTCCAATAAAGATATGAGTTTGGATACTCTTTTAAAACTAATTCTACATACCTAACAGCAAATATCAGAAAAAACACCACAATCTCAAGTTAGCTAGTTGTTATTTGTGCAATTTGAGCTAAATTCGTTTATTTTTCATTTGACTGTTTTGGGGAATTGGGACGCCTAAAGAGCATGACTGGTTGGGTCTGTCCTGAAGTTCACTGTTTCAATGTTATTTCCATCAAGGTGGCTATTGCCAGATGTCAAAACAAGATAAAGTCATTGACAGAAATATTGAAATGTGTCTCCAAGGAACTTGATGAAAAGGAATATCTGCTGTTATCATTATGTGTGTGAGAGAGAAAACCTTATGATTAAAGCAGGGTGTGACAATATTGTTAAAGTGACAGAGATAATAACAGACACTTCAGTGAGCAGTGAATGTACAGAGTTGTACATTGAATAGTCAAATAGCTACATGAATTACAGTGTGTTGACAGATTAAGTGCAGTATTGACTCAATTCTAAGAGGTGATCTGTTGTATGATTAAAACCCTTAATCTAGTAGAGGGGCTTCATCAGAGACTGAATGGATCAATTGCAAGTGGTGCTACAAAATCAATTTCTAGTTTCCGCCGGATTACATTAGTATTATTGTAAGAAACCTTTTAACACGCTTGAATTATATGCGGAAGATAGATTCATCAGCCTTTCATAATGTTGAGCTCTTCCTGTACATGTCAAAAAGGAACATAACAAGAATGGTAGTTACAGGGGTCAAATTCCAAGGGTCATTCATTGAGATAAAATGCAATAAGAGCTGAATTATAGGCTGCTGCTGAATTTCACATATACCTTGAGTCAATATGCTCCATATTTTTTTATGATTATGCTAAATTGAGCAGCTGTAATAGCATACATTTTTTCACTAGATATCAACCTGCTTTATCATGTCAACAAATGTAATGATAAGGGCAAGATGCATTTCAGACTGCATACTAGTTTGTGACCTTTCACTGCAAGTTTGTTTCTGAAAGATACACTTCCACTGGAAATCATGTTCTATTGTGGAGCTGGCTAATACTATGTGCATGATTTTTCAGGTATGACAAAGTGTTTTCAGCACACTATCATAATGAAACAGCTCAAATATTGTGCCTTTTGTTCCATAGCCTATGTCACTTGCTGAAAAAATTGCTAGCTGGAGCTTGTCTGAGTGGTCGCCTGTGAATGCCTTCACCCACTAGTACTTAATGCTGATAGTTAAGGTTCTGACACACTAAAGTCTGAGGTTTATCATATTTTGGTCACCACACACACACACACACACACACACACACACACACACACACACACACACACACACACACACACACACACACACACACACACACACACACACACACACACACACACACACACACACACACACACACACACACACACACACACACACACACACACACACACACACACACACACAAAGTCCAGGTACAGAAGGTGGCTTGGGTCTAAAATGATTTTGTGAGCCTTATGTAGGGCCCTGACCTTAAAGATCTCATCCAGGCCTGACTGTTTAACTCCAAGTACTTTGCTTGATGTGGTAATAATCCTTCTCAACATATTTCTCTGGCTGACAGTGGCATTGCCAAACCAACAGACAATACAAAAGTTAAAATACTCTCAATAAAATATTTATAAAACAGAGTCAATATAGTACAGTCTACATTAAAAGATCTCAGCCTTTTGAGAAAGTACAGTCTCTGTTGGCTCTTTTTGTAGATCAGGTCTGTACATTTACTCCACTGAAGCTTATTGTCCAAGAGGACACACAGTTATTTATATTCCTCTACAATTTCTATATTCTGACCTCTGATAGATGTTGCAGAGATAGGTGTTGTATGCTTCCGGAAGTCTATGCACATCTCTTCGGTCATGTTGGTATTGAGGACCAAGTGTGATTCCTCACACCACTCTACAAAGTCATCTAGGACAGGGCCATGATGTTCCTCGTCATCATGCAACAGGCTGATCAAGGCGGTGTCATCAGCGAACTTGATGTCTGTTAGTGTCTGTTAGTATGGGAACTAGTACAACTATTAGTGTACAAGATGTACAGGAGTGGAGACAAAACACATCCCTGAGGAGACCCTGTGTTGGTATTGTGTATATTCGACACGTGGGGACCTATTTTGACTCTCTGTGAGCGTTGACTCAGGAAGTCCAACAGCCACAAAACCAATCTAAGGAGAAGTCCCGAATGGGCCTGGGATTTTGTGTGTGTTACTTTCCCTAAACATTTTTAAAACTTCAGACTGGTGTACAACAACCCTCTCAAACATTTGTAATGATGCTTCCACTTGTTTTACCTCCAACACAAAGTTGTCTGATTCAAATCTTGAGAAGAAAACATTCAGTTCATTAGCCATGTTCTGGCCCTCATATCCCCCAAGGTCAGCACTGGTTTTCCCCCTGCCTATGTGGGGGGTACTAGCCATGGATTTAGTCCTTTGCCAGGCCACCCTTGTGTTTCCTGAGGAGATGGTCATCTCCACCCTTTGCTTGTATGCCTCCTTTTCCACCAGTATCTGTCTTTTGATCTCACATTGTACTTCTCTTAAAGCCTGTCTGTCTATCACTCTCAGCATAAACTGCCTTCTTCCTATCAAGTAGTGATTTTAGATGTTTTTATACCCAAGGCTTATTGTTAGGGAAGATTTTACAGGTTTTAGTAGTCACAACTGACTCAACACAGATGTTCACATAGTCTGAAATAACATCTGTGAGTTCTTCAAGATCAGAGCTGCTGTCCTCAAATACCGCCCACATAGTACAGGCAATACACCCCTGGAGACCAAATACCTCCCACATAGTACAGTCAAGATACCCCTGGAGACAAGTGATACTGTTGTCATTCCAGATCTGGACAGTTTTAACTGTGGGTTTCTCCCTTTCCAGGAGCCGACAGTAGGTTGGCCTGAGGTAGACCATATTGTGGTCTGATGTCCCCAGGTGATGTCCGGTGGTGGCAGACAACGCATTTGGGATTGTCCCATAGCACAAATCAAGAGTCCTATTTTTTCGGCCCTTCATGTAGTATAATTTGATGCAATTTTTTCCACAATGCATTGGAAGTGGTGGGCTGGGAGTGATAGGCCCTAGTTCTCTTCAGGTAGCCAAACAACAAAACTAGACTACTTAATTAGGAACATGCCAAATAGTGATGCTTCTGCAGTGATATTCAAATGTAGGCTAAGTCGTTTTTTCTCTCCTTGCATTATAAGCTACTTTAAAAATGGATTTCTGTTTTCTCATTGAAAAGACTTCGTTAGTTTAGCTTTTAGTTTAAAAGCTCTATCTTTTGATTTCTGAATATGGCGGCACCGGCGACTTGGATCATGTTAAGTTTTGTAGGTATGTTTACGTTTTGTAGGCTAGTCTACCTATTTAATTATGTACGGTATATTCAGAAAGTATTCAGACCCCTTGACATTTTCACCCCCAAAAATATGTTACAGCCTTATTCTAAAATGGTTTAAATAGTTTTTCTCCTCTTCAATCTACACACAATACCACATAATGACAAAACAAAAGAAGGTTTTTAGATTATTTTTTGCAAATGAACAGTATACTGTACATATATATATATATATATATATATATATATATATATATATGAAGAAATATCACATTTACAGTTGAAGTCAGAAGTTTACATGCACTTAGGTTGGAGTCATTAAAACTCGTTTTTCAACCACTCCACAAATGTCTTCTAAACAAACTATAGTATTGGCAAGTTTGATAGGACATCTACTTTGCGCATGACACAATAAACTTTTCAAACAATTGTTTACAGACATATTATTTCACTTATAATTCACTGTATCACAATTCCAGTCCGTCATTGACTGTGCCTTTAAACAGCTTAGAAAATTAGCTTAGAAAATTCCAGAAAATCAGCTTAGAAAATTCCAGAAAATGGCTTTAGAAGCTTCTGATAGGTTAATTTACATGATTTGAGTCAATTGGAGGTGTACCTGCAGATGTATTTCAAGGCCTACCTACAAACTCAGTGCCTCTTTGCTTGACATCATGGGAAATCATGGGGGGAAAAAATGGAGACCTCCACAAGTCTGCTTCATCCTTGGGAGCAATTTCCAAATGCCTGAAATATAAACACCATGGGACCACGCAGCCGTCATACCGCTCAGGAAGGAGAAGCATTCTGTCTCCTCGTATTTTGGTGCGAAAAGTGCAAATCAATCCCAGAACAACATCAATGGATCTTGTGAAGATGCTGGAGGAAACAGGTACAAAATTATCTATTTCCACAGTAAAATTAGTCCTATATCGACATAACCTGAAAGGCTGTTCAGCAAGGAAGGAGCCACTGCTCCAAAACCGCCATAAAAAAGCCAGACTACTGTTTTCAACTGCACATGGGGACAAAGATTGTACTTTTTGGAGAAATGTCCTCTGGTCTAATGAAACAAAAATAGAACTGTTTGGCCATAATTATCTTTGTCATGTTTGGAGGAAAAAGGGGGATGCTTGCAAGCCAAAGAACACCATCCCAACCATGAAGAACGGGGGTGGCAGCATCATGTTGTGGGGTGCTTTGCTGCAGGAGGGACCGGTGCACATCACAAAATAGATGGCATCATGAGGGAGGGAAATTATATGGATATATTGAAGCAACATCTCAAGACATCAGTCAGGAAGTTAAAGCTTGGTCGAAAATAGGTCTTCCAAATGGACAATGACCCCAAGCAGAATTCCAAAGTTGTGGCAAATTGCCTTATTAAGTACAACAAAGTCAATGTATTGGAGTGGCCATCACAAAGCCATGACCTCAATCTTATAGAAAATTGAAAGCTGAAAGGAGCAAGGAGGCCTACAAACCTGACTCAGTTAGGAGGAATGGGCTAAAATTAAACTTATTGTGGAAAGCTTGTGGAAGACTACCCGAAACATTTGACCCAAGTAAAACAATTTAAAGGCAATGCTACCAATACTAATTGAGTGTATGTAATTTCCCATCAATTCCCATTATTAAAGTGGCTGGAGTTGAGTCAGTGTCAGTGTGTTGGCAGCAGCCACTCAATGTTAGTGGTGGCTGTTTAACAGTCTGATGGCCTTGAGATAGAAGCTGTTTTTCAGTCTCTCGGTCCTGTAGCTGTACGTAAACCTTCGACTTCAACTCTACATAAGTATTCAGATTTACTCAGTACTTTGTCGAAGCACCTTTGGCAGCGATTACAGCCTCGAGTCTTCTTGGGTACTATATGACGCTACAAGCTTGGCACATCTGTATTTGGGAAGTTTCACCCATTCTTCTCTGCAGATCCTCTCAAGCTCTGTCAGGTTAGATGGGGAGTGTCACTGCACAGCTATTTTCAGGTCTCTACAGAGATGTTTTGGTTCAAGTCCAGGCTCTGGCTGGGCCACTCAAGGACATTGAGACTTGTCCCAAAGCCACTCCTGCATTATCTTGGCTGTGTGCTTAGGAATGTCGGAATGTGAACCTTCACCGCAATCTGAAGTCCTGAGCGCTCTAGAGCAGGTTTTCATCATGGATCTCTCTGTACTTTGCTCCGTTCATCTTTCCTCAATCCTGACTAGTCTCCCAGTCCCTGCCGCTGAAAAATCATCCCCACAGCATGAAGCTGCCACCACCATGCTTCACTGTAGGGATGGTGCCAGTTTTCCTCCAGATGCAATGCTTGGCATTCAGGCCAAAGAGTTCAATCATGGTTTCATCGGTGCCTTTTGGAAAACTCCAAGCGGGTTGTCATGTGCTTTTTACTGAGGAGTGGATTCATTCTAGCCACTCTTCCATAAAGGCCTGATTGGTGGAGTGCTGCAGAGATGGTTGTCCTTCTGGAAGTTTCTCCCATCTCCACAGAGGACCTCTGGAGCTCTGTCAGAGTGACCATCGGGTTCTTGGTCACCTCCCTGACCAAGGCACTTTCCCCCCGATTGCTCAGTTTGTCCGGGCGGCCAGTTTTTGGAAAGGTCTTGGTGGTTCCAAACTTCTTTAATAAAAAAAATTGCAACCTTCAATGCTGCAGAAATTATTTGATGCCCTTCCCCAGATCTGTTCCTTGACACATTCCTGTCTCGTAGCTCTACGGACAATTCGTTCGACCTCATGGCTTGGTTTTTGCTCTGACATAACTGTCAACTGTAGGACCTTAAATAGACAGATGTGTGCCTTTCCAAATCATGTCCAATCAATTTAATTCAATCAAGTTGTAGAAAATTCTCAAGGATGAACAATGGAAACAGGATGCATCTGAGCTCAACTTTGTGTCTCATAGTAAAGGGTCTGAAAATTATGCAAATAAGATATGTCTATTTAAAAAAATATTTAATACATTTGCACAATATTCAATAAACCTGTAAGGTATTGTGTGTAGATCGATGAGGCATTGTTTTTATTTAATCAAATTTAGAATAAGGCTGCAACGTAACAAAATGTGGGAAAAGGGAAGGGGTCTGAATACAGTATGTTGAAATGAAATGAAATGATTTGTTTCTCTCTTTAGTCCCTTTTAAATGTGGTCGATGGGCTATATGGGCAACGGTATTGTGCTTATGTAATAGTATGCCTGTAACCAGCCTGGGTAGGCCTATAACTCCATTCCTATTCTATTCAGAGTTTAGATAAATTGGAAATGAGCTATTATCAGGTTGATGAATGCGATGCGTATTTTGAATTTTGAAAAATCCATCTGAACTCGGCCCGCCCCACCTACCCAGCCAGTCAGGAGCCACTACTGTGTTGCCACCGTGGCATACTGCATACTTTTTACTAAAATATAAGTGCTAAATAGTATGCGACGATGAGTACATAGTATGCAGTTTAAGTATCCGGACACTGCCACAGTACTTTCAAGCTCTCTTTAACTGTTCCCCCTCACAAAGGTTAAATGCTTTATTTTTATCTTTTGACTTTTTTAACACTCACAGGAACCAATTGTCCTGAATTCCATGCATTTTAGACAGTAATTTTTTTAATGCTTTCCACAAGCACAATTAATTTCTGATATAATTTGAAGCCAGGTAGTATGTACAGTGGGGCAAAAAAGTATTTAGTCAGCCACCAATTGTGCTGTAACAGTTTTCTTCCTGGGAAGGAGAGGAGGACCAAAATGCAGCTTCGTTATGGTTGAACATCTTTAATAAAGATGATAACGTGAACAATTTACACATACAAAATAAGAAACCGTGGAAAACCCTAACTGGTGCAAAACACAGAGACAGGAAACAATCACCCACATAATACCCCCAAAATATGGCTGCCTAAATATGGTTCCCAATCAGAGACAATGATAAACACCTGCCTCTGATTGAGAACCACTCTAGGCAACCATAGACTTACCTATAATACTACACTGAACACAACCCCATCAATCTACAAAAACCCCTAGACAAGGAAACACATAATCCCCCTTGTCACACCCTGGCCTAACCATAATAATAAAGAAAACACCAAATACTAAGGCCAGGGTGTGACATGTGCAAGTTCTCCCACTTAAAAAGATGAGAGGCCTGTAATTTTCATCATAGGTACACTTCAACTATGACAGACAAAATGAAAAACAAAATCCAGAAAATCACATTGTAGGATTTTTTAGGAACTTATTTGCAAATTATGGTGGAAAATAAGTATTTGGTCAATAACAAAAGTTTATCTCAATACTTTGTTATATACCCTTTGTTGGCAATGACAAAGGTTAAACGTTTTCTGTAATTCTTCACAAGGTTTTCACACACTGTTGCTGGTATTTTGGCCCATTCCTCCATGCAGATCTCCTCTAGAGCAGTGATGTTTTGGGGCTGTTGCTGGGCAACACGGACTTTCAACTCCCTCCAAAGATGTTCTATGGGGATGAGATCTGGAGACTGGCTAGGCCACTCCAAGACCTTGAAATGCTTCTTGCAAAGCCACTCCTTCGTTGCCCGGGTGGTGTGTTTGGGATCATTGTCATGCTGACAGACCCAGCCACGTTTCATCTTCAATGCCCTTGCTGATGGAAGGAGGTTTTCACTCAAAATCTTACGATACATGGCCCCATTCATTCTTTCCTTTACACGGATCAGTCGTCCTGGTCCCTTTGCAGAGCCCCAAAGCATGATGTTCCTACCCCCATGATTCACAGTAGGTATGGTGTTCTTTGGATGCAACTCAGCATTCTTTGTCCTCCAAACACGACGAGTTTGGTTTGATTTGATATTTTGGTTTGATCTGACCATATGACATTCTCCCAATCTTCTTCTGGATCATCCAAATGCTCTCTAGCAAACTTCAGACGAGCCTGGACATGTACTGGCTTAAGCAGGGGGACACATCTGGCACTGCAGGATTTGAGTCCCTGGCGGCATAGTGTGTTACTGATGGTAGGCTTTGTTACTTTGGTCCCAGCTCTCTGCAGGTCATTCACTAGGTCCCCCCTGAAGTGTACCTATGATGAAAATTACAGGCCTCTCTCATCTTTTTAAGTGGGAGAACTTGCACAATTGGTGGCTGACTAAATACTCTTTTGCCCCACTGTAATTACCTGAATGGTACCATTTGCCTTTCATGGGAGACTGTGTTTGAGAACCAAACCCAATTTGAGATACCTAACTTAGAGGAGGTTAACTCTCTAAACAAAGGTAAATGAGCCACTGTTTCTGTTAATATGTGAAGTTGTGTAATTGTATTTTCCATTGGGTATGGCTAGCTTACGAATTAATCATTTATTTCCATTATATAACCTGATGCTACACTAACCATGCACTGTTCTGGCCAACCCTGAGGCTTTATGGTGACCCCTTGTACTGTATTTTCCCTCCTGTCTTAGAAATGGAGTCCATGCAAGAAGAAAAGAGAGGTCTCCATTGGGAGTGAGAAGAACTGGGACATAATATAGTCCAGGTCTGTTGTCAGGAAAATGTTTGAAGGCCAACCCACCAGATAAAGCAAACAATCTGAAAGACAACATACTGTAGAACATGTACAGACGGTTTGATCTCAGGCTGTAATGCAGCCGGCGGTGAACGGGAAACCCATGAGGTGGTGCACAATTGGCCCAGCGTCGTCCGGGTAGGGGAGGGTTTGGCCGTCCGTGTTGTTCTTGTCCCATCGCACTCTAGCGACCCCTGTGGCGGGCCCGGGCGCAATGTACGCTGACACGGTCGCCAGGTGTACGGTGTTTCCTCTGACACATTTGTGCGGCTGGCTTTGTGTCAAGAAGCAGTGCTGCTTGGCGGGGGTCGTGTTTCGGAAGACGCATGGCTCTCAACCTTCGCCTCTCCCGAGTCCTTACGTGAGTTGCAGCGATGGGACAAGACTGTAACTACCATTGGATATCACGAAAATGGGGAGAAAAGGGGATAAAAAATTATAAAAATAAATAAAATGCAGACTGAATTGAATTCGCCTTTCTTAAGGGACACACTGACAGGTATGTGTAATGTTGTTAATCATTGTTTATTTTAGAGAGCCAGCTGAATCAGGCTAAATCAATGACAGAGTCACTGAGAGCAGAGATTCTGATTGTCAGCCAGAAACCCCTCACAGAAAGCACTTGCTTAAGGTAATCAACTGCACATCAAAACTGGCCAGCTGTACCCATGAGAGACACGTAAAGATGCCTGAAGTTTCCAGTGCCTTGCTTGGAACCTCACTGACTATACATTGCGTGTATAGTGTTTGCGTTAGGAGAGTGGTCCATTACTGCTAAATCAAGGCATATCCTGGGGTGTGTATGGAGTCAGAAATTAGATCACAAATGTGCTTGGAAGCATATACAATATATATGTGAGGACTGTTATACAGATATACCCAGGATCATATCAGCAATGCTGTCAGAACAGCAAGGCTCTGGGTATTTGGTGTGTGAGTCATAAATTGTTGCACATTTATTGTCTTCCTGTCTCATTCTGTTAATGGTTCTTTTTAAGAAGCGTTGAATGAACGTGCACCCAACCTGCCTTGCGGGCACTCTTCAGACCAGGAGGTGTAAATAAAGCAGCATTACTCCAATCCCATTAAATAAGACTTTGATATGTTGCCTGTATTATTCGGTCAAAAGAAGAACAAGCTCCAATTCACATGTGAAGAGCTTAATGAAAAGGATGGATCGCAACAGAATCTGTCCCAGGGAGGCAGTGTTTGCCTCCCCCTGCTTTTAAATCATACGTGGGGGAAGCATGTTCTGTTCCTCTGTCCTCACAAATCTCCTTCATTACTGACGTCCTCATTAGTCCACAGGATGTGCTGAGGATGGGGGTTTTGGGGGAGCTACACTCACTGTTATGATAATTCCTCCTGGGGGTGTTCATTAATCATTCTTCAAACGCTGGCCCAAACTGAGTTTTTACTCACCTATTGATTGTTTGAAATTGAATGCATGCCAATTTAATGAGTGCTGTCTTTTAAAAGTGTAGGTATGCAAGCCAATCTCTATTTCCAATATGCTGGCGCGGACAACATTTGGTTGTAGTATCTGTCAGACAATGCTTTATGCTAAACTTAATGTACGTGTGTAATGAGAAACTAGCTTTTCATAGGCTTAACATTCCAAATGTGTCTTAGACTAAAAAAGGATCTGGAGATGCACAAAGAAGGAGAGCTGAAGCTGCTGTGAGAAGCCCGAAGCTTTGAATCCTGTTCCTGCAATCGGTAATCACGTCTGAGATATTCAAATCTATGAGCCTCAAATCTATGAGCCTCAAAAGTCAATTGCTTTCATTGTAGCAGACCATTTGTATTGCAGAAACGGTCTCAGAAGAATCCCAATACTCATGGAATTTCACACAGTGTTGAAATACCAGCAAAGCTTTACACACCTTTAGACAGAACAAAAAAACATAATGCTTGTGTAAATTACAATTTTTCTATTTGAAAATATTCACAGTTCTTCACAGTTCTCGTCAAAGTACTAATTTTGTGTTTACTGTCAGCTCATTGAAGGTCTTGGCTTTACCCTCTAAACATGTTGTTACCAAGATATGATAGGATTTTAGCCATATATTAGGTATTGAGACACGGGATGATATTTTTTGTGTGATAGAGAGAACAAGAGCAAATCCCATTAATTTGTTTTACCAACCCATGTTAACTCTTTACCACTGAAAATGATTGGAAACTGACCTCTAGTGGAAAGGATTGTAGTTGCAGTATCATAATGTACAGTCAATCTGACTGAACTGGGCTGTACATTAATATCTTCATATGCACTATGAAAAGAATGAGAAAGAAGCAACAAATCAGTTAGAATCAGAGAACAGGAATAAGCAAAAACATATTCAGTAGAGTTACTGTACTCCACTGTAATGTGGACTTTTATGTTTGTTTTTCCCTGAAAATACAAATTAATCAGATGACGGTCTCGGCCTAAATTATGGAAGATACTCTGAAAATATAGTTTACCAAGCTACCAATTACTGGAAGAAGTTAAGCTACACTAAAGATACCCTTAAGAAAAAATGGTTTACTTAACTAAAGTTACTTTGAAAAAGCAGTTCACTACATTCAAACTACTTTGTGATAAGTTATAATATCTAAATCTGAAATGTCATAGACAAAATTACAAGAACAGACAACTATGCTTCAAGTGAGAATTAGGCAGGTCTGATGCCAAAAAAGAAAGGCAATTCTTGCCTACTTCACATATATTTTATTTTTGCAAGAAAAGTAGGGTGTAGGTTCCAGTGGTTAGCTACACCGCTACATGGCACAAAAAGTAATTAACTACTGAAATCATGACCTAGGTTGGACTTTAGTTCAACTACCACCAGGCTACTGCAAAATTTACATTTACATTTAAGTCATTTAGCAGACGCTCTTATCCAGAGCGACTTACAAATTGATGCATTCACCAAATGTAGTTAAACTACTAGTTGAACTACTTGTAGTTCACTACTCCCCAACACTGAGTGTACATGTATATGTTTTTGATTTGATGTTGGTCAATGGTCTCTGTTTCCAGTTGCAGAAGTAGTTTTCAACTTCAAAGTAGCCAGATCAGAGGAATTAATAACTAATGTCAGTGATATTCCTTGAGGTTTCGTATTTTGAATTTCTAGGAAATATAGTAGGAGTTACTTTTACACCTACAAAATTCCAACATGATCCCTTTCTATAATTGTATTAAATGGTCATAAATGTCCCTGAAGAACGAAGTCCATTAAAAATAAGTTTGCAGAGATTGCTAGTTGTATTCTTTGCTGCCCTCTAGAGGCCATTTGACACCACATATTGTGACAAAACAGACAAGAGTGCTCTTGTCAAACTCTACTGAACAAAAATATAAACGCAACATGGAACAATCAAATTAAATCAATCAATTAGGCCTTCATCTATGGATTTCACATGACTGGGCCGGGGCGCAGCCATGGGTGGGCTTGAGAGGGTATATACCTAACCACTTGGGAGCCAGGCCCAAACACTGAGGATACAGGCCGAGCCAATCAGAATGACTTTTTCACCACATTGGTCTTTATTACAGACACAAATTCTCCTCAGTTTCATCAGCTGTCTGGGTGACTGATATCAGACGATCCCACAGGTAAAGAAGCCAGATATGGCAAATAGAATTGGACGGTCTTCAGAGATAGATGGGAGGGGTTGAGAGTAGCTGAAGAATGGGACTAAAAACAAACTAAAGACAACTATTGTAAAATAGACTGTGTCTGTAAAATGTATATAGTATGTATAAGCTGGAAGTAGAAGCCTACAGTAAGTGTTGTTGTCCAGGAGTTTACCAATTAGGGGAGGTAGGGTTAGGGGAAATAATAAAGGAAAATATATTTAACAAAATATTTTATATACTATATATGTTTCAGAAGAAAATGTACGGGGGATTGGAAATGATGAAGACAAATACATTGATTGAAGCCACAATCTCTCCGCAATATTAACGTTGGTTGTTCTTCCCCATAATAAAAAATAATCATATTTAAAAACAAATTGTGCACAACATTTGAGAGAAATAGACAGAAACAGAAATACACCGACACTCAATATTTACTTAGGTAATACATTTAGAAAGACACAAAGTAAAGCCAGTGTAATTATGGGTTACACTAAAAGAGACCCTTTGCTCTGCCATAGCTTATTTGGGGCCAATAAAGTATTTGTCAGCAACAAACTCTTATTGTACACAGATCTGTGTTTTGCTCAGGACTCTTACCTGTTTTTTGATGTTTCTCTAGAATGACTGTCAGAGTTTGTAGGGAGTTAATCACAACAGCAGTCTGGTCGTCGCTCCACTGGCTAGTAATATTTTTAGCACATTGTGCTGCCTTCTGTTGACAGATAATGGAAAGAGATGTCATACATCTGTTTGAAACCTGAGTACCAAAACATGTCAACTTCAAGTTAGATTTAGCCAGAGCAACTGATCAGCATTGCATTATTGGTAAAAGTTGACCACAGATTTAACAGTTTCTAGACAAATTTCAGTGATGAAGTTATCCATACTGCAAGCTGAGTAGAGAGCTGTTTAAACATCAAGGTGGTTGAGGAGCAGCTATTGCTCCCAACATCTTGGTCCTGAGCAACAGCACATGAGAGGAGAGCTGGCGGACACAAAAAACTTTCCGAATTACACAACAGTCTCAACCTTGTCTCTGCCAATGTGTAGTTGTTCTTCTGATTGAAGAATTAGTGCGATGATGTGACAGGTTGATACTCGGCATGTAGGGCAACTGTGTTTAAATACATTGTTACCATAAACTCAAACACATATAATGAACACGAAGGCTCAATTAAGTTTCTATCACCATCACGGCTTGCCTTCTTACCTGTCAGTGAGCAAAAGCAAAGTAGAACTCTTCTTGTTGAAGTTTGTGTCATGTTGCCAATGTTGGTTCTTCCTTCAGTCTAAGTTGTAACCACCATTGGAGAGATGACATTGCTTGTTTTGGACTATGTTTTTGTCAGCATTATATTAACCGGCCATGAGTTATATTCAACTTACACTGTAAATGTTTGAGTGAATTCTGTAACTGAGCTGATGGGGGCACTGTTACTGCATGTTTTTTAACTTCACATTGTCAACGGATCACTTTACATTTATTGATGCAGGCAGTTGTTATTTTAAAGTTATGATAATGCTTCATTCTTTTCAGAAAATACATTCACCCTCTAGTTATTTTGTTTCAGTTGAGTGAATGTTGCTGTAAGATTTCAAAGACCCATTTGTGTCCCTGTCTGCACATGGATCTGTGAGATCACCCAGTGATGCATAATGTGACCATCCTACACAGTGGACAAAGGGACTGGTTGAGTCAAAAAGCATGACTGACTGACTAATAAGTATGGGTAAGTATGGGGAATTCGTTATGGATAGAGATGATCAGGGAAACATTCATTATGCATGGGATGTTCAGGGAAACATTCATGGATGGGGATGATCAGGGAAACATTCATTATGCATTGGAGATGATCAGGGAAACATTCATTATGCATGGGGATGATCAGGGAAACATTCATTACGCATGGAGATGATCAGGGAAACATTCATTATGGATGGGGATGATCAGGAAACATTCATTATGCATGGAGATGATGAGGGAAACAATCATTTTGTATGGAGATGATCAGGGAAACATACATTGTGCATGGAGATGATCAGGGAGACATTCATTATGCATGATGAGATGATGGGGATGATCAGGGAAACAATCATTTTCATTATGGGGATGATTCATTAGGGATGGAGATGATCAGGGAAACAATCATTTTGTATGGGGATGATCAGGGAAACATTCATTGTGCATGGAGATGATCAGGGAAACATTCATTATGCATGGAGATGATCAGGGAAACATTCATTATGCATGGGGATGATCAGGGAAACATTCATTATGGATGGGGATGATCAGGGAAACATTCATTATGCATGGAGATGATCAGGGAAACATTCATTACGCATGGAGATGATCAGGGAAACATTCATTATGCATGGAGATGATCAGGGAAACATTCATTATGGATGGGGATGATCAGGGAAACATTCATTATGCATGGGGATGATCAGGGAAACACTCATTATGGATGGGGATGATCAGGGAAACATTCATTATGCATGGAGATGATCAGGGAAACATTCATTATGCATGGGGATGATCAGGGAAACATTCATTATGGATGGGGATGATCAGGGAAACATTCATTATGCATGGGGATGATCAGGGAAACATTCATTATGGATGGGGATGATCAGGGAAACATTCATTATGCATGAGGATGATCAGGGAAACATGAATTATGGATGGGGATGATCAGGGAAACATTCATTGTGCATGGGGATGATCAGGGAAACATGAATTATGGATGGGGATGATCAGGGAAACATTCATTATGCATGGGGTGATCAGGGAAACATGAATTATGGATGGGGATGATCAGGGAAACACTCATTATGGATGGGGATGATCAGGGAAACATGAATTATTTAGAGTTTTGGAATTAAAATTGAGCTCATTAAGACAGAAAGTGAGTTTTGTTGGATTTGATAAAAAAATCTAAGTTATTCAAATACAATTTACAGGCTTTCATCTTTGTCAGATAAGCTGTCAACTTTTGACATCATTGACTATTTGACGGTATATTTATTGCATTTACTGGCAATGCAACACATTCATATTTGTTTTCATGGCATACTTTTGCTGTCTTGTAAATTGCAATCAGTATAGTGTATACCACATTTATGACAAAAACACAACAATAAACTGTAAATCACTTCAGACAGTGAATGAAGCACACATATAATTCTAATTCTAATTCTAATTCTAAGTCTGCCCTTCCTATGAATAGATGCAGGCTGGATAGACATCAGAAAATGGTTATGGTCATACAAATCTTATCATCCATTGCACACACTGCTATGCCCCTGTGACCGGTGTCAGCACTGTGATGAATGGTTGGAGATAACAGGGTCCCTTTTTTCTGTTCAACCTTTTTCAAATATCACTGACCTTTTCCCAGGATTCTACCACTCCTTCATCATTATTGTATTAAATTACTGACGTGTCAGAAAAGGCAGCTCAGTTGTCAAATGACTCACGTGGATTAATTATAGTTTCCGAGAATGAGCTAATTGATATTCAAGCTGCTGACACCTATGGTGGAGATTATGCGTTGTCTGGACTAGCCTCCCAAGGGAAGGTTCAAACACAGCAACACATTATTCAATATTTTAAAATGTATTGTTTGGATCATGGATGCTGATTGGTTGATATTTAGGGAGTTGTGTCATAATGTCATAATTCCACTGTCCGCAGCCTAGGCAGGAAATTCATAAATCCTCTCCTTCGGGGAAAAGTGTCTTCACATTATTTTTACATGCTACTTTTTGGTTTACAACAATTGGGGGTTGTATGAACCTACCTGTCTTCCTTTACAACCTGTGCAACAGTGTATCATTTTACAAATATGATCTCTCCCGTGCCAGCAAAGAAGAGGAAAACATTGGCCGTCACCAACCAATGCCAGGACCATGGACAGTTCTTCCACTCGTGTGCCATCCAGGCAGGTCACCCATGATAAAAGTCCATTTTCGACATCCATACATGTCTGAGGACATCTGGAGATGATCTGTAAACCGGCTACTAGGGGCAACAGTGAGTGCTGTTACCTTCAAGTAGTTTTCAGCTTTTCTAGGGCATTGGAGACGGCGGATGACTGAAAGCATATGCCTCTAATTCTAAAGGTTTGAATCCAATAATGTAAGGTTATTTCTTTATTTTTGTTTTAATCCTATCCCAAACCTTAACCCTTAACTTAACCATTCGGAGTTAATGCCTAACCTTAAGAATTTGGAGTTAATGCATAAACTTAACCTTAAACACTTTGAAATTTGACATTTGATGAACATCTAATTCTGACGGTTGGTTTGCTCGGAATCGCCAAACACAGTTGTTGCCTATGTAGGCCAATTGGACATTTATTCAATCATTTATTAAAGTTCTTGTTTCTCGTCATCATTGAATCTCTAGCTACAGGTCAATGATTTGTTTAGAATAGCAACGCCAAATGAATTGAACGATTAGAACTAATGACTGGGTCGAAACAGTAGAAAATAACTAAAAAGACCAGCCCGTTTGTGTAGCAACTTCAGAATGCAAAAACACATTTTCATGTTAAAATAATGTTTTGAATTAAAGCATTGAATTAATATTTGTATAAATATGTTGAAAATCATTTCATAAAAGCAATATTGCCCTCGAACCTGGGAATGATCTTGTGACAACTCCCTCCATGGGCAGAATCGTGGCCCTTGGCTTCGCCTTGGGCCTCAGAACAGAGCCTTGTTGGGAGTTGTCACATGATAACTCCCAGGTTCGAGGGGATTATTGCTTAAATAATTAATAATGATTTTAATTGATAATTTGTTTTTTTTTGAGATTGATTACAACCACACAGTTAAAAGTCTCAGTGCTCTGTTTCATCCCCTAAAGATACAGTTCATAAATATCTATTGTCTATCTATCATGTCCGGAAAATGGATTAGCCGTTAATAAAAGCCTCTCTGTATGTGTCTGGAAGGAGGAGAGGGGGAAATTGTCTGACCTTGTCTTTGAGGCAGTAATCTCAGAGATCTTTTCAAATGCAACTTTGAGGCTGTGCATTATTAAGTATCTAAGGCCCAGCAGGGTAGTACCTCTGAGCCTTGCGCATTTGTTTTGTGTTCTGTTTTGACAAATTAAGATCACAGAATCCACTTAACCTTATGAGTCCCACCGTCACGCCAATGTGATTTAGGACTTCTAACCCCTTTAAAACAGACTTATAGGTTGTACCATTGGAATTGCATCCGTTGGTATCAACCATAGTGTCTATAACAAGCTCACATAATTGCTGTCACAAACTCTAAACTCCACACAGTTGTCACTAACTAGTTGTATATTCATTCCCACTGAATAAACAATTGATGTACTTACAGCATTCATATAAATTCATTTTTAATCAGGTTTTTGCTTTGGCTGATTTTGTTGTAACATTTGTCAGTAAACCTCCTGAATGCAACTGTTTATGTAGAAAAAAATGGTGTTCTATTTGTAGCCCTGCTTGTCCTGAAAAGAAAATGGTAAGACACTATATAAGAGCTGGACATAAATGAAAGTCAGATAAATAGACAACAGATTTTTGCTGGGGTCTCAGGACTGATAGGGTTAAGGTGAAGGGAAAACAACACATTCTAAAAGAAGAGCCTTGACTTCAGCTTTCCCTCAGCAAACACTCAGCACATACAGGCAGTCACCAGTATGCAGAAGATTAGTAAACACCTTGGAAACATGCACTTAGAAATGTACAAGCACTCAAATCCACAAGCCGAGGAAACATCCATTTATTTATCAAATATGTATAAGATGTAAATCAGAATAAAACATTTCCCCCTGCTAGTCTCTAGAGTCATGTGCTTGCTGTTGCTAACCAGATACATACTACAGTCCTGGAAGCAAAGAAAGGAAGCACAGATAAAAGGAAAGATCTCTATTATTCAGTGAGAATCAGTGTTCGTAGAACACTGGCAGGCACAGCTATTCATCGAGGCCAGACTGACAGGTGTCTTCTGCCATAGCTGTTCACATTGAACACACATCGATTGTCTGCATGTCAACTACTTACTGTGGAGAATTGACTTTACACAGAGTATGTCATTGCCAATTAAAAAAATGGTAGATGAGTTCACTGTTTTCTCCAGCAGAAATTGAATGGCATAATATAGCTAATGTGGCTGCCATAATTCAAGCTTCGTATAAATATTTCATTGCACAGTATGTCTTCATATCATGTGTGTTTTTGCGTGGCAGGACTTTGTCTTTCGTGCAATATGTTCCAGATGAGTAGTTTGTAGATTGACCCATAGTGTTGTCTGGCCTTTTTTACCTGGTCTTGGGGATCGCCAAGCATCTACAAGCTCATGATCATGGGACTTCTATCATTTTAGTGCAATATGAGGATTTAATTGGCTAACAGCCACGAGAATATTGATGCTAATGGGGAACAAAGAAACTTTTCAGATGAATGTTGAAACGTAGGTTTATATGGCCACTATGATGGCTGGAGGCTACCATTAGTCCACTAGTCCTAAATGTTGGCTTTAGAAGTATTTATTTTAGTTGAAATGAAACATACAAAGTTAATGCTAATTGCAGTTCAGGTTGATGTTGAATATTTCAAATCACTGTACATTACAGTGTGTGTATTTAATGTGTATCAGTTGGCTGATAATGAGAGATAGAAAATGTATTGTTTATTTTTAATATGTACCAACATTTCGCCCATGTTAGCTTTGAGTCTTGTGCAGCAGGGTAGTCAAGTGAAAAGCCTGTGATGATTAAACAAATTGTCACGACTTCTACCGAAGTCGTTGCCTCTCCTTGTTCGGGCGGTGCTCGGCGTTCGACGTCACTGGTCTTCTAGCCATCATTGATCCTTTTTTCATTTTCCATTGGTTTTGTCTTGTCTTCCCACACACCTGTTTTCAATCCCATTCATTACCTGTTGTGTATTTAACCCTCTGTTTCCCCTCATGTCTTTGTCAGAGATTGTTTTATTGTCAGTGTAGTGTGTTTGTTGTATTAGGTGAGCGTCGGGGTCCTCGTACCCATGTTTGTTTGTTTATGTACAGTTAGTGTTATGGAGCATACTCTGTGGACTTTATTAAAAGACTCCATTTTACACTCAATTTGACTCTCCTGCGCCTGACTTCCCTGCCACCTATTACACCTATGCATGACACAAATCCCTATAAATACCCCAGTACTGTGTTTTACCTCCACGGGGGTGTGTGAGTTATCGATTTAATTCAAATTGTTATATTCCTGTAAATGAACTCATTTGAATAAACCACAATTCCTCATGAAAGTGCCAGGCTAGATAATCTTGTTAAGGTCTCTTCAATATTAGATTCCAACTCTGATTCATGAGAGAAGATGAAGCAGCTTAAGTGATCCACTGTGACAAGTAGAGCATACATAAACATCAGAGGCTTCTTTTGTCTTTATGCTCAGAAAGATAAATATTTCTTTTTAGATCTTTTGCTTAATATAGGGTCATGAAAAGGTCCACACTATTTCTTCCTGTGTTTATGTACAATTATTTATAGGAAAAACCCTACACATCCAATATAGCATTTTCTTTATTTAGACTTGAGGTCACTTCATGTTTACATCAGCATTTACATTAAATATGTACAGTATGATTACACAAATAAATAAGCTCTGCACTACATACCCATATATTTAGACAAAATCAACATCTAACACGATAAATCCTCAGTGGAGCTGTGGAATTGACCTTATGCTTATTGCCCCCTATACCTACTGTACCTACATGCAAGTGGTTTTATACACTCAGTGACCAGTTTTAGGTACACCACCCCGTTCACGAAAATTGATCGCCCTTACAGACAGTGAGTAACGTCTGTGGCTTGCTATATAAAGCAGGCAGACAGGCATTGAGGCATTCAGTTACAGTTCAATTGAATGTTAGAATGGGAAAAACGAGTGACCTATGCAACTTTGAACGTGGTACTCCCTCCTGGGCTTTTCGAGAAGAGGAATGGGGCACAATACTGGTTAATAACTTACTCTAATACAGGCAAGCATGGTCTGCTAATGGATAGGGGAGAGTTGATTCAATATGAATATGCCTTGAAGGCTGGGAAAGAAATGTGTATGAGAGACATACGTAGGGGTAGACAGAGTAGATGAGGTGGGCAGGGATCAAAACTAGAGACTCATGGCACATCCGTGAGGAAAAACTCTAACCAATTTATAAAAAAGAATCATCAATATTGAATCAGATGTCTGTGCTTCCATGTGAGGAATGCATAAAAGAGGTGAGAGCAAGTGAGAGAGGTTGAGGGCTTGTCAGAAGGGGAGCGTCTATAGGGCTTATGGTGGTGATGTTTTTATGATGACATTGGAATCAACATGGAAAACTGAGTGAATGTGAAAAAAGGCATCAATGTAATTTAGTCATTTTTCACTGAACTTTTAAGCCAAATCCAATGTCAACAAAAAAAATTCCCTTATATTGTTGACCTTTTTCAAATCAAATCAGTTTTCCAAGTGGATTTAATGTAACCACATTAACCTGAAATATAAACACACACACACACACACACACACACACACACACACACACACACACACACACACACACACACACACACACACACACACACACACACACACACACACACACACACACACACACACACACACACACACACACACACACACACACACACGTTCTGAAAGACCCCAGAGTCTGCATGACCACTATGCAAGGGGCACCACCAAGCAAGTGGCACCATGAAGACCAAGGAGCTCTCCAAACAGGTCTAAAATCCGATGATAGTCTCGGTAGTGTTTTCTGACCTTCCCTTGGTCGTATTCTTGCTGGGGAGAAATCTCAGAGACCAATTGGTACACTCTGATTTACCACCCCAAGATATTCCTGAACAACCTCTATTTGCGCCCCTACTGGATGGAAATTACAAGTGTAATGGCTGTGTAATGGCTGTGCTCATGTAGATCCTCCAAACACCCACAAACAGGGAAACAGATCCCAATCAAAGGTGTTATCACGTGCTCCACTGAGGGAGTTATTTATCTTATAACTTGTCCTTGTGGTAAAAAGTACGTATCTCAGAGCATCGTAGCACCATTAGGTGCAAAAACTTGACTTACCCAGTTGCGGCCTACTTTTTGGAAGCAAACCACTCGATTTCGTCTCTGCGTTATATTGACATCGAACATGTCACCCTCCCTAGGAGAGGAGGTGACCTTGATAATTTATTGTTATAACGAGAGGCTGCCTGGATCTTTAATTTAAAGATCCTTGCTCCCTTCGCTCTGAACGTAGACTTTGATCTGAAGCCATTGTCAGGATTTGGCCAAGGTTATTCCGGTTTTTGGTCACTAGATGCCCCCATTGTGCTTTTTGACCTTTTGTTTTCCCTTGATCCCCATTATTATTTGCACCTGTGCCTCGTTTCCCCTGATTGTATTTAAACCCTTAGTTTTCCTCAGTTCTTTGCTCTGTGTTTGTATGTTAGCACCCAGCCCTAGTATTCTGTGAACTCTTGTTGATCCCGGTGGACTCTCTTGTGGAATTCTGTTTTTTGTTCTTGTTTATTTATTTTTGAGTATCTTTTGAGGCTTTTTATGCTATCCCTACCACCTTGTGGATTTACCTTTTTGTCTTGGAGGATTACCTTTGTTCTTGTGGAATTCCTTTTGAGGTTGTGGAGTTACATGTTTTCCTGAAGGACTTCACTTTTTACTTCATTAAATACACCGTCTCAAGTACTGCTGTGTCTGCCTCATCTTCTGGGTTCTGCCGACTATTCGTGGCGCAGTTGGTTAAGTGACTGTTTCTCACTCTGGAGACCCGGGTTTGTACCCGGGTCCTTACAATTCTTGTGATTATTGTGACTTTGCCATTGTAATTGTTTGTGAGCTTGTGTAGTCTAAAATGATCATATGCTATATTTTTTTGTATGCTGTTCTTTGTATGCCATTTTAATATTTTATAATTAACCAACGATATTAGGCCACACTTGGCCATGATTACAGACACCTGTGTCTGTTGACACTATATATACACGAGTCATCCCGCAGTGTTGATTATAACCTGATGAAGACAGCTTGGCTGTTGAAACGTTGGACATTACATTTTTGCATCTGAGCTCCTATAGTGTGCGGCTCTCCTTTATTTTCAGGTTTGTTGTGGTGCCAAATACTTTCCAATTTTGAATAATGGATTTAATGGTGCTCCGTGGGATGTTCAAAGTTTCTGACATTTTGTTAAAACCTGACCCTGATATGTACTTCTCCACAACTTTGTCCCTTACGTATTTGGAGAGCTGTTTGTTCCCAAGCATACTTCCAAAGTTGTGGCCACCTGGCTTAAGGACAACAAAGTCAAGGTATTGAGGTGGCTATCACAAAGCCCTGACGTCAATCCTATAGAAAATTTGAGGGCAGACCTGAAAAAGCGTGTGCGAGCAAGGAGGCGTACAAACCTGACTAAGTTACACCAGCTCTGTCAGGAGGAATGGGTCAACATTCACCCAACTTATTGTGGGAAGCTTGTGGAAGGCTACCCAAAATATTTGACCCAAGTTAAACTATTTAAAGGAATAGCTATCAAATACTAATTGAGTGAATGTGTAACGGTCGTCGTCGGTGGAAGAAGAAGAGGACCAAGGTGCAGCGTGGTATGTGTCCATATCTTTAAAAAAATATCTTGAACACTGAACAAAAACAAAAAGACAACCGAAAACAGTTCTGGCTGGTGCAGACACACACAAAACACAATAGAAAAAACTACCTAAATATGGTTCTCAATCAGGGACAACAATTGACAGCTGCCTCTGATTGAGAACCATACCAGGCCAAACACAGAAATAGCAAATCATAGAAAAACTACATAGACAACCCACCCATCTCACGCCCTGACCATACTAAAACAAAGACATAACAAAATAACTAAGATCAGAACGTGACAGTATGTAAACTTCTGACCCACTGGGAATGTGATGGAAGAAATAAAAGCTGAATTAAATCATTATCTCTACTGTTTTTCTGACATTTCACATCCTTAAAATAAAGTGGTGATCATAAATGACCTCAGACAGGGATTTTTTTACGATGATTAAATGTCCGGAATTGTGAAAAACTGAGTTCAAATGTATTTGGCTAAGGTATATGTAACTTCCGACTTCAACTGTATGCCTCGAATCTGAGCAGTTGAATTGTGACTTTGTCTCTATACTGATGTTTTGCCTGTTTAATTGCCTTGCAGAGGGAATAACTACACTGTTTGTATTCAACCATATTCCCAGTAAACTTGTGTTGAATTTATTATGGATTTATTATGGATAAATGAATAAACAATATCCCCATTTTAAATAGAATTGTGTCTAGATAAACTTATACTCTGTATGTTTAAATAGACAATATGGGTTCATAGGAAGAAATTGTGTGACAGGAGAAAGGAGTAATAAAACCATTCCAACTGGGCAGGAACAAATGGGTTGTGGACTGTGTAAACACATAAGGTCGTTAGCCTATGGTTGACCCAACCTGAAACTTAGCTCTGGGGTTTTTAGATTAGGCAGTGAGTGCATTCCTAGGGTTTCTGTTAATTAAACCTGTCAGTTCAGTGGTGATCGATAATGTTGAGGGGTCAAAAGTTATCTGGGAGTGTGTTAGTAAGTTAGAATGAACTCTTCACCTTACTTTCTCTTGTCGAGAGGGGGGGGGGGTTCGTTTAAGAGAGTGAAATGACATCATGATCTGTATATAAACTGTTGCTCGTGAATAAGTGTGAGAGCGCTCCGAGAATAAATTATATTACCTATTATTTAAAGACTGGTCTGCGTCTATTTTATGCAAACAAGAAATCTTGCAAAGTCTCATAAAATAGACGAAGGGCTTTCAATTGATGAAAGCACATTGGCATAATTAAATTATACGAACAACTTGTTTTGAGATGATCCTGCCATCTATCCACTGTTTCTGGTTAGGGTAGGTTTTAATAGTCACAGTGGGTACATCATCTCCTATACACTTCCTGATAATCTCAGTCACCGTATCAGTGTATTCGTCTATGTTGTCGGAGGCTACATAGAGCTCAGACAGGCGACAGGGTGCCATGTGAAGCTGGGGGCTGGCTTTGGACCTGACAGGAAAGCTGGCTCTGGACCTGCCAGGGACACTGACTCTGGACCTGCCAGGGAGAACGAATGAGAGATAGGATAGCGGTAGAGCTCTGAGCCTACTGCAGGAATAGGTATCTCTGAGTAGGAGTCCGATAACCCACATGGTCTAGGGATTGAGGGCCGACTAGAGCTGGAGACAGCGGACCTAGTACAGCTGTGGGCTGAGGATCTGGTGCTAGGGACTGAGGGCCTATCGCAAGTAGCTTGTGGCCTAGCATGGCAGGAGGTTGAAAGCCTGGTGTGCTAGGGAGCTGCAGGCTGAATAGGTCTGGAGACAGAAAGCCTTGTGCAGCAAACTTTGGGCTTAGTAGGGGAGAAAGCTCTTAACCTGGCATGCTAGGCAACTGCCTACCAAATAAGGCAGGGTGCTGTGAACTCAGCAGGGGAGGAGACTACAGACCTTTAAACAGGGCGGCTAACTTAGAGCCCCCTGCCCTGCTAGGCCCTAAGACTGAACACTTTACACCTGCCAAATAGGCAGGAAACTGAAACTCTAACCCTACAGGGAAGGAAAGGAAGTCTGATCCTACCAGGAGAGAAGAGAACTCTGACCCTACCAGGAAGGAAGGGAGCTCTGACAATACCGGGAGGAAGGGAACTCTGACCCTACCAGATAGGAAGGGAACTCTGAGCCTACTAGGAAGGAAGGGAACTCTGACCCTACCATGGAGGCAGGGAACTCTGACCCTACCCTGGTGGCAGGGAAGGGGGGACATCAGTAGTGACTCTTGGAGGGTCACCGGTGGCATGTCTGGCCGGTACCATGGAAGGCCTGGAGGAAGCAGTACCCTGGACTTGGATCATGTAAAGTTTTGTAGGTATGTTTATGTTTTGTAGGCTATTTAATTATTTACAGTGTATTCGGAAAGTGTTCAGACCCCTTGACTTTTTCCCCGAAAAATTGTTACAGCCTAATTCTAAAATGGATTAAATTGTTTTTTTCCTTTTCAATCTACACATAATACCACATAATGACAAAGCAATAACAGGTTTTTAGACATTTTTGCAAATGTACAGTATATATTGTCGTGGTAATTTCCTGTATTACTTAAGTGAGAGTTTACAAACCACACACAAGTCAGAGTTATAATTTCAACTTAATCTTTTAATAATATGAGCTTCACCATAGCCCTTTGACTCTCAGATCAATTCAGTGTCTATAAATTAACCCTGAGAGTGCTTACAAAATGGCAACTGTGTCGCAGCTGATTTCCTCCTCTTCGTCTGAAGAGGCAACCATAGACATACAATATACCTAGAAAGGAGACAGCCCCATAAACATACGAAAAACCCTAGACAAGACAAAAAAACACATATAATCACCCATGTCACACCCTGACCTAACCAAAATAACAAGGAAATCAAAGAATACCAAATCACAATGACGAACCACTGGTTTTAGGAAAACTGCACAAAGGAAGACTTTTACTTGAGAGAGGAGTATCCCATAGCCAGACAGCATTAGCTATAAATTATCATTCAGTTTGGTCTCCTAAACTAAGTTCTTATCTCGTTCTTGGTACAACATAGTACCAAAACATTACCTCATCCAATGGCATATATCAATTGTCAATTCTAGACACTCTCAAATACAACCTCTCCTGGACAAGCTCACGGAGAGGAGAGTGAGCCTCTAGGTCAAGATAAGGGCAACATCAGAGGGGACATACAATGGTTCCAGACACTGCCATACTCTTCCCCCAAATGGGAAAATTGTGGAGCCAAGAGATAATTGATTCCCCCTCAATCATCCCTTCACATGGTTTAACAGATACATTCACATATGAAGACAAGCCTGATCTCTCCCCTCTCTGGGCCCCAAGTGATTTTTCCCACACAAGCATATTTATGAAAGTAGATAAAACATCTTATTTATCAATGTTACCTAACTAATTCTGATTCTGCTACGACATTCCCCTCTCAAGGGACTCTGTCCCTTCTGGTGGATCAGAACAGCAATTACATACTCAATATTTAAAACCTTTTCTAACTAGGAGGCAGTATTTTCATTTTTGGACAAAAAATGTTCCCGTTTTAAACAAGATATTTTGTCATGAAAAGATGCTCGACTATGCATATAATTAACAGCTTTGGATAGAAAACACTCTGACGTTTCAAAAACTGCAAAGATATTGTCTGTGAGTGCAACAGAACTGATGTTACAGGCAAAACCCAGATAAAAATCAAATCAGGAAGTGCCACATTTTTTGAAACCACCTCATGCCAATGACTCCTTATATGGCTGTGAATGAGCTACGAATGAGCTTACATTTTCTACGTATTCCCCAAGGTGTCTACAGCATTGTGACGTCTTTTTACGCATTTATGTTGAAGAATAGCCGTAAGGGACCACATTTAGCAAGTGGTCACATGGTGGCTCCCGCAGAAAACCTTGCGTAAAGTACACAAGTAGCCATTTTTCCAATCGCTTCTTATGAGAAACCAATTGCCCAGACGGATATATTATCGAATTGTTATGTGAAAAACACCTTGAGGATTGATTCTAAACAACGTTTGCCATGTTTCTGTCGATATTATGGAGCCAATTTGGAAAAAAGTTTGGCGTTGTAGTGACTGCATTTTTCGATTTCTCAGCCAAACGTGATGAACAAACGGGAGCTATTTCGCCTACAAAAATAATATTTTTGGAAAAAAAGGAACATTTGCCATCTAACTGGGAGTCTCCTGAGTGAGAACATTCAAAGTTCTTCAAAGGTAAATGATTTAATTTGATTGCTTTTCTTATTTTCGTGAAAATGTTGCCTGATGCTAGCAGAGCCTAGCCATAGCATTATGCCATGATAAACTTACACAAATGCTTGTCTAGCGTTGGCTGTAAAGCATATTTAAAAAATCTGAGATGACAGTGTGATTAACAAAAGGCTAAGCTGCATCTCAATATATTTCATTTTCTAGGAAGATTTATGTCCGCTGCGTTATGCTAATTCGTTCGAGGCTATGTTACGCTCCTGCATGCGGGATGGGTAGTATCAAGAAGTTTTAAAAGGAAATAAAAAATTGAATCCCTTCAACGTCAAATACCTTAGCTTATATGTAAGCTTTCTCCCTTCTGAAACTAAGTTTACAACCTTTATTCTACAAGACAAACTTGCACAGGTTTAATCACACAGAATAATCCATTGTTGAGAAAAATAAAAACATAACATAGAAATGCTCCCTAAGTTACATGAGAACCAGTATCTAAACACAGGCCTCATCACAACATATAGGACAGGCATCCCTCTAAGTCCTTATGCTCAGAGATGGAGTGAGGAAAAGAGAATAAGTCAGGGAAATCATTCATATTCCAAATCATAATTAAACCCAACTATTTATCCAACTAATATGTAGAATGACATTGCTCAGTGATTCAAATTGTTCTTATCACTCAATGTAAAAAACAACAACAATTTAACAGACATCAATATTGGCAGAATTTACATTCATATTCACATTCAGTATAATTATCCCATAATTCTACTATTAACCTTTTTAATCATGATTAAAATACAGATCAGTATCTCAATGCATTCTTAATCTAAATTACTATATTTTTACGTGGTGTAGACCTCTACAATCAACCTGATACCACAAAAGTATAAAACAATTTATTGGCACAGTTGACCAACCCCCTCTCTTTTCAACATTTTTCCTTACCTCTATCGTAAGATTAAAACCAAACTTTACAACTGTCTCTTCTCTTTCCTATTCCCACTTATGAAATATCCAAGACTATAAAAATAACACTCACAGGGCCAAATTTATAAAATATGTCAGTCAATCCATAAGAATGAAAAACATTTCGGTGGGCACCACTCTATCGCCATTATCTCTCCGCTACTATTTAGAATTTTAAACATTTAGGTAACTGTCTCCTCTATGATACAGTCATTTAAATACGACTCAATTCTCAATACATTATTCCAGCAGATAATTTAGGCAACCGACAACCGGCAATTTAAATAACAAAGACTCTCCGAAAATAAACCCTCTTTACAATTGTCTGTATTCGTAAAATCACGACACGTCACTGTCGGCAATTCCCAGAAAAATAACCCTAAGTTAAAGGTCCAAGCATTACTCCGGCTATGATTCTGACATGCCAAATGAATAGATTAGCAATCAAAAATAAAATAAACATTTATAGACTAGGAAACAGATCTTGCGCCTTTTAATATAAGTAGATTATGTTTACTCATGCAACGTATTTCAATTACATCACATTAAAAAAATCAAATTTATGTAAGTATTCATACCCTTTACTCAGTACTTTGTTGAAGCACCTTTGGCAGTATTTACAGCCTCTAGACTTTTTGGGTACTATATGACGCTACAAGCTTGGCAATCTGTATTTGGGAAGTTTCACCCATTCTTCTCTGCAGATCCTCTCAAGCACTGTCAGGTTCGATGGAGAGTGTAGCTGCACAGCTATTTTCAGGTCTCTACAGAGATGTTTTGGTTCAAGTCCAGGTTCTGGGTGAGCCACTCAAGGACATTGAGACCTGTCCCGAAGCCACTCCTGCATTATCTTGGCTGTGTGCTTAGGGCCACTGTCCTGTTGGAAGGTGAACCTTCACCCCAATCTGAAGTACTGAGCGCTCTAGAGCAGGTTTTCATCAAGGATCTCTCTGTACTTTGCTCTGTTCATCTTTCCACAACCCTGACTAGTCTCCCAGTCCCTGCCTCCGAAAAACATCCCCACAGCATGACGCTGCCACCATCATGCTTGACCGTAGGGATGGTGCCAGTTTTCCTCCAGACGCGACGCTTGGAATTCAGGCCAAAGAGTTCAATCTTGGTTTCATAAATCCAGAAAGTCTTGTTTCTCATGGTCTGAGAGACCTTTAGGTGCCTTTTGGCAAACTCCAAGCGGGTTGTCATGTGCCTTTTAGTGAGGAGTGGCTCCCATCTGGCGCATTCCTATAAAGGCCTGATTGGTGGAGTGCTGCAGAGATGGTTGTCCTTCTGGAAGTTTCTCCCATCTCCACAGAGGAACTCTGGAGCTCTGTCAAAGTGAGCATCAGGTTCTTGGTCACCTCCCTGACCAAGGCCCTTCTCCCCCTATTGCTCAGTTTGTCCGGGCGGCCAGCTCTTGAAAAAGTCTTGGTGGTTCCAATCTTCTTTAATTAAAAAATGATGGAGGCCACTGTGTTCTTGACAACCTTCAATGCTTCAGAAATTATTTGGAACCTTTCCCCAGATTAGTGCCTTGGCACAATCCTGTCTCGTGGCTTTACGGACAATTCTGTCGACCTCGTGGCCTGTTGTTTGCTCTGACATGCACTGTCAACTGTGGGACCTTATAGAGACAAATGTGTGCCTTTCAAAATCATGTCCAATCAATTGAATTTACCGCAGGTGGACTCCAATCAAGTTGTAGAAACAACTCAAGGATGAACAATGGAAACAGGATGCATCTGAGCTCAACACTCATAGGAACCAATTGTCCTGAATGCCATGCCTTTTAGACAGTCATTTTTTATATGCTTTCCACAAGCACAATTAACCTTCATAATTTCTCATATAATTTGAAGCCAGGTAGTATGTAATTACCTGAATGGTACCATTTGCCTTTCACGGGAGACTGTGTTTGAGAATCAAACCCAATCTGAGATTCTTAATTTAGAGGAGGTTAACTCTTTAAACAATGGTAAATGAGCCACTGTTTCTGTTAATATGTGAAGTTTGGTAATTGTATTTTCCATTACGTATGTCTAGCTTATGAATTAATCATTTATTTACATTATATAACCTGATGCTACACTAACCATGCACTGTTCTGGCCAAACCTGTTGTCAGGTAAAGGTTTGAAGGCCATGCCAACTGATAAAGCAAACAATCTGAAACACAACGTACAGTAGAAAATGTGCAGACTTGGTTAGATCCCAGGCTGTGTCGGAGCCGTCTGCGAATGGGAAACCCATGAGGTGGCGCACAATTGGCCCAGCTTCGTCCGGGATAGGGGAAGGTTTGGCCGGCCGTGTTGTTCTTGTCCCATCGCACTCTAGCGACTCCTGTGGCGGGCCCGGGCGCAATGTACGCTGACACGGTCGACAGGTGTACGGTGTTTCCTCCGACACATTGGTGCGGCTGGCTTCCGGGTTAAGCGAGCATTGTGTCAAGAAGCCGTGCTGCTTGGCGGGGTCGTGTTCCGGAGCACACTCGGCTCTCGACCGTCTCCTCTCCCGAGTCCGTACGTGAGTTGCAGCAATGGGACAAGACTTTAACTACCAATTGGATATCACGAAAATGGGGAGAACAGGGGGTTTAAAAAATAAACCAAATAATCAAATGCAGACTGAATTGAATCCATCCCCTTTCTTAAGGGACACACTGACAGGTATGTGTAATGTTGTTAACCATTGTTTATTTTAGACCTGGAGAGCCAGCTGAATAAATCTAAATCAATGACAGAGTCACGGAGAGCAGAGATTCTGATGGTCAGCCAGAAACCCCTCACAGAAAGCACTTGCGTAAAGTAATCAACTGCACATCAAAACTGGCCAGCTGTACCCATGAGAGACATGTAAAGATGCCTGAAGTTTCCAGTGCCTTGCTTGGAACCTCACTGACTATTGCTGAACATTAAATACCCTAACATGGTTCCACACAATGGAAACAGTCTTCAAATTCACTGGTGTTACATAAACAATCAAACCTGGAATCGACAACCATCAGAATCCATTATCACGATGTGTTACGATTCAGACATCCAGTCTCCCTTTCTCATAGCCTAATACAATCCAAATCCAAAACGCCACAAATCTTATGATGCCCACCTAGCATAGTATCAGCTGCTAGTTTTTAGCATCTTTCCTGACTATCCTGGCGACTCTCAAATTACTTTAAAAAAATGTATTTTGTAATTTTTATCAACTTCTGAAAAGTGACTCAAAACAATAATGCACACATTTTCCTTCTAAAAGACAAACAATTTTGTCCGTTACCCCCAGTCACAACGTAATTTCCGTGGCGAACAAAAGTGCTTTGCGAGTGACGTCCTCAACAAGCGCTCAACCTCGGCCCAATCCGTAACAACTTTCAATGAATTGTAAATAATAGTTGGTTATCTGCAACAACAGTAGTACGGGTTCGATAAACCAAACCTAATTTATCACATCTGTTCAAATCTTGAATTATAATTTACAACACCAACCAATATCTCTAAATTCGCTAATTTTATAAAACATTTCAATGGGCATAAATCGTAATTGTCTCTTCGTTAATTCATTTTGATTTAAATAACTGTCTCGTCTTTGATTTAGCATTTTAATTACGACTCTATTCCCAATACGTTATTCACTTGTCTAATTAAAACTCATAATAATCCATATGTGAGTGTACCCCTTTAAAATACCTTGTCTCTGGGAACAGGGAAATCCCCTTAACCCAAACTTTTACTACAACAACGAAACCTAATAATTCTGATAATCCCTTCACATCATTTGTTTTAAATCTCTCGATGTTTCATGTAACTCATTCAGTCTATCTTCAAGTTGTCGTCCCAAAATATTTTATACACTGCCATACACTCAAACCACTGTGATAACCGTGCACTGTCCCTTTAAGCTAAGACATTTTACTTGTTCCCCACAATGAAAACGGAAAACAGATAATGTTTAAAATACGTTACTTTTTGTTCGAATTCTCTGGCGTTACCTAACCAAAAATCTCATACTCGGGAAAACAATCACAACTTTTTACGCTTAAACTATTCTTACCTATTTTATAGTCCAAAGTGTTGCACTATATAGCCCCATTAAATGCCTAGCATTTCCGTTGCTAGCTGTAGCATCTTTTCAGACTATCTTTCTCCTTTAAAAAAAATATGTATTTGGAACTTTTAGCCACTTTTGAAAAGTAACTCTAAGCTATAATGCACACATTTTCCCTCTAAATGCCGCAACCCATTTTTTCTGTTTAAATTTATTTGAGGAACGATGTTGTTCAATGTAAAACGACGGAACAAATCTGCCTGCCTCTGTAAAATATATATTCCCTATTCAGATTGAGTTCAGTTTTAAATTCTAATCATCAAAGTAAAACCAACCAAACTTCTCAACTTTCTATTCCCTAACATTTAAACATACCATGTTTTGTGCTAAATTTATCGTATGTCAGTCGATTCATAAATTGCTATAATATCCGGATAGCACAAAATTGTATCGTATCTCTCCGTTGTTCCCTACATTTAACTTTAGGTGACTTTCTCTTCTATGATATATTTATTTAAATACGACTCCCATCTCAATACATTATTCCACCCGATCATTTTGGGAAAAATAGAGTATTACATCGAAATTGTCTCGCCATTATTTTTAATGGTTTCTTTTTTCAATTAGAGTCTAAAACACCTATTAACGTTTTAGTTCGTATTTTATACAAACACTGGCGACCGTATTTTTCAGGCAAAACATACAAATAGGTGAATTACAATCTAAAATCAATTTTAGTCTATCGGTTTCAAAGCTGACCTTGGTGTCCCGCTATTAAAATGATTGTGTTTCCCCGCCAATAATTATATTATTATAATTGTCTGTAGTCGCAAAACTTCGACCCCGAGAATTCCCAGAAAATCGTCCTAATTTAAAACCCTTCCTGGCTATATTAGTAACATCAGCTTCCATTCAGGTTCTTTGTCTGAGTCAGATTTTGGACGCCTCTCTTCCATTCTCTTTGTTCTCCTATAACTGTAATCTCCCGCTAGTTTCCGACACTTCCTTTGAGGAATTTCTAAAAATCCTTACAACAGCTATGGTATTTAATCACTTATCTATGCCTTTCTATATTTAATTTTACCTTCTAATGTTTGTGTATTTCTATGAATCTGCAATTTACCGTTACTAAATCACTTTAGTTCCTTTTCTGTCTGACTATGTGTGTGTCTCTTTTATGGAAATCTTATCAATAGCTTTGACTGTTGAATCAGATATTAGGTCTTACCTTACAACTATAAGCCCAGGGGTTGTAAATCCCTAGTTAATATCTTATTTTCCGGTTGTGTCAGAGGGCTTCCCTTGCACATGGAACCTCCTGTCTATAGATTTGTCTTTTATCCCATTCCTTTAGATTTTGGTTCCCTCTCCTCCTTATTTGGATATTTCAGTACTATTTGTTGAATCGGAACGATGATCAATACTGCCACAATTCAAATGACCATTCCAGTTATGTTGCGCATTCCCTTCCTGTCTCCCCACGCCCAGTATTTTTACAAGATCACCGTCCTACGCCCCAGCACCTATTTAATATCCAGTCTTAATCTCGGGCGGATGTGCCTCTCATGATTAAGTTTATTTTATTTACGGTAGTGCACATTACCACAGGTTATTACCGAACCTGCTCAGTGTATATCGGTTATACAAAAACCAGTGTATGTTGGTCATAATTCTGAAAATTTTCGAACATCAATCAAAGAACTCAAATCCCCCCAGAATCGAGAATATAGGCTACTGACCTGCTGCCGACTGGAAAAAGCATTGTTCGTTGGATCTAGTCACCATATCTGCCGTCTGTAGTGTATACCGGCCTGTTTTTAACCTCCATTCAGGGGCCGGGTCTTTAATAACGTGCACAATTTTCTCTGGCGTACGACCTCCAGATGCAGAGACGGGTATTTTAGATCCGGCTTCGAAGGACCAATTGTTGAAGGAATTTAATTCCTCTGTTTTAATTCCCAAGTAAAATTAAACACTCTGTCAATTCATAAGAATTTGTAAGACCCTTATTTTATAGGAATGGACAGAGCCCCGGTCTTAAAGTCAAGTAACAGCCTTTATTCAAGAGAGTACTGCCACAATACAGGTTACCACAGGTTATGAACTGAAAATGACGTCATTACTTCTAACACTACCCCGTGCCATCTCCATTCCAGTACCAAGGCTGTGTCTCAAGCCTTCCCACATCAGTCTCCCTACCAATTTAATATCATTTACGAGTCAAGGTTTTCTTGTGTAGATAAGCATTCTAGCCAGTCTGATTCATTTGTACCAAGGAACAGACCGTCATTTTTATTAAACTCTTGACTACATTCACACAAATTATTTTCAGTACTGGGATCAGATAAGAAAATTCATACATATACAGTAACATTTAGTATTCTGATTAGTACATATACAGTAAAATAATAGTATTCTGATTAGTAAATCCTGATTAAAATGTATACATAATTAGTCATTATAGATAAAAAAATCCCTTAACAACTATACATTGCGTGTATAGCGTTTGCATTAGGAGAGGGGTCCATGACTGCTAAATCGAGGCTTATCCTGGGGTGTGTGTGGAGTCAGAACTTAGATCACAAATGTGCTTGGAAGCATATACAATATATACGTGAGGACTGTTATACAGATATACCCAGGATCATATCAGCAATGCTGTCAGAACAGCAGGGCTCTAGGTATTTGGTGTGTGAGTCATAAATTGTTGCACATTTATTGTCTTCCTGTCTCATTCTGTTAATGGTTCTTTTTGAGAAGCGTTGAATGAACGTGCACCCAACCTGCCTTGCGGGCACTCTTCAGACCAGGATGTGTATTATTCGGTCAAAAGAAGAACAATTTCCAATTCACATGTGAAGATCTTAATGAAAAGGATGGATCGCAACAGAATCTGTCACAGGGAGGCAGTGTTTGCCTCCCCTGCTTTTAAATCATATGTGGGGGAAGCATGTTCTGTTCCTCTGTCCTCACAAATCTCCTTCATTACTGTCGACCTGATTAGTCCTCAGGATGTGCTGAGGATGGGGTGTTCATGAATCATTCTTCAATCATTCTTCAAACGCTGGCCCAAACTGAGTTTTTACTCACCTATTGAATGTTTGAAATTGAATGCATGTCAATTTAATGAGTGCTGTCTATTTAAAGTGTAGGTATGCAAGCCGATCTCTATTTCCAATATGCTGGCACGGACAACATTTGGTTGTAGTATCTGTCAGACAATGTTTTATGCTAAACTTAATGTACGTGTGTAATGAGAAACTAGCTTTTTATAGGCTTAACATTTCAAATGTGTCTTAGACTAAAAAAGGATCTGGAGATGCACAAAGAAGGAGAGCTGAAGCTGCTGTGAGAAGCCCTAAGCTTTGAATCCTGTTCCTGCAATCGGTAATCATGTCTGAGATATTCAAATCTATGAGCCTCAAATTAAGTCAATTGCTTTCATTGTAACAGGCCATTTTTTTATTGCAGAAACTGTCTCAGAAGAATCCCAATACTCATGGAATTTCACAGTGTCCAAATACCAGCAAAGCCTTACAAACCCTTAGACAAAACAAAAAAACATAATGCTTGTGTATATTACTATTTTTCTATTTGAAAATATTCACAGTTCTTCACAGTTCTCGTCACAGTACTTATTTGTGTTTACTGTCAGCTCATTGAAGGTCTTGGCTTTACCCACTAAACATGTTGTTACCAAGACATGATAGGATTTTAGCCATATATTAGGTATTGAGACACGGGATGATATTTTTTATGTGATAGAGAGAACAAGAGCAAATCCCATTAATTTGTTTTACCAACCCATGTTAACTTCTTACCCCTGAAAATGATTGGAAACTGACCTCTAGTGGAAAGGATTGTAGTTGCAGTATCATAATGTACAGTCAATCTGACTGAACTGGCCTGTACATTAATATCTTCATATGCACTATGAAAAGAATGAGAAAGAAGCAACAAATCAGTTAGAATCAGAGAACAGGAATAAGCAAAAACATATTCAGTAGAGTTACTGTACTCCACTGTAATGTGGACTTTTATGTTTGTTTTTTCCTGAAAATACAAATTAATCAGAAGACTGTCTCGGCCTAAATTATGGAAGATACTCTGAAAATGTAGTTTACCAAGCTACCAATTACTGGAAGAATTTAAGCTACACTAAAGATATCACGAAATAAAAATATAGTTTACTTAACTAAAGTTACTTTGAAAATTGCAGTTCACCACATTCAGACTACTTTGTGTTAAATTATCATATCCAAATCTGAATGGTCAGATTGACACAAAATTGCAGGAACAGATCACTCTGGAGTTAGATGTTAACATAATGTGTTATTTAGCCTGTTAAACACAAACACTATGGTTCAAGTGAGAATTAGGCAGGTTTGATGCCAAAAAATAAAGGCAATTATTGCCTACTTCACATATATTGTATTTATGCAAGAAAAGTAGGATGTAGGTTCCAGTGGTTAGCTACACCGCTACATGGCACAAAAAGTAATTAACTACTGAAATCATGACCTAGGTTGGACTTTAGTTCAACTACCACCAAGCTACTGCAAAATGTAGTTAAACTACTAGTTGAACTACTTGTAGTTCACTACTCCCCAACACTGAGTGTACATGTATATGTTTTTGATTTGATGTTGGTCAATGGTCTCTGTTTCCAGTTGCAGAAGTAGTTTTCAACTTCAAAGTAGCCAGATCAGAGGAATGAATTACTAATTTCTAGGAAATATAGTAGGAGTTACTTTTACACCTACAAAATCCCAACATGATCCCTTTCTATAATTGTATTAAATGGTCAGAAATGTCCCTGAAGAGCGAAGTCCATTAAAACTGTAATATGTTGCTGCCCTCTAGAAGCCATTTGACACCACACATTGTGGCAAAACAGACAAGGATGCACTTGTTCAACTATACTGAACAAAAATAGAAACGCAACATGCAACAGTCAATTTAAATAAATCAATTAGGCCTTCATCTATGGATTTCACATGACTGGGCAGGGGCGTAGTCACTGGTGGACTTGAGAGGGTATATATACCTAACCACTTGGGAGCCAGGGCAACCCACTGAGGACACAGGCCAAGCCAATCAGAATGACTTTTTCCCCACAAAAGGGCTTTATTACAGACAAAAATTCTCCTCAGTTTCATCAGCTGTCTGGGTGACTGATATCAGACGATCCCACAGGTAAAGAAGCCAGATATGGCAAATAGAAATCAAAATTGGACGGTCTTCAGAGATAGATGGGAGGGGTTGAGAGTAGCTGAAGAATGGGACTAAAAACAAACTAAAGACAACTATTGTAAAATAGACTGTCTGTAAAATGTATATAGTATGTATAAGCTGGAAGTAGAAGCCTACAGTAATGGTTGTTGTCCAGGAGTTTACCCCAATTAGGGGAGGGGTGGTAGGGTTAGGGGAAATAATAAACAAAAATATATGTTATATAATATATATGTTTAAGAAAAAAATGAATGGGGATTGGAAATGATGAAGACACAATCTTTCCACAATATTAAAGTTGATCTTCCCCATAATAAATAAATAAAATAATTGTGCACAACATTTTAAAGAAATACGTTTTTTTTTTTGTGTATGGAACATTCCTGAGATCTTTAATTTCAGCCCATGAAAACATGTTGCATGTAACGGCGTTCGTCTATTGGAAGAGAGTCGGACCAAAATGTGGCGTGGTGGTTACTCATGTTCTTTAATGAAAAAATGTACGATACATGAAATAACTAAATATACAAAACAAACAGAACATGAAAATCTATCCAGCCTATCTTGTGACAACAAACACAGAGACAGGAACAATCACCCACCAACCCACAGTGAAACCCAGGCTACCTAAATATGGTTCCCGATCAGAGACAACGAGAATCACCTGAGTCTGATTGAGAACCCCTCAGGCAGCCATAGACTATGCTAGACAACCCTACTCAACCACAATCCCGATACCTACTAAACCCCAATACAAAAACACACCACAAAATAAACCCATGTCACACCCTGGCCTGACCAAATAAATAAATAAAACACAAAATACTAAGACCAAGGCGTGACATTGCATTGCTTTTTTTGTTCAGTATAGTACTGTAGTACCAACACAATGACTCATTTATATATTTGACGATTATGGGATCCAACATACACTACAAGTATGTGGATACCTGCTCGTCAAACATCTCTTTCCAAAATCACTAGATGTTGGAACATTGCTGCAGAGACTTGCTTCCATTCAGCCACAAGAGCATTGGTGAGGTCGGGGCACTGATGTTGGGTGATTAGGCCTGGCAGTCGATGTTCCAATTCATCCCAAAGGTGTTCAATGGGATTGAGGTCAGGTCTCTGTGCAGGCCAGTCAAGTTCTTCCACACCGATCTCAACAAACCATTTTGAAACAGGAAAGGGCCTTCGCTAAACTGTTGCCACAAAGTTGGAAGCACAGAATCTTCTAGAATATTATTGTGTGCTGTAGCATTAAGATTTCCCTCCACTGTAACCAAGGGGCCTAGCCCGAACCATGAAAAACAGCCCCATACCATTATTCATTTTCCACCAAACTTTACAGTTGGCACTGTATATTGGGGCAGGTAACATCCTCCTGGCAATCCCCAAACCCAGATTAGTCCGTCGGACTGCCAGATAGGGAAGCGTAATTCATCACCACAGAGAACGTGCTTCCACTGCTCCAGAGTCCAAAGGTGGTGAGCTTTACACCACTCCAGCCAATGCTTGGCATTGCACTTGGTGATCTTAGGCTTGTGTGCAGCTGATCGGCCATGGAATCCCATTTCATGAAGCTATCGACGAACAGTCCTTGTGCTGACATTGCTTCCAGAGGCAGTTTGGAACCCGGTAGTGAGTGTTGCAACCGAGGACATGCTTTTTACATGCTACGCGCTTCAGTACTCGGCGGTCCCGTTCTGTGAGCTTGTGTGGCCTACCACTGTGCGGCTGAGCCGTTGTTGCTGCTAGATGTTTCCACATCACGATGACAGCACATAAAGTTGACGGGGGCAGCTCTAGCAGGGCAGAAATTTTACAAACTAACTTGTTGGAAAGGTAGCATCCTATGAAGGTGCCACGTTGAAAGTTACTGAGCACTATAGTAGGGCCATTCTATCGCCAATGCTTTTCTATGGAGACTGCATCACTGTGTGCTTGTTTTTATACAACTGTCAGTAACGGGTGTGGCTGAAATAGCCAAATCCAATAATTTAAAGGGTGTCCACATATTTTTGTGTCTACTGTATATCTTCTCTAGATCATTTCCATGTCATCCCTGAATTTGATTGACCCTTAATTGATTGATTTATGATATAATAGTTAATGAGTTCAAATCCCATTTGAGTCTTTGCTATGCTGACCTTGACTTCAGATTATGACCCGGATTCATTCAAATCAGGATTTTTTACAAAGTGGTTTGCAGCTTCTGAACTGTCAGTATTATGCTAATCCTCACATCACTTGGGATTTTAGAATGCTTATTATATATCCTTTGAGATTATAGTAGTCTGATAATTTAACAATGGCGTTTTGTATTTGAATTTGAAGGACATCAAATAAGAAATATGCAACATGCATGAAGAACGTTTGGCGTCTAACGCTTCAGAGCTAGTAGGATCTTAAACCTCATATGTCATTCAAGTTCACAGAGATAAGATTTATTTTACTCTGCTACGATAATCCTTGCAGTATTACTAGCTGCTAAAACTCTCGACATTAATGAGGAGAATAATGAAGAAGATTGACATCTTTGTGCTCAGCAGAACTGAAGTATGGAAGAAATGGTTTAATGTCAAATGTGCTTATTTTTCTTTCGTCATCATCACTTTATTTTTCTGGCTTGTGGATTGTGTTTGTAATACATGTGTCACACAGATTGGGTGGATTTGTTGCAAACTGTACACATTCATTTCCACTTATATCTTTCCCTTCTAGTCTCACTCCTCTTCGTTATGGTTATCCACAGAGGAGACAGTCGTATTCTGTTTCTCCCTCGATGTCCTTCAGCTCACTTTTGAACTGCTGAATGAGCTGAGCCTCAAGATCACTGTTACTCTTGGTAGTCAGGCAGTCCTGGTTCTTGGGAAAGTAGGCTGTTTTAGCTCCTGCAATAGATCTGGAGGATTCTGCATTTACAAAGGGACACACATTCTTACCACTTTTGAACAACATTGACTTTGAAAAATGTCATCAAGATTTCAATATGACTTAATATTTTATAACAGAATTATAGGATGTTTTAGTCACAGTATTACATATTACAGCTCTACAAGCTGTCCACCATGGCCTTTCTGTGGAGGTACAGAAATACTTTACAGATGATTAACAGAGGAGACTTACTGTTGCAAATGGCCAGCTTGTTACCTCCAATGTAATGGGTTGTCCATTTGAATTTGGTGTCTGCACTGCATTCCTCATACAGACGACTGTTCCTCAAGAATGCAAAGTCAAAGCCCTGTGTAGTGAATAATATGGCAAATAATGAATCATTTGCTAGCATGCTAGCAGATACCAATAGACTTCCAGCTATTGTGCTAGCGCTAGTTAGCATTGGCTCATAAAACTACCTCTAACTTCCTTCAAACTGGACACAGAGACATACAAATTGTATCCACGATTTCATCTGACTCTGGTGAAGTAGATAAAAGGCCTCGTTGCCAAAATCCTGAAGTATCCCTTTATTAAGGACCAATTTTTTAAATTTTATTTTACTTTCCCCCCCATTTTCTGTAGAAACACTTTTTCCTTGCAGAAACTGTTTGTGTTTCATATAAAGGAATAGCCTATTGTAGAATACTGCGTATTTAATCTTTGTGCCACCATACAGTGTGATTATAAGAGGCTTTTAGCTCATAGGACTGTGATGTTGCAGGAAAGACTACCTCATTGCACATGGGTTTACAGTAACGCCTCATTTTGTTGGTGACACACACAAGTCCTCCTTTACTCTGGGCTACTGCAGCTGGACACTCTTTGGGCTCAAAGGTCTGGCAAACTATACAAGGAAAACACACAGAAACACAATAATTACTTAGGTAATACATTTAGAAAGACACAAAGTAAAGCCAATGTAATTATGGGTTACACTAAAAGAGACCCTTTGCTCTGCCATAGCTTATTTGGGGCCAATAAAGTATTTGTCAGCAACAAACTCTTATTGTACACAGATCTGTGTTTTGCTCAGGACTCTTACCTGTTTTTTGATGTTTCTCTAGAATGACTGTCAGAGTTTGTAGGGAGTTAATCACAACAGCAGTCTGGTCGTCGCTCCACTGGCTAGTAATATTTTTAGCACATTGTGCTGCCTCCTGTTGACAGATAGTGGAAAGAGATGTCATACATCTGTTTGAAACCTGAGTACCAAAACATGTCAACTTCAAGTTAGATTTAGCCAGAGCAACTGATCAGCATTGCATTATTGACCACAGATTTAACAGTTATTAGACAAAATTCAGTGATGAAGTTATCCATACTGCAAGCTGAGTAGAGAGCTGTTTAAACATCAAGGTGGTTGAGGAGCAGCTATTGCTCCCAACATCTTGGTCCTGAGCAACAGCACATGAGAGGAGAGCTGGCAGACACAAAAAACATTCTGAATCACACAACAGTCTCAACCTTGTCTCTGCCAATGCATAGTTGTTCTGCTTATTGACAAATTAGTGCCATGATGTACAGGTTGATACTCGGCATGTAGGCCAACTGTGTTTAAATACTCAAACACATATAATGAACATGAAGGCTCAATTAAGTTTCTATCACCATCACGGCTTGCCTTCTTACCTGTCAGTGAGCAAAAGCAAAGTAGAACTCTTCTTGTTGAAGTTTGTGTCATGTTGTCAATGTTGGTTCTTCCTTCAGTCTAAGTTGTAACCACCGTTGGTGTATTTAACCACTGACTGGAATTTGAGGAGGGTACAAAGTTTGTTGCTGCTGACCAGTTTCCCAGTCATGGGCCAGATCATGGACTTTTGGGAATTCACAGATTTCGCAATTGTTCAGAAATGTTGTACAATTAAGCAAATTTCTTCATTTTTGCTCACACTGGAACAATTTCTCACAGAGATGACATTGTTTGTTTTGGACTATGTTTTTGTCAGCATTATATTAACCGGCCATGAGTTATATTCAACTTACACTGTAAATGTTTGAGTGAATTCTGTAACTGAGCTGATGGGGGCACTGTTACTGCATGTTTTTTAACTTCACATTGTCAACGGATCACTTTACATTTGTTGATGCAGGCAGTTGTTATTTTAAAGTTATGATAATGCTTCATTCTTTTCAGAAAATACATTCACCCTCTAGTTATTTTGTTTCAGTTGAGTGAATGTTGCTGTAAGATTTCAAAGACCCATTTGTGTCCCTGTCTGCACATGGATCTGTGAGATCACCCAGTGATGCATAATGTGACCATCCTACACAGTGGACAAAGGGACTGGTTGAGTCAAAAAGCATGACTGACTGACTAATAAGTATTCGTGGCATTCGATATGGATGGAGATGATCAGGGAAACATTCATTATGCATGGAGATGATCAGGGAAACATTCATTATGCATGGGGATGATCAGGCCAGCCGGCCGGCCGTAGAGAGGATACTAATATTGTCAGCGGCACACACACACACTACCACGCACTACCACGCACGCACACACACACACACACACACACACACACACACACACACACACACACACACACACACACACACACACACACACACACACACACACACACACACACACACACACACACACACACACACACACACACACACACACACACACACACACACACACACACCAGGTGACCGGTGCCCCACCCATACCAAGTGCGCTCTTCCCCGCCGCTCAGTGGACCCGATCAGTGGACCCGAGCGGCTATGGCCGTGCGTTTTACGGCAGCGCAGGTTCTAGAACAGATTTTGTCCAGCGAGGACCAAGAAGACTACTCAGATTCCCAGGAGAAGGAGGAAGAGGTTTTGGAAGACGACGGGGAGGAATACAACCCCGAGCGCTGCGAGGTCGACGATGCTTCTTCTCCCTCTTCGGAGGAAGAGCCTGAGGAAGCCCCCGAGTACCAACACGAGGAGGAGATCTCCTCGGCTCCGGACCAATGTGAGCCGCCGTTGCAGTCACAAACTGCAAAATTGAATGGTCCCCCCTGGCCTACGGGAGCGGCCGACACCGCAGGACACTCTGCCATGCCCTGCCGGACGAGACTCCGGACCCCACGGTCAATGCTGCGACCCAGGCCCGCGACATGGCGTCCGCCTTCCACCTGTTTGTCACACCGGCGATAGAAAGGATAATTGTGGAAATGACGAACCTGCCCGGGGCCAGAAAATACGGTGATGGCTGGCGACCCATGGACGCCACGGACCTGCGTAGGGCTGCTGATCCTAGCGGGCGTTTACAGGTCCCGAGTCGAGGCCACGGCAAGCCTGTGGGACGCCGAGAGCGTCAGGACCGTGTTCCAAGCCACCATGCCGCTCAAGGTCTTTCACAGGTACTCGAGGCTGCTGCGATTCGACAACCGTCACTCGAGACCCGCCAGACTCGCCACAGACAAACTCGCAGCCAAACGAGAGGTCTGGGACCTGTAAGGAGGTGCGGCTGCCAGACCTCTACAACCCGGGGCCTGACGTGACAGTGGACGAGCAACTTGTCCCGATCAGAGGTACTGTGCATGCGTGCGTGCGTGTGTGTACGTGTGTGTGTGCGTGTGCATGTCTATAGAGAGGTAGTAGCTGTAGCGGCTGTAGTAGCGGCTTTGGCAGCACTAGCAGCAGTAGCAGCGTGTGTAACACAAAAGGCCATTGGCCCCAATGAGGGAGTAACGAGGCTAATCTCTTCTCCCCTTTCCAAAAGGCCGCTGTCCTTTCCGTCAGTACATCCCCAGCAAGCCGACGAAATACAGCATCGAGTCGTAGGTGACCTGCGACGCCAAGTCCAGCTACGCTTGGAAGATGCAAGTGTACACCGGCAAGGCGGCCAGCGGAGGTCTGAGAAGAACCAGGGCATGCGCGTCGTCCTCGATCTGACAACGGGACTGAGCGGTCGTAACGTCACTAGTGACAACTTCTTCACCTCCTACGAACTGGGCCAGCGGCTCCTCGAGAGGAACCTCACCATGGTGGGCACGGTGAGAAAGAACAAGGCCGAGCTCCCGCCCGCGCTGCTCGAGTCCAAGGGCAGACAGGTCCTGTCCTCCAGGTTTGTCTTCACGCCCACCACCACTCTAGTGTCCTACCTGGCAAAGAAAAACAAAAATGTGCTACTTTTGAGCATGCTGCACACAGAGGGCGACATTAGCGATCGCCGCGACAGGAAGCCGGCCGTCATCCTAGACTACAACTGCAACAGGGCTGGCGTGGACAACCTAGACGGCACCTACAGCTGCAGACGCATGACTGCCCGTTGGCCCCTGGTCGTCTTCCACAACATCCTCGACGTGTCCTCCTACAACGCGTTTGTCATATGGCGAGAGATCAAGCCTGACTGGATGCCTCGCAAGCGGAACAAGCGCAGGGAGCAGCTGGGAAAGGCACTTCTGAAGCCCCTGATCCAAAGAAGGCAGCATCTCCCCCGCACCGAAGCGGCGTCAGCACTTATCAAAGTCCTACAGAGTGCTACGGCGGCTCGTGATCAACAGCATGAGGAGCCCGCCGCTGGCACCGCCGCTGCCCCGGCCAACGGGGTAAGTAAGAGGAAGAGGTGTCACCTCTGCCAACCCAAGAAGGACTCCAAGACACACACAGTGTGCTGCAGGTGTAAGACATACATCTTCAAAGGCTGTTCACATGCATACTGTCACACTTGCGCACATTGGTCCTTTAGCCTGGACAGGACAGGGTGATCCAGAGGACGCGGGGACAAGACACAATACAAGGACGATGGGAGAGTTAACTAGGCAAGTCAGTTAAGAACAAATTCTTATTTTCAATAACAGCCTAGGAAGAGTGGGTTACTGCCTTGTTCAGGGGCAGAACGACAGATTTGTACCTGGACGGATCAGGGATTTGATCTTGCAACCTTTCGGTTACGAGTCCGATGCTCTATCCACTAGGCTACACTGCCACCCCCATACAATTTACAAGCTTTCATCTTTGTCACACAAGCTGTCAACTTTTGACATCGTTGACTATTTGACAGTATATTTACTGCATTTACTGGCAATGCAATACATTCATATTTGTCTTCATACTTTTACTGTATTGTAAATTGCAATCAGTATAGTGTATACCACATTTATGACAAAAACACAACAATAAACTGTAAATCACTTCAGACAGTGAATGAAGCACACATATAATTCTAATTCTAATTCTAATTCTAAGTTTGCCCTTCCTATGAATAGATGCAGGCTGGATAGACATCAGAAAATGGTTATGGTCATACAAATCTTATCATCCATTGCACACACTGCTATGCCCCTGTGACCGGTGTCAGCACTGTGATGAATGGTTGGAGATAACAGGGTCCCTTTTTTCTGTTCAACCTTTTTCAAATATCAATGACCTTTTCCCAGGATTCTACCACTCCTTCATCGTTATTGTATTAAATTACCGAAGTGTCAGAAAAGGCAGCTCAGTTGTCAAATGACTCACATGGATTAATTATAGTTTCTGAGAATGAGCTAATTGATATTCAAGCTGTGTTGTCTGGACTAGCGCCCCAAGGGAAAGTTAAAACACAGCAACACATTATTCAATATTATAAAACAAATTGTTTGGATCATGGATGCTAATTGTTTGATATTTAGGGAGTTGTGTCATAATGTCATAATTCCACTGTCCGCAGCCCAGGCAGGAAATTTATAATCTAAATCTCCCTTGGGAAAAAGTGTCTTCACATTATTTTTATGTGCTACTTTTTGGTTTACAACAATTGGGGGTTGTATAAACCTACCAGACTGCCTTTACAACCTGTGCAACAGTGTTTCATTTTACAAATATGATCTCTCCCAAAGAAGAGGAAAACATTGGCTGTCACCAACCAGTGACAGGACCATGGACAGTTCTTCCATCTGTGCCATCCAGTCAGGTCACCCATGATAAAAGTCCATTTTCGACATCCATCCATGTCTGAGGACATCTGGAGATGATCTGTAAACCGGCTACTAGTGGCAACAGTGAGTGATTTTACCGCCAACTAGGTTTCAGTTTTTCTAGGGCATTAGGGACGGCGTATGACTGAAAGCATATGCCTCTGATTCTAAAGATTTAAGTTCAATAATGGAAAGTTGTGTCTATATTTCTGTTTTAAGCCTATCCCAAACCTTAACCCTTAATTAACTTAACCATTCGGACTTAATGCCTAACCTTAAGAATTCGGAGTTAAGTTCCTCGGCATACAAATCACGGACAAACTGAAATGATCCACCCACACAGACAGCGTGGTGAAGAAGGCGCAGTAGCAGATTTTACAGATGCACAATCGAGAGAATCCTGTCGGGCTGTATCACCGCCTGGTACGGCAACCGCCTGGTACGCCCACAACCATACGGCTCTCCACGGTGTAGTGAGGTATGGCACAACGCATCACCTGGGGCAAACTACCTGCCCTCCAGGTCACCTACACCACCAGACTTCACAGGAAGGCCGAAACTATCATCAAGGACAACAACCACACGAGCCACTGCCTGTTCACCCCGCTATCATCCAGAAGGCGAGGACAGTACAGGTGTATCTGAAAAATAGCTTCTATCTCAAGGCCATCAGACTGTTAAACAGCAATCACTAACATTGAGTGGCTGCTGCCAAAATACTGACTCAAAATACTGACATATTCTTATTCATTCCTTTACACTTGTGTGTATAAGGTAGTTGTTGTGAAATTGTTAGGTTAGATTACTTGTTAGATATTACTGCATGGTCGGAACTAGATGCACAAGTATTTCACTACAATCGCATTAACCTCTATTTTTATGTTTGGAAAAATAACGTTCCCAAAGTAAACGGCCGATTTATCAGGACCAGATGGTAGAATATGCATATACAGTGGGGCAAAAAAGTATTCAGTCAGCCACCAATTGTGCAAATTCTCCCACTTAAAAATATGAGTGAGGCCTGTAATTTTCTTCACAGGTACACTTAAACTATGACAGACAAAATGAGAAAAAAATCCAGAAAATCACATTGTAGGATTTTTAATGAATTTATTTACAAATGATGGTGGAAAATTAGTATTTGGTCAATAAAAAAAGTTTATCTCAATACTTTGTTATATACCCTTTGTTGGCAATGACAGAGGTCAATTTTTTTTGTAAGTCTTCACAAGGTTTTCACACACTGTTGCTGGTATTTTGGCCCATTTCTCCATGCAGATCTACTCTAGAGCAGTGATGTTTTGGGGCTGTTGCTGGGAACCACAGACTTTCAACTCCCTCCAAAGATTTTCTTTGGGGTTGAGATCTGGAGACTGGCTAGGCCACTCCAGGACCTTGAAATGCTTCTTACGAAGCCACTCCTTCGTTCCCCGGGCGGTGTGTTTGGGATCATTGTCATGCTGAAAGACCCAGCCATGTTTCATCTTCAATGCCCTTGCTGATGGAAGGATGTTTTTACTCAAAATCTCATGATACATGGCCCCATTCATTCTTTCCTTTACACGGATCAGTCGTCCTTCCTGGTCCCTTTGCAGAAAAGCAGCCCAAAGCATGATGTTTCCACCCCCATGCTTCACAGTAGGCATGGTGTTCTTTGGATGCAACTCAGCATTCGTTGTCCTCCAAACACGACGAGTTGAGTTTTTACCAAAAAGTTATATTTTGGTTTCATCTGACCATATGACAATCTCACAATCTTCTTCTGGATCACCCAAATGCTCTCTAGCAAACTTCAGACGGACCTGGACATGTACTGACTTAAGCAGGGGAACACGTCTGTCACTGCAGGATTTGAGTCCCTGGCGGCATAGTGTGTTACTGATGGTAGGCTTTGTTACTTTGGTCCCAGCTCTCCCCAGGTCATTCACTAGGTCCCCCGGTGTGGTTCAGGGATTTTTCCTCACCGTTCTTGTGATCATTTTGACCCCGGGTCACTTCTTCCCCGCTCTTATTTTTTAAGACTCTTACAAATGCAATTTTAGAGAAAATATCTATAACCGTTAGCATGTAGCGATTTCCATCATTTTTATCTGCAAGGGCCTGCATGTCACATAGATCCGCCTGAAATTGGGACAAGGGTTGAGTAGAAAAAACTATATTTCTTGGAAATTATTTTCTTACAGGTTTATGTAGTGGTACGGCTTTCTTCCGTCGAAGGAGAGTCGGACCAAAATGCAGCGTGGTTAGTTCGATACATCTTTAATAATGATGAAACACGAACAATACAAAAACAACAAACGGAATGTGAAAACCTATACAGCCTATCTGGTGACAACTAACACAGAGACAGGAACAATCACCCACGAAATCTTCAAAGAATATGGCTACCTAAATATGGTTCCCAATCAGAGACAACGATAATCACCTGACTCTGATTGAGAACCGCCTCAGGCAGCCATAGACTATGCTAGACACCCCACAAAAACCCCATGACAAATAAGCACCACAATAACACATGTCACACCCTGGCCTGACCAAATAAATGAAGACAAACACACATTACTTCGACCAGGGCGTGACAGAACACCCCCCCCCACCCCCCCTAAGGTGCGGACTCCCGGACGCACATCAAAACAATAGGGAGGGTCCGGGTGGGCGTCTGTCCATGGTGGCGGCTCCGGCTCGGGATGTGGACCCCATTCCATCAATGTCTTAGTTCCTCCCCCTCGCGTCCTAGGATAGTCCACCCTCGCCGCCGACTATGGCCTCGTAGTCCTCACCCAGAACCCCACTGGACTGAGGGGCAGCTCGGGACTGAGGGGCAGCTCGGGACTGAGGGGCAGTTCGGGACTGAGGCAGCTCGGGACTGAGGGGTAGCTCGGGACTGAGAGGAAGCTCGGGACTGAGGGGAAGCACGGGACTGAGGGGAAGCACGGGACTGAGGGGAAGCTCGGGACTGAGGGGAAACTCGGCACTGAGGGGAAGCTCAGCACTGAGGGGAAGCTCAGCACTGAGGGGAAGCTTAGCACTGAGGAGAAGCTCAGCACTGAGAGGAAGCTCAGCACTGAGAGGAAGCTCAGGCAGGTAGTTGGCTCCGACAGATCCTGGCTGGCTGGTGGATTTGGAAGAGTCTGGTTGACTGGCGGATCTGGAAGTGTCTGGCTGACTGGCAGATCTGGAAGATCATGGATGGCTGGCAGATCTGGAAGATCATGGCTGACTGGCGGATCCTGGCTGACTGGCGGATCCTGGCTGACTGGCGGATCTAGCTTCTCTGGCTGCTCCATGCAGACTGGCAGCTCTGGCTGCTCCATGCAGACTGGCAGCTCTGGCTGCTCCATGCAAACTGGCAGCTCTGGCTGCTCCATGCAGACTGGCAGCTCTGGCTGCTCCATGCAAACTGGCAGCTCTGGCTGCTCCATGCAGACTGACAGCTCTGGCTGCTCCATGCAGACTGACAGCTCTGGCTGCTCCATGCAGACTGACAGCTCTGGCTGCTCCATGCAGACTGACATCTCAGGCTGATCCATGCAGACTGACAGCTCAGGCTGCTCCATGCAGGCTGGCAGCTCTGGCTGCACTGAACAGGCAGGAGACTCCAGCAGCGCTGTAGAGGAGGAAGGCTCTGGCAGCGCTGAACAGGCGGGAGACTCCGGCAGCACAGGAGAGGAGGAAGGCACTGGCTGCGCTAAACAAGCGGGAGACTCCAGCAGCGCTGTAGAGGAGGAAGGCTCTGGCTACGCTGAACAGGCGGGAGGCTCCGGCAGCGCTGTAGAGGAGGAAGGCTATGGCTGCGCTAAACAGGCGGGAGACTCCAGCAGCACTGGAGAGGAGGAAGGCTCTGGCTGCGCTGAACAGGCGGGAGGCTCCGGCAGCGCTGTAGAGGAGGAAGGATCTGGCTGCGCTAAACAGACGAGGCGCACTGAAGGCCTGGTGCGTGGTGCTGGCAATGGTGGTACTGGACCGAGGACACGCACAGGAAGCCTGGTGCGGGGAGCTGCCACCGGAGGACTGGTGTGTGGAGATGGCACTGGATAGACTGGACCGTTCAGGCGCACTGGAGATCTTGAGCACCGAGCCTGCCCAACCTTACCTGGCTCGATGCCCACTCTAGCCCGGCCAATACGAAGAGCTGGTATGTACCGCACCGGGCTATGCACCCGCACTGGAGACACCGTGCGCTCCATAGCATAACACGGTGCCTGCCCGGTCTCTTTAGCCCCCCGGTAAGCACAGGAAGTTTGTGCAGGTCTCCTACCTGGCGTAGCCATACTCCCTGTGACCCTCCACCCCCAATACATTTTTGGGGCTGACTCTCGGGCTTCCATCCGCGTCGCTATGCTGCCTCTTCATACCAGCGCCTCTCCGCATTCTTCGCCTCCAGTTCTTCTTTGGGGCGTCGATATTCACCAGGCTGTGCCCAGGGTCCTTTTCCGTCCAATATCTCCTCCCACGACCAGAAGTCCTGTGATCGCTGCTCCTCATGATAAACAGGGGGAGTTGGCTCAGGTTTGAACCCTGACTCTGCCACACTCTCCCTGTGCCCCCCCCCCCCCCCGACTCTCGGTCTTCCGTCCGCGCCGCCATGCTTGCTTTGCCAACTCCATTCTCCGATAACCTTCTTCGCACTGCTCCAGCGAATCCCACGCGGGCTCCGGCACTCTCTCTGGGTCGACCGCCCACCTGTCTATTTCCTACCAAGTCATATACTCCAAACTTCCTAGTTCCTGCTGCCTGTCACCACGCCGCTTGGTCCTCTTGTGGTGGGTGATTCTGTTACAGCTTTCTTCCGTCGAAGGAGAGTCGGACCAAAATGCAGCGTGGTTAGTTCGATACATCTTTTATAATGATGAAACACGAACAATACAAAAACAACAAACGGAATGTGAAAACCTATACAGCCTATCTGGTGACAACTAACACAGAGACAGGAACAATCACCCACGAAATCTTCAAAGAATATGGCTGCCTAAATATGGTTCCCAATCAGAGACAACGATAATCACCTGACTCTGATTAAGAACTGCCTCAGGCAGCCATAGACTATGCTAGACACCCCACAAAAACCCCATGACAAAAACGCACCACAATAACCCATGTCACACCCTGGCCTGACCAAATAAATGAAGACAAACATACATTACTTCGACCAGGGCGTGACATGTAGAGCATGTGCATCCTGCTTTGATAACCACTCATTCACTTTAGCAGCGCTTAACCGGCTACTTGTTTCTTCGGCTATAGCTCTCTGTAAATGCTCCTTACCCGGGGTTAGAGGGATTATAATAAATGTTTTTTTGTAACATCTGCTCCACCATCCTTTTTGTCTCTCTGAGGTACAATAACATTAATGAGCCACTTTCAAATAACGACAACATTTCATTTTTGAATTTGTATTTTAAGAATACATCAAGTATTACGTATACAGACAATTCAGAATTCGTTGCAGTATACATGTCCCCGTTTTCTCAACGATCACAGCATGCAACACCCTGTATATTTGGTTTAGATTAAAGGCTTGTGACGCTGCATTTTTAAAACACAGACATCCGCTATTTAAGTATATAAACAACAAATATGATACATGTTACAATTAAATGGTGTTTCAAACAAATAAAGTAAAATCTTAGACAAAGTTGTTTCTAGTTCTTCAGAATCATCCACAAGACGGGATACCAGTTGTGTCCATTACAGACTCTCGCCCACATGTCTTACATGATTCATGATTTGTGCCATTTTCAGCACATGCTCTACATTAGCCCAGGCATTGTGGGTTGTGTAAAACGTTACATTGCTCACTTTATTTTCAAAAATTTGATGCATAACATTTGTAAATTCTCTCAAAATATTTTATTTATTTATTCTCTAACATCGTATACACATAGTTGCCCATTGCTTTACATCTAAATAACAAATTGTCACTCGGACTCTTGGGGTTTATTGAGCCAGAAAGTCATCACATCAGCCACCACAGCTTCCCTGTATTTGTTGTCATCCACCAGGGTGTGTCAGATTTCTTTGAGTTTCTTGTGGATGTAGATTGCCGCATACAGTTCATGTTGGAAATCTTTGGTTACCCCGTAAACTCTGGGAATTGACGGCACAAGACCCATAGACTCCAGGGCTCTGACCAGCAATGGTATAAACCTGCAGGACCAAAGTCTTTTCACCAGCGCCTCAAAATGGTTGAAGAAATAGTGTCTTGGGGGGTGGTATAGGCACGGATGCCGGTGCTGGCTGGGGTGATTGATCTCACAACCACTGCATTTTTCACGTATATACTCTCCAATCACCACGTCTAAAAGTGTGGCTACAGAGGCCTTGATGGTGTCCACAAAAATAGTACTGACCACCCCATCAAACACATCCTCAGGCTGTGTACATGTAGGGGGTGTCGCGTGTCTTGCCAGGGTAGAGTAGAATGTTGTGCTGCGAGGCATAGAGTCCTTAGGGTCTGGCCCCCATGACATTTCGGAGTCCTGGTATGTTTCAAATTCAAATTTCAAAATTTAAAATTGATTTATATAGCCCTTCGTACATCAGCTGATATCTCAAAGTGCTGTACAGAAACCCAGCCTAAAACCCCAAACAGCAAGCAATGCAGGTGTAGAAGCACGGTGGCTAGGAAAAACTCCCTAGAAAGGCCAAAACATAGGAAGAAACCTAGAGAGGAACCAGGCTATGTGGGGTGGCCAGTCCTCTTCTGGCTGTGCCGGGTGGAGATTATAACAGACCATGGCCAAGATGTTCAAATGTTCATAAATGACCAGCATGGTCGAATAATAATAAGGCAGACAGTTGAAACTGGAGCAGCAGCACAGTCAGGTGGACTGGGGACAGCAAGGAGTCATCATGTCAGGTCGTCCTGGGGCACGGTCCTTGGGCTCAGATCCTCCGAGAGAGAGAAAGAAAAGAAAGAATTAGAGAGAGCATATGTGGGGTGGCCAGTCCTCTTCTGGCTGTACGGGGGGAGATTATAACAGAACATGGCCAAGATGTTCAAATGTTCATAAATGACCAGCATGGTCAAATAATAGTAAGGCAGAACAGTTGAAACTGGAGCAGCAGCATGGCCAGGTGGACTGGGGACAGCAAGGAGTCATCATGTCAGGTAGTCCTGGGGCATGGTCCTAGGGCTCAGGTCAGTTGAAACTGGAGCAGCAGCATGGCCAGGTGGAATGGGGACAGCAAGGAGTCATCATGTCAGGTAGTCCTGGGGCATGGTCCTATGGCTCAGGTCCTCCGAGAGAGAGAGAGAAAGAAAGAAGGAGAGAATTAGAGAACGCACACTTAGATTCACACAGGACATCGAATAGGACAGGAGAAGTACTCCAGATATAACAAACTGCACCTAGCCCCCCGACACAAACTACTGCAGCATAAATACTGGAGGCTGAGACAGGAGGGGTCAGGAATACTGTGGCCCCATCCCCATGTTGTATGAATATCCATGGTATATGCGGAAATGAAGAACTGGATGCTTTAAGGGCACTCCTTTTATTGTCGAACCAGTCCTTTGGGTATCAGGGCATGGTTAACGCAGCCGCATACTTAGTTTTCTTCGGGGGATTACCTTTCTGAGGATGACCCTTCTTGGGGCTCCTTTGAATCATAATCCTCAGGATTCGCATATATTATGCAATTCCTTACATGAACAATGCTCTGCCGCTGTTGGCTATGTACAAAAAGAGCGTCCAACAACTCTAACATTTTCAATTCCATTAAATCCCAACTTTTAAAAGGAATAAGCATGCGCAACCTGAAATCCCCAGTCAGGCCACCATCACGAATGTTTTGGTTGCGGGTTTCCTCGTTACCGATGTAGAACTCCACGCAGCCACATTGAAGTCCATTCTTTCTTTGTATTTTCACCCTGTGAAATATTCTTCCTGAGGAGTCAGTGGTACCTTCCCAACTGGTCACGTAGCCCGTGAACAAGCTATACCCCTTGGTGATAAGTCTCAGTTCGGGACACACAGCCTTGCGAAAAACCGTCCAGTCTTCAAGCCCGTAGTCCACTCCTAAGGTCTGGTTGGTATATTCTTCTCCTTCGGCTACCATATAGAGGTTCACTCTACAGGCCAGGTAATCAAACTGATACCCCATTGCTGTCCATTAGACATCAGCACTTGATATTTCAGTGCAGTTGCGGGCGGTATTTGGGTTCTATACACACTTAGAAACCGCTTTTTTGGTGCATCGTATATTGTGGCTTTATACTTGGCCCTATCTCAATGTTTCAGCCGCGGTTCTGCTTCTGTTGTTACAGTCATCACAGCTTTGCCACTGATCACAAAATCCATGTTCATTTTAAAAATATTGTTTAGTGTTTCTGGGGCCGCATGTCTTGTTCTGGGCTTTATTTATAATATGTCTGCCACACCCAATACCCCGGGACATACCTGTTACATAGACAACAGTCAATTAAACAGGGGGTTGGGGGGCCATACTCTTTGAAATGTTCAAACACATCCCCCCAGTTCAAAGAGGTCCCTAGACATCAATCATCATGACAACTTCAAAGGAATAGATGCATTAGCACACCATCTAACGTGTGAGAACAGGAACATGATGCCCATATATGGGCATACGCACGTAATCAGTTCCCGCCAGGATGTGTGCCGTCTACTTTATTCTCTCTCCCCTGCTCAAGCCAGCGCATGTCCAGGCCAATGACCATCTGGATGATCCAGAGGAGGAATGGGAGAAGGTCATGTGATCTGTTGAGACAAAAATAGAGCTTTTGGAGGAAGAAGGATGAGTACAACCCCAAGAACACCATCCCAAACGTGAAGCATGGAGGTGGAAACATCATTCTTTGGGGATGCTTTTCTGCAAAGGGGACAGGACGACTGCACCGTATTGAGGGGAGGACGGATTTGGCCATGTATTGCGAGATCGTGGCCAACAACCTCCTTCCCTCAGTAAGAGCATTGAAGATGGGTCATGGCTGGATCTTCCAGCATGACACCGACCCGAAACACACAGCTGGGGCAACTAAGGAGTGGCTCCGTAAGAAGCATCTCAAGGTCCTGGAGTGGCCTAGCCAGTCTCCAGACCTGAACCCAATAGAAAGTCTTTGGAGGGAGCTGAAAGTCCATATTGCCCAGCAACAGCCCCAAAACCTGAATGATCTGGAGAAGGTCTGTATGGAGGAGTGGGCCAAAATATCTGCTGCAGTGTGTGCAAACCTGGTCAAGAACTACATGAAACGTATGATCTCTGTAATTGCAAACAAAGGTTTCTGTACCAAATATTTTGTTCTGCTTTTCTGATGTATCAAATACTTATGTCATGCAATAAAATGCAAATTAATTACTTAAAAATCATACAATGTGATTTTCTGGATTTTTGTTTTAGATTCCGTCTCTCATAGTTGAAGTGTACCTATGAAAAAAAGTACAGACCTCTACATGCTTTGTAAGTAGGAAAACCCCTCAAAATCGTCAGTGTATCAAATAATTGTTCTCCCCACTGTAGATATGCTTAGGTTAACGACTCAGTCTAAATTATGTTTCTAAAACATATAGCATGTAGCAAATCTGTTCTTCTATGTAATGTGTAACTCCATAGCTCAAATTCTGTAGGGAATGTGTCTTCCCCTAAGTGTTAGTGTCTGATTCTTTAACATTTGAAATGCCTGCTGCATAAATAGACTGCCATTTCTCATTCCTAGTAGGGTCAGTTGGGAACTTAAAACATATGTTTCATAATAAACATATTTTATTTCATTTGAACACACCTTCAGTTTTGATTAGGAAAGTATGTGTTACTCATGTAAATTTCATCTCACTCTAGTTCTCTGATGTTATAACTAATGAACACTAATTATACGTTTTATACCTATGGAAGGTAATTATTGAGTTTGCCTCCACTCCTCTGGTTAATTTGTGACATTTTTTCACCCTTTATTATTGCTATCTTTATATAAAAAAAAGATGTATAATAAGTCACTTTGATTAATCGTTATTAATTAATTGCATGCATCTGGCATTACATTACTGAAGGCCTGCTATAATCAATGCCATTCTTTTGTCAGTGAAGAAGACTGACAAACATTTCCGTTTGCAAGTTTAGCTAGGTAGCTAATGTTGTTACGGTGAGTAAAGATTTATAGATTGCATGACCTGCTACCTGCTCAGCTATCTATGTGTTTTTGCGTTTAGCTTCTTAAATCAATGACTTCAACTATTTTTTTAATCATCGGTCCGTTTTAGCAAAACGCAAAGAAGAGTAAGACATTTTTTTTATCAACTCATCAACTCAACTTTATCAACTCATTCATTCAAACATTAGCAAGCTCATTCTGACTTTCATGCCATCCAAGACTCAGATGCCTGGAGGTAGCCAAAGCCTGGTAACTGTGGAAATCCTTTTTGTACCTTTATTTAACTAGGCAAGTCAGTTAAAGAACAAATTCTTATTTTCAATGACAGCCTAGGAACAGTTGGTTAACTGCCCTTTTCAGGTTCAGAACAACATATTGTTTTACTTTGTCAGCTCGGGGATTTGATACTGCAACCTTTCAGTTACTAGTCCAACACTCTAACCACTAGGCTACCTGCCACCCCGGTGTTATATAATCCTGTGTCACAATACCAGGTCCGCGAATGCGAGTGTACCCATGAGTTTACAAGTCAAATTGCCAGGTTTAGAGTTTCCAAGCCTGTTATATTCATTCGTATTTATATGGTTGATGTGCTGTTATCAGAAAGCAAGGGGATGCCAGAAGGGAACAGAACAGATTGTCTTGGATTAGCTGGTGTGTTCCAGCACAAGAGGGAGCTGCAGCCTCTCTGTGATGTGGCTTTGAGGATGGGATGTTGTGTCACTGTTGTCCCCTATGGTTTTTACACCCTGTCCACCAGAAATGCCACCGCCTCAGGAAACATACAGAAAGGGCTTTAAAATATCTCTCTCAACATCTCCAAGATTACCTTGGGAATTTCTTCGTAACTTTGTATGGAACGTGTACAGAGCCTTATCAGCATATTGTCACACTAGCACACTGCCACTTCCATTCTTTAACAAGTAATATTTATGTATGTTTGATAAGAACCTGCCACCTGCCCCAATCTGTCTGAGGTGGTAATAACACCATTTGTTCGTGGACACTCGGTACTGAAGTGTGGATGGCAGTTGCATGGAGGCATGTAGCTTATGCTGTACATGCACAGGTATGTTAGGCTATTATGATCAATAGTCTCTGGATGCCCTATGTGACTATCCATTTAAATATTATACCAGTCAGTATCTCTTAAATTGCTTATTGAACACTGACAGTTTAGAATGGGACTCTGAGGTGTCATGACTGTTGGAGCTGCTCCAGACAAATGAGCCAGTACAGTATTAGGACTAGAGCCAACCTCTTGATGAGAACACAGCGCATGTTAATCTAGCATTTCCATGCCCTATATTTAGGCCACTCCAACACGCTCAAAAAGAGGATGACAACAGTTTGGATGTGTGGTGCACTCAACTCTAAATTTGATTGTACTAGTATTGGGTATCCACTGCCAAATACCCAGGCTTGCAGATGAGCAGTGTGCCATTATAAATTACGTTTGTGTCTCAATTAAGTGCTCAGTGGGGCTTCTTTGAAATGTAACGGAACAAATTACAGCTGTCACTTTTAAAGAGAAAGAGATGATTGTTAATGGGAATGTATGATTTCTTTGTGGGTGCAATTAAATTGTACTTGATACTGTATATTATTATCCTAACTATTATTAATGTTCTTCCAAGTATGTCTTTATCAAAGTCATTTGAATAGAGAGCCTAATGACTGAATTTGTCTGTGGGCTATTGAATACTTATTCAATATTTGTCTTTACATAAATGTACTTGTGTGTGCGTCTGCATGACTGACCATTTACACCAACGCACTGTATGTGCTGTATTGTATGTGAGTGTAAATAATTTAAGGGAGGAGCTCAGTGATTCTGACCCTTTGCTCTGATTGATAGCCTGGGCACATGTTAAAGATAGGCACCCTGTGGAACATCTGGCCAAACATGTGGGCAGATGGTCAGACTGTATCTAGCAGCTTTAGTTGCCCAGGGGAAAGGAAAACACTTGTGTAACATCTGTACTGTGGAACTGAACATCCTAAACTCAAAAGGGAACCTGAAATCCTGATGCCATGTGAGGTCATTCTGTCTGTCCAGCCATGTCTAATTCACTACAGCAGAGAGGGAGAGGGTGAGAGAAAGGATTTGTGATTTTGAAGTCCTGAAGTAAGCCATTTCACAGTTGGAATGAGAGGATAAAAATGGCTATGCAGCTACAGTGTCAGACAGAGGTGGGGGAGAGTGTTGCTGTGCTGTCGCCAGGAGGGAACATAACAGATTGTCTTGGATTAGCTGGTATGCTCCAGCACAAGAGGGAGCTGTATGTGGTGTGGTCATATTAAATAGACTGGAGATGGGCTTTGAGGATAGGATGTTATGCAGCATCAGTCCCCAGAGAATGTATTTAATAGAAAGGACTGCATTGTGTAACCCATGCGGAGTATATAATGTTTGTGCTCAGAAGAAGCGGAAGTGGGTCTGAGGTACAGGTATTGAATCTATGAATGTTTGTGCATTTGTGCCTTTCTTTTTTTCATTCAACTCGGTGTGGAGCCTATAGTATGCTCCACAGTTTTCAAACCCAGTAATGTCAAGCCTAAGCCTATAAGTGTAGTTTATTGCAGTTTATTAGCCCTATTTCAGAAGCTTCCCAGCAATTTCACCTTTCGTGTCTTTATAATCAACTCTTCATCAAGGATGTCCCCAAATCTCCCTCATAATACCTTCTTGTCTCTGCTTATGATTAGACTTTTTAATAATGAATTAGCGACCCCCAGCACTTTGCTATGAAACCTTGTAGGGAATAGGCCTATAACTGATTAATACGGATGTGTATAAAAAGCAGCTGACTAGTATAAAATGCATATCTTCTGGGATATGGGTAGGGCTATTATTTTACCATCTGTTATGCAGGTGAATGAGGACCCAAAAGCAACTTGGCGAAAACAGAGTCTTTAATCCAGTAAAGTAAATCTACAATCATAAAGCATAATTCCATTCGTAATGACGAGAACAGACTGGAGACTCGATCATGAACTGCATCGGGAAGGCACTTGAATGCAGATCAGACACCTCTCACCACGCAGCATCTGAGGGAAACACGACACGACAGGGCGATACACAGACACAGCACGGTGAACAATAGACAAGGATCCGACAGGGCAGAAACGGAAAACAAGGGGAGAAATAGGGACTCTAATCAGGGAAAAGGATAGGGAACAGGTGTGGGAAGACTAAATGATTGATTAGGGGAATAGGAACAGCTGGGAGCAGGAACGGAACGATAGAGAGAAGAGAGAGAGGGAGGAAGAGAGAAAGAGGGGAACGAACCTAAAAAGACCAGCAGGGGGAAAACGAACAGAGGGAAAAGCAAAATGACAAGACAAAATAAGACAAAACATGACACCATCACATAGCGTTATACTCCTTCAGTCAGTCTTTCCAATCATGGATTCTTTCAGCTGTATCACTGATATAATACCATTCTTTGTTATTACTGTAGATAGAGTAAAACGCATAGAGTAGGCTATATTATTCAGTGAGTTGATGAGCCAAAACAGGGTTTCATTTCCCTCCAGTTGCTCCAGTAGCTGGTGGTGAAGTTGGCAGAAACTTTAGAGAGGAGATATGATCAGCACAGTTCCTGAACCGTGGCAGTGTCTGTGGACAGAAACAAAAGATATTCCACGCTGCCAAAGGAGATTCATATGCATTGTAATGAGCAGGTTAGTGTTTTCATCATGAATCTTGTTCTGAAGGCAGCTCTGCAGAGTGGTTACTAGCTGGCCCATCTAGCGGAAATCGCCCAGCTCTGCCCCCAGGGCAAGATTCATGACAATAAACTTCAACCTGCTTGTCACCTTGAACACTTCCCCAACACCCTCGTCCCCCACATAGCTATAGCTTTTTGTGTGAATGTATTTGTTCTGATAGTATATATCCTGTGGACTAAAATCATAATGTATACTCAAAATGCATTCTTCAAATTTATGGACTCACTCATAGGCACTATGTCAAACACATCTTAACTTCTCACAAAAGCACATTGGAACACCAGCACTCCCCCCCACCCCCTCATCAGCAGCCAATCCACATTTCAATGAGTTTCCTCTCTCGTTTAGATGGCTCGGGCTATCTCTTCCCGTATGCTGGCCACTGTGTCTAATGACTCTCAGTTTGCATTTCATTGGATTAGCAGGGAATGGCCGGGGACATGGCGTTGATGAGAGGTGACAATGAGCAGACATATGGTCACAGCTGGCTGCGGCTGGTGCTGCCACCACCACACACTTTGATCCAGTTCCCACTCACTGTCCCACAGCTGGAGCCAGACTTACGTCCCTAGGATCAGAAAGATACAGTAAGTACTTGATGGAGCCTCAAGATCGGGCATAACAGTCAGAAGCTCAGCTCATAACCACTCCTCCTTTAATAGGGCTGCAGAGCCTCCTTTTGCATCATGCTTATTTAACATACACCACAGGAGGCTGCTGAGGGGAGGATGGCTCATAATAATGGCTGGAATGAAGTGAATAGAATGGTATCAAACACATGGAAATCGTGTGTTTGATGTGTTCGATACCATTCCATTTTTTTCCCATTCCAGCCATTATTATGAGCCCGTCTTCCCCAATGAAGGCACCACAGGCTGCCTGTGACCTACACCTCTGTAACATCCCACCGTTTGTGTTTAATCACTATCATGAAGCATGTACTGTAGATGCAGATACAGTGGTTTAGTGGTAATAGTGAATTCCAATGCTTTTGTTTAAGGGCAGACATTACATGTGTAGGATAGGGGTGGTTGTTTTAACACCATGCCCTGCCACAGGTCTTCTTCCTTCCATTATTGTGCTGATACAATGCACCAATCACCTGACCAATAAATCAATCCGCCAGCCAATAGCCATTACTTCGAATTAAAGCTGCCTGCTCTCCCTGGGAAACAGCTGAAATAGGGGAGAGGGAGAAAGAAAGCCACATTTCCTGTAAATACATTTTTAGCAAAAAATAAATCTTGTCTCTGCCAGAATCTTTTGAATTGATCCCCTTTTAATGGATGAGAGGCTGGGGGCTTGGCGGGGTGGGGTGGGGGTGTCAGCCTAAATAATTAAATCACTATGGTAGATAACTAGCACATCAATATGGGTCACATGTAAATCGCACCACGAGACAGACAAACTCTGCTGTTCCATTGGGGCAGATGCTAGCTGCGAGGATGCATCATTTCAGAAATCGTAAAAGACTTTCTCAGTTTATTTGCAATGTTGCTGGTTCAGTTATACAGCAATGCTTTGGCCAAAGCGGACATTGCAGTGCTTGTCCAGTAGATGGGGGTGGTGGTACAGACAGCTCCTCTGGTCAGGAAGAGTATAGCTATGGCAGTGAGCCAACCTCTTCAGAATCCCATCCCTCTTGCTGCTCTTCAACCAGACCTTGCTGTTTACCTTCACTCTTCATAACATCATTGAGAAATTGATAAGCACTGTAAAACCTGTCGGTGAGTATAATGACTCTTGTGGGTTTTACTTTGTTCATTGAGTGAAGCTTGTTCTAGTTCATCCCTCTTTACATTAACAGCCAGGTTAATGAATCATAGCTGAACAAGCTGAAGATGGAGAGGTCCTCAAATTACAGAATACGTACAAACAGTAGGGCTCACACAGTAGTGATTAGAGTTAGTGTGCTGATCTTGGTCATGTATCACCCTCTGCATATCAAACCGATAGGGTAGTGTGGTTCCCTTGCCCAGAAGAGCATGGGTACGGTAGATCGTCAGCTGTCTAGAAGAGCATGGGTAGCCACTGGGCACAGATGTCAATTTAACATCTATTCCGCATTGGTTCAGCGTAATTTCATTAAAATGACGTGGAAACAACGTTGATTCAACCCGTAAGTGCCCAGTGGATAGTGGGTTCTTTTGCCTGGAAGACCATCTGCATTGTTATTTCTACCAGTCTTCTAAAGTATGGATAATGTTCTACTAGGCTGACACAGAATCGGAAGTGTTCCACTGGCCTGACATGGATAGTGTTTCACTTTTCCGGTAGAGTAACTTCCTGTCTGCTATAGTATACGGCAGTGTAGGAGAGGAGAGGCAATTTGTTTGTACTGCAAACTATACAATAATTACCAGTGTTTCTGCCTCCGTCTTTAAGAAGATGGTGAGCATCACACCGCAAGGAACACCACCTTATCGATAGCCGTAATTATGATCGAAGCTGGTGCAAGCATTGCTTACCGTCCCTTTAGCATGTTCCTTTGTGTGTGTCAGTGAGGCTGTGTGTGGGGCACATAATGTTGTTTAAATTCACAATTGGCAATGAAACAGTCCTCGAGTTTTGAAAACGGACAGAATCTACTTCTCTTCATTATAACAAAGGCCGGGGTATAGCTTCAGATGTGCATTATCACTTACATCTCCATTTTCTCTCCCTCCCCTCAGTATGCTCACTACGTATTCAATTACTCCTGAGTTGATTACATACTTCAAATATGACATTGAAGGGCAAATGGCTACTTACTCGTGGTCGTTGGCTTGGCCAGTGGTGTGGTCTCTGACTGAACATTTTAGCTAACGTTTTAGAGACCGTCTTCCTGGCCATAGAGCCAAAACTGCTCCCATTGATCATCCTTGAGATGTTTCTACAACTTGATTGGAGTCAAATCAAATCAAATCAAATCAAATCAAATCAAATTGATTTATATAGCCCTTCGTACATCAGCTGATATCTCAAAGTGCTGTACAGAAACCCAGCCTAAAACCCCAAACAGCAAACAATGCAGGTGTAAAAGCACGGTGGCTAGGAAAAACTCCCTAGAAAGGCCAAAACCTAGGAAGAAACCTAGAGAGGAACCGGGCTATGTGGGGTGGCCAGTCCTCTTCTGGCTGTGCCGGGTAGAGATTATAACAGAACATGACCAAGATGTTCAAATGTTCATAAATGACCAGCATGGTCAAATAATAATAAGGCAGAACAGTTGAAACTGGAGCAGCAGCACAGTCAGGTGGACTGGGGACAGCAAGGAGCCATCATGTCAGGTAGTCCTGGGGCACGGTCCTAGGGCTCAGGTCCTCCGAGAGAGAGAAAGAAAGAGAGAATTAGAGAGAGCATATGTGGGGTGGCCAGTCCTCTTCTGGCTGTGCCGGGTGGAGATTATAACAGAACGTGGCCAAGATGTTCAAATGTTCATAAATGACCAGCATGGTTGAATAATAGTAAGGCAGAACAGTTGAAACTGGAGCAGGAGCATGGCCAGGTGGACTGGGGACAGCAAGGAGTCATCATGTCAGGTAGTCCTGGGGCATGGTCCTAGGGCTCAGGTCCTCCGAGAGAGAGAAAGAAAGAGAGAAGGAGAGAATTAGAGAACGCACACTTAGATTCACACAGGACACCTGAATAGGACAGGAGAAGTACTCAAGATAAACAAACTGACCCTAGCCCCCCGACACATAAACTACTGCAGCATAAATACTGGAGGCTGAGACAGGAGGGGTCAGGAGACACTGTGGCCCCATCCGAGGACACCCCCGGACAGGGCCAAACAGGAAGGATATAACCCCACCCACTTTGCCAAAGCACAGCCCCCACACCACTAGAGGGAAATCTTCAACCACCAACTTACCATACTGAGACAAGGCCCACAAGGTCCACCTCTGGTAAATTAAATTGATTGTATATGATTGTATACGAGAAACAAGAACCTCTGGTTTGATGAAACCAAGATTGAACTCTTTGGCCTGAATGCCAAACCCAGACACCATCTCTACGGTGAAGCATGGTGGTGGCAGCAGCATCATGCTGTGGGGATTTTCCTCAGTGGCAGGGTCTGGGAGACTGGTCAGGATTGAGGGAAGGAGAACAGAGCAAAGTACAGAGGGATCCTTGATGAAAACCTGCTCCAGAGCGCTCAGGACCTCAGACTGGAGCGAACATTCCAACAGGGCAATGACTCTAAGCAAACATCCAAGACAACTCAGGAGTGGCTTTGGGATAAGTCTCTGAATGTCTTTGAGTGGCCTGGACAGAGCCCGAACATTTTTGGTGGCAATTTGAATGCACATAAATACCGTGACGAGATCCTGAGGCCCATTGTTGTGTCTTTCATCTGCCGCCATCACCTCATGTTTTATGATAATGAACAACCCCATGTCTTAAGGATCTCTACACCATTCCTGGAAGCTGAAAATGTCCCATTTTTTTCTTGGCCGCTCTGGATCGAAGTGTACAACAGCTTGTTCCAGTTCCCGCCAATATCCAGCAACTTTGCACAGCCATTGAAGAGGAGTGAAGCCACAAGCATGATCAACTCTATATGAAGGAGATGTGTCGCGCTGCATGAGCCAAATGATGATCACACAAGATACTGACTGGTTTTCTGTTCCACACCCTTACCAATGTTCCTAGCTACAGTGGGGCAAACAAGTATTTAGTCAGCCACCAATTGTGCAAGTTCTCCCACTTAAAAAGATGAGAGGCCTGTAATTTTCATCATAGGTACACTTCAACTATGACAGACAAAATTTGAAAACAAATACAGAAAATCACATTGTAGGATTTTTAATGAATTTATTTGCAAATGATGGTGGAAAATAAGTATTTGGTCAATAACAAAAGTTTATCTCAATACTTTGTTATATACCCTTTGTTGCCATTGACAGAGGACAAACGTTTTCTGTAACTCTTCACAAGGTTTCCACACACTGTTGCTGGTATTTTGGCCCATTCCTCCATGCAGATCTCCTCTAGAGCAGTGATGTTTTGGGGCTGTTGCTGGGCAACACGGACTCAACTCTCTCCAAATTCTTTCTATGGGGTTGAGATCTGGAGACTGGCTAGGCCACTCCAAGACCTTGAAATGCTTCTTACGAAGCCACTCCTTCGTTGCCCGGGCGGTGTGTTTGGGATCATTGTCATGCTGAAAGACCCAGCCACGTTTCATCTTCAATGCCCTTGATGATGGAAGGAGGTTTTCACTCAAAATCTCACGATACATGGCCCCATTCATTCTTTCCTTTACACGGATCAGTCATCCTGGTCCCTTTGCAGAAAAACAGCCCCAAAGCATGATGTTTCCACCTCCATGCTTCACAGTAGGTATGGTGTTCTTGGTGTTTGTCCCCCAAACACGAAGAGTTGAGTTTTACCAAAAAGTTATATTTGGGGTTTCATCTGACCATATAACATTCTCACAATCTTCTTCTGGATCACCCAAATGCTCTCTAGCAAACTTCAGACGGGCCTGGACATGTACTGGCTTAAGCAGGGGGACATGTCTGGCACTGCAGGATTTGAGTCCCTGGCGGCATAGTGTGTTACTGATGGTAGGCTTGGTTACTTTGGTCCCAGCTCTCTGCAGGTCATTCACTAGGTCCCCCCATGAGGTTCTGGAATTTTTGCTCACCGTTCTTGTTATCATTTTGACCCCATGGGGTGAGATCTTGAGTGGAGCCCCAGATCGAGGGAGATTATCAGTGGTCTTGTATGTCTTCCATTTCCTAATAATTGCTCCCACAGTTGATTTCTTCAAACCAAGCTGCTTACCTATTGCAGATTCAGTCTTCCCAGCCTGGTGCAGGTCTACAATTTTGTTTCTGGTGTCCTTTGACAGCTCTTTGGTCTTGGCCATAGTGGAGTTTGGAGTGTGACTGTTTAAGGTTGTGGACAGGTGTCTTTTATACTGATAACAAGTTCAAACAGGTGCCATTAATACAGGTAGCGAGTGGAGGACAGAGGAGCCCCTTAAAGAATAAGTTACAGGTCTGTGAGAGCCAGAAATCTTGCTTGTTTGTAGGTGACCAAATACTTATTTTCCACCATAATTTGCAAATTCATAAAAAATCCTACAATGTGATTTCCTGGATTTTTTCCGTCTCATTTTGCCTGTCATAGTTGAAGTGTACCTATGATGAAAATTACAGACCTCTCTCATCTTTATAAGTAGGAGAACATGCACAATTGGTGGCTGACTAAATACTTTTTTTGCCCCACTGTATGTGAAATCCATAGATTAGGGCCTAATAAATTTATTTAAATTGACTGATTTCCTTATATGAACTGTAACTCTGTATACAAACTGAAAATGTTGCATGTTGCATTTATATTTTTGTTCAGTATAATTGTAAACTTTGCTTACATTTGTATATGATCACGTGTCATTGCCCTGTTGGAAGCTGTCTGAGCTTGGAGGGTACTATGGTGTTGAATGCTGATCTGAAGTCAATGAACAGCATTCTTACATACTGTAGGTATTATTTTTGTCCAGACGGGATAGGGCAATGTGCAGTGTGATGTCGATTGCATCCTCTGTGGACCTGTTGGGGCGGTATGCAAACTGAAGTGGGTCTAGGGTGGCCGGTAAGGTGGAGGTGATATGATCCTTGATTAGCCTCTCAAAGCACTTCATGATGACGGAAGTGAATGCAACGGGCGGTAGTCATTTAGTTCAGTTATCTTTGCCTAATTGGGTACAGGAAACAATGGTAGCCATATTGAAGCATGTGGGGACAACAGACTGGGATAGGGAGCAATGGAATATAGGGAGCAATGGAATATCAACAGCCAGCTGGTCTGCGCAAGCTCGGAGGACGCGGCTCGGGATGCCGTCTGGGCCAGCAGCCTTGCGAGGGTTAACACATTTAAATGTTTTACTCATGTCAGCCACAGAGAAGGATAGGGGGGGTCACAGTCCTTGTTCGTGAGCCATGACGGTGGCACTGTATTATCCTCAAATCAGGCAAAGAAGGTGTTTAGTTTGTCTGGAAGCATGATGTCGGTGTCCGTGATGTGGGTGGTTTTCTTTTTGTTGTCCATGATTTCCTGTGGACCCTGCCACACATGTCTCGTGTCTGAGTTGTTGAATTGCAACTCCACCTTGGTCCTTGTACCAGCATTTTACTTGTTTGATTGCCTTGTTGAGGGAATAACTACACTGTTTATATTCAGCCTCATTTCCAGACCTCATTCCATGGTTAAATGCAGCAGTTCTCGCTTTCAGTTTTGTGCGAATGCTGCCATCCTCCCACTGTTTCTGGTTAGGGTAGATTTAATAGTCACAGTGGGTACAACATCTCCAATGCACATCTTTATAAACTCACTCACCGAGTCAGCATATAGGTTGATGTTGTTCTCTGAGGCTGAACGGAACATATTCCAGTCCACGGGATCAAAACAATATTGAAGCATGGCTTCCAATTAGTCATACCAGCGTTGAGTGGTACCTTCTGTTTGAGTTTCTACCTATAAGACAATAGGAGCAAGGTGGCGTCGTGGTCAGATTTGCCGAGGGGGGGGGTGGGGCTTTGTATGCATCGGGGAAGTTAGAGTAGCAGTGGTCAAGAGTATTAACCCTGCGTATAGTGCAATCGATGCTGATAGATTTTAGGTAGCTTTTGTTCTCAATTTGCTTTGTTTAAATCCCCCAGCTACAATAAATGCAGCCTCAGGATATATGGTTTCCAGTTTACATAGAGTCCAAGTTCCTTGAGGGCCGTCTTAGTGTCTACTTGAGGGGGAATGTACACAACTGTGCCTATAACTGACAAGAATTATCTTGGTAGGTAAAATGGCCAGCATTTGATTGTAAGGAATTCTAGGTCGGTTAAGCAGATGGACTTGAGTTATTGTATGTTCTTATGATTACATTATGAGTCGTTAATCATAAAGCACACACCCCCACCCTTCCTCTTCCCAGAGGGGTGTTTATCTCTGTCGGCACAAAGCATGGAGAAGACCGGTGGCTGAACCGATTCTGACAACATATCACGAGAGAGCCATATTTCTGTGAAACAGAGAATGTTACAATCTCTGATGTCTCTCTGGAATGCAACCCTTGCTCGAATTTCATCTACATTGTTGTCGAGAGACTGGATATTGGAGAGTAGTATACTCGGGAGCGGTTGGCGATGTGCATGTCTACGGAGCCTGACCAGGAGGCCACTCAGTCTCCCCCTTCTGCGGCACCGTTGTTTTGGGTCGGCTACTGAAATTAGATCCATTGTCCTGGGTGGTGGAGTGAACAGAGGATCTGCTTCGGGAAAGTTGTATTCTTGGTTGTAATGTTGGTAAGTTGACATTGCTCTTATATCCAATAGTTATTTCCGGCTGTATGTAATAAGACATAAGATTTCCTGTGGTATCAATGTAAAAAATAGTACAACTCGAAGTGAGGCGACCAGCGCCATCTTGAAAATGGAGCCGACAAATGGCTCCATATCAAGGGTTTCAATAGCAAAGCTACATTATGTAATGGTTTTGTTGGGTTGTCAACCAACGTGAATTCAAAGTGAAATAAAAAAGAAAATCATCATGTCATTGGATTTAGGTTAAAAGTGGTTAAAAGTAGGCTAAAAGTGACAACATGATTCCATATGTGTTATTTCATAGTTTTGATGTCTTCACTATTATTCTACAACTTAGAAAATAGTAAAAATAAAGAAAAACCCTTGAATGAGTAGGTGTGTCCAAACTTTGACTGGTACTGTATATACGGTGCCGTCGGAAAGTATTTAGACCCCTTTTTCCACATTTTGTTACGTTACATTCTTATTCTAAAATGGATAAAATAAAAATGTTTCCTCATGTCACGCCTGCTCCTGCTCCAGGTGGTAAGGGTAGGTAACAACACATCCGCCACACTGATCCTGAACACAGGGGCCCCTCGGGGGTGTGTGCTCAGCCCCCTCCTGTACTCCCTGTTTACTCATGACTGCACTGCCGGGCACGACTAACACCATCATTAAATTTGCCGACAACAACGAGACAGCCTATAGGGAGGAGGTCAGAGACCTGGTCGTGTGGTGCCAGGACAGCAACCTCTCCCTCAACGTGATCAAGACTAAGGAGATGACTGCAGTGGAGAAGATTGAGAGCTTGGTCCTTCTGTAGCTCAGTTGGTAGAGCATGGCGCTTGTAATGCCAGGGTAGTGGGTTCGATCCCCGGGACCACCCATACGTAGAATGTATGCACACATGACTGTAAGTCGCTTTGGATAAAAGCGTCTGCTAAATGGCATATATTATTATTATATTAGCTTCAAGTACCTTGGTGTCCACATCACCAACAAACTAACATGGTCCAAGCACACCGACTGCAGTGGAGAAGGTTGAGAGCTTCAAGTACCTTGGTGTCCACATCACCAACAAACTAACATGGTCCAAGCACACCATGACAGTCGTGAAGCGGGCACGACAAAACCTATTCCCCCTCAGGAAACTGAAAAGATTTGGCATTGGTCCTCAGATCCTCAAAAGTTTCTACAGCTGCAGCATCGAGGGCATCAATGCTATGGCAACTGCTCAGCCTCCGACCGCAAGGCACTACAGAGGGTAGGGCGAACGGCCCAGTACATCACTGGGACCAAGCTTCTTGCCATCCCGGAGCTCTATACCAGGCGGTGTCAGAAAAAGGCCCTGAAAATTGTCAAAGTGTCCAGCCACCCTAGTCATAGACAGTTCTCTCTGCTACCACACGGCAAGCAGTTTCCGGAGCGCCAAGTCTAGGTTCAAGAGGCTTCTATACAGCTTCTACCCCCAAGCCACAAGACTCTTGAACATCTAGTCAAATAGCTACCCAGACTATTCACATTGCCACCCCTCCCCTCTGCACACCACTGCCACTCTGTTGTCATCTATGCATAGTCACTTTAATTAACTCTACCTACATGTACTGTACATACTACCTCAAATAACCGGTGCCCCCACACATTGACTCTGTACCGACACCCACCTGCATGTATTGTTATTTTTTTACTGCTCCTCTTTAATTATTGTTACTTTTATCTCTTATTGAACCCAATCGAACATCTCTGGAGAGACCTCGAAATAGCTGCACAGCGATGCTTCCAATCCAACCTGAAAGCGCTTGAGAGGATTTGCAGAGAAGAATGGGTGAAATACTCTAAATACAGGTATGCCAAGCTTGTAGTGTCATACCCAAGAAGACTCAAGGCTGTAATTATTGCCAAAAGTGCTTCAGCAAAGTACTGAGTAAAGGGTCTAAATACTTATGTAAATGTGATTTTTCAGTTTATAAAAAAAGTTTTTGCTTTGTCATTTTGGGGCATTGTGAGTAGAATGATGAAGGAAAAATAACTATTTAATCCATTTTAGAATAAAGCTATGTCATGACTATCCTGGTTGAGGATCCAAGGCCTCAGATCAGCTTGGCAAATGGCTGACAGATAGCCAGGCCCTGGGCCATATTTATGACACCTTCACACCCTGTCGTAAATCAAGTGACAGAGAACTCCCCCTCTGGCTTTCTAGTAGCAAGATTGGAATGTCTTTGTTACAGAGACATTTTGCCACCCAAAACCTTTTTGTTAAAAAAACTGAATATAGGAACAATATTTTTTAAACTCATATGGCTGCAATCTCGGTACAGGGATCAACATCAGAGGAAATTTCAGAGTGACAACTAAAAATACAACGTCGTAACATTAAACATTATTGAAAATGCAAGTGTCTTACATCCTTCAAAAGATTAGAATCTTAAATCAAACTACGTTTTCCAATTTAACATAGCTATTACAGAGAACAAATACCATGCTTTTGTTTGAGAAGAGCAATCAACAACAAAAACATTTTCCGCCATGACAGTTTTTACACATTCACATCTGAAGGTAAAATGATTACTTACATTCTGATATCTTGCTCTTATTTCTCTTCCTGAGGGTCCCAGTGATCAAATGAAGTGTCGTTTTCTTTGATAAAATCCATTTTTATACCCTAAATCAAAACATTTTGTAACCCATTTGTGCCGTGAATTCCATCTCTATCAATTTTTTTTACAGAGCATTCGACTGAATTACACACGGTAAACCATTGTTTATCTAGTCATGGTTGGTTTCAGTGCATTCCTCTGCATGTTTGCAACACAGTGTAACGGCGTTCGTCTGTTGAAGGAGAGTCGGACCAAAATGCAGCGTGGTGGTTACTCATGTTCTTTAATGTAGAATAGCGATACATTAAATAACTTATAAATATACAAAACAACAAACGGACCATGAAAACCTATACAGCCTGCCTGGTGAATAACTAACACAGAGACTGGAACAATCACCCACAAAATACACAGTGAAGCCCAGGCTACCTAAATATGGTTCCCAATCAGAGACAACGAGAATCACCTGACTCAACGACCTTCCCAATGCCTACAAAAACCCCAATACGACAACACAATAAACCCATATCACACCCTGGCCTGAACAAATAATAAAGAAAACACAAAATACTAAGACCAAGGCGTGACACACAGCCAAACTTCATTGTTTTTTGTGGAGAGTATTGACCGAAGTGAACTGATTTGAAGACAATAAGACATGACTACATTGCGCACCAATACTTTTAGCGAAGCTTCTGTTATGCTGGTGAATGAGGACCCAAAAGCGACTTAACGAAAACAGAGTCTTTATTCCAGTATAAGACAAAAGTAATAATCCTGGATATAACAAGGAGAAAACAAAACAGGAAAAACTTAAATCCACTCGTAGTAGCGAGGACTAACTGGAGACTCGACCATAGACTGCAGGTTGCTTAGGGAGGGCACCGACCGTAGCAGACTAAGACACCTGCTCACACGCAGCATCTGAAGAAGACAAAACACGACAGGGCGAGACCAGGACACAGAACAGCGAACATCATACAAGGATCCGACAAGGACAGAAGCGGAAAACAAGGGGAGAAATAGGGGCTCTAATCAGAGGGCAAAATAGGGGACAGGTGTGAAAAGAGTAAATGAGTGAGTTAGGAGAATGAGGAACAGCTGGGAGCAGGAACGGAACGATAGAGAGAAGAGAGAGAGGGAGGGGGAGAGAGAGGGATAGAAAGAGGGAACGAACCTAATAAGACCAGCAGGGGGAAACGAACAGAAGGGAAAGCACAAGGACAAGACAATATATGACAAAACATGACAGTACCCCCCCACTCACCGATCGCCTCCTGGCGCACTCGAGGAGGAACCCTGGCGGCAACGGAGGAAATCATCAATCAGCGAACGGTCCAGCACGTCCCGAGATGGAACCCAACTCCTCTCCTCAGGACCGTAACCCTCCCAATCCACTAAGAACTGGTGACCACGTCCCCGAGAACGCATGTCCATGATCTTTCGTACTTTGTAAATAGGTGCGCCCTCGACAAGGACGGGGGGGGAGGGAGACGAACGGGGGCGCGAAGAAAGGGCTAGACACAGGAGACATGGAAGACAGTGTGGACGCGACGAAGATGTCGCGGAAGAAGCAGTCGCACAGCGACAGGATTGACGACCTGGGAGACACGGAACGGACCAATGAACCGCGGAGTCAACTTGCGAGAAGCTGTCGTAAGGGGAAGGTTACGAGTGGAAAGCCACACTCTCTGGCCGCGACAATACCTAGGACTCTTAATCCTACGTTTATTGGCGGCTCTCACAGTCTGCGCCCTGTAACGGCAAAGTGCAGACCTCACCCTCCTCCAAGTGCGCTCACAACGTTGGACAAACGCCTGAGCGGAGGGAACGCTGGACTCGGCGAGCTGGGACGAGAACAGAGGAGGCTGGTACCCCAGACTAGAAAGTAGTAGAAACAGGAACGAAAAGAAGGTTACTAGGACAAGCGCACGGCGACGCAGTGTGAGTGAGTGCTTGCTTAACCTGTCTCTCAATTCCCCAGACAGTCAACCCGACAACACGCCCATCAGGAAGTATCCCCTCGGGATCGGTAGAAGCCACAGAAGAACTAAAGAGACGAGATAAGGCATCAGGCTTGGTGTTCTTATTACCCGGGCGATAAGAAATCACGAACTCGAAACGAGCGAAAAACAACGCCCAACGAGCTTGACGTGCATTAAGTCGTTTGGCAGAACGGATGTACTCAAGGTTCTTATAGACAGTCCAAACGACAAAAGGAACGGTCGCCCCCTCCAACCACTGTCGCCATTCGCCTAGGGCTAAGCGGATGGCGAGCAGTTCGCGGTTACCCACATCATAGTTGCGTTCCGATGGCGACAGGCAATGAGAAAAATAAGCGCAAGGATGGACCTTATCGTCAGACTGGAAGTGCTGGGATAGAATGGCTCCCACGCCCACCTCTGAAGCGTCAACCTCGACAATGAATTGTTTAGTGACGTCAGGAGTAACAAGGATAGGAGCGGACGTAAAACGCTTCTTGAGGAGATCAAAAGCTCCCTGGGCGGAACCGGACCACTTAAAGCACTTCTTGACAGAATTAAGAGCTGTGAGAGGGGCAGCAACTTGACCGAAATTACGAATGAAACGCCGATAGAAATTAGCGAAACCTAGAAAGCGCTGCAACTCGACACGTGACCTTGGAACGGGCCAATCACTGACAGCCTGGACTTTAGCGGGATCCATCTGAATGCCTTCAGTGGAAATAACAGAACCGAGAAATGTGACAGAGGAGACATGAAAGGCGCACTTCTCAGCCTTCACGTAGAGACAATTCTCTAAAAGGCGTTGGAGTACACGTCGAACGTGCTGAACATGAATCTCGAGTGACGGTGAAAAAATCATGATATCGTCAAGGTAGACAAAAACAAAGATGTTCAGCATGTCTCTCAGTACATCATTAACTAATGCCTGAAAAACAGCTGGAGCATTAGCGAGACCGAACGGCAGAACTCGGTACTCAAAATGCCCTAACGGAGTGTTAAACGCCGTTTTCCACTCGTCCCCCTCTCTGATGCGCACGAGATGGTAAGCGTTACGAAGGTCCAACTTAGTAAAGAACCTGGCTCCCTGCAGAATCTCGAAGGCTGACGAAATAAGGGGAAGCGGATAACGATTCTTAACCGTTATGTCATTCAGCCCTCGATAATCCACGCAGGGGCGCAGAGTACCGTCCTTCTTCTTAACAAAAAAAAAACCCCGCTCCGGCGGGAGAGGAAGAAGGCACTACGGTGCCGGCGTCGAGAGAAACAGACAAATAATCCTCGAGGGCCTTACGTTCGGGAGCCGACAGAGAGTATAGTCTACCCCGAGGGGGAGTGGTCCCTGGAAGGAGATCAATACTACAATCATACGACCGGTGAGGAGGAAGGGAGTTGGCTCTGGACCGACTGAAGACCGTGCGCAGATCATGATATTCCTCCGGCACTCCTGTCAAATCACCAGGTTCCTCCTGAGAAGAGGGGACAGAAGAAACAGGAGGGATAGCAGACATTAAACACTTCACATGACAAGAAACGTTCCAGGATAGGATAGAATTACTAGACCAATTAATAGAAGGATTATGACATACTAGCCAGGGATGACCCAAAACAACAGGTGTAAAAGGTAAACGAAAAATCAAAAAGGAAATGGTCTCACTGTGGTTACCAGATACTGTGAGGGTTAAAGGTAGTGTCTCATATCTGATACTGGGGAGAAGACTACCATCTAAGGCGAACATGGGCGTGGGCTTCCCTAACTGTCTGAGAGGAATGTCATGTTTCCGAGCCCATGCTTCGTCCATAAAACAACCCTCAGCCCCAGAGTCTATCAAGGCACTGCATGAAGCAGCCGAACCAGTCCAGCGTAGATGGACCGACATGGTAGTACAGGATCTTGATGGAGAGACCTGAGTAGTAGCGCTCACCAGTAGCCCTCCGCTTACTGATGAGCTCTGGCTTTTACTGGACATGAATTGACAAAATGTCCAGCAGAACCGCAATAGAGGCAAAGGCGGTTGGTGATCCTCCGTTCCCTCTCCTTAGTCGAGATGCGAATACCTCCCAGCTGCATGGGCTCAGTCTCTGAGCCGGAGGGAGGAGATGGTTGCGATGCGGAGAGGGGGAACACCGTTAACGCGAGCTCTCTTCCACGAGCTCGGTGACGAAGATCTATCCGTCGTTCTATGCGGATGGCGAGTGCAATCAAAGAGTCCACACTGGAAGGAACCTCCCGGGAGAGAATCTCATCCTTAACCTCAGCGTGGAGTCCCTCCAGAAAACGAGCGAGCAGCGCCGGCTCGTTCCAGTAACTAGAGGCAGCAAGAGTGCGAAACTCTATAGAGTAATCCGTTATGGATCGATCACCTTGACATAGGGAAGCCAGGGCCCTAGAAGCCTCCCTACCAAAAACTGAACGATCAAAAACCCGTATCATCTCCTCTTTAAAGTTCAGGTAATTGTTAGAACACTCAGCCCTTGCCTCCCAGATAGCTGTGCCCCACTCTCGAGCCCGACCAGTAAGGAGTGAAATGACGTAAGCAATCCGAGCTCTCTCTCTTGAGTATGTGTTGGGTTGGAGAGAGAACACAATATCACACTGGGTGAGAAAGGAGCGGCACTCAGTGGGCTGCCCAGAGTAACATGGTGGGTTATTAACCCTAGGTTCCGGAGACTCGGAAGACCAGGAAGTAGCTGGTGGCACGAGACGAAGACTCTGAAACTGTCCTGAGAGGTCGGAAACCTGAGCGGCCAGGGTCTCAACGGCATGACGAGCAGCAGACAATTCCTGCTCGTGTCTGCCGAGCATTGCTCCCTGGATCTCGACGGCAGTGTTACAAGAATCCATAGTCGCTGGGTCCATTCTTGGTCGGATCCTTCTGTTATGCTGGTGAATGAGGACCCAAAAGCGACTTAACAAAAACAGAGTCTTTATTCCAGTATAAGACAAAAGTAATAATCCTGGATATAACAAGGAGAAAACAAAACAGGAAAAACTTAAATCCACTCGTAGTAGCGAGGACTGACTGGAGACTCGACCATAGACTGCAGGTTGCTTAGGGAGGGCACCGACCGTAGCAGACTAAGACACCTGCTCACACGCAGCATCTGAAGAAGACAAAACACGACAGGGCGAGACCAGGACACAGAACAGCGAACATCATACAAGGATCCAACAAGGACAGAAGCGGAAAACAAGGGGAGAAATAGGGGCTCTAACCAGAGGGCAAAATAGGGGACAGGTGTGAAAAGAGTAAATGAGTGAGTTAGGAGAATGAGGAACAGCTGGGAGCAGGAACGGAACGATAGAGAGAAGAGAGAGAGGGAGGGGGAGAGAGAGGGATAGAAAGAGGGAACGAACCTAATAAGACCAGCAGGGGGAAACGAACAGAAGGGAAAGCACAAGGACAAGACAATATATGACAAAACATGACGGCTTCGTTGATTGACTGTATTTCTGCCCAATGACCACTGATCTTCTTGAAATCTAGCTGGGTAGATAGCCAATGAGCTGAGGTAAACGCCAGTATGTAATGGTTTTGGGTTGGACCACCATTCCTTGTTTGTAAATGCATTCCTTGTTTGTAAATGCTATCAGAGGAGTTGCTGTGACGCTTGTTATGCACAGCAGTATTTCGGAAAGTTGTATTTTCAAAGATTTAATTGAAGACATCATGACGAATAAATCAGGAAAAGCGAAGTCAAAATCTGAAAGTGAAAAAGTGAAAGTGAGACAGATTTTTTGTTTGAGGAACTAAGGAGCTGTTTCTGCAAGGACAGGACATACTTCTGGACGGGTAAGTGCTAATGCTGTTTTATGAAATATATATATATATATATATATATATGTTTTTGCAAAAAAATAAATATATATATATATATTTTGCAATTTGCGGTTTGTTTGTTTGTGTGTGTGTGTGTTGGTATGTTTGGGTGTGTGTGTGTATGTGTATATGTGTGTATATATATATATATGCTAAATGTCATGTAGCTCACCCATTCCTGAAGGTATCAGTCTGAAACTTTGCACACCTACAGTTGCCCTCTTGTGTTATCCATCAAAATGATCTCCAGCATCCTATCTGACTGTGTGGCTATTCTAGTACATGTGAAAGATGATGCTACAACAATAAAAAACAGAAAACGTATGCTCTTTCTTTCTCTATTCTTCCACCAGATCTACTGTGTTATATTCTCCTAAAATCAATTAACATTTCCACAAACTTCAGAATGTTTCCATTCAAATGATACCAAGAATATGCATATCCTTGCCTCTGGGACTGAGCTACAGGAAGTAAGATTAGGGTATGTCTTCAGGCGGAAATTGAGAACAAGGGATGCAGCCATAAGAGGTTATAGGAATGTTAAGAATGGTCCGTGGGGATCTAAAGAAAAATCCTGTCATATTGCTTTTCATTTTGTGATGCCATTAAAAACTCTATAATGAAAATACTGTAACTTAGGAAGGAAACACATTCTAGCTGTAAAGTGTCCATCCAATATGATGTTAACCTTTTAAAAAGTGAGTTAAAAATATCTCCACCGGTCATCCCAGCGTGAGTTGTTTTATGCACGTGGTGTCATAATGTACTCACTGTTCCAAAATGTGATTATTACGCGGCCTGATATGTATCTATAGTGTTTCAACTAGTCAACTTCAAATTATTTTCTAACAACAGTTTGAATTGAGGTGTGTTCTTCTTGCTCATTAATTCACATAGAAGTAGCCCATTTCTCTCTTTGAGGAGAGCCCAAGCACTTCACCGATGTTTGCGCAGATCAAGTATGCAGATATTTGCGCAGTCTTGCAAGAACTAGAACATTTTCTGGTTGGCGCTCGTATTGCCTTGTTTTCCTTACAAATAATAACTTTGGACATTCCTATCAAAGTAAGTTCCTTATTTTCTGTATATTGTGTTGTCGTTTCTACTGTAGGCACACACAGTATGGATGAATGAAAATGTATGTATGGATCATAATGTATTTACAATTTTATTCACATGTTTTCAAGTACTGGTGACAAAAAATGCATTCTGATTATTGCATAGATTGTAATGGACACCTATGATGTGTGTAAAATACTTTATTGGAGGTTGTACTGATTATAATGAGCTAATGCTAAGCTCTTTGCCAGCTCTGTGCATGTGTGGTGCCATTGTTTGTTGACATTAAACAATGCATTCTGGGTGTCATGTAAACATCTGTCAGACCAAGTATGTTATAATGAGGTGAGTAAATGTTTACTCATCTTTCGGGAATGAAGGGAAATTAATGATCGTAGAGAACATACCAACTTCAACATGCATACTATAAAAAGTCCAAACTCATCTTGTCTCCTCCTATTATCTTTGGTTGATGTGTAAAAACAAACGTTGCAGCGTACACAAACTACCCATTGTCGGATGACTTGCTATATCTATAAAGTTTTTTACTCAATTATTTCGGTCAATGGTGAGCTCACCCGTGATGTGATTAATTATAAATATTAATTAATTAATTGATATTAGCTAATTCATATTGTAGTTTCTGTCAGCGGAGAGTTATAAAAATATGACCGTCAGTCTTTCCTCAGTTAGCGTTAGGATAAATGTAGCCTACATTTCCCGGTTTGGATGATTGTGTTCTGCTGTAGCTACTTCTGTGCATGTCTGAACATTGCATCCAAAAATAAACTGGTCACATTCTGGACATAACTTTGTAAGGACTGTGTTTGGGCAAAATGTTTCTGTGAAAAAACAATGTGGCCAGGTCAAATGCTGATTGTTGCGTCAATCGAAACTGGATGTTCTATAGAAGCATTCCAATCATACTGGTGTGAGTGTACACTGCAGGGAACACTATAGAATGGTCACACCCATTTGCTGGTACATGTGAAAAGGTTAATACAATACGATGAACAATTAAACTATTTTATTTGTTAATATAGGAATGTGATTTAGGTTTTCTAATGCGATAATGTTTTTTCATGTCCGTTGCACATTAACTAAGCCACGCCCCTAATGAGGTCAGACGAGCATGTCAGTGTGATGGAACTGCCTTTCCAACCAGAGTGCTTAAAGAGACTCGCTAAGAATTAACACACGGTGGAGGAAATACTTCTTGATGCAATTAAAGACTTTAAGGCTGGGAAAACTCCAGGGCTGGATGGCATACCAGTGGAAGTATACCAAACCTTTTTTGATATACTCAGATAACTATTATTAGCATGTTTTAACCACTCCAATATAAATGGTGGATTATCAGACACGCAACAAGGTCTGATTTCATTATTACTGAAACAGGATCCAAGTGGTATATATAAAGATCCAGTCAATTTAAAAAATGGAGGCCTCTTACACTTCAGTGTTGTAATGCAAAAATTCTAGCTAAATGCTTGGCACATAGAATTAAAAAGGTATTGTTCATCCTAATCAGACTGTTTTTTTTACATGGACGTTACATTAGAGATAATATAAGACAAGTACTGCAAACAATAAAATACTATGTAATATTGGGGACACCAGAACAGGTTTTCATAGCAGCCTTTGGGTTTGGGGGACCACCTTATATTTATTAATCAGAAAAGGGTGTTTTTCTCTGATTTTGAAAAGGTTTGGATAAAGTACAACTGGAGTTTATATATAAATGCCTAGAATATTTCAATTTTGGAGAGTCTCTTACAAAATGGGTTAAAGTTATGTACAGTAACCCTAGGTGTAAAATAGTAAATAATGGCTACATCTCAGAAAGTTTTAAACTGTCGAGGAATAAAACAGGGTTGTCTACTATCGGCGTATCTATTTATTATCGAAATGTTAGCTGTTAAAATTAGATCCAATTATAATATTAAGGGACTAGAAATATGTGGCTTAAAAACAAAGATGCCATTGTATGCTGATGATTCATGTTTTCTTTTAAAACCACAATTAGAATCCCCCCCACAGCCTCATAGAGGATCTAGATACTTTCACTAAACTGTTTGGATTAAAACCAAATTATGATAAGTATTGGATCACTAAAAAATGCAACTTTTACATTACCAATAAAATGGTCTGACGGGAATGTGGACATACTCGGTATACAAATTATCTCACTCCAATCCATTTTTATAGAAAGTTAGCAAAAATAGTTAAGATCTTGCTACAATGGAAAGGAAAATACTCTTTCGTCATGTCATTGTTTACCTATTTTGCTTATGGTTTTTCCTACACCTAGTGACCTGCTTTTTAAATTATATGAACAAAAAATATTCCATTTTATTTGGAATGGCAAGGCAGACAAAATTAAAAGGGGCTATTTATATAATTAATATGAATTCGGAGGGCATAAATTATAAAAAATTAAAGCACTAGACCTCTCACTATAGGCATCAGTCATACAAAAGTTATACTTAAATCCGAAATGGTTCTCTAGTAAATTGGTAGGAATGTCATGTTCAAGAATGGCCTTTTTCCTTTTATTCAGATTACAACTCCTCACTTTTAGTTGTTTGAAAACTAAATCATCTCCAAAATAACAATATTATTTTAAAGAAGCCGTAGAAATTTAACAATTTCAGTTAAATCCACCTGAAAAGACAGAACAAATAATACAACAAATATTGTGGTGAAACTGAAATATACGAATTGATAAAAAATTAAAATTAAATCAATATTTATATTTAAAAAAGGTATAATTTTTGTAAATTATATCATAAATAGGACTGGTGGAGTTATGTCACACATGCAGCTAACACCCAAAATTACAACCAACTAATTGCAGCAGTTCAAAGTAATGAACTTGTCTGTCGGCCTTGCATTAAAGACCATAAATGGTTTCAAAGAAAATTGTGATAAGTAAAAACACATACCAATTTAATTTAAGGACCAAACAATTGACAGCAGTACCATATAAATTGCAAAATAGTTGGGAAGAGATTTCGATGCACCCATTTCATGGAGCATGGTTTATGAATTGACAAGTAAAACAATGCCGGATTCAAAACTTCTAATTTTTCAATTTAAATTATTATACAAAATTCTTGCAACCAATAGAATGCTATATACTGTATATGAGAGATACAATCTTCCCAGCTCTGAAGATTTTGCTGTGAGGAGGCAGAGTCTTTAGATCATTTATTTTTGTACAGTCCATATGTAGCTCTTTTTTTGTCACAAGTCCAGGAATAGCTGAAAAATTGCAACATTTGCCTAAAACTAACGCTGCAGATAGCAATACTAGATTTTCAAAAGTTATTCAATCAATAATATGATCATTATTTTAGAAAAAATGTTTATCTTTAATTTACAATCTGTAGAAGCTATAAGAATAGAAAGGTTCAGTACTTTTGTGAAGCATCACAGCACAGTTGAAAAATCTATGGCAAATAAAAATCCCAAATGAATTGTGTTAAGAGACAGATGGGAGGGGTTGAACGGAGCTGAAGGGTGGGAATAATAACAAGAGAACCAATATAAAAGATACAGGGTCTGTAAAATGTACAGTTGAAGTCGGAAGTTTACGTACACTTAGGTTGGAATCATCAAAACTTGTTTTTCAACCACTCCACAAATTTGTTGTTAACAAACTATAGTTTTGGCAAGTCGGTTAGGACATCTACTCTGTTTTTTTTACAGACGTATTATTTCACTCATAATTCACTGAATCACAATTCCAGTGGGTCAGAAGTTTACATACACTAGGTTGACTGTGCCTTCAAACAGTTTAGGAAATTCTAGAAAATTATGCCATGGCTTTAGAAGCTTCTGAAAGGCTAAATGACATAATTTCAGTCAATTGAAAGTGTACATGTGGATGTGTTTCAAGGCCTACCTTCAAACTCAGTGCCTCTTTGCTTGACATCATGGGAAAATGAAATTATATCAGCCAAGACCTCAGAAAAAAAATTGTACACCTCCACAAGTCTGGTTCATCCTTGGGAGCGTTTTCCAAATGCCTGAAGGTACCACGTTCATCTGTACAAACAATAGTATGCAAGTATAAACACCATGGGACCACGCAGCTGTCATACCGCTCAGGAAGGAGACGCATTCTGTCTCCTAGAGATGAACATAATTTGGTGCAAAAAGTACAAATCTATTCCAGAACAACAGCAAAGGACCCTGTGAAGATGCTGGAGGAAACAGGTACCAAAGTGTTTATATTCCCCGTTAAACGAGTCCTATATCCACATAACCAGAAAGGCTGCTCAGCAAGGAAGAAGCCACTGCTCCAAAACCGCCATAAAAACGCCAGACTACGGTTTGCAACTGCGCATGGGGACAAAGATTGTACTTTCTGGAGAAATTAGAAAATAGAACTGTTTGGACATAATTAACACCATTATGTTTGGAGGAAAAAGGGGGAGGGTTGCAAACCGAAGACCCCGATCCCAACTGTGAAGCAAGGGGGTGGCAGAATCATGTTTGCCAAAGTTGTGGCAAAATGGCTTATGGACAACAAAGTCAGGTATTGGAGTGTCCATCACAAAGCCCTGACCTCAATGCTATAGAAACGTTGTGGGCAGAACTGAAAAAGCCTGTGCAAGCAAGGAGGCCTACAAACCGGACTCAGTTGCATCATTTATGTCAGGAGGAATGGGCCAAAATTCATCCAACTTATTGTGGAAAGTTTGTGGAAGGCTACCCAAAACGTTTGACCCAAGTTAAACAATTTCAATGCAATGCTACCAAATACTAATTGAGTGTATGTAAACTTCTGACCCACTGGGAATGTGATGAAAGAAATAAAAGCTGAAATAATTAATTCTCGCTGCTATTATTCTGACATGCCACATTCTTAAAATAAAGTGGTGATCCCAACTGACCAAAAACAGGGAATTCTTACTTGGATTAAATTTTAGGAATTGTGAAAAACTGAGTTTTTGTGTATGTAAACTTCTGACTTCAACTGTATATATTTACCCCAAAAATGCATGGGGGATTGGAAATTATGCAGATGGAAGCAACAATCTTCCTGCAATATTGAAGCTGATCCACACCTTAAAACAAGTAAAATAATTAATAAAAAATCTGAATTAACATATGAGAACAGCAAATGGACAGCATGTGCTGAACAGTACGAATGGCTTAAACTCTAAAACTCACCAAGAGGTGGGAAGATAACCTCACCTATCAGGCCTGAAAAGCGTGGAGCGTTGACCACACTTTGAAATGATTAGAAGCTCTGAAACTCTCAACACGAATGAAGAAGATAAAGACTAGACCAGAACATTTGACAGTTTGCAGTTCTTTATGTAAAGGAATCTAGAACTTGACTGTCTACCTGAAAAAGGAGACAGTCGTTGGTGCATCTGAAGAAACATCCACTACAAGCCGGAACAACTAAGAATGACATTGTGACCTCTGGTGGACAATCAGAGCCTTACAGCCATCGAGCCACTTCCCAAAGAAGAATCGATTGGTTTCAGAGAGAAAAAGGACAAAGACATGTACAGATAAATACATTACATTCCTTACCCTAAACGGGTGGTGGTTTGTGAGCACAGTATTCTTTTTACTTTGAGGGTAGTTTTCCAAATGTAAGATAAGTTTGACTCTTTGTCTCTCCCACTCTTTATCTACCCCTCCCTCTCCATATGTGTAACACGCCGTCATATCTTGTCAGTCCACTAGGTACTTTTGTCTCATGTAAGTGTGTATGTGTATTCTGTGTTATTATTTAGTTAGTTAATACATACGTTTGTGTAGTACTGAATAATCAGAAAGAGAGAGGTTCATGCTGATTCAAGAAGTCTGCAACGTTCAGAATGAGACTGATATGAGGGAGATGGTAACTAGTTAAACAACTTTTCCCGTGGTGCCCCAAATTCCCAATGAGTTAATTATTACATGATTAATTTAATCGAATGACAATTAAACATATTTAGTTGATTCGATAAATAACAGTTGTCACGTTAATGAAAGGCATGTCATGCCAGCTATTACATAACTAATTTGGAAAAAGTTGAGGGTTCTGAATACTTTCGGGATGCACTGTACATGTGACCCAACTCAGACAAGGCGTATGTCGCAAGTCACAACTTCACAGGAGAGCTGTTTGAACAAACTTTTTTTTTTTTAAATCAAAATGCATTTTTTGGGGGCAGAAATGCCTTATCAAACATGAACTTTCATCTGCCTTAATATCAAATGTGTATGTAATCTCTAAATACGAATAAAATTGTTAAATTACGAGCCTTGTTGCTTAAGCCACAGAAAAAACTACCAACCTTCACACTAGCCGTGATTGGCTGAGATAGTGAATGGGCTGGATATGCCAAGAGAGGAATTAGGATTGGTCTGTCATATTGAAGGTCGTCTCTCTATTTGAGCTCATCAGTCTGTGTTGGGAATCCTGTCGAATGCGGCTTTTAAAAAAATGCATAAGCGTTGCTCTCCGTTTTCTGGATCAAGTTTTGAAATCATTGAAATTAGAGTATGACAGCTAAAGAGATGGAGAAAACACATGTCTCCGGATTGCATCTTTAAACGAAGAGCAACCGTGATATGGCATTCCTGACAGGGAGACGCGTCCATAATTTATGTTTATGTATACAGATAAGATAGTCTAGCGTCAGCTAGCTTTTCAAATATTACACATTTCTAATTTTGACAGAAAGTGGTTTCATTTCAAGCTAAAATATACTGTTAGCTAGCTAGTTAACGTTGGCTGGCTGGCTCCCTAGCGGATGTTATTTTTTTGTTTCCCAGAGCCATTTGCTTTTATAGTTTGATCTTAATGTTAGGCAGTGTTGACACTTTGTTCATTGTTGTTTAACAATGAACTTGTTGTGCACAACACCCGTTGAATATGGCCGGTGTCAGTAAAAAAAAGCATAATAAAATTGCTGCCAACAAAACACCATTTCCAAGGCTTAGACTCATGACTAGAGGGTTAAATAATAGGAAAAGATAGAGAAATTAACTTAAAGAAAAATATATCTACAAAAAAAGAAGAGAAAGAAAGCTGTTCAATCTTACATATTTGTTCAACTGCGTCTAAGCAGTCCGTCCCAATAAAACAACAACAATCTATCTTGTCCTACATTTTGCCAACTGGAGGTCAGAAAACTGACTTTGGAACTACTCAATTCTGTGTATTTTCGAGGTGTTTCACAAAGGATTCTTTAGTCTAACACAGTGGCCCTCTGTAGTGCAGTGGTCCATCATTGTTATGCAATTTGTCAGTGAGGCTGTAGAATGGTTGAGTCTGGGCAGATCTGGGCTCCATCTGGGATTTGTTTGCCATTCCCATGTGGGCGCTGTGACGGATGGCAGTAGAGTACCACATCAATACAAAAGCCCTGCCATCACTGGAACATTCCAATTTACCTCTAGTGTGTCGGTTCGAGCAAGAGAGGCAGCGAGATATAGAGAGATGGGAATGAGAGCAGAGAAAAGAGAGAGACAATGATGTTGGAGTATTAGAGCATTGTTTATATCATTTAGAGTGGACATTGGCACGTAAATGTTAAACAACACATTCTGTTTTCTCCTCTAATTGCCCTATCCTGATCAAACACATTTTAAATACTTTATTTTGAATCCCCCTCAAACGCATAACGGTATGCAAACATACACACAGACACTGGGGTTGTATTTTCACACCAGAAGAAAATGGATAATTCCTCAAGCTTCACAAATGAACGACAGACTGATTATAAATGCATTTTCCAATGGTAACGGCTAATGTGTGTTTCTAGTTTTCAGCACCGCTGCCTTCAAATCCCTTAGAGTCGATGTCCATGCTCGTAGCCGCACCAAAAGCGAATTAGCATAATACAAAAATCCCCATCAAAATCCGTCTGTTTAAGCTAGAGTATCTTTTTTTTTGCATGGACAGCGTCTCAATCCACCTCATCTGCTTTTGCACATTTTGTTGTGTCACAGCCTGAATTCAAAATGGATTAAACTGATTTGTTTTTCTCAGCCATCTACACACAATACCCCATAAAGACAAAGTGAAGACACGTTTTAAGAAATGTTTGCAAATGTATTGAAAATGAAATAAAGAAATATCTAATTTATGTAAGAATTCACAGCCCTGAGTCAATAGATTACAGCTAAGAGCTTTCCAGACATGGATTTTACAATATTTGCCCCTTTATTATTTTTTTAATTCTTCAAGCTCAAATTGCTTGTTGATCTTTGCTAGACAACCATTTTCAAGTCTTGCCATATATTTTCAAGCAGATTTAAGTCAAAACATTAACTCAGCCACTCAAGAACATTCAATCTCTTCTTGGTAAGATACTCTTGTGTTGTAGGTTATTTTCCTGCTGAACGGTGAAATCATCTCCCACTGTTTGGTGGGAAAGCAGACTGAACCAGATTTTCCTCTAGGATTTTGCCTGTGCTTACCTCGATTCCGTTTCTTTTTTATCCCGAAAACGGCCAAGACCTTAACGATTACAAGCGATACCCATAACAGGGTGCAGCCAGCACTATGTTTGAAAATACGGAGTGATACTCATTAACCTGTTGCAACGAGCAATCCCGTATCCGGGATCCTATTTATAGCCTCAAGCTCATTACCATTAAGGCAATGTTAACTATTCATGAAAATCGCAAATGAAATGAAATAAATATATTTTCTCTCAAGCTTAGCCTTTTGTTAACAACACTGTCATCTCAGATTTTCAAAATATGCTTTTGAACCATAGCTAAACAAGCATTTGTTTAACAGTATTTATAGCTAGCATAGCATTAAGCCTAGCATTCAGCATGCAACATTTTCACAAAAACAAGAAAAGCATTCAAATAAAATAATTTACCTTTGAAGAACTTCAGATGTTTTCAATGAGGAGACACTCAGTTAGATAGCAAATGTTCAGTTTTTCCCAAAATATTATTTGTGTACGACAAATCGCTCCGTTTTGTTCATCACGTTTGGGTAAGAAAAAAACCCCGAAAATTAAATCATTACAACGCATTACAACGCAAACGTTTTTCCAAATTAACTCCATAATATCGACAGAAACATGGCAAACGTTGTTTAGAATCAATCCTCAAGGTGTTTTTCACATATCTATCGATGATAAACCATTCGTGGCAGTTGACTTTCTCCTCTGAAGAAAATGGAAACGCACGTGGAGCTGGAGATTACGCAATAATTTCGACGGAGGACACCGGGCGGACACCTGGTAAAAGAAGTTTCTTATGGTCAATCTTCCAATGATATGCCTACAAATACATCACAATGCTGCAGACACCTTGGGGAAACGACAGAAAGTGTAGGCTCTCTCCTTGCGCATTCACAGCCATATAAGGAGACATTGGAACACAGCGCATTCAAAATCTGGACCATTTCCAGTATGAAATTTCATCTTGGTTTCGCCTGTAGCATTAGTTCTGGGGCACTCACAGATAATATATTTGCAGTTTTGGAAACGTCAGAGTTTTTTCTTTCCAAAGCTGTCAATTACATGCATAGTCGAACATCTTTTCGTGACAAAATATCTTGTTTAAAACGGGAACGTTTTTTTCCAAAAATTAAAAGAGCGCCACCTATCTCGAAGAAGTTAATTTGCTGTATTGGATTTGTTCCAAACATAAAACTTTGTATTCAGGAGAAAAATTCCTGCTTTTTCCACATTTTTTTTGCAGTACTATTTTAGTGCCGTGTTACGAATAGGATGCATGTTTTGTGAGTTTTACCCCTGAACTTATTTAGGATTTCCATAACAAAGGGGTTGAATACTTATTGACTGAAAACATTTCCGCTTCTCATTATGTAAATATTTTGAAAAAACATAATTCTGCTCTGACATTATGGGATATTTTGTGTAGGCCAGTGACCCAAAAAATCTAACGTAATACATTTTAAATACAGGCTGTAGGCTTCAGTGTGGCTGCTCTGCCATGGAAACCCATTTCATTAAGTTCCCGATGGAAGCAATGTGGAGATTGCATGGAGATTGGAGATTGCATGGCTGTGTGCTTGATTATATGCACCTGTCAGCAACTGGTGTGCATGAAATAGCTGAATACAATAATTGTGAGTCCACATACTTTTGTGTATATATAGTGTATCTCTCTTATGCAAATCTGTGATGAATGAACTTCTTCGGCAAGAAGATCATGATCATTAGACAGCAAATGATGGACTCCTCTTTGAATCTGCATATTTCTCCAAACCTCAGTTGTCCATTGTCTGCACAGAACTGCCAGGACCTATGATCAATGGAGGCTCTAAAGTTTTTGAATCTTGTATTTCTCAACACATATGTGAAAATATTCATGGCCTCTAAACCGTCCAGCTGCCGACTGGACCCTGTTCCAAGTAAACTACTGAAGTGGTACTTCCTGTACTTAGCTCTCCTATATTGAACATAATAAATGGCTCCCTCTTCTCTGGAAGTGTACCAAACTCACTACAAGTGAGAGTAATAGAGCCTCTCCTGAAAAAGTCAAACCTTGACCCGGAAAATTGTAAAATATATCGGCCTATATAGAATCTTCCATTTCTCTAAAAAATGTTAGATAAAGCTTTTGCGCAGCAACTCACTGCCTTCCAAAAGACAAATAATATATACTAATTGCTCCAGTCTGGTTTTAGACCCCATCATAGTACTGATACTGGACTTTTACTGAGACTGCACTTTTCGATGAAACATGGTGAAGGCTCCAAATTGCTTACCTTGGAAGTCTGTGTTTCTGACATAAGGAAGTGGATGGCGGCAAATGTATTACTTTTAAACTCGGACAAAACAGAGATGCTAGTTCTAGGTCCCAAGAAACAATGAAATCTGTTGTTTGATGTGACAATATACCCCATAATGACAAACTAAAAACCGGTTTGTAGAAATTTCTCCAAATGTATAAAATACCTTATTTACATAAGTATTAAGAACCTTTGCTATGAAACGTGAGCTCGGGTGCATCCTGTTTTCATTGATCATCCTTGAGATGTTTCTACAACTTGATTGGAGTCAACCTGTGATGAATTCAATTGATTGGACATGATTTGGAAAGGCACGCCGCTGTCTATATAAGGTCCCACAGCATGTCAGAGCAGAAAACAAGCCATGAGGTTGAAGGAATTGTCCATAGAGTTCCGAGATAGGATTGTAAAGAGCACAGTGGCCTCCATCATTCTTAAATGGAAAATGTTTGGAACCACCAAAACACTTCCTAGAGCTGGACAACAACCATAAGCACACAGACAAGACAATGCAGGAGTGGCTTCAAGTCTTTGAATGTCCTTGAGTGGCCCAACCAGAGCCCAGACTTGAACCCAATCTCTGGAAAGACCTGAAAATAGCTGTGCAGTGATGCTCCCCATCCAACCTGACAGAGCTTTCAAAAATTTCTAAAAACCTGTTTTTGCTTTGTCATTTTGTGGTATTGTGTGTAGATTGATGAGGGGGATAAACTATTTAATCCATTTTAGAATAAGGCTGTAACAAAATGTGGAAAGAGTGAAGGGGTCTGAATACTTTCCAAATGCACTGTATTTATAGTATACTTAAGATATACTAGAAAAGTACATATTGTATTTTTAGTATATTTTTAGATGTTTGTGTATATTTAAGTCTACTTTAGTATTCTTGTAATATATTAAAATAAAATAAAATTCCCACTTGGAGACAGAGAGAGGGAGACAAAACCTGGAAAGTCGTGTGTGGCACGTCGTGTATTTGTGCCTTCCCGTGAGTGTGTGTGTGTGCGAGCACGCCAGTCTGGGAAGCCATATTTAAAAACTCTGGTAAAACAGCTGCTGCCACAGTAGTATAATTCCTCTATTTCTCAGTCAACTGTCCCTCCAGTCACAGAATTGGAGGGTATTTTAAGATGTTAAACTCTACCTCCATCACAAGGGGGACAGATTTGGTTGTCTCGCCCACCACAATGTCACCAAAAAACACCATGGCACAAGAGCATGTTCAGAAGAGCATAGAGATGTCCCCAGAGAGTGTCTTTAATGGTCGGAATAAATCTGACTGTTGATGGAGTAATCACAAAAGCAGGTAACAGATGAGTGGTAATTAATGTTTGCCTCTGTCAGAATGTGAGAAAAGGTACAGCTTTGTGTTTAAATTAACTGGAACCACCAAGTACCTCTTCTGATTCTGTGGTGGCATTGGCCCCGGAGACCCTTTGTAACCCACTCAGCTCAAGCGTACAACCTGGTTAATTGAATCAGTTATTGAGTTAATTGCCTTAATGACTTGCTTAGCCTGTCTTAAGCCTTTGAAAAGAGATGTTGCCAGTGCCATTGTTGGCAGGTCTGCAGCCCTTCAGGACACAGAGTAGAAATCATCACCTTGATGACTACCTTCATGAAGCTAGAGCTATTAGACCCCGCTGTACAATTTCACATAGCTTTCCTAGGGGCGTCACTGTCAGGAGCTCAGTCGCACTGAAGGCCATGCAGTGTGAACCCCCAGAGAAGTGGCTAGATGTAATTAAAAATGCGTCCCTGCTATTAAGGATCCTCTTACAGTAGAAGCTGTTTTTTGGTTTCCTCTGTGACGCTTTCCCTGAAACTACTCCCACACAACAGTTAGACAAGGATCAGTCTGACATGGACTCTCACATACACAGAGTTCTTTCTGCCTGTCTGCCATGAGAATGTTGTCTCAGTCTGGCATGGTGGCAATGTTCTCCAACTGGTTTGACATTGGAAATGTTCTCAAATAGATCACAGAACTCTTATGGAACAACATTCTTCGGTGGGAATTTCAGTACTTATGCATAACATTTCCTACAGGTTTACTCATGGTCCAATTCAAAGTCAGGATATCAAATTGTTTGAAGAATTTAGGTATTTCAGCATAATGTTTCCTCATGGTTCTATTTGAAGTCATGTTTGGGGTGGCAGCGTAGCCTAGTGGTTAGAGTGTTGGTACTAGTAACTGAAAGGTTGCAAGATCAAGTCCCAGAGCTGTCAAGGTAGAAAACTGTCATTCTGTCCCTGAACAAGGCAGTTAACCCACTGTTCCTAGGCTTTCATTGAAAATAAGAATTTGTTCTTAACTGACTTGCCTAGTTAACCGGTTAAGACTCTAGGGGCAGTATTTCATTTTTGGATAAAAAGACGTGCCCGTTTTTAGCGCAATATTTTGTCACGAAAAGATGCTCGACTATGCTTGGAATTGATAGTTTTGGAAAGAAGACACTCTGACGTTTCCAGAACTGCAAAGATTTTTACTGTGAGTGCCTTAGAACAAAACCTACAGGCAAAACCAAGATGTTTGAGCGACCAGGAAATCAACAGGATTTCTGATGGCACGTTTTCCATGATCGCCTTATATGGCTGTGAATGCGACAGGAATGAACGGACACTTCCTATCGTTTCCCCAAGGTGTCTGCAGCATTGTGACGTATTTGTAGGCATATCATTGGAAGATTGACCATAAGAGACTACATTTACCAGGGGTCCCGCACGGTGTCTGCGTGGAAATCTGGTGCGGAAAGTCACCTACCAGTAGTTTTCCATCCGAATCTGAGAACAATGCAGGCTTCCAGGAATGGCATTTCAATGAAGAGATATATGACAAAACACCTTGAGGATGGATTCAAACAACGTTTTCCATGTTTCAGTCGATATTATGGAGTTAATTCGGAAAAAGTTTGACGTGTAGGTGACTGAATTTTCGGTTAGTTTCAGGTAGCCAAATGCATAGTAACAAAACGGAACGTTGTGTCCTACACAAGCATCTTTCAGGAAAAACTGGACATCTGCTATGTAACTGAGAGTCTCCTCATTGAAACATCTGAAGTTCTTCAAAGGTAAATTATTTTATTTGATCCCTTTGCTGGTTTTTGTGAATATGTTGCGTGCTAAATGCTAACGCTAAATGCTAAGCTAGCTATCACCACTCTTACACAAATTATTGATTTTCTCTGGTTCTAAAGCATATTTTGAAAATCTGAGACGACAGGATTGTTAAGAAAATGATAAGCTTGAGGATAGGCATATTTATTTCATTTCATTTGCGATTTTTAGAAATCGCTAACGTTGCGTTATGGTAATGAGCTTGAGGCTATGATTACGCTACCGAATACGGTGTGGGTAGGACTAACAGGTTAAATACATGTTGTCAAATCAAGAAAACGTTCCATAAAAAACATTTAAGACTATTATTTAAAAACATATACATTCTATTTTCAGCATCAACAAAACTCTCTCGATAAGCGTGTTAGCTGCGCCAACTAATTAGCCACACCTGATCTTAATGAGTGCTTGTTACATTTTAATGGGGTCTGTTTGAATAGACCAACATTTCCATTCTCAAAGCTTTAATAAATCCTCCTAGGAAAACGTTCAAGGGACCAAAGTCAAATGTTTTCAGAACCTCCATGCAACCTAAAAATAAACCTTCAGAGAGCAAGCAAAAGGTTCACTTCTGTTGAAAAAACGTTTAGTTTTACTGATCAGGAACCTATGGCTTCAGTCCCACAACCAATGTGAAACCAAAAACATACAGGTAAGGTAGGGTAGGCAGGGTACCATAGTGGTTGGAGTTTTGGACTAGTAACCGAAAGGTTGCAGTATTGAATCGCCGAGCTGTCAAGGTACAAATCTGTCATTCTGCCACTGAACAGGCAGCTGTCATTGAAAATAAGATTTTTTTCTTAACTGACTTGCCTAGTTAAAATAAAGATAAAATAAATAAAATATGTTCCCACAACTTCTAAAGAACCAAATGTGCTAGTTGGGCAATGAGTCTGTTGAATAGAGGAGATAATAAAAGTGTGGTGGACAGATCGATTGGCAGTTTGAACACTTCTCTAGAGTTGTCTCTCTATTAGAAACGGTTTGATAGGCTTGTCTCATTAGTTATTTTTCTGCCATTATTCACTCTGGGAAAAGGGCATTTGTTACACAGATGTGCTCAATATGGTAATTTGATATCAATTAATCTCTAGTGACACCCCACCCGGATCCGGGAGCGTAATCATCGACTGACACTAATTAGCATAATGCAACGGACGAAAATATTCCTATTCATGAAAATCACAAGTGAAACATATTGAGACACAGCTTAGCCTTTTTTAATCACCCTGTCATCTCAGATTTTCAAAATATGCTTTACAGCCAAAGCAAGACAAGCATTTGTGTAAGTTTATCGATTGCAGAGCATAGCATTATGTCCAGCTAGCAGCAGGTAACTTGGTCACGAAAATCAGAAAAGCAATCAAATGAAATCATTTCCCTTTGATGAGCTTCGGATGTTTTCACTCACGAGACTCCCAGTTAGTAGCCAAATATTATTTTTGTACGTGAAATAGCTGCTTTTGTTCTTCACGTTTGGCTGAGAAATAGACCGGAAATTTCGGTCACGACAACGCCGAAAAATATTCCAAATTAGCTCCATAATATGGACAGAAACATGGCAAACGTTGTTTATAATCAATCCTCAAGGTGTTTTTCAAATACAGTGCCTTGCGAAAGTATTCGGCCCCCTTGAACTTTGCGACCTTTTGCCACATTTCAGGCTTCAAACATAAAGATATAAAACTGTATTTTTTTGTGAAGAATCAACAACAAGTGGGACACAATCATGAAGTGGAACGACATTTTTAACAAATCAAAAACTGAAATATTTGGCGTGCAAAATTATGTCACTGCTCTAGAGATGGACGATGTGTGCTTTCACAATTTTCCAGGGTTGTCAAGATGGCCCTACAAATCATATCTCCGCTCTGACAATCTAAATCGGTTACGTCAAATTAACCTGATTAATCATGTCAGAATCTCTCAATTTGGTTTTGTCCCGATGATGAGAAATGGACTCGTATTCATCAACACTCACTGAGAGAAGTTAACGGTAATGTGTTACTTTTTCATTATAAGATATTATCATTATGAAATATCTCTAACATAGATAAAACTCATATTATTAGTTAATATGTCTGGACAGTGTTACGTTTGGAAAATATGAAGCCATAAGTAGGCTATTGATAAGCAGCAGTCTCACCCTGGGCCCGTATTTCTCTATTCCATCTTGTTCATAATGATACCTTGCTGTCAGATGTGGAGTTTTTGTTATGTGGTAATTGCTTCCAATTTCCTTCTATGCTTTAGAGGATATCAATATAGGAATAAACGATGGAGGAATTAACTAGCATCTCTCCTCTCGCACTAAAAAGCATCTGCTAAATAAATGGGACAGTGGAGTGTGTTGGGGGGAGACTACACAATGACTAGGGAGAGAGATACAGTCTAATATTGATAGATCCATCACTGTCGTCCTCTCCCACTGTTGATGGATATGAGTTTTCATTTGTGTTTGTGTGTGCCTCTTCATGTTTGTTTGCGTGCATGTCTGCGCCTATACATCTGTGCGTATAAGTGAGGTTTAGGTGATATCTCACATATTTACTTCCAAAAGCACTTTAATAAATGGAGTCTGGAGATAAGAGATCTGATAGTAAGAATATCACAAGTAAGATGGAATTAAATCTGCAGCATGGAGTAAAGTTATCAAATAATTTTCAGGAAACTTTTCAGACAATGTGTCATTACTGCCTGCTTATGAGAGTGAATCTGCATTCAGATAAGACAGTTTGTGTGTGTGTGTGTGTGTTGAACAGGTTCAGTCAATATGTGGTTATCTCACCATTGCATGCCCTGTTGAGGTGTGTCGCATAAACACAGAGACAAAGTGGGGTGTGTCTGGTCCTGGAGCTGCTTTGTCACCTGGATGTGTTTATGTCACTATTTACAGACATTTAAGTCATTTAGCAGACGCTCTTATCCAGAGCGACTTACAAATTGGTGCATTCACCTTATGACATCCAGTAGAACAGTCACTTTACAATAGTGCATCTAAATCTTAAAGGGGGGGGTGAGAAGGATTATTTATCCTATCCTAGGTATTCCTTAAAGAGGTGGGGTTTCAGGTGTCTCCGGAAGGTGGTGATTGACTCCGCTGTCCTGGCGTCGTGAGGGAGTTTGTTCCACCATTGGGGGGCCAGAGCAGCGAACAGTTTTGACTGGGCTGAGTGGGAACTGTACTTCCTCAGTGGTAGGGAGGCGAGCAGGCCAGAGGTGGATGAACGCAGTGCCCTTGTTTGGGTGTAGGGCCTGATCAGAGCCTGGAGGTACTGAGGTGCTGTTCCCCTCACAGCTCCGTAGGCAAGCACCATGGTCTTGTAGCGGATGCGAGCTTCAACTGGACGCCAGTGGAGAGAGCGGAGGAGCGGGGTGACGTGAGAGAACTTGGGAAGGTTGAACACCAGACGGGCTGCGGCGTTCTGGATGAGTTGTAGGGGTTTAATGGCACAGGCAGGGAGCCCAGCCAACAGCGAGTTGCAGTAATCCAGACGGGAGATGACAAGTGCCTGGATTAGGACCTGCGCCGCTTCCTGTGTGAGGCAGGGTCGTACTCTGCGGATGTTGTAGAGCATGAACCTACAGGAACGGGCCACCGCCTTGATGTTAGTTGAGAACGACAGGGTGTTGTCCAGGATCACGCCAAGGTTCTTAGCGCTCTGGGAGGAGGACACAATGGAGTTGTTAACCGTGATGGCGAGATCATGGAACGGGGAGTCCTTCCCCGGGAGGAAGAGCAGCTCCGTCTTGCCGAGGTTCAGCTTGAGGTGGTGATCCGTCATCCACACTGATATGTCTGCCAGACATGCAGAGATGCGATTCGCCACCTGGTCATCAGAAGAGGGAAAGGAGAAGATTAGTTGTGTGTCGTCTGCATAGCAATGATAGGAGAGACCATGTGAGGTTATGACAGAGCCAAGTGACTTGGTGTATAGCGAGAATAGGAGAGGGCCTAGAACAGAGCCCTGGGGGACACCAGTGGTGAGAGCGCGTGGTGAGGAGACAGATTCTCGCCACGCCACCTGGTAGGAGCGACCTTCAGGTAGGACGCAATCCAAGCGTGGGCCGCGCCGGAGATGCCCAACTCGGAGAGGGTGGAGAGGAGGATCTGATGGTTCACAGTATCGAAGGCAGCCGGTCTAGAAGGATGAGAGCAGAGGAGAGAGAGTTAGCTTTAGCAGTGCGGAGCGCCTCCGTGATACAGAGAAGAGCAGTCTCAGTTGAATGACTAGTCTTGAAACCTGACTGATTTGGATCAAGAAGGTCATTCAGAGAGAGATAGCGGGAGAGCTGGCCAAGGACGGCACGTTCAAGAGTTTTGGAGAGAAAAGAAAGAAGGTATACTGGTCTGTAGTTGTTGACATCGGAGGGATCGAGTGTAGGTTTTTTCAGAAGGGGTGCAACTCTCGCTCTCTTGAAGACGGAAGGGACGTAGCCAGCGGTCAGGGATGAGTTGATGAGCGAGAAGGTAAGGGAAATGGTCTGGAGAAGAGAGGAGGGGATAGGGTCAAGCGGGCAGGTTGTTGGGCGGCCTGTGTTCACAAACATGAGTGACACTTATTCATGTCCCACACCACATTATGGGGCCAGAGCCGAAGGCGTGTGCAGGATGAGAGGAGGGGGGATTTGTGTCTCAATTAGAGAACCAGCCTTCAGTCTGGATGACAACCATTTATTATTATAGCAGCAGCGTCATACACAGTCACACACACACATATAGGAAAGCTGGCAGATAGGAAGAGATGTGGTGAGGCCACACACACTGTACACATAGCTATGCACTCTAACGCATTCACATGCATGAATCACCTGTTAAGCTTTGACAGTAGCAAGGTCAAGCCACGACCATCTGAGAATAACCCCCTCTTTGCCATCATTTGGCTGTACTTGAGAAGTGGATAATCCATTTGTCAACTAATTGCCACTTCACTGATTGCTTTCAAAATAGAAACTGACATGTGCAAACCACCTTTTTATTCGTGGAAAATTGTGAAATGATGCCTCAAAAGAATGGGGATATTGTCGGGAATCATAGACATGGGAAAAAAACGTTTTAACCCACGTGTTTATCAACATTGATATATCGATGGGGATTAAACGCTCTGAAATGGCAACTACATGACAAGCGAGAAGAGAAAACGGTCTATTTAAAGTAAGTGTTCCCCTTCATGGGGGAATGTAACATGAACAAAGTCACCTCTCAGAAAAGCAAGCCGTCACGAAAAATCCACATATCTCGGTCAATGACGTATTTGCTTTTCTTTCCTGTATTGTCAAATAAATATGCATTGCTTAATTCTAGAGCGATATATGATAATGTTCTCAACAGGTGGGTGGTATTTTGGTACAATACATTTCCACCTTTTGTTTACTATTCTAGATGATATCAATCATGAAGTAATGTCGCAAGTCTTTGGGTAAAAGTCATGGTGAAAGTTGACGGGTGATTGTGAGGGCGGTTACAAATTACCTTTGTGGTGGTACAGTGCCTTGGAAAGAGCTGGTTGGATAGAGTGTAATTTCATGCTGATTTATTAAATAACGGACACTTTTGTCATCATGAAGCTTTGAGAGGCTGGTTAAGGTTCATATAACACCCTAGACCCACTTCAATTTGCTTACCGCCCCAACAGATCCATAGACGATGCAATCGCCATCGCACTGCCCATCCCATCTGTACAAGATGAATACCTACAGTTGAAGTCTGAAGTTTACATACACCTTAGCCAAATACATTTCAACTCAGTTTTCACAATTCCTGACATATAATCCTAAAATTCCCTGTTTTAGGTCAGTTAGGATCCCCACTTTATTTTAAGAATGTGAAATGTCATAAAAATAGAGAGAATTATTTATTTCAGCGTTTATTTATTTCATCGCATAGCCTTCCACAAGCTTCCCACAATAAGTTTGATGAATATTGGCTTATTCCTCCTGACAGAGCTGGTGTATCTGAGTCAGGTTTGTAGGCCTTCTTGCTCGCACACGCTTTTTCAGTTCTGTAGCAGTGGAGTAAAAGAGGGGTGGGGGGGTCATTGCAAATAGTCTCGGCAGCCAATTGATTAGATGTTCAGGATTCTTATGGCTTGGGGGTAGAAGCTGTTTAGAGGCCTCTTGGACCTAAACTTGGAACTCTGGTACCGCTTGCCTTGTGGTAGCAGAGACAACAGTCCATGACTAGGGTGGCTAGAGTCTTTGACAATTTTTAGGGCCTTCCTCTGACACCACCTGGTGTAGCGGTCCTGGATGGCAGTCCTTCTGTAAGCTCAGTTGGTAGAGCATGGCGCTTGTAACACCCATATGTAGAATGTATGCACACATGACTGTAAGTCGCTTTGGATAAAAGCGTCTGCTAAATGGCATATATTATTATATTATTATATATTAGGAAGCCTTGCCCTAGTGATGTACTGGGCCTTACGCACTACCACACCTTAAGGGAACATTTTGACATTTGCCGTATGGTTAGTGAGAAAGTCCATATTGCAAATGTATGGTCCCTTACTAGATGTCCGAAAACGTTTGTAAAATTAGGGGACAGCGTCGGGCCAAGCGGCAGGGCCGGACCTACCGGGAAGTCAGCAAACGAACTTTCTCTGACATTCGGTTTCCGTTTTATAAAATAATCAAATTTTGGTCATTTTTACGCTGTCCCAGTAAATCCCACAAGAGGGCATATGCAATCATATTGCAAATGTACAAAACATCACGAATCACGACGTAGCCTTATCTCCAAAACTGAAAATATTTTGAAGCCGAAACTTGGTGAGCGTAGGTCTGGCATAATGGGCAGTTGGCCCCGAACAAGATGGCATCTAGGCCTCAACGGTTTTTGAGTTATGGCCATTTCTCTGGAATTAAAGGTCCAAAATGAAAATAGAGCAATAATTTTTCCGCTTCACGTCAAAGTCAAGGAGCCTCCGGTGTCAATAAAAAAAGAACCAGCCATTTATCTATCGTCATTTAAGAGAAATCGTACAATGTCAAATTGGTGATGTTCAAAAATAGGTGTTCGTTTTTTTAAACAGCTACAGATCCAATTGCAGGGTGTTCATACAAATCTTTTTAAAGTGTGCTTCGGAGCTCTGCGAGATTTCTGTGATTTTCTATGATTAACGTAAAGACTTAAAACTCAGGATTCTGTAAAGGCATACCCCAATCAGGGGTATAGCTTCCTGTGCCAACCAGAAGTGCCTTAAATGGTGTCATACTTGCTGTTTCCAAGGGTTAAAAGGTCAGATCTTTTCAAAACTTAATGTGTGTGATTAGGCAACCCATATGAACTGTAAGTCAGTCATTTCTCCCAACACACGTCAAAGAAAGCTCTCTCTCACACACACACACAGCAAGGATGGAGTGACAAAGTGCGGTGCTTAAAGACACACAGAGCCTGCAATGGCTTTTCCATATTCTCTAGGCCGTGCCGAGTTCAACGAGATGCCCCACTTGACCGTAGCTCGCTGTGAGTGCAGCGACCGTGAAAGAAAGTAGTCCCAAAATGAAGCCTGGCCCTAATTCCTGCAGGATTTTTATAGCATGACACATTTGTGATGGTAAATGCCCATTGAACCATATTGCAAATGCACAGTGACTTTGCAAAAGTAAGAAAACATAAACAAATGGACATAATGAAATCAACACAACGAGCGATGGAGAAGATCCACTATCAATGCCCGGCCATCCTGTGTTCATCAGGCCAGTCAATGTTGCATTTCTGCAGGATTTTTGAGCATGACAAATTCGTGATGGTAAATGCCCATTGAAACATATTGCAAATGCACGTGCATTTGCAATATGATTCTGTAGTGAAAAAAAAACATTACCAAATGTACATGATGAAATCAACACAACGAGTGATGGAAAGGAACAACTATCACTGCCCGGCCATCCCGAGTTCATCGGGCCATTCAATTTTGCATTTCTGCAGTATTTTTGAGCATGTCAAATTTCTTATGGCATTTGGCCCCAAAAAGAGTGACTTTTGACTTCCTATGAAATCATATTACAAATGGACAAAACATATGCCTTATGCACAAGTAAAAAAATAAATAAAAATTATGATAATAAAATATGACTAAAGTATGTTGATACAGTTCTTATACGTGTGTAATTGACAAAAAAATTGAAAGAAGTCGCTCTGGATAAGAGCATCTGCTAAATGACTTAAATGTAAATGTAAATGTAAATTTCGAAAAACGGTCTAGACAGCACTTTTTTAATGGTGTGTGAAGTTTTTTATAAAATGTTGCTATTTTTGACTTTTGACTTCCTATGAAATCATATTGCAAATGGACAAAACATATGCCTTATGCGCAAGTACATAAAAAAATATATATATATGATAATAAAATTGGACAAAAGTATATTCATACATTTCTTACACGTGTAATTGACAAAAAAATCAAAAGAATTTGGAAAAACCATCCAGAAAGCATAGGGATAGGGCTGTCTACTGCCCCCTCTGGAGTAATTGCGTGCCCATGGTAAACATAATTATTTTTTGTCAAAAGTTGCTAATATATGCAAATAAAAAATATTATTGAATAGAAAACACTCTAAAGCTTTTAAAACCGTTTAAATTGTGTCTCTGTGTAAAGCAGAACTCTCAAAATATGCATTCTCCCAAACTATCTCTTCTCATCAGAAAACTTATGCCACCTTTGAGTCATCACAGACACCCTCCACAAACAGTTACCGCTCCCAGAACAGTCTCCACGTGTTCAGCGTGATCTCAGCTTTCAATGGGGCTTGTCATTGTGAGAATCGCCCGCTCGCGAGAGTTTGAGCACTCGGTATGCTCCCAGTCAATCAAAAACAGCTGTCACTTTTCTGTGCGCAGGGTAAAGTACTCTCTTCCAAGATCGATTGAACGGTGCCTGTGTTTCTGTTTGTTCTCAAAATTGCTGTACACCTTTATAACATGTTAAAGCTTGATTATGAAGTTAGTTTGACAAGTTAACTAGACATATAATATATAATTTCAACGTTTTGGTGCGCAACTACATCAATTTTGCGTAAATTTTGACCGAAATGTGGGTATTTTGAGAACCGAAAGACGTAGACTTGAAAACTAAATGCTGGTTTGGTAAGTATAATCCCTTCCAGGTCGTTTGATGGAAGAACAACAAAGGTAAGGGAATATTTAATGTATTAATTTTGGGTTTCTGTCGACGCCAAGATAAAGGAGTCATGATGCTACTGTGGGAGCGCCGACTCCATATTATAGTCTAGTGAATGCAAAATGTAACGTTAAAATTAAATGTAACAATGCAATTGCATTTAGAAGAAGTGTATCTTGCTATACATATGTAAAACATGCATATTTAGTCAAAGTTTATGATGTGTATTCCTTGTTAGCTGACGTTATCTGCCGGGGCTATCGTCATTTCTCAGGACATTTGGGTAGCATTTTTTGAACGATGCATCAATGTAAACAGAGATTTATGGATATATATAGCATATTATTGAAAAAAAAATGAATGTACTGTGTAACATGTTATATTACTGTCATCTGATGAAGATTTCAAAAGGTTAGTGAAATGAATTTTTCTTTTAATCCTGCGTTTGTTGATTGCATATTTTTCCTACTTGGCTATGCTAATGAGCTATGTCTGCGGTGGTGGTTTGACATAAATATGTGCTATGTTTTCGCTGTAAAACATTTTAGAAATCTGACTTGCTGGCTAGATAAACAACTTGTTTATCTTTCATTTGAGCTATTTTACTTGTTAATGTGTGGAGGTTAAATATTTTTAGGAATATTTCTTGCGTTCCCTGCGCCACATTCCAGCTGGGGGGGTGGGGGAGCGTGTCCAAATGGGAACTGGTGTCTCTAACAGGTTTTAAGGGGTTGCTAGGTTCTGGATTTTTTTTCTCACTTTTTCAAAATTTTGCTTTTGGATGTTGACTTGGGTTGCATTTGCAATATGAAAAACCACGGTGGAGCGCGCTCGCCACCTGTTGGATTTTCAAAGTGTTACACCTGGCATTTGCAATCAACTTTACACGAATCAACACCGAATTGGGTGGTATTGGACACCGTGTATATGGTTTGTCCAATGCCAATGACTTCCCATTCATTTTTGTCCATTTCAGGGGGGAGTTCCCTTACATCTGTAGTGACTTGCGGTCAGAGGCCGAGCAGTTGCCACAACTCCGTGAAGCATATGATATTACAGTTTTGAATGTCCCGTTGGTAGTTTAATGTTCCACGTACGTCGTCTATTTCATTCTCTGAAGATTGCACATTTGCTAGCAGAATGGAAGGGAGGGGGTGTTTATTTGATCATCTACGAATTCTCAGAAGGCAGCCCGCCCTTTGGCCCCTTTTTGTCTGCCTTCTCTTCATGCAAATCATGGGGATCTGGGCCTGTTCCTGGGAGAGTAGTATATCATTCACGTTTTGCTCATCAGACTCATTAAGAAGAAGTGTATCTTTGTAACCATATGTAGAACATGTATATTTAGTCATGTTTATTGCTTGATATCTGACGTTATCTGTCGGAGCTATCATCATTTCTCCGGACATTTGAGTAGCATTTTTTGAAATGTCGTCATTGTAAACAGAGATTTATGGATATAAATGGCATATTATTGAAAAAAAAATGTATTGTGTAACATGTACTATTACTGTCATCTGATGAAGATTTTCAAAAGGTTAGTGAATGATTTATTTTTCAATCCTACTTTTATAATTTTATATTTTCTGGGACAAAATGGCTGCCTCTCGTCTTTTGTTTCGATGGTGGTCTAATATAAATATGTGCTATGTTTTCGCCGTAAAACATTTTAGAAATCTGACTTGCTGGGTAGATGAACAAGGTGTTTATCTTTCATTTGAGCTATTGGACTTGTTAATGTATGGAGGTTAAATATTTCGAAGAATATTTTTTTGCATTTTGCGTTATGGTAATGAGCTTGAGCCGTAGTCACGATCCCGGATCCGGGATGGGTCACCGCAAGAAGTTACCTAACCAACGTGTGTTAACCTCTTGCTCCTACCTGACCGCCTTCAATTGCTGTTACTTGGAAAAGAACGTGCCCCAAATCGGCCGTGCGCAATAGAGTGCATGTATTTGAGTGACACCAACATTTTCGCCCGCCAAACGACGAGGGCTTGCGGGATTCTCACAATGAACCATTTGAAAGCAGGCATCGCGCTGAACACATACATACTGTTCCCAGATCGGTAGCTGCCTGGGAAGGGTGGGGGCGATGACGTCAAAGTTGACCCAACTTTTCTCTTGACAAGAGAGAGTTTGGGAGAAAGGCTGCCCTGAGAGTTCTGCTTTACATACAGACATAATTTAAACGGTTTTAGAAACTTTAGAGTGTTTTCTATTCAATAATAATTATTATATGCATATATTAGCAATTTTGTGAAAAAATATTTTCAGTTTACTATGGGCACGCACTTCCTCCAAAGGGGGCAGTATTGAGGCCTAGCCTTAAGAGGTTAACTCAATCTAAGTAATATTTTTTCTTATCCATGTTCTTTGCTGTTGGTTTGCAATAGGCTTATCATCAGTCACATCCTGTTAAAGGTCCCCAAAGCGCACACATCCCTGGGTTGCTCATCTTTTCAATTTGCTGCAGCTAGCGACTGGAACAAGCTGCAACAGACACTCAAACGGGACAATTTTATCTCAATCTCTTCATTCAAAGAATCAATCATGGACACTCTTACTGACAGTTATGCTGCTTTCTGTGATGTATTGTTATCTCTACCTTATTTCCCTTTGTGCTGTTGTCTGTCCCTATTAATGTTTGTACCATGTTTTGGGCTGTTATCATGTTGTGCTGCTACCATGATTTGTTGCCATGTGTTGCTGCCATGCTATGTTTTTGTCTTAGGTGTCTCTTTTGTCGGGATTATTTAGGCCATCAATGTAAATAAGAATTTGTTCTTAACTGACTTGCCTAGTTAAATAAAGGTTAAATAAATAAAAATAAAAATATCCCTTCTAATGTGTCGTTGTTTTTGTTCTTTTAGCGATATAATTTGCTGACACGAGCTCTAAATACATTTGAATTGGATCTGCAAATTCTCCATTTGTGTCAGCGAATCATATAGTTGAGACTTAATGGACAGTTTGGAGATCCAATTCAAATTTATTTAGAGCTCGTGCCAGTGTATGCTATAGCTGAATTTGGAAGAAGAAAAGTGGGATTAATATAACACGGAAGAACATGGATGTCAGCTAATATAGCTAGCAAACCTTGGCACAGCAAATAACATGGACAATAGAAACGTTAGCAGGTAGTAAGTGTGAAGTAAATGAAAAGGCAATTGCGCTTAAAGTGAAAGAGGATTTATTGTCCTACAGAGTCTGTTTCTCCACCTGTAGCTAGCTAGCACTAACAGGTAGCTAGCCATTGGTGGGTCATCAAAGTGTTTCAAATACAATTTGAACTGAACTACTTAGCTAGCTAGCGAGTTACCTGACTCAGTAGCCATTTCTTTCATAATATAGCTGTCATTGTTACTGTAGCATATACATCTTCCTTTTTCACAGCTTTCACCAATCCTGTAAACATTTTGTTGTAAAATTATATTTGCAAGTTATTGTTATTATAATTATTTATATATACAGTACCAGTCAAAAGTTTGGACACACCTACAGTACTATTTCAAAGTTTTTTCTTTATTTGTATTATTTTCTACTTTCTACTGTAGAATAACAGTGAGGACATCAAACAAATAACAAATATGGAATAACACATATGGAATCATGAAGTAACCAAAAAGGTATTCAACAAATCAAAGTAGCCACCCTTTGCCTTGATGACAGCTTTGCACACTCTTGGTATTCTCTTAACTAGCTTCTGGAATGATTTTCCAACAGTCTTGGGGAGGCAGGTAGCTTAGTGGTTAGAGCGTTGGACTAGTAACTGGAAGGTTGCAAGATCGAATCCCAGAGCTGATAAATTCTGTCATTCTGCCACTGTACAAGGCAGTTAACCTAGGCCGTTGTTGATAATACGACTTTGTACTTAACTGACTTGCCTGATAAAATAAAAAATGGAGTTCCCATACATGCTGAGCACTTGTTGGCTGCTTTTCCTTCACTCTGTGGTCCAACTCATCCCAAACCATCTCAATTAGGTTGAAGTCAGGTGATTGTGGAGGCCAGGTCATCTGATACTACACTCCATTACTCTCCTTCTTGGCCAAATAGCCCTTACACAGCCTGGAGGTGTGTTGGGTCATTGTCCTGTTGAAAAACAAATGATAGTCCAACTAAGCGCAAGGCAGATGGGATGGTATACTGCTGCAGAATGCTGTGAAAGCTATGCTGGTTAAGTGTGCCTTGAACTCTAAATAAATCAGTCAGTGTCACCAGCAAAGTACCTCCACACCATCACACCTAATCCTCCTATGTGCTTCATGGTGGGAACCACACATGCATCCGTTCACCTACTCTGCGTCTCACAAAGACACAGAGATTAGAACCAAAAATCTTAAATTTGGACTCATCAGACAAAAGGACATATTTCCACCGGTCTAATGTCCATTGTCGTGTTTCTTGGTCCAAGGCAAGTCTCTTCTTTTTATTGGTGTCCTTTATTAAGTAGTGGTTTCTTGGCAGCAATTTGACCATGGAGGGCTGATTCATGCAGTCTCCTCTGAACAATTGATGTTGAGATGTGTCTGTTACTTGAACGCTGTGAAGCATTTATTTTGGCTGCAATTACTGAGGCTGGGAACTCTAATGAAATTATCCTCTGCAACAGAGGTAACTCTGGGTCTTCCTTTCCTGCGGTGGTCCTCATGAGAGCCAGTTTCCTCATAGCACTTAATGAAACTTTCAGAATTAAATGAACTTCATGTCTTAAAGTATTGATGGACTGTCGTTTCTCTTTGTTTATGTGAGCTGTTCTTTCCATAATATGGACTTGGTCTTTTACCAAATAGGGCTATCTTCTGTATACCAACCCTACCTTGTCACAACACAATTGATTGACTGAAATGCATTAAGAAGGGAATAAATTCCACAAATGAACTTTTAACAAGGCACACCTGTTATTTGAAATGCATTCCAGGTGACGACCCCATGAAGCTGGTTGATAGAATGCCAAGAGTATGCAAAGCTGTCATCAAGTTTAATTGAAATGCCTTCCAGGTAACGGTTTTCTTCTGGTGAAAGAGAGGCGGACCAAAATGCAGTGTGGTGGTTATTCATGTTTAATTTATAAAGACACTATATATGAATAAACTAACAAAAACAATAAACGTGCGAAAACCTAAACAGTCCTATCTGGTGCAAACACAGAGATAGGAACAATCACCCACAAAACCCAACACAAAACAGGCTACCTAAATATGGTTCCCAATCAGAGACAATGACTAACACCTGCCTCTGATTGAGAACCATATCGGGCCAAACATAGAAATAGACAAACCAGACACACAACATAGAATGCCCACCCAGCTCACGTCCTGACCAACACTAAAACAAGGAAAACACATACGAACGATGGTCAGAACTTGACACTACATCATGAAGCTGGTTGAGAGAATGCAAAGCGTGTGCAAAGCTGCCATCAAGGCAAAGGATTGTTACTTTGAAGAATCTGAAATATAAAACATTTTGATTTCTTTGACACTTTTTTGGTTACTACATGATTCCATATGTGTTATTTCATAGTTTGGATGTCTTCACTTTTATTCTACAATGTAGAAAATAGTCAAATTAAAGAAAAACCCTTTAATAAGAAAATGAGTAAAACCCTTGAATGTCCAAACTTTTGACTGGAAATGTATATTTTTATATCTGGACGTGGTCCAACTCAGCAGTTTAATCTCTGCTCCAATTTACCCATTTTTCTTTGCGATCCTGAATGGATTTGTGATACTCTCAACTCTGTGGTTTTAAGTACATTCATAACAGGATTTTTTTTAACACCTTATGTTAATGTCACTTTACCTAAGGTGTCTGTGCACCTGCTATAATGGCATGTCACATGGTTATGACACTCATCATTCAAATATGTGGTTTGTAGACACTAACAGCAGTTGTTATTAACAGGATGAACAGTCATCTATAACACCCATTAAAACTAGTTTTATAACTGTTGATTATATGACGTGTTATATAGCTTTATGAATAATGACACCTAAAGTAAAGTTAACCAACTGGTTAAGATTTTTATAGTTCCTTGTAAACATTGTACTAGTTAGGTCATTTTGCGTGGTCTCAACTAAAGTGTGGGCTATGTATACTTTATGAATACCTTATAAATCTGAGGTTTCTAGTTTTTCAAATCTTGGCCTATCGATTACACAGTGTATATGGGGTCAAATTGCACTTCCTAAGGGTGGCTTCCACTAGATGTCAACCGTCTTTAGAAACTTGTTTGAGGCTTCTACTGTAAAGGAGGGGCTCATAAGGGCTCTTTGAGTCAGTGGTCTGGCAGAGTGCCAGGAGCTCGTGACGCGCGGTCATGTGAGAGGTAGCTCTTGTTCCATTGCTTTTCTACAGACAAAGGAATTATCTGGTTAGAACATTATTGAAGATTTATGTTAAAAAGATTGATTCTATACATGGTTTCATATGTTTCTACAGACTGTAACGTAACTTTTGGACTTTGTCTGGAGCTAGTGCTCGCGCCTAACAACAAGTAGCTATTTGGACATAAATACTACCATCTGACCCGGGATACTGCCAAACCCTAAAGTCTAAAGAGCTGTTGCCTGGTCGAAGAAGCAAGCCTAGTTGCTAGCTATCAAGTTCCTTTGAACACAGCCCTTGACACAGTTAGTCCTTATGGCTGGGACCGTGGATAGTCCCGGGGTTGTGGCTGTATAAATCCCTCCTGTTTGTGGCTGGAATTGCATGGAGTAACAGCGTCAGCCTACGTTGCTACCATCATGCCACCCAAAGTTAAAGAAATTGAGAGGACAGTGTCTCGCTATGACGTGTCGGAACTAGAAGCACAAGCATTTCGCTACACTCGCATTAACATCTGCTAACCATGTGTTTTTGACAAATAAAATTGGATTTGATTTGACACCTGCACCATGCACTTTGAGATATTTTGACAAATAAAATTTGATTTGATTTGATTTGTGTAGATATTATACAAAGTGTATGCTAAGTAAAAACTCTAAAAGTTTATACTTGGACAAAGTTTGCACCTGCTATTTCTAGAGGTGAATAACAGCCTAAAACAAAGCAGTTATAATAAAACAAAACAATGTGCACCACACCAAGCCTATCAGTATGAGGGAACATCACTTATATTCCTGTAACATCTGCAATGCCTGACAATGTGCATCTACTATGCTAAAGTGATCACAATGCAATTTTGTGTCAGATAAATGCCTTTTTTTCGGTAACACAAAACAGGAAATAAAGTAATGAGAGACATGGGGCTCTGTGCACAGTACACTATGTGCCCCACTACAATGATAAATGGCAAATATTATATTATATTACTCTAAAACGGCCCAACCTCTTTCCCTCTGTTGCACAGTCAGTATTGGACTTTCCCCAAAATGCTGTGCTGCAGAATGACACAGGCTCTAAAGTGTAGTCATGCACAGCAAAAAATGTTTGTTGGGCCGTTTTAAATCAGTTCACATCCCCCAGTTTTTCTATGGTTTTCCCCCAGTTTAAAAAATAAATAATTATAGACAACAACAATGCTTACTCATAAAGGTAGTGCACTGGGCCTTCACTGGTCCTGTATTAGCGGACCCCCACTCCAACATGCAGTACCTCCAGCAGGAAGAGAGGCAATAACCATTTGTATGACAGCTCAGAGACAAGATACACTATTCACCGCCCTGTGTAATATAATTGCATTGCTGGCTGAAACTTTATATTTATTTTATGTAAAAATATAGGGAAATGTATGGTTTAAACTTGTCTTCAATGTTGATTTGTTTTAGCTTTTAGTGATAATTCCTTTTAGAGTTAATACATTTATGTTTACATCATTATGACTTTGTGCATGTGTAATGAATAAACAAAGGTGTCTGACTTTGTAGTATGTATAGCATCATAAGGCATTTACAGTATGTACTATATTTTTTGTGAAGAAAAAGGAGGGAGGTTTGCGTCCGTGTATTGATTATAGAGGTCTAAATGCTACCCACTACCTGTCATTGCTACGGCAGTGGAATCATTTCAGGGAGCGCAGTTCTTCACAAAATTGGATCTTCACAAAATTGGATCTCAGGAGCATAGTCTGGTGCGTATTCGGAAGAGAGAGGAGTGGAAAACCGCATTTCAGTACCACATCGGGCCACTATGAGTACTGTGTCATGCCGTATGGGTTAAAGAATGCTCCAGCCGTTTTCCAATCCTTTGTAGACAAGATTCAAAGGGACCTGCACGGGCAGGGAGTGGTTGTTTATATCGATTACATTCTGATCTACTCAGCCACTCACGCTGCGCATGTGTCTCTGGTATGCAAGGTGCTTGGTAGACGGCTGGAGCATGAACTATAGGTCAAGGCTGAGAAGTGTGTGTTCTCCAAACGAGCTGTCTCCTTTCTGGGTTATCGCATTTCCACCTCGGGGGTGGAGATGGAGGGTGACCGCAGTAAGGCTGTGCGTAATTGGCCGACTCCGACCACGGTAAAAGAGGTGCAGTGGTTTTTGGGTTTTGCCAACTACTACCAGAGGTTTATCCCGGGGTTTTGGCCAGATAGCGGCTCCAATTACCTCACTGCTGAAGGGGGGCCCGGTGCTGGTGCGGTGGTCAGCAGAGGCGGACGGAGCTTTCAACAGGTTGAAGGCGCTGTTCACGGATGCACCCGTGTTGGCGCATCCGGACCCCTCTCTATCATTCATAGTGGAGGTGGACGTGGGAGGCTGGGGTGGGTGCCGTGCTATCACAGCGCTCGGGTACGCCACCAAAACTCCGCCCTTGCGCTTTCTTCTCGAGGAAGCTCAGCCCGGCGGAGCGTAACTATGACGTGGGGGACTGGGAGTTGTTAGCGGTGGTCAGGGCTCTGAAGGTGTGGAGACACTGGCTTGAGGGGGCTAAGCACCCCTTTCTCATCTAGACCGACCACCAAAATCTGGAGTATATCCGGGCAGCTAGGAGACTGAACCCACGTCAGGCAAGGTGGGCCATATTTTTCACCCGATTCCGGTTCACGTTATCTTATAGACCGGGCTCCCAGAACGTGAAGGTGGACGCACTGTCCCACTTTTACGACACTGAGGATAGGTCCACCGAACCTACTCCAATTCTTCCCGCCTCAAGGCTGCACCAGTGGTATGGGAGGTGGAATTGGACATCGAGCGGGCGTTACGGGCTGAACCCGCGCCTCCTCAGTGTCCGGTGGGGCGGAAGTACATGCCGCTTGGTGTTCGGGACCAACTGATTTGGTGGGCTCACGTCCTACCCTCCTCGGGTCACCCTGGGGTGAGGAGGACAGTGGGGAGCCTTCGGGGGAGGTATTGGTGGCCCACCTTGGCTAGGGACGTTACGGTATTATGTCTCCTCCTGTTCGGTATGCGCCCAGAGTAAGGCTCCTAGGCACCTTCCTAGAGGGAAGTTACATCCCCTCCCCATTCCACAATGGCCATGGTCACATCTATCCGTAGATTTCCTGACCGATCTTCCCCCGTCTCAGGGGAACACCATGGTTCTGGTGATTGTGGATCGGTTCTTTAAGTCCTGCCGTCTCCTCCCGTTGCCCGGTATCCCTACAGCCCTACAGACTGCGGAGGCATTATTCACCCACGTCGTCCGGCACTATGGGATGCCGGAGGACACTGTTTCTGATCGGTCCCCAGTTCACGTCCCGAGTATGGAGGGCGTTCATGGAGCGTCTGGGGGTCTCGGTCCGCCTGACCTCCGGTTATCACCCCGAGAGTAATGGGCAGGTGGAGAGAGTAAACCAGGAGGTGGGTAGGTTTCTGCGGTCATATTGCCAGGACCTGCCAGGGGTGTGGGCAAGATACATCCCCTGGGCTGAGATGGCCCAGAACTCACTACGCCACTCCTCTACTAATGTGTCCACCTTTCAGTGTGTGTTGGGGTACCAGCCGCTCCTGGCACCATGGCATCCGAGCCAGACCGAGGCTCCTGCGGTGGAGGAATGGGTGCAGCGCTCCAAAGAGACCTGGAGGACTGTCCAGGAATCCCTTCAACAAGCTAGTGGACGGCATGAAAAGGAGTGCTGACCGCCACCGCAGTGATGCCCCCGTGTTTGTACCGGGGGACAGGGTCTGGCTCTCGACCCAAAACCTACCCCTCCGCTTGCCCTGCCGGAAGCTTGGGCCGCAGTGTGTAGGGCCCTTCAAAGTCCTGAGGAGAAAAAACGAGGTGTGTTATCGATTACAACTCCCTTCCTATTATCGTATTAACCACTCGTTTCATGTGTCTCTCCTCAGGCCGGTGGTAGCTCGTCCCCTCGTCCCCTACAGGACCGCTCCTCCCACTCTGGACATCGAGGGGTCCCCGGCGTATACGATACGGGCCATTCTGGACTCGAGATGCCGGGTGAGGGGCCTGCAGTACCTTGTGGACCGGCGAGAGGTACGGGCCGGAGGAGAGGTGCTGGATACCGGTGGAGGATATTTTGGATCCGTCAATGTTGTAAGTTGTATGTAGAGGAGCGTGTTTGGGGATGCTTTGCTACAAGAGGGACTAGTGCACTTCACAAAATAGATGGCATCATGAGGTTGTAAAATTATGTGGATATATTGAAGCAACATCTCAAGACATCAGTCACGCAGTTAAAGCTTGGTCGCAAATGGGTCTTTCGAAGTGGGCAATGACCCCAAGCATACTTCCAAAGTTGTGGCAAAATGGCTTAAGGACAACAAAGTCAAGGTATTGGAGTAGTTGATGACAATGATCCCGGATCCGGGATGGGTGGTTCCAAGAGGTTTTAACACTATCCAGCACCACTGTGATCTATCTCTGAAGTCAGGACTATTCATGACATGTCACAGAGGGCCAAGGCCCAGAGGACACTAAGGTAACTGCCATGGCTCTGTAGATGGACGAGGTCATCATTACATACTTTTAGGCTTTTTTTGCACTTTTCGTTTACCATTATTTCCAGCATTATCCAGTAGGTTTGCTGCCGGTAGAAATGTTCCATCGATCAATCAATATCTGGTTATTTGTCTAAGTCAGGGGAGGCGTAGCTCTGCGAATCTTAATCACACAAAGCCTATTATTTGCAGGGAACATTATTTGTAGATCAGTAATTCTACACCGATTTTCCTCTCCATTGTAGTAGGAGGTTATAGCTAAACATGGATACATTAGGGGCAGTTAAAAGGGAGAGTCAGTTAAACCAACCATGGAAGTATATTGAAGTGAATTCGGGGGATAGCTCCCAACCGGGACTTGAACACAGATCCAGTGACAAGCCAACACCTTAACCGTATGCCAAGAGGTTTGGACGTATTGGTGTAACGGTTAAGGTATTGGCCAAAAGGTTTGGAACTCTTGGAGTAATGGTTAAGGTCTTGGCCAGGGACAGACCTGTTTGAATAGGACCCAGGTTTGAGTCCTGGTCGGGCCTACCCCCCAAATTCGCTACAATATGCTGTACTTCAATGGTTTGTTTCATTGACTCTCACATGTAGCACTTTATACTCTTACCCATATACGGGCTGAAACACTGATAAGTGCCTAAATTGGAACGGAGTGGCTGACATCACTATACATGATGTCAGTTCTTAGGGTCTCCACTTCACAGCTCTGTATGGGTTTTGACTGACAGCCACGTGCGACAAGAAGTTTCCCCCATCCCTCCCGCTAATTGGGCAACTTTTGCAAATGTTTTGTTTTCTGAGTGAGGGAAATGCTGTAAATTAAGAGGACTCAATATATTTAGCAGAGTATATAAGAGTATATAAGTATTAGAGTATTAGAATAATATCGCTTTGACGTCATACAAGCAAGCCAAATACCCGTGTCTCCAAATGTGCACTTCACAATTCAATATCATAAAACTCATGTAATATACAGTGTGAACGTTTATAATCATTATGTTTGATGTAAAATTACAAGATGATATGACGTTATACCCTGTGTTGTCCGCACATCTAAATTCAATCAGCACTCAATTCTATGCGCACCACAATTGCAATCTTATTTGCCTTGTGAAAGCCTAACACTGTAAGATCATATTGCATAATTTAGCTATTCATGTTGGCAATAGAACAAGCTTTAAAATGATGACTACCTGACCCAGATTGCGATTTATAACGGACCGATTATGGATTGTGTAATCAACAACAGTAATTGTGTGATGGCGGGGATGCAGGGCTGTGTTGCAAAGAAAACAACTTCAAGTGTGCTTGCTCTGAGCTCTCTTGCTCAGCTAAGAGAGCTCAGAAAAGCACCTTGTAGTTGAAGACACTTATTTGAGTCATAGAAGTGCATTGAAATCACTTATTAATGATGGACACTTTGGAGAGGTGTGTGGCTACTTAGAAAAACAAGAAGTGATACAGTCAGTCTTTCCTCAACTCTTACCCAAGAGACACTGGAATGCATCGTTTTTATATTAGCACTCTGATTACAGTGAAGAGCAAGATGTGCAGCTCTGTTCTAGGCCAGCTGCAGCTTAACTATGTTTTTCTTTGCAGCACATGACCATATGACTGGACAATAATCAAGATAAGATCATCAAATCAAATCAAATTTATTTATATAGCCCTTCGTACATCAGCTGATATCTCAAAGTGCTGTACAGAAACCCAGCCTGCAGGACTTGCTTTGTGGAGTGTGGTGTCAAAAAAGCAGATAATCTCTATCACAGACAGGCCTCTCCCCATCTTTGCAGCCATTCAATCTACAGTATATGTTTTGACCATGACAGTTTACAATCTAAGGTAACACCCACACCATTCATTACCAGATTCAGCCGAGGTCTAGAATTTAGGGAATGATTTGAAACAAATACAATGCCCTTAGTTTTAGAGATGTTCAGGACCAGTTTATTACTGACTGCAACTTTTTATTATGGGTTTAAGTGACTTTATTAGCTGTGGTTGCCAACGCATATATGATTGAATCATCAGCATACATGAACACAGATGCTTTGTTTAATGCCAGTGGCAGGTCATAATGGCAAGTTCCCACACGTGTAATGGGTTACCTGCCCCTAATTACAGTTTTTTTCAATTGCTAACAAACGTTGGACAGTACCGAAGCCACTTTTTCAAAACTCTTCATACAGGCTGCATTACCAACATGCATCTTTGCCAAACAGTTAATCTCACCTCCAAAACTCACTTCATACACGTCTCAAAATAAGCTTGTTTGACCATAACACTGGCAACAATTCTCACTCAGAAATCATACATTGTCACTCATAACACACTGATCTAAAAAACACTAACAACAGGGAGCATTACATAAAGAGCACATACTATACTGTAGGTGGAGGGACGCCTACAAGCGACCACTTTACGACAATCACACTGTAATTATCCCTGTGTAAACATCATTGTAAAGATTGATTGAGGGTCAAAAACAAATATGCTAGTTTAACGTAAATGAGCTGAGTGCTAGGTTCAGCATCAGCAGCAGATAAAAAGGTGTATTGGTATGGAGTCCGTGTTGTTTACACATAGATCTCCTGGCCTCAAATCCTCCTCTAGATCCTCCTCTAGAAAGGAACAGGGCTGTTAATTAAGGCTTAATCTGAACAGCTGTGACTGGCCTAGAACGATCCCCCCTCAGCCTCTCAGCTTCAAATGAGAGCCTCGGAGTCGAGCGATTGATCTCAGGCAGAGCGGCAGCTAATGATGAACTCGGAAATCACATTAACTTCTACACCACCATCAGCTCATAAAACATCACCCCCACGAAAGGCAGAATTACAATGTGTTGACGTATTACTGGAGAAAAAACAGAATCTGTCCTACAGAAAATTAGAAGCAGAGAATTAGAACCCCTGATAACTCCCAAATGATTGTTTAAACTTCAAACGGAGCACAAGTATGAGCTGTGAATGCTGAGGGCCGAGACTCACGCATTTTCTAAAAGGCTGCCGACAAAAAAACGTCAGTCAGTCTGTTGTTAATTAGGGAGGGGTGCACGCGTACCTAACAGTCCGAACTGCTCCAGCTCAGAGAGAGAAAGAGTTGTCTCTCTGTAATAATTAGAGGGTTTGATAATGAACCAGTCACAGATCCAACAGGAAGTGGAGCAACAAACAGGAAACACTTTGAACTATGCGCTTGTCTTCCCTGGGTGCCCCTTGCCTGTTTAATAGTCACGATCTTAACACTGTATTTCCTGCTCTGTTGTTATATAGCTGTGTTTTTATCTCAGTAGGCATCCTGGTGTCCACTAAAATTGAGTAACGTCTTTGAGCATCTTTCCAGAATTCCGTCTGTCCTTGTGCCACTTGTAACAACAGACAAATTAATACAATACTTGTTATTCACCCTTTACATACTGTAGCAATGTATAACCGTTTTCCTTTTGTTTTCCTTAAATACTTGAAGGGGTGATGCACACAGTAAGACATTTAGAACACCTTTATGAAACTAGTCATTCACCTTCATGAGTATTTCATTATAATTCATAACAACCTTCATATCACATTGTTTTTGTCATCCATGAGGAGTTTTCTATATAAAAGCCACCCCTTCTATTACAGAACTAAAAGTTATCAGTAACACTGAAACAGATCTTTATTTATCCATTGTAGAACAGAAATGTGTACACAATCACAGTACACAATCGACTAATCTAATCCACTGGGTCCATACATGCGAACCCTAGCTTAAACCTAAGATTTAAACCTTCTGTCTAAGTATGCTAGGTGTTTGCTTTTCTCATTGGAAAAACAAATCAACCAATCAAAGACAATAGATAGTAGAAGCCACCAATCAATTACCTTTTTGTAGTATGTGCAGTGTCGAAATTGCATGATGCATCCTTGACTAGGGTACTAGACTAAATTCGAAAAGGCACTTTTTCTCATATATGACCAAATGTTATGTTTTTTCCATGTGCTTTTACAAAAAAAAGATGTAGGCGGATTAGACAACATGTAACTTTATATTTGTACATAGGTAGTCCTTAGCATGGGGAGCACAGGGACAAGACATGAACAAACATGACAGTAGGCGGATTAGACAACATGTAACTTTATATTTGTACATAGGTAGTCCTTTTAATGACCAAAAGCACCCTCTTTGTTCTCATGGGTGGAATGTTAGTCATATTTTTCTTTATTTCAAGAAGACAGTGAATGTTTGAGTGGCCGAGATACAGTTTTGACTTAAATTTACTTGAAAATCTATGGCAAGACCTGAAAATGTTTGTCTAGCAATGATTAACAACCAATTTGACAGAGTTTGAAGAATTTTGGTGATTCTAACATGTATTGACTCAGGGGTGTGGATACTTATGTAAATTATACATTTCTATATTTCATTGTCAATGAATTTACAAAATGTCTAAAAACATGTTTTCACGTTGTCATTATGGGGTATTGTGTGTAGATGGATGAGAAATAATATGTATTTAATCCGTTTTGAATTCAAGCTGTAACACAAACTGTGGAATAAGTCAAGGGGTATGAATAGTTTCTGAAGGCACTGTATAAAAGTGCTACGACGGGTTTCATGAAGGTTTTATAAATGAAAGCCCTCATGCATACCTGCTTCAAGTAAAGCATTACCAAATGTTCTAACCACCCCTTCTAACACAACCACTGATATTGTTACAACTTCTAGGAGTAGTGGGTGCGGAGTCAGGCGCAGAGAGCAGAGGGTTAATCAAAACCCAAACAAGAAACAGGTGTAACCAATAAGACAAAACTAACAGAAAAGGAAAAGGGGATCAGTGGCAGCTAGTAGAACAGGAAGAGGAGCCCGAACAGGAAGAGTAGCCACCTTCGGTGAGAGTTGTGACAGTACCCCCCCCCCCCTGCTGACACCGGCCTCGAGGGCGACCCGGCGTGCGAGGCGCAGGGCGATCCGGATGAAGGCGATGGAAATCCCTCAGCAGTCACGGATCCAAGATGTCCCCCACCGGTACCCAGCACCTCTCCCACTCCACGAGGTACTGCAGCTACCACAGCTAACAACTTCCGATGCCCCACATCATAGTTACGCTCCGCCAGACTGAGCTTCCTCGAAAAGAAAGCGCAGGGGCGGAGCTTCGGTGGCGTGCCCGTGGACTGTGATAGCACGGCTCCAACCCCAGCCTCAGACGTGTCCACCTCCACTATGAATGCCAAAGAGGGGTCCGAATGTGCCAACACGGGAGCGTCGGTAAACAGCGCCTTCAAACGATTGAAAGCTCTGTCCGCCTCTGCCGACCACCGTATACGAGCCAGCCCCCCCTTCAGCAGTAAGATAATGGGAGCCGCCACCTAGCCAAAACCCCGGATAAACCTCCGGTAGTAATTGGCAAACCCTAAAAACTGCTGCACCTCCTTTACCGTGGTCGGAATTGGCCAATTACGCACAGCCTTAATGCGATCACAGTCCATCACCACCCCCGAGGTGGAAATGTGATAACCCAGGAAGGAAATGGCTCGTTTGGAGAACACACATTTCTCAGCCTTAACGTACAGGTCATGCTCCAGCAGTCGCCCAAGTACATGCGCGGCGAGTGTGGCGGAATAGATCAGGATATCATCAATATACACTACCACACCCTGCCCGTGCAGATCCCTGAGATTCTCGACTAAAAAGGATTGAAAGACGGCTGGAGCATTCTTTAACCCATACGGCATGATGAGGTACTCATAATGGCCAGATGTGGTACTAAACGCGGTTTTCCACTCATCTCCCGCCGAATCGATGAGAGGTAGCTGGTAACTAAACCCCACTGTGATGGAATTGAGACCTCGATAATCAATGCACGGACGCAGACCTCCCTCCTTTTTTTTCACACATTTTTTCACAAAAAAGAAACTCGAGGAGACGGGTGACGTGGAGGGCCGAATGTTCCCCTGTCCCAGAGATTCAGTGACATATGTCTCCATAGCCAACGTCTCCTCCTGTGACAATGGGTACACGTGACTCCTGGGAAGTGCAGCGTTTACCTGGAGGTTTATCGCGCAATCCCCCCGTCGATGAGGTGGTAATTTGGTCGTCCTCTTCTTACAGAAGGCGATAGCCAAATCGGCATATTCAGAGGGAATGCGCACATTGGAAACCTGGTCTAGACTCTCCACCGACGTGGCACAGATGGAAACTTCTATACACCTACCTGAACACTCCTCTGACCACCCCTGGAGAGCCCCCTGTTTCCATGAAATCCTGGGATTGTGACTAGCCAGCCAGGGAATCCCCAACACCACTGGAAACGCAGTGGAAACGCAGATTAGAGACTAATCCGCTCCCTATGATCCCCCTGCGTTACCATGTCCAGTGGAACCTTGGCCTCCCTGACCCTAATGGTCGGCTATCTAAGGAATGCAAGGGGAAGGGTGGATCTATCGGCACCAGCGGAATCCCCAACCTACGGGCGAGTCCGCGATCCATAAAGTTCCCAGCTGCGCCTGAATTGACTAGCGCCTTATACTGGAGAGATGTGTGTCACAAAAAAAAAAACCTCAGTAATGGGGTGCAAAGAACTGAACAAAACAGTGTCGTTACTTCCGGGTTGGAGCGAGCGGTCGCATCGGCACTTCGCTCCGCAGGTAGTATAACTTTTTCATTACATTTCATTATAGTACAACAGTTTGATTTGTCTAATCTTAGCAATTTCTTCTTAGCTAGCTACATAGCCGTCTTTGTATCAAAGATAATTGCATAATTATCGTATTTCGTCGTCCTAACGTAGTCTACACTGCTATTTGCCCAGCAGCTAGCCAGCTAGCCAGCTAGCAAACGCCCACCGATTAGCAGCACTGTAGTAACTATTACACTCAACTGAACGACTTGATTAGTGTAGTGTTAGCTAGCTACATAGCTGTCTTTGCTGTCTTCGTATCCAAGATAATTGTGTAGTTTAGAGTGTGTAGTCTTAGAGTGATTATCTTAATTTATCGAGGTTAGCTAGCCAGCTATTTGTCGTCCTATTTGTCGTCCTTAACGTAGGAGACTCTGCTAGCTAGCCAACAGCTAGCCAACAGCTAGCCGACAGCTAGCCGACAGCTAGCCAACGTCTACCGAATAGACTCAATACCCGCATTCACAGGTAGTATCACATTTTCATTTCATTTCATTACAGTACAACGGTTTGATTTGTTTGATCGTAGCTAGCTACATAGCTAGCTACATAGCCGTCTTTGTATCAAAGATAATTGTGTAGTCTAGAGCGATTTTCTAGGTTAGATAGCCAGCTATTGTCGTTCTTTTAACGCAACGTAACGTAAACAACATTGCTAGTTAGCCAGCTAGCCCCCGAATAGCAGCACTGCAGAAACTATTACACTCAACGGAACGACTTGATTAGTGTAGTGTCAACAACGCACCCACTGCCAGCTAGCCTACTTCAGCAGTACTGTATCATTTTAATCATTTTAGTCAATAAGATTCTTGCTACGGAAGCTTAACTTCCTGAACATTCGAGACGTGTAGTCCACTTGTCATTCCAATTTCCTTGGCATTAGCGTAGCCTCTTCCGTAGCCTGTCAACTATGTGTCTGTCTATCCCTGTTCTCTCCTCTCTGCATAGACCATACAAACGCTCCACACCGCGTGGCCGCGGCCACCCTAATCTGGTGGTCCCAGCGCGCACGACTCACGTGGAGTTCCAGGTCTCCGGTAGCCTCTGGAACTGCCGATCTGCGGCCAACAAGGCAGAGTTCATCTCAGCCTATGCCTCCCTCCAGTCCCTCGACTTCTTGGCACTGACGGAAACATGGATCACCACAGACAACACTGCTACTCCTACTGCTCTCTCTTCGTCCGCCCACGTGTTCTCACACACCCCGAGAGTTTCTGGACTTTAACCTCCCCACGTCTACATTTGACTCATTCCTCTCTGCCTCCTTCTTTCCACTCCTCTCCTCTTTTGACCTCACCCTCTCACCTTCCCCCCCTACTCACAAGGCAGGCAATACGCTCGACCTCATCTTTACTAGATGCTGTTCTTCCACTAACCTCATTGCAACTCCCCTCCAAGTCTCCGACCACTACCTTGTATCCTTTTTCCCTCTCGCTCTCATCCAACACCTCCCACACTGCCCCTACCTTGATGGTATCGCGCCGTCCCAACCTTCGCTCTCTCTCCCCCGCTACTCTCTCCTCTTCCATCCTATCATCTCTTCCCTCTGCTCAAACTTTCTCCAACCTATCTCCTGATTCTGCCTCCTCAACCCTCCTCTCCTCCCTTTCTGCATCCTTTGACTCTCTATGTCCCCTATCCTCCAGGCCGGCTCGGTCCTCCCCTCCCGCCCCGTGGCTCGACGACTCATTGCGAGCTCACAGAACAGGGCTCCGGGCAGCCGAGCGGAAATGGAGGAAAACTCGCCTCCCTGCGGACCTGGCATCCTTTCACTCCCTCCTCTCTACATTTTCCTCCTCTGTCTCTGCTGCTAAAGCCATTTTCTATCACTCTAAATTCCAAGCATCTGCCTCTAACCCTAGGAAGCTCTTTGCCACCTTCTCCTCCCTCCTGAATCCTCCTCCCCCCCCCCTCCTCCCTCTCTGCAGATGACTTCGTCAACCATTTTGAAAAGAAGGTCGACGACATCCGATCCACGTTTGCTAAGTCAAACGGCACCGCTGGTTCTGCTCACACTGCCCTACCCTGTGCTCTGACCTCTTTCTCCCCTCTCTCTCCAGATGAAATCTTGCGTCTTGTGACGGCCGGCCGCCCAACAACCTGCCCGCTTGACCCTATCCCCTCCTCTCTTCTCCAGACCATTTCCGGAGACCTTCTCCCTTACCTCACCTCGCTCATCAACTCATCCCTGACCGCTGGCTACGTCCCTTCCGTCTTCAAGAGAGCGAGAGTTGCACCCCTTCTGAAAAAACCTACACTCGATCCCTCCGATGTCAACAACTACAGACCAGTATCCCTTCTTTATTTTCTCTCCATAACTCTTGAACGTGCCGTCCTTGGCCAGCTCTCCGCTATCTCTCTCTGAATGACCTTCTTGATCCAAATCAGTCAGGTTTCAAGACTAGTCATTCAACTGAGACTGCTCTTCTCTGTATCACGGAGGCGCTCCGCACTGCTAAAGCTAACTCTCTCTCCTCTGCTCTCATCCTTCTAGACCGGCTGCCTTCGATACTGTGAACCATCAGATCCTCCTCTCCACCCTCTCCGAGTTGGGCATCTCCGGCGCGGCCCACGCTTGGATTGCGTCCTATCTGACAGGTCGCTCCTACCAGGTGGCGTGGCGAGAATCAGTCTCCTCACCACGCGCTCTCACCACTGGTGTCCCCCAGGGCTCTGTTCTAGGCCCTCTCCTATTCTCGCTATACACCAAGTCACTTGGCTCTGTCATAACCTCACATGGTCTCTCCTATCATTGCTATGCAGACTACACACAATTAATCTTATCCTTTCCCCCTTCTGATGACCAGGTTGCGAATCGCATCTCTGCATGTCTGGCAGACATATCAGTGTGGATGACGGATCACCACCTCAAGCTGAACCTCGGCAAGACGGAGCTGCTCTTCCTCCCGGGGAAGGACTCCCCGTTCCATGATCTCGCCATCACGGTTAACAACTCCATTGTGTCCTCCTCCCAGAGCGCTAAGAACCTTGGCGTGATCCTGGACAACACCCTGTCGTTCTCAACTAACATCAAGGCGGTGGCCCGTTCCTGTAGGTTCATGCTCTACAACATCCGCAGAGTACGACCCTGCCTCACACAGGAAGCGGCGCAGGTCCTAATCCAGGCACTTGTCATCTCCCGTCTGGATTACTGCAACTCGCTGTTGGCTGGGCTCCCTGCCTGTGCCATTAAACCCCTACAACTCATCCAGAACGCCGCAGCCCGTCTGGTGTTCAACCTTCCCAAGTTCTCTCACGTCACCCTGCTCCTCCGCTCTCTCCACTGGCTTCCAGTTGAAGCTCGCATCCGCTACAAGACCATGGTGCTTGCCTACGGAGCTGTGAGGGGAACGGCACCTCAGTACCTCCAGGCTCTGATCAGGCCCTACACCCAAACAAGGGCACTGCGTTCATCCACCTCTGGCCTGCTCGCCTCCCTACCACTGAGGAAGTACAGTTCCCGCTCAGCCCAGTCAAAACTGTTCGCTGCTCTGGCCCCCCAATGGTGGAACAAACTCCCTCACGACGCCAGGACAGCGGAGTCAATCACCACCTTCCGGAGACACCTGAAACCCCACCTCTTTACGGAATACCTAGGATAGGATAAGTAATCCTTCTTACCCCCCTTTAAGATTTAGATGCACTATTGTAAAGTGACTGTTCTACTGGATGTCATAAGGTGAATGCACCAATTTGTAAGTCGCTCTGGATAAGAGCGTCTGCTAAATGACTTAAATGTAATGTTAAATGTAATGACATAAAGGTGTGTGAACAGGTGATTAGAATTCAGGTGATTGGGATCTGGAGAGTGAGCTGCCTTCAGGGGATCTATGTGTTTGAGAGTGTGAGCTGGAAAGTGAGCTACTTTCAGGGGATCTACGTGTTTCAGGAGTTTGGAAGCAGACGTTACAGCTGTAAGCCTAACATGACATTTCCACTTGGTGCTCAGCCTGTTACGTGAATAGTGTGTCAGAGAATTGGGTACTTTGCCAATACATATGTACATTTCCACTATACAATAAGTTAATAAGGATATATTTTAAGTGACGTTTATTTTGAAAACGTCTTATGAATGTGTTTTAAAGATTTATGAATGATACTCACAAAAGAGTTATGACTGGTTTCTTAAAGGTGTTATTATGAATAAAGGCCTTATGTATACCCGCTTCAAGTAAAGCATTATCACACCATCTAACCACCCCTGTAGTAGAGCACCAGACAGTGGATGGGAGTGAGCTTAGAGACCCTTTATTTCAAGCCATCCTATTGTTGGAGGAACTGTAAACAAATGCCAGCTGTTAATTTACAATATGCTGATGATTTAATCAGTGCTGTGATGAACAATGATTAGAGCAGCCATTTTTAGATTCTTGCAGATACTTACTGGTCCTATGTAACTTATGGGATGGTATTGACACGTTCTTATGCCATGTCCCTTGCACTGCTTCCTTGTTTGAGTGTGCTGTCTGTATGTGATTATTTCACCACAGAGCATAACTGACCAACTAAGGGATAAGGTGACAGATGGCATCCATGCATCGACATTAGGGCAGCCGTGAAGTCAGGGCATCTGTTCATATAATGTATGTGTGTACAAACCTGTGAGCCAGTTACCTGCCTACTTCTCCAATGGGCCTACGTTTCAAACATGCTGTTAGGGGGCCCTGATTTGATCACGTAACCACAGAGAGTTGGGGCCAACCATTCCAAATGAGTGTTATGCATGGCTACCGCATCTGCTTTGGCACAGGCTTCAAACCAGTGAGGTCAAAGCACCTGATCACAGTGCCAGTCTGCAGCTAGTCTTCGCCAACGTGCTTCACCTTTCCAACGTGCCTCACTGTGCCGCATCGGACGCTGAGCAACATGTTAATGAAGTGAAGCTGAGTGGTGAGGAACAGAGCAGAATGTCCAGTCCCGGGGCTTAGAAAGAAAGAGGGAGAGGGTTGTGCATATGGAGAGCTGGGCTGGCAGTGCCAATAACAGCTCTCTGCCAAGCCACGCTGTAAATCAAGCCGAGACTCCAGTGGTAACCTTCAGTGGCTCAAGAACACCGACTCAATCTGTATACATGACTTCTTTATTGTTACTCAGAAATCAAATCATTCTGTCTGCGGTTGACAGGAAAATTGCCAGGCGAATACACACACTATTCTTCTTTGTGCATTCCTCTCCCTCTCATCCTCTATTGCCTTTCACTGGCAATTCAACTAGTAATTTTAATAAAGGCTTATCAAGGCTAGGAAAGTGCCATCCAGATGCAGCCCACTCACCGGATCTGTCGTCAGTCTTGTTTTGAGATTCTCAAGGTCAAATTACTCATTTACTGAAGCCACAGTGATTGCATTACAGGTAAGTGACATAGCAACCACCAGGGCCATACACAGTTACACAAATAACATTTCTCAAAAAGAAATGTTCTCTTATTTCCACACCCTCCCCTTTACACAATCAAACATACATTATTACAAGAAATACCCACAAGCAGAGTAAGTATCTGTTGAAAGTTCCAGCAGGCAAATAACCACAACAATACTTATTCAGTGACACCAATACTAATACAGTAACTAAAACCTAATTCCAGTTCACAGGGAGTCAAACTCAGCAGTTCAAATTTAGCTTGGTCATCAGGTTTCAGCAGAGCAAAGGGAGGAAACGGATCATAACGCTAAGTAAATCTCAGTGCCCTAGACAGAGAGAGAGAGAAAGAAGGAAAGAGACAGACTGGGGGGAGAGAGAGACATACAGTAAAGCTGGGGAGGAACTGAAACTCCGTATGAACTTTGGCATCTGTGACGACTGATTTACAGCCCTGCTGTAGTAAATGAGCCACGCAGCTAATGGCTTTCACTGATACTTTTTAATGGACATGCACACAGAGCACTGTGCACCCAAGCTGAGCCTCTGCACTGCAGGAGAGACACTGCAAAGAGACCGAGAGAGAGGCAGAGAGGGAGAGAGTTGGGGAGAGAGAGACCACAGCTCAAAGAGAGAGAGAGAGGTGTTAGAGAGAATGAACCTCGGCACTGCAGGTTTCAGCAACCTTCCCATCCCTGCTAAATTGAAGATGGAAGGAGGGTAGCCTCAGCCATTACTGTCTTTTTTCTATGTAAATGTAGTCCGTTACTGCCTGCGATTTTGTTTTCTCTCCCTCTCTCCCTTTCTCTCTCTTTTTCTCTCTGGCTGTCCCCCACTCTCTCACTCTCTCCCTCAGCACAATGACACTAAATAGTTAATATACAACACCATGAGAGAACAGGGACATAAAATGGCAGCCTTAAATACTTAATCTGATTGAACACCAGGGCATATTTGTTTTGTCTAATGGTAATGACCTAAATGAACATCGAGCTGCTTGGTTAGCTGATGCTACAGTACAAAGGAAAAGGCATATCTCACATTCCCATATGCTGCCCTGTGGACGCAGGAAAGGTGTTACCTATCGACACCGACCTGTTGTGGTTTAAGTTATGAACATCATTTTTGAGGTTCATTAATTAACTTGGTAAAAAAACTACATAAACAGAGACTTAAGACAACAACATGATATATTCACATCAGTTCCCTGACTTGTCACAGAGCATTTTCAAGCTGACATTTCTTATAGACAAAATTGATCTTATTTAAGACAAATATATTGTCAATCCCTTGGAGGCTTTCAATTAATCCTCATAAAGGAGGCTCCTGTCCCGTGACATTCAGCGATGCATTTAGCACAGGGATCAGTCCAGACAACCTCATCATGGTCCTCAAAATGTCACAAGCATCAGCAGCAGACAGAAAGAGAGAGCGTGCCACTAAGGGGCAGGAGAAAGAGTGATAGATTGATGGGGAATATTGATCACACAGGAATAGGGTTGCAAAGGGAGGGTATATTACAAAATTGAACAGGATTTTATGTAATCTATCACAAGACATCTAGCTGCCATTTTGGCTACTTCAGATTATCATTGGAATCTGTAATTATCTTTGGCCCTCTGTGTGGCCTTATCACATGTAAAATATATGAAATAAGATGATTTTAAAATAAAACAGAATGACAAAGCTGTAAAACTTCATCCTAAATGTAAACCATCAATTTAGTGAACCATTGGTGTTTCAGCATGAAATATAATTTTTTTCTTTCTATTTTATTATCTCAATATGTATTTGTTGTCAATGTTTTGACATCAAACTGGTGGCAGTTGTGAAAAAAAGTCAATAGTTGGAAGAGTTGCAGAGTTCATTGAAAATAATACCATTGTTGAGTAGATTATTTTCTCTTTAACAATGGTCTATATACTAGAATATATATATATATGTTTAACATTTATTCAAGTATAAATGACCAAAATTACATTAGATCGACATAGAGTTTCTGTGAATTACCAGAATAACTGAAGCTTTTATTAACTTTGGTAAATTATCAGTAGCTTTGCAACCCTACACAGCATATCATGAATCATGTTCCAGGACTTTATATCATTGTCCTTTATTTGTGTTTTTATTGCTTCTTGCTGTTTGTGCTGGTCAACTCATGTTGAACTCACTTCCATCTGTGCTGTGTGTGTGTGTCCACGTGTATGGGAGTGTGTGTGTGTGTCCACGTGTATGGGAGTGTGTGTGTTCTACATCTATACTGTGTACAATATGCATCTGTAAGACTATAAGAGATCACTAGAATTAGCCACCACACACAGCTAGCGTGACATTGACGGCGGAGCCTGCGGCACCAGGGCCATGCATTATTCATCTCAACGAATCACCATGATTAATGTTCAGGAGCATGTCCACTCTTACACTCCTACTGAGCCTCCATCTTTAAAGAGGCTCCCCTGCTGGATGACCTGGATATGTTGATTTGCGTGGAGGTTCAGAAAAAGCCGACATTCCTGAGACACTTTTATTTTATATTTCACCTTTTTTAACTGGGTAGGCAAGTTGAGAACAAGTTCTCATTTACAACTGTGACCTGGCTAAGATAAAGCAAAGCAGTGTGACACAAACAACAACACAGAGTTACACATGGAATAAACAAACATACAGTCAATAATACAATAGAGAAAGTCTATATACAGTGTGTGCAAATGAGGTAGGATAAGGGGAGTGAGGTAATAAATAGGCCATAGTGACGGAAGTATTACAGTATGGCAAATGAAACACTGGGGTGATAGATGTGCAAAAGATGAGTGTGCAAATAGCGGTACTGGGGTGCAAAAGAGCAAAATAAATCATATGGTGATGAGGTAGTTGGATGGGCTATTTACAGATTGCCTATGTACAAGGCAAATGTCAAAATAAAAAATAACCGTCTGAAGATCACTGTAAACTGTTTGTGAGGGTCTGTCATTTGAGGCTTGTCTGTCTTTCTGCGTCTCTCTACAAGCCTCTATATATCCCGTGCCACTGGCTACTCACTGACTTAAATTGTTCTAGATTACAGTGTACAGTATGTTGCACTGGTGTCATTCTTCTTAATCATGTAAGGTTCGTCATTACTCCCTATTGTATAATAAAGCAGTTCATCAATACTTGAATCCTCAGCCCTTAAAGCTGTGTATGTTGTTTATTTCATGATAGATGCCACAAATAAGGTGCCTCACTATCAGGTTGTAGCAGCCCAGAGCTGTGAAGACACAGGTGTGAGTGAGGTTTTCTAACACCATAAAATAGCGCTTCATGTGTGATGGGCAGCATGCTAACCATCCTGAGAAGCAGCAGAGCCACCAGAGTCCCTCGTTAATGGACCCCTGTCATGACCAGACATGGTGTCAACGGCAAGGGAAGATGACCGACAGACTTTGAATGTGAGGCATGTGCAGAGGAAGTGTATCTGTCAATCAAATAAGTCTGAACAAGACTGAACAGAAAGGAATGAGTTTTAACACATCACTGCATGATTGGGAATGTGAAGAGGAACAACTGGAGCGTTTTGTGGTAGAATGAATGTCATAATGACTTGTCCTCACCTCAACTTTCTGAATAAACAAAAACTTCCAGAGAAATATACAGTCAATGTGTCATATTGATTTATAATGGTCCTTTGGCCAAGTTGATATGCAATATGGAATCAGGACTGTGTCCTTCAGACCTCATTATGTACCGTAGTTTAGAAAAATGAGTAGTTCTTGGGTATATTCCTGACCATGATTCTACACTCACTATGGAACAAATAGCTAATATTTATGACAAACATATCAGTGAAGGACAAATAAACCTGCAAAACTAGGCCAGTAAAATAGTTGACCGCAAACAATAACAATGTAAACACCTGTAGGGTAAATACAGCCAAGAGGGAGAACATCCCTGTACATTTTAATGACATCATGACATGTGAAGTCCTTTCAAATGCTTGCCTCAGACCGAAAGTCTACAAAAACGCAGAAGAGCTGTTACACAGGAATATTTCATCCATGCTGCTGTACCGCTTTCAAACTTGGCTTTGGTCTAAAATGAGCAGAGTGGCTGGGATATGAGCTGTTTTTTTTTGTCTGATTGTGTAAAGTTAATGAAGCGGATCATGTACAGTACATTATTAATGGACACAACCATTTTCAATTCTATTCATTTGAAGGGAATGCTCAATCACAAGATGTACTGTACACTCTGCTGGTCTGTTTACTTTCTCTCTGGTGTATCTGAATGGATTCTGTGTCTTTCTACCTGTTTCATATTGTGTGTGAACTCAGCATTGTCCGTCTCCTAAGCTATATGTTATTGTACCTGGAGGCTATAGACAGTTCATTATTGTGGAAAAATACACTCTAGGTAGTCTGTGAAGAAAGTGATCTCATCTCCCTCTCTGTCTGAAGTCCACTCACTCCACTGCATTATGGTTATTTCTCTGGATTAGAAAACATCCTTCACAGACAGACTGCTGCTGGGTACTGTGGCCAATTCTGACGGAACAAACCCTGTCAGAAATAAAAACAATACCAGCGAACAGAGAATGCTTTCAGAATGATTTAACAATGAAGTCAAAATTAAGATAAAGAGGTCACTAAAGTACATTAATATGGAGCATGTTGGATGATTTACAAAACAAATATAGCATACAACACCACTAACAGCTCAGAAGAACATTTGCTGCATATATGGCAAAATACCAAGCTTTGTAATCGTGCTAAAGCTCAAGGACAGAACTGTTATCATCATCCATCAATGCAGTTTCTAAGGAATGCTCAATCTGTATCCTCAGTTTAACCTAACACTAACAGTATGCCCAGTAACCACCTACATCATCATTATCTTTGATCCAGCAACACATTCCCTATATACAGTTGAAGTACGAAGTTTACACACACTTAGGTCGGAGTCATTAAAACTCGTTTTTCAACCACTCCACAAATATCCTGTTAACAAACTATAGTTTTGGAAAGTCGTTTAGGATGTCTACTTTGTGCATGACACAATAATTGTTCCAACAATTGTTTAGAGACATTACTTCACTTATAATTCACTGTATCACAATTCCAGTGGGTCAGAAGTTCACATACACTAAGTTGACTGTGCCTTTAAACAGCTTGGAAAATTCCCGAAAATTATGTCATGGCTTTAGAAGCTTCTGATAGGCTAATGACATCATTTGACTCAATTGGAGGTGTACCAGTGGATGTATTTCAAGGCCTACCTTCAAACTCGGTGCCTCTTTGCTTGACATCATGGAAAAATCAGGAGGTATCAGCCAAGACCTCAGAAAATAAATTGTAGACCTCCACAAGTCTGGTTCATCCTTGGGAGCAATTTCCAAATGCCTGAAGGTACCACGTTCATCTGTACAAACAATAGTACACAAGGATAAACACCATGGGACCACGCAGGCGTCATACCTCTCAGGATGGAGATGCGTTCTGTCTCCTAGAGATGAACGTACTTTGGTGCGAAAAATGCAAATCAATCGCAGAACAACAGCGAAGGACCTTGTTAAGATGCAGGAGGAAACAGATACAAAAGTATCTATATCCACAGTGAAACGAATCCTATATCAAAATAAACTGAAAGGCCGCCCAGCAAGGAAGAAGCCACTGCTCCAAAACCGCCATAAAAAAAGCCAGACTACGATCTGCAACTGCACATGGAGACAAAGATCGTTCTTTTTGGAGAAATGTCCTCTGGTCTGGTGAAACAAAAAAAATAAAACTGTTTGACCATAATGGCCATCGTTCTGTTTGGAGGAAAAAGGGGGAGGCTTGCAAGCCGAAGAACACCATCCAGCTTGTGAAGCATTGGGGTTTGTACCATTATGTTGAGGGGGTGCTTTGCTGCAGGAGGGACTGATGCACTTCACAAAATAGATGGCATCATGAGGGAGAAAATTGTGTATATATTGAAGCAACATCTCAAGACATCGGTTAAAACTTGGTCGCAAATAGGTCTTCCAAATGGACAATGACCCCAAGCATACTTCCAAAGTTGTGATAAAATGGCTTAAGGACAACAAAGTCAAGTTATTGGAGTGGCCATCACAAAGCCCTCAGTCCTATAGAAAATGTGTGGGCAGAACTGAAAAAGCCTGTGTAAGCAAGGATGCCTACAAACCTAACTCAGTTACACCAGCTCTGTCAGGAGGAATGGGCCAAAATTCACCCCACTTATTGTGGGAAGCTTGTGGAAGGCTACCCGAAACGTTTATATCTATCCCCCTGATTCCAGCATACAAGCAAAAACTAAAGCAGGAAGTACCAATGACTCACTAAATACGGAAGTGGTCAGATGACGCAGATGCTAATCTACATGACTGTTTTGCTAGCACAGACTGGAATATGTTCTGGGATTCTTCCAATGGCATTGAGGAGTACACAACATCAGTCACTGGCTTCATTAATAAGTTGTCCCCACAGTGATTATACTGTATGAACATACCCCAACCAGAAGCCATGGATTACAGCCAACATCCGCACTGAGCTAAAGAGTAGAGCTGCCGCTTTCAAGGAGCGGGACTAAACTGAACATTTATAAGAAATGCCGCTATGTCCTCCGACGAACCATAAAACAGGCAAAGCATCAATACAGGACTAAGATTGATTCCTATTACACCAGCTCCGATGCTCGTCAGAGTTCACTTCCTGATGATCTCAGTCGCAGAGTCAGTGTATATGTCAATGTTATTCTCAGAGGCAACCCGGAACATATCCCAGTCCGTGTGATCAAAACAATATTGAAGCATAGATTCCGATAGGTCAGAACAACGTTGAGTAGTCTTTACCGTGGGAATTTCCTGTTTAAGTTTTTGTCTATAGAAAGGGAGGAGCAGGATAGATGTGTGATCTGATTTGCTGGATGGAGTGTGGACGAGGGCATTGTAGCAGTCCCGGAAGGGGGAGTAGCAATGGTCAAGAGTTCTCAATGAGTGAGTAGCGCAGGCTATGTGTTGGTAACCTCAGTAACGTTTTCCTCAGATTTGCTCTATTGACTACAGTCCTGAGCTACAATAAATACGGCCTCAGGAAATGCGGTCCCAGTCTCCTTGAGACAGAGTACAGTTTGTAATTTTCTCTGTGTAATCATTCACAGTGTTCTTGGAGACAGTTGTATCTGTGGGTTTTAGAATAAATACAGTATGTTCAGTCTAACAACTAGGTTCAGTGTGTTTGTAAAAGGAAACATTTATTTTCTAAACGAACTGCCTCTCAGAAGAAACGGGAAGGAAATAAAACACCTGAAATGATTGTGATTTCCTGAAATGCTAAAAGGACTTTAGGCATGTATCAGTTTCTCACCAATGGTTATGCGATCCATGTGATGTCAAAGGAGCCAGCTGTGATATAATGTCTGATCTATTTAATTGATATCAACTGGAGCATGAAAATGCACCAAAAATGGTAAAAGCTTGACTTCAAATCCTATTAATATTCACACATGAACTCTAATACAAATAATGGGGCACCAACAATGGGTGTTTTACTAATAGTTGTGTTATTGTCAATTCTGAAATGCAAAAGTTATTTTATAATATGAAAACTCCCCATTACATGGAAAGTCTCATATAAATCTGAATGTTGTCAACCTTTGAGGCTGTGACAAATCTGTTCACGTTTGGTGAGATAGACACCATTCTCCCACCCTCCCTTCCAATGCTAACAATAGGGTGGCTGCTAAAGGCTTCTATCTACTGAGTTCTGTAAGTGATTTCTAACTTGGCAAAACAATTGGCTTGATACAGGACAGTATTTGGTTTGGTAACACTTTATTTGGAGAGTCCTTCTGTAGATAAAAAAAAAAAATATATATATTTTTATTTTTTTACCTTTATTTAACCAGGCAAGTCAGTTAAGAACATATGCTCTAAGGCAGTGGTTCCCAAAAGTTTTATATTCCTGTACTCCTTCAAAACAATCAACCTCCAGCTGTGTACACCCTCTAGCACCAGGGTCAGCGCACTCTCAAAAAAAATGTCATCGTTGTAAGCCTGCCACACACACACTATACGATACATTTATTAAACAAAAGTTTTTGTCACAACACGGCATGTGGTAAGTAACAAAAAGCTCTCATAGGACCAGGGCACAAATAATAACGAAATAAAGAAAACAAATAGCTCTTTATTTAGCCATCTTACATATAAAATGTTACTTGTTAATCGAAAATTGTGAATAACTCTGAACCACAGGTTAATGAGAAGGGCATGCTTGAAAGGATGCACATAACTCTGCAATGTTGGGTTGTCTTGGAGAGAATCTCCTTCTTAAATCATTTTCCACACACAGTCTGTGCCTGTATTTAGTTTTCATGCTAGTGATGGCCGAGAATCCACTCTCACATAGGTACGTGGTTAGAAAGGGCATCAGTGTCTTAACAGAGTGATTTGCCAAGGCAGGATACTCTGAGCACAGCCCAATCCAGACATCTGTCAGTGGCTTCTGAATAAATTACATTTTCACAGAACCGCTTGTTGCAATTTCGATGATGCTCTCTTTTTCAGATATAGGTAAGTGGACTGGAGGCAAGGCATGAAAGGGATAACGAATCCAGGTGTTTGTGTCAAATTTTAGATTTTTTAAAACTTATTTTGTACATAATGTTGCAGAGATGATCTCTTATGACCAAAAATAACTTCTGGACATCAGGACTGCAATTACTCACCACGGACTGTCAGAATCCTTTTTTTCCTTTAACGAGTCTGACGAGCCCGACGTGTATTATATCTGGGAACAGGCCCAGATCCCCGTGATTTGCGTGAAGAGAAGGCGGGGAAAAAGGGGCCAAAGGGCGGCTTTCTGAAAATTCTTGGCGATGGAATAAATCCCCACTTCCATCCATTCTGCTAGCAAACGTGCAATCTTTAGAAAATAAAATAGATGACCTACACGGAAGATTAAGCTACCAACAGGACATTAAAAACTGTAATATCTATAATATGCATTACGGAGTCGTGGCTGAATGACGACACCATCAACATATAGCTGGCTTGTTATACGCTGTACTGGCAGGATAGACAGCGGCATCTGGTAAGACAAGGGGCGCCAAACTATGTATTTTTGTAAATAACAGCTGGTGCACGATATCTAAGGAAGTCTCGAGCTATTGCTCGCCTGAGGTAGAGTATCTAATGATCGGCTGTAGACCACACTATCTACCTAGTGTTTATCTGTATTTTTCGTACCTGGCACTAAGACCGCATTGAATGAGCTGTATTCTGCCATAAGAAAAGTTCACCCAGAGGCGGCGCTCCTAGTACCCAGGGACTTTAATGCAAGGAAACTTAAATCAATTTTACCAAATTTGCTTACAAGCAAACATTAAAGCAGGACGCACCAGCACTTCTCAGAACCACCCATCATGGATCCGGTATAATTATCATCAGCAACGCTGAATAGCATAACGCCACAGTCAAATAATATTACTAGAATATATTATTGCAAAACACAGCTTAGCCTTTTCTTTATCCACCTGTCGTCTCAGATTTTGAAATTATGCTTTACAGCGAAAGCAATACAAGCGTTTGTGTAAGTGTATCAATCGCTCGACAAAACAATAAGTACACTTAGAATCAGGTAACTTGGTCCTGAAACTCAGAAAAGCAATCAAATGAATCGCTTACCTTTGATGATCTTCGGATGTTTTCACTCACGAGACTCCCAGTTAGACAACAAATGTTCATTTTGTTCCATAAAGATATTTTTTATATCCCAATACCTCTGTTAGTTTGGTGCGTTATGTCCAGGAATCCACCGGAAAGAGCGGTCACGACAATGCAGACAAATTCCAAATTATATCCATAATGTCCACAGAAAAATGTCTAACGTTTTTTATAATCATTCCTGTTTTTCAAATATCTATTCGATAATATATCAACCGGGACAGTTGGCTTATCACTAGAACCGGGAGTAACAATTTATCTTTCGCGCACAACTCACTCTGAGAGTCCCCACCTCTCCACTTACGCAATGTGGTCGTTCATGCTCATTCTTCAAAATAAAAGCCTGAAACGATGTCTAAAGGCTGTTGACACCTTAGAGAAGCCATAGAGAATGGAATCTGGTTGATATCCCTTTAAATGGGCAATAGGGATGCATAACAACAGAGAGGTTTAAAAAAACAGGGGCACTTCCTGTTTTGACAGTTTTGGAAACTTTAGAGTGTTTTCTATCCTAATCTGTCAATTACAGTGGGGCAAAAAAGTATTTAGTCAGCCAACAATTGTGCAAGTTCTCCCACTTAAAAAGATGAGAAAGGCCTGTAATTTTCATCATAGGTACACTTCAACTATGGCAGACAAAATTAGAAAAAAAATCCAGAAAATCACATTATAGGATTTTATAGTGAATTTATTTGCAAATTATGGTGGAAAATAAGTATTTGGTCACCTACAAACAAACAAGATTTCTGGCTCTCACAGACCTGTAACTTCTTCTTTAAGAGGCTCTTCTGTCCTCCACTCGTTACCTGTATTAATGGCACCTGTTTGAACTTGTTATCAGTATAAAAGACACCTGTCCACAACCAGTCTGTGGACAGCTGTCAAACAGTCACACTCCAAACTCCACTATGGCCAAGACCAAAGAGCTGTCAAAGGACACCAGAAACAAAATTGTAGACCTGCACCAGGCTGGGAAGACTGAATCTGCAATAGGTACGCAGCTGGGTTTGAAGAACTCAACTGTGGGAGCAATTATTAGGAAATGGGAAGACATACAAGACCACTGATAATCTCCCTCGATCTGGGGCTCCACGCAAGATCTCACCCCGTGGGGTCAAAATGATCACAAGAACGGTGAGCAAAAATCCCAGAACCACACAGTGAATGACCTGCAGAGAGCTGGGACCAAGGTAACAAAGCCTACCATCAGTAACACACTACGCCACCAGGGACTCAAATCCTGCAGTGCCCGACGTGTCCCCCTGCTTAAGCCAGTACATGTCCAGGCCCGTCTGAAGTTTGCTAGGGAGCATTTGGATGATCGAGAAGATTGGGAGAATGTCACACTGGCTTCCTGTCAAAGCAAGGGATGATTTCAAGGTTTTACTGCTAACCTACAAAGCATTACATGGGCTTGCTCCTACCTATCTCTCTGATTTGGTCCTGCCGTACATACCTACACGTACGCTATGGTCACAAGACGCAGGCCTCCTAATTGTCCCTAGAATTTCTAAGCAAACAGCTGGAGGCAGGGCTTTCTCCTATAGAGCTCCATTTTTATGGAACGGTCTGCCTACCCATGTCAGAGATGCAAACTCGGTCTCAACCTTTAACTCTTTACTGAAGACTCATCTCTTCAGTGGGTCTGTTATGCAGGTGAATGAGGACCCAAAAGCGACTTGGCGAAAACAGAGTCTTTATTCCAGTAAAGGATAAAAGCAATACTCCTGGACAATCAAAGCAGAAAACAAAACATGAAAAAACTTAAATCCACTCGTAGTGACGAGGACAGACTGGAGACTCGACCATTAACTGCAGGTTGCCTCGGGAAGGCACCGACCGTAGCAGACTCAGACACCTGCTCACACGCAGCATCTGAAGGAGACAAGACACGACAGGGCGAGACAGGGACACAGCACAGTGAACATCATACAAGGATCCGACAGGACAGAAACGGAAAACAAGGGGAGAAATAGGGACTCTAATCAGAGGACAAGATAGGGGACAGGTGTGAAAAGACTAAATGAGTGAGTAGGAGAATGAGGAACAAGCTGGGAGCAGGAACGGAACGATAGAGAGAGGAGAGAGAGGGAGGGGGAGAGAGAGGGATAGAAAAAGGGAACGAACCTAATAAGACCAGCAGGGGGAAACGAACAGAAGGGAAAGCATAATGACAAGACAATATAAGACAAAACATGACAGGGTCATATGATTGAGTGTAGTCTGGCCCAGGAGTGGGAAGGTGAACGGAAAGGCTCTGGAGCAACGAACCGCCCTTGCTGTCTCTGCCTGGCCGGTTCCCCTCTTTCCATTGTGATTCTGTGCCTCTAACCCTATTACAGGGGCTGAGTCACTGGCTTACCTGGGCTCTCTCATGCCGTCCCTGGAGGGGGTGCGTCACCTGAGTGGGTTGATTCACTGTTGTGGTCATCCTGTCTGGGTTGGCGCCCCCCCTTGGGTTGTGCCATGGCGGAGATCTTTGTGGGCTATACTCAGCCTTGTCTCAGGATGGTAAGTTGGTGGTTGAAGATATCCCTCTCGTGGTGTGGGGGCTGTGCTTTGGCAAAGTGGGTGGGGTTATATCCTTCCTGTTTGGCCCTGTCCGGGGGTGTCCTCGGATGGGGACACAGTGTCTCCTGACCCCTCCTGTCTCAGCCTCCAGTATTTATGCTGCAGTAGTTTGTGTCGGGGGGCTAGGGTCAGTTTGTTATATCTGGAGTACCTCTCTGTCCTATTCGGTGTCCTGTGTGAATCTAAGTGTGCGTTCTCTAATTCTCTCCTTCTCTCTTTCTTTCTCTCTCTCGGAGGACCTGAGCCCTAGGACCATGCCCCAGGACTACCTGACATGATGACTCCTTGCTGTCCCCAGTCCACCTGGCCATGCTGCTGCTCCAGTTTCAACTGTTCTGCCTTATTATTATTCGACCATGCTGGTCATTTATGAACATTTGAACATCTTGGTCATGTTTTGTTATAATCTCCACCCGGCACAGCCAGAAGAGGACTGGCCACCCCACATATGCTCTCTCTAATTCTCTCTTTATTTCTCTCTCTCGGAGGACCTGAGCCCTAGGACCGTGCCCCAGGACTACCTGACATGATGACTCCTTGCTGTCCCCAGTCCACCTGACTGTGCTGCTGCTCCAGTTTCAACTGTTCTGCCTTATTATTATTCGACCATGCTGGTCATTTATGAACATTTGAACATCTTGGCCATGTTCTGTTATAATCTCCACCCGGCACAGCCAGAAGAGGACTGGCCACCCCACATAGCCTGGTTCCTCTCTAGGTTTCTTCCTAGGTTTTGGCCTTTCTAGGGAGTTTTTCCTAGCCACCGTGCTTCTACACCTGCATTGCTTGCTGTTTGGGGTTTTAGGCTGGGTTTCTGTACAGCACTTTGAGATATCAGCTGATGTACGAAGGGCTATATAAATAAATTTGATTTGATTTGTGTCATGAATTCCGTCTCATTCCATTTTCGACAACACATTCGAGGTAAATACCCACACAAAACGTGACTCTTCCAGTCATGTTTGGTTTCACTGCAATCAACTGGTTTATTTGATACACAATCAAACGTGATGGGCCATTTCGCGGGACGTATTGACTGAAAGAAACCCAATTTGAAGACAACAAGTCATGACATCATTGTGCACCAATGATTTGCCCGTTGATGATTTGCCTGTCAAACTAGACACTCTTAATGTACTTGTACTCTTGCTCAGTTGTGCACTGGGGCCTCCAACTCCTCTTTCTATTCTGGTTAGAGCCAGTTTGCCCTGTACTATGAAGGGAGTAGTACCCAGCTTTGTACGAGATATTCAGTTTATTTGCAATTTCTCGCATGGGATAGCCTTCATTTCTCAGAACAAGAATAGACCGACGAGTTTCAGAAGAAAGGTCTATGTTTCTGGCCATTTTGAGCCGGTAATCGAACTCACAAATGCTGATGCTCCAGATACTCAACTAGTCTAAAAAAGGTTTTATTGCTTCTTTAATCAAGACAACAGTTTTCAGCTGTGCTAACATAATTGAAAAGGGGTTTTCTAATGATCAATTAGCCTTTTAAAATGATAAACATGGATTAGCTAACAATGTGCCATTGGAACACAGGAGTGATGGTTGCTGATAACGGGCCTGTTTATGCCTATGTAGATATTCCATTTAAAAAAATCAGCTGTTTCCAGCAACAATAGTCATTTACAACATTACAAATGTCTACAATGTATTTCTGATCAATTCAATGTTATTTTCATCGACAAATAATTATTTTCTTTCAAAAACAAGGACATTTCTAAGTGACCCAAACTTTTGAACGGTAGTGTAAGTGAACCCCAAATCAATGTAGTTCTCATCATAGTTGCACCTTTTAATTGTGCAACCTCCCTGTCCGTTGTTCCGTGCTTTCTCAGGTGAGGGGGCAGTAGCCCTTCGGCTGCATCAGATTCTGTCAGTGTCCTGACAACTGTCAGTGTCCATGCTAGCTGGGCTAACATCAAATGTAGAATTACTGATGCTAGCGCTGGAAGTGCTTGTGGAAGCAGAACAACGTGTGTCGTCGACAGGTGAAGGTGTAGTACTGCTGGCAGTAGCAGTTATTCCCAGTAGAGCTGGTTTGTGTCTCTATGGCCTTACTTTTTATAACTATTTATCCATTTTCGAGAAAACGGAATGAGCAGCAGCCATGTTTGGCTACATACGGACCATTAGTCGAATTCCAGCAAAAGAGTAATGGTTAATGTGATTGGATATTAATTATTGTTTTGTTATTTTGCTGAACACTAGATGGTTTAATTCCATTTTTGTTGTGAAATGAGGCTACTCGGGCGAGAAAAAAACCTTACCCAACTGTATAGCCCCGTTGGAAAATATAAATGGACTGTTTGAAATTGTGAAGAATAATTGTATTATGTCAATCACATTTTTATTTGGTATACCCCCAACATCATTGTGCTTACCCCAGTTTGGGTCTACCTGTTCTAAGGGAAATCCTAGTCAGTTGTACAACTGAATGCCTTCAACTGAAATGTGTCTTCCGCATTTAACTCAACCACTTTGAATCAGAGAGGTGCGGGATGCTGCCATAATCGACATCCACATCTTTAGCACCCAGGGAACAGTGGGTTAACTGCGTTGCTCAGGGGAAGAACCTTTCGGCTACTAGCAAAATGCTCTAACCACTAGGCTACCTGCCACCCCACCTCTACTGACTATTTCCCGACAATCAGTAAAATTTAAACTAACGATCTACTAGCCCTTTCCCTTACCTTAACTCTTATCCTGACAAATAACAACTGACATTTACTCCTGAGGTGCTGACCTGTTGCACCCTCGACAACCACTGTGATTATTCTAATTTGTTCTAGCCTTTCTAGGGAGTTTTTCCTAGCCACCGTGCTTCTACACCTGCATTGCTTGCTGTTTGGGGTTTTAGGCTGGGTTTCTGTACAGCACTTTGAGATATCAGCTGATGTAAGTAGGGCTTTACAAATGCATTTCATTTGATATTCTAACCTTAACCCATACCCTAGCCCCAACGCGTATTCTAAACCTAACCCTAACCATAACCTTAGCGAGCAGTTGCTTATCAACGTATAGTTTGTTGATAGTATGACCATCTGTAGGACATGTTTCCGGACTATCCAAATAAAATTATAATTTTGGTTTTAAATGGTATTCATTGTCAACCACTCAGACTTCTTGTGGCAGTCTCATACAAGCCACTCTCAGACAACTTCTAAAACATTCATTTACATTCCAGTCGACAGCTGACACTGCTATTCAGAGCAAATCCTGGCTCGTAATTTGACTATGAAGAATTTACCTTTTCTCTCATTCATCTTGACAAGATTGCAGAATTTCCCCCTCTAACACAACCATTCAGACAATAGAGTCAGTTTGAGTGAAAACAGACACTGCTCTGTCCACACTCAGGCCAGAGCAGATTGCTCTCCCTCCTGCTTTTCCGTGGATTTAATTAAATGATTTCGCTTTGTCAATGCAGCGATAAGATATGTATTGGCAACTCCTCTCAGACCAGAATAGCAGTGTTTGGCCACTATTTAAACATCTATAACTGGCAATAGTATATTCAGAGGCTGCTGGTCAGGAGAAGGAGTCTGACCTGGCTCTCATACTAATGTGTGTGTGTTTTTATACCGTTATGCATTTGAGTGGGAGGGGATGTGGCTCAAGAGACCACTATATTTTTAAGTTAATGGGATTCTCAATAATTATATCAACTCTACGACCCACAATGACCCCTCCATTACCTGGACTTTGACCGTAGGCCTCTGGAGGCCACTAGGGTTTTTCCCCCCTATTTAATGCCTGTTAACACGGTTATGAATGGCATTTAATCTAGCGCTGCACTGCCGAGGTATTATATCCCGACACAGCCAAGGCCAATCAAAACACTATATGGTTATTAAAAGGTTAGCACCTTCTAAAAAATAGACCCTTCAAATGAAAAGTTAAAAAGACATTTTAACTGTGAGTTGCTGGTTTTCCAAACTTTCCTGGTCCTTTGAACATTTTGAGGTAGAAAAAAACCTCATCCACTCATACTTGCTTCCATCTATTTCACTTAAAGATGCCAACATCTACTGGCCACAGAGTGAGAAGGCAGAGCGTTTATGGTGAGATGCTCACTGTCTCAAGGTGAACTAGTCAGTAATAAAGGCACCTCTCTCTCTTATCTCCAACACCATAATGCCCAGGCTGCTGAGGATCAAGGATGAGCAATGGTTAAACACACTCCCTGTATTTTCATATGACATTTACAGTTTTTTAAATCTCTTTATAAAGGCGCCTTTGAATTGATCTGCACCCCTTTCAAACATCTTTCAAAGATCTACTTAAATCACAAAGCGAATCTGGCACAAAAGCAAGATTCCTTGTTGATAAGAAGGAAAGACATGAACATGAAAAAGCTCATCCGAATATTTTTTTGTAAGGAAAATGTTGTTCCTCCCTCTATATTTGTGTGTGAGAATGTGTGTCACAGGAGGTTGGTGGCACCTTAATTGGGCAGGACGTGCTTGTGGTAATGGCAGGAGCGGAATCAGTGGAATGGTATCAAATACATTTTCCATGTGTTTGATGCAATTACATTTGCGCCATTCCAGACAATTTTATGAGCTGTCCTTGCCTCAGCAGCCTCCACTGACCTGTGTGTTTGTGTTTGCATGTTGCTTTGGGGTCATATTTTTCATTATGTTCCCCAAAGACGTTGATTGAGCCAGCCATGTTTGTTTAGAGAGAGCACACAACAAGGAGCAAAATGAAACTTTTGTGACGTCACGATCAATTGTTATGCAGCTCAAGAGAGGTGATCAACTTAGAGGGGAAATTACCTGTGTGAAACTAGCCACAATATGGAGTAGCCAAAATAGTTTAATAGAATTTTCAGTTTGCCTTCAAAAGAAAAGTCCAGTATGGAAAGTGATTCAAAAGGATACAAATAGTGGAATCATGTCCTATTTGGACTAGATAAACAAGGTCGGAATGTCGTTATATGAATTTGACAAAATATAGTAATTGCTTAATTTGACAACAATAAAACAATTCGGTTGATATCACACTATGGATGTATTAGACTTAGCATTGGGGGCATTGAATTGGGAGCATATTCACGTATATGCACTGTACAGCCGTACTTGAGCCCACTTGGTGAGACCCACAGATTACAATTCTGAAGAGTTTACACAAATATTAGCATCATAGCTCGTATTAGGGAACTTTAACTGTAGAAAAACACCTCACTATACAGCGTATTGACATTTATATTGCAATGTACAGCCTTACACATGGATCTTGGGCTCATGTAATATGGTATTAGCCTACTCAGTTAAAATCTATAAATATAAAAAATAATCTATTTATTATTTGTGCAAACATTTCTAAAAGACAGTATTTGCTTAGTCATTATGGGGTATTGTTTGTAGATTGATAAGGGGGAAAAACTATTTAATCTATTTCAGAATAAGGCTGTAACGTAACAAAATGTGGAAAAAGTCAAGGGGTCTGAAACATAAAAATATGCAAATGTGAACATTTCGGATTATTATTTGTAATAAATTTGCAAACATTTCTTAAAGACAGTTTTTGCTTTGTCGTTATCAGTTATTGTTAGTAGATTGATGAGGGGAAAAACTATTTAATGCATTTTAGAATAAGGCTTAAAGTCAAGGGGTCTGAATACTTTCTGAATACACTGTACATATTACCTTGACTAACCCGTACTCCTGCACATTGACTCGGTACAGATACCCCTTGTATATACTGTAACCTCGTTATTGTTATGTTATTGTGTTACTATTTTTCCTTTAGTTTATTTAGAAAATTGTCTTACTTACTTAAAAAAACTGCATTGTTGGTTAATTGAATGTCGCACTAGTGCGTCAATCTAAGTTACATAACAAGAAAATCCCCATCAAAATTCAATTGTGAAGTTGTAGAAAAAAGCCACATGATTCTTTTCATTCTGATATGGGCCACTGCTGCTAAATTCATATAGGGTAAACACTGGTGAAATTAACACATAGTAGAAAACACCAGAACCTGCAGCACCAAAACTATTTTAAACTCCATATCAGCAACTGTACAGTGACACAGCTCCACAACACATCAAGGCAACTGCTTCTCATCCACTCCAGTATGCAATTTAGACGCCTTGAGGGGGGGGGGGAGTGTGTTCCATGAGTAAAGCAATGATATAATACGCCCTTCACAAATCAAATCAAATCCAATTGTATTTGTCGCAGATGTTAATGCGAGTGTAGCGAAATGCTTATGCTTCAAGTTCTGCAATATCTACTATCTTGCATATCTAACAAAACAATAACAAATACCTTATACACACACAAGTGTAAAGGAATGAATACGAAAATGTACATAAAAATATATGAGTGAGTGATGGCCGAATGGCATAGGCAAGATGCAGTAGAGGGTATAGAGTACAGTATATACATATGAGATGAGTAATGTAGGATATCTAAACATGATGTAAAGTGGCATTGTTTAGAGTGGCTATTGATACATTTATTACATCAAGATGGCAAGGTGTAGTAGATGGTATAGAGTACAGTATATACATATGAGTTGAGTAATGTAGGGTATGTAAACATTATGCACTGCTCAAAAAAGGGAACACTAAAGTAACACATCCTAGATATGAATGAATGAAATATTCTTATTAAACACTTTTTTCTTTACATAGTTGAATGTGCTGACAACAAAATCACACAAAATTTTTTAATGGAAATCAAATTTATCAACCCATGGAGGTCTGGATTTGGAGTCACACTCAAAATTAAAGTGGAAAACCACACTACAGGCTGATCCAACTTTGATGTAATGTCCTTAAAACAAGTCAAAATGAGGCTCAGTAGTGTGTGTGGCCTCCACATGCCTGTATGACCTCCCTACAACGCCTGGGCATGCTTCTGATGAGGTGGCAGATGGTCATGCACCAATTTGTAAGTCGCTCTGGATAAGAGCGTCTGCTAAATGACTTAAATGTTATGTTAAATGTCTCCTGAGGGATCTCCTCCCAGACCTGGACTAAAGCATCCGCCAACTCCTGGACAGTCTGTGGTGCAACGTGGCGTTGGTGGATGGAGTGGTCCTTCTGTAGCTCAGTTGGTAGAGCATGGTGCTTGTAATGCCAGGGTAGTGGGTTCGATTCCCGGGACCACCCATACGTAGAATGTATGCACACATGACTGTAAGTCGCTTTGGATAAAAGCGTCTGCTAAATGGCATATATTATTATTATTATTATATGATGTCCCAGATGTGCTCAATTGGATTCAGGTCGGGGCTGGTTTTTCTTTTGTAATCCGTGATTGACTGTAGACCCTGCCACATACCTCTCATGTCTGAGCCGTTGAATTGCGACTCCACATTGTCTCTATACTGACGCTTAGCTTGTTTGATTGCCTTGCGGAGGGAATAGCTACACTGTTTGTATTTGGTCATGTTTCCGGTCACCCTTGCCCTGATTAAAAGCAGTGGTTCACAGCGCACATAAAGCCGACATTTGCTTGTGAGTGCAGCAGCCAAGACCAAACTAAAAATGTGTTAGCACCTTGATAAAAGCAAGATAGTAGAAGGTAATGAGAGAAGAAATGTATTAAATTGGAGCCATTTTTGACCCGACAGAAAAACACCACTCGTACTTATCTTCAAATTGCATCAAATAGGAACTTTTTGTGAGACAGTAGATTTGCCATGTACATTTTAACTCTAAACACTGTTTAGAGACACTTTTCTGTGCCTCGCTTCTGTCTCTGACAATGACGATAAGAACTACACACAAATATAGCGCCTTCATTTAGTTTGCCCTGTGCCGTTGTAAAAATTATTTAAATTCCTCAAACTTACAGCACATCCTGAATTATGAGGTACTTTTGCATCATGTTCAAATGTTCAGGGGCTTTGTTTTGTTTGAAAGTTTTGAAGCAGGGGTGTGTGTTTTGCCTGCACAAATGGTGGAGGTGTCGGCTGCAGATGTGAGCAGAAGACTGGATGGTGGGTGGGTTGCAGGCAGAGGTGAAAGTAAGAGTTACTGTAATTGAGTAGTTTTTTTCTACAGTGGCATGTTGCTGCCTCTCAGCAAAAACATTTTTACATGATTATTATGAGATACAGTAGGATCATGCTATTACGAAATAATTAAATAACTTGTTAGGACTAAATAATCCATTATCTCTTTACTACGAGAAAGATCACGTTATTACAAAATAATCCAGTTGCACGTTATTATGATAAGCCTATGCCTTTTGTTATGCTGAAAATTTAGCATAGGCTAATTGGCAAGCTTGGCTTCCTCTCATGTACAGGTTGACGTTATGGCTGATTTCTTGAGTTGATAAACTTTTATTTTGTCTTTGGTTTGAGGAAATGGGAGATATTAGTGTCATTGAGCAATATAGATGGTGTTGTCATAAGTTTACGTACATTGCTGAGAATTCTCTAAGGCTCTACAAATGCAAAATAACACTTTGACATACTGTACAGTGTATTCAAAAATATTCAGACCCCTTGACTCTTTCCACATTGTGTTATTCTAAAATGGATTAAATACATCTTTTGCCCTACTCAATCCACACACAATACCCCATAAAGCAAAAACAGGTTTTTAGAAATGTTTCCAAATTTATAAAGAATATAAAACAAAAGTATTGAGATCCTTTACTATGAGACTCAAAATTGAGCTCAGATATATCCTGTTTCAACTGATGATCCTTGAGATGTTTACACCTTGATTGGAGCCCACCTGTGGTAAATTCAATTGATTGGACCTGATTTGGAAAGGCACACACCTGTCTATATAAGGTCCCACAGTTTACAATGCATGTCAGAGCAAAAACCAAGCGATGAGATTGAAGAAATTGTCCGTAGAGCTCCGAGACATTATTGTGTCGAAGCAGAAATCTGGGGAAGGGTCCCAAAACATTTCTGCAGCACTGAAGGTTCCAATAACAAAGTGGCCTCCATCATTCTTATTAAATGGAATTAGTTTGGAACCACCAAGACTCTTCCTAAAGCTGACCACCCGGCCAAACTGATGGGAGAACCTACCAGAAGGACAATCCTCTTCACTACTCCTAAGTAAAAGGCACAACTGCCCGCTTGGAGTTTTTTAAGGAGCACCGAAAGGACTCACACCATGAGAAACAATATTCTACGGTCTGATGAAACCAAGCTTGAACTCTTTGGCATGAATGCCAAGCGTCACGTCTGGAGGAAACCTGGCACCATCCCTACGGTGAAGCATTGTGGTGGCAGGGACTGGGAGACTAGTCAGGATTGATGGAAATATGAACGGAGCAAAGTACAGAGAGATCCTTGATGAAAACCTGCTCCAGAGTGCTCAGTGATGAAGCTTCACCTTCCAACAAGACAACACCCTAAGCACACAGCAAAGACAGCGCATTAGTGGCTTCGGGACAAGTCTCTGAATGTCCTTGAGTGGCCCAGCCAGAGCCCGGACTTGAACCCGATCGAACATCTCTGGAGAAACCTGCTCCCAATCCAACCTGACATAGCTTGAGAGTATTTGCAGAGAAGAATGAAAGAAACTCCCCAAATACAGATGTGCCAAGCTTGTAGCGTCATATCCAAGAAGACTCGAGGCTTTGAACACAGCCAACGGTGCTTCAACAAAGTAGAGTAAAGGGTCTGAATACTTACAGTGGCTTACGAAAGTTTTCAACCCCCCTGGGCATTTTTCCTATTTTGTTGCCTTGTAACTTGGAATTAAAATGGATGCTTTTTAGGGATTTGCATCATTTGATTTACACAACATGCCTACCACTTTGAAGATGCAAAATATGTTTTCTTGTGAAACAAACAAGAAATAAGACTAACCCCCCACAATGTCAATACTTTGTAGAGCCACCTTTAGCAGCAATTACAGCTGCAAGTCTCTTGGGGTATGTCTCTATAAGCTTGGCACATCTAGCCACGGGGACTTTTGCCCATTCTTCAAGGCAAAACTGCTCCAGCTCCTTCAAGTTGGATGGGTTCCGCTAGTGTACAGCAATCTTTAAGTCATTCCACAGATTCTCAATCAGATTGAGGTCTGGGAGTTGACTAGGCCATTCCAAGACATTTAAATGTTTCCCCTTAAACTACTCAAGTGTTGCTTTAGCAGTATGCTTAGGGTCATTGTCCTGCTGGATGGTAAACCTCCGGCCCAGTCTCAAATATCTGGAAGATTGAAACAGGTTTCACTCAAGGACTTCCCTGTATCTAACGCCATCCATCATTCCTTCAGTTCTGACTAGTTCCCAGTCCCTGCCGATGAAAACGTCCCCACAGCATGATGCTTCCACCACCATGGTCCACTGTGGGAATGCTGTTCTCGGGGTGATGAGAGGTGTTGGGTTTGCGCCAGACATTGCATTTTCTTAATGGCCAAAAAGCTACATTTTAGTATCGTCTGACCAGAGTACCTTCTTCCATATGTTTGGGGTGTCTCCTACATGCCTTTTGGTGAACACCAAACGTGTTTGCTTATTTTTTTTCTTTAAGCAATGGCTTTTTTCTGGCCACTCTTCCGTAAAGCCCAGCAATATGGAGCGTACAACTTAAAGTGGTCCTATGGAAAGATACTCCATTCTCCGCTGGGGAGCTTTGCAGCACCTTCAGGTTTAACTTTGGTCTCTTTGTTGCCTCTCTGACTAATGCCCTCCTTGCCTGAGTTTCGGTGGGTGACCCTCTCTTGGCAGGTTTGTGGTGGTGCCATTTTCTTTCCATTTTTTAGTAATTGATTTAATGGTGTTTTGTGGGATGTTCAAAGTTTTGGATATTTTTTCATAACCCAACCCTGATCTGTACTTCTCCACAACATGAACTTTTTGGAGAGATCTTTGGTCTTCATGGTGCCGCTTGCTTGGTGGTGCCCCTTGCTTAATGGTGTTGCAGACTCTGGGGCCTTTCAGAACAGGTGTGTATATATACTTAGATCATGTGACACTTAAATAAAGTCCACCTGTGTGACATCTGAAGGTAATTGGTTGCACCAGATCTTATTTAGGGGCTTCATAGCAAAGGGGGTGAATACATATGCACACACCACTTTTCCCTTTTTTCTCTTTTGAGTTTTATGAAAAAAAGTTTTTTTATTTTATTTCACTTCACCAATTTGGACTATTTTGTGTATGTCCATTGCATGATATCCAAATAAAAATCCAAGGGGGATTAAAACTTTTGCAAGGCACTGTATGTTTTGAATTAAGTACTGTGCTAAGCTACAACTCTTAAAGCCATCAGTTACAGAGGTATACAGTACATAATAGTAGATCATGATGGAACGGAAAGGTTGTGGAGCCATAAAAAAAGACTGCTCATGTTGTTTAGTCAGTGATCAATCAAATCAAATTTCACGCATCGCGCCAAAATCTATTAAATCACGCTGTGCACACAAACTGAACGATGGACGGTCTAATCTTTCAAAAAGGCAAAAATAAAAAAGCGAGCTTTTTCATCAAAGCTGGGTGTGTGAAAAACGACGGAGAGTCAGGAGACAATCCAGACACAAAAAAGATCAAGTGTCTGAAGACGAGGACGAGAATCCCTGGTCACATCTCAGTGACCGGTTCTCCTTTAAAGGCAAGAGAGGGGAAAGTGGATTTAGTATTCTATGGCTTTAGTATTCTAAATGTATGTATTCTAAACCTAGGCTAGTGTTAGCTTAGTTCTAGCTTTCTAACATGAGTTTGCTTGATTTCTAGCTATGTACTTTCTCCATGTAAATTAGGAAAACACTCTAAAAGCCAGACTCTGTAGCTTAGTCTCAGATAGAATGGGTCAACTTGTATTATTTTGTTAGTGTCACACCCTGATCTGTTTCACCTGTCTTTGTGCTTGTCTCCACCCCCCCACCAGGTGTCTCCCATCTCCTCTCATTATCCCCTGTGTTCTCTGTTACTTTACTATAACTGGTACCTGGGGCTTAAACCTTGCATAAGCATTCAAAATACCTTCATGAAACGGATCACAACACAATGAGAGTTGAAGTAGACCTTTCATTACATTAGCCTTAATGATTGAGGTATTCATTCAACCTCAGTTTTGTCTACACATCATTCTCATTTTATGAGTATGTGAAGTGAGAGAGGACAATATATGGGTTGGTTTAAAGACATTTGTTTTAAACCAAACTATGTTTGTTTCATGAGGCCATGTGACATTCATTTTGCGTACACTAACCAGGTTTCCATCCACAGTTATTATGCAAGTGAAGTCATACCATATAAAATAAAAGCATGACAGCTATGATGGAAACAGGAATAATTTCATAAATGCCAAGAGATCATTTGTTCGTTGGACACGATGGGATATTTTTGTGTCTGTAAAATTATTTATGCAAGAAATGTTGGTGGAAATGACTTCATGCGCATTGAAGTAAACTTGGAATCACTCGATGATCCTGTGTGTGGTCCACACACTATCACCAGACTACAACTCAGGATTAAATAAATTATGAACTTCACAGGGTGGTGAAAGTGCATGGTGATGAGCTTAATGCTATTTTACATTAAATACCGATATTCTGTTGACGTGATGATCGATGCTTGACTGCCGTTTGACAAATAAAAATATTCTTGCTCTTGTCCATAATAATCTCATAATCTAAACTAGCCTTCCCGCACAGCCTACCCGCACCTTGTCTGCCAGCTTTTGTGCAGAATGGAAGAATCTTGCAAGATGTGCCTCCCACTCATCAGGAATGATGGAAGATCCCCAACGTATTGCTGCTGCAATCATTCTACCAAAGTTCAAGACCTCTTGGACTGACAGAGCATATGTCAAATTAAATCAAATCAAATTGTATTTGTCACATGCGGTGAATACAACAGACCTATCCGCTTACTTACAAGACCTTAAGCAACAGTGCGGTTCAAGAACGAGTTAGGACAATATTTACCAAATAAACTAAAGTAAAGAATAATAAACAGTAACACAATATAATAACAGTAACAAGGCCATATACAGGGGGTACTGGTACCGAGTCAATGTGCGGGGGTACAGGTTAGACAAGGTGATTTGTACATGTAGGTAGGGGTGAAGTGACTATGCATAGATAATAAAGAGCGAGTAGCAGCAGTGTAAAAAATAAATGGGGGAGGGTGTCAATGTAAATAATCCGGTGGCCATTTGGGTAATTGTTCAGCAGTCTTATGGCTTGGGGGTAGAAGCTGTAAAGAAGCATTTTGGTCCTAGACTTGGCGCTCCGGTACCGCTTGCCATGCGGTAGCAGAGAGAACAGTCTATGACTTGGGTGACTGGAGTCTTTGACATTTTTGGGCGTTTTCCTCTGACACTGCATTTACATTACATTTAAGTCATTTAGCAGACGCTCTTATCCAGAGCGACTTACAAATTGGTGCATTCACCTTATGACATCCAGTGGAACAGCCACTTACAATAGTGCATCTAAATCTTTTAAGGGGGGGGGGGTGAGAATGATTACTTTTTACTGCCTAGTATATATAGAGTAAGTCCTGGATGGCAGTAATCTTGGCCCCAGTTATGTACAGGGCCGTACACACTACCCTGTGTAGCACCTTATGGTCAGATGTAAGCAGTTACGAAACCAGGCGGTGATGCAACCGGTCAGGATGCTTTCGATGGTGCAGCTGTATAACTTTTGAGGATCTAGGGACCCATGCCAAATCTTTTCAGCCTCCTGAGAGGGACTTTCTTCACTACTGTCTTGGTGTGTTTGGACCATGATAGTTTGTTGGTGATGCCACCAAGGAACTTGAAACTCTCGACCTGCTCCACTACAGCCCCGTCGATGTTAATGGTGGCATGTTCGGCCCGCCTTTTCCTGTAGTCCACAATCACCTCCTTTGTCTTGCTCACATTGGGGGAGAGGTTGTTGTCCTGCCACCACACTGCCAGGTCTCTGACCTCCTCCCCGTAGGCTGTCTCATCATTGTCGGTGATCAGGCCTACCACTTTTTTGTCATCAGCAAAGTTAATGATGGTGTGTTGGAGTCATCAAAGCAGGTAAGATTTCCTCACTCTAATATTTGTCAGATGATTTCTTAACCGCAAAAGTGTCCCTATGGGGATATGGTATATACTGAGTGTACAGAACATGCTCTTTCCATGACATAGACTGACCAGGAGTGACATAGACTGACCAGGTGAATCCATGTGAAACCAGGTGAATCCCGGTTAAAGAAGGCTTTTTAAGCCTTGAGACAATTGAGACATGGAGTGTGTATGTGTGCCATTCAGAGGGTGAACAGACAAGAGAAAATATTTAAGTGCCTTTGAACGGGGTATAGCAGCAGGTGCCAGGTGCACCGGTTTGAGTGATGGTGGGTTTTTCACGCTCACCAGTTTCCCATGTATATCAAGAATGGTCCACCACCCAAAGGAAACCCAACCAACCAACTTGGGAAGCATTGGAGTCAACATGGGCCAACAACTTTGTGGAATGCTTTCAACACCTTGTAGAGTCCATGCCCTGACGAATTGAGGCTGTTCTGAGGGGAAAAGGGGGTGCAACTCGATATTGGGAAGTAATGTTTTTATTATGTTCCTAATGTTTTGTAAACTCAATGTAAATGGCGACTGTCGATCTTTCCACTCGAGGCCGCCATGCACCACAATTTCTGTTTTTGGGGGGGTGGTGGCCTGTTTTGCATGTTATTTTGACATTAGTGACATCACATATCAGTTTTCAAACAATGTAAAATATATATAAATAATGATTGAGTTAATAAAGGTGCATACAAACTTGGTCTCTTTTGCTTCTTGAGTAAGGTATCTCCAGGTGTTTCAGCCTAGCTCAGTGCTTTCTGTGGTGGTGGGGCAGACAGTGGGAAATACAGAGCGTAGGGGTTGGTAATGTCCTCTAGTTGCGCCATGATTGGATAATGTTCTCTCGTTGCGCCATAATTGGCTCAGTGTTCTGCAAGTCATGGGGACACTACGTCAACGCCAAATCTAAGGGTAGAGCTTGAAAATTCAAGCCCCATGGGTGCTGCCATAGAGTTGCATCAATGTACCCATCCGAGAAGGCTAAAGGTCCTTAGCCACAAAAAAATTATGTCAAATCACTTAGTATATGTGCAGTAGCTTTGATTGAACTGATCACGTCAACATCATACTTTCAAAATCTTAGCTCATTATGAATTAAGTTGAAAATCTATTGGCAAATGTTTTTAATCCTTGTCATATGAAGAGAAATTATCTATAAAACGTATCGGTGCTTATCGGCCATTGGACATAAACATTACACAAGTTGTAAAAAATGTGTGGTTTGGAAGGAATTAGTGCCAAAGTGCAAGCATTGTAAAGCAATCACTAGCCTTGTCAGACTGTGTGCGCAACTGGTCAACTGGAGTCAGGTGCAGGAGAGCAGAGATGAGTGAACAGGCACACTTTAACTGGCAGAAGCAAACAGTCGGACGCAACAGCGTCACAACACTCCAGCCAAAGTCAAAAGTGAATAGCGCCCTAGTCACACAAAATAATGTACAACAATACAATACCAAGGGCTCAAAACAACATCTGGAAAAAAACAGCCTGACGCATCACACAATAAACATAACAAACAATTTCACACACAGACATGGGAGGAGGGAAATGTAAACCAGGTGTGTGGGAAAACAAGACAAAACAAATGGAAAATGAAAAGTGGATCGACGATGGCAAGAAGACCGGTGAGGTCGACCGCAAACGCCGCCCGAACAAGGAGAGAATCCGATTTCGTCAGAAGTGGTGAAAAGCCTGCTATTCAATGGAGTGAGTTTGTGGTTCCAAGTCTGGGTTTAATGGTCTCTTTTCCAAGCTTAACAGGATAAACATTCAACATTGGTCATGCTGTCAATCCAACGTGACGACTGCCGTGCTCAAAACAACTGGAAACTTAGAACTGGTAAATCTAACTTCAGTGAGTTCAAGACAACTTGGAACTCAGGAAATAAACGAGCTCTGACTGGGAAAAAAAAAACATTTTGAACGGTCATCCAACTCGGAATTGCAAGTCAGGAACAAAAGCGTCTTTCTAGAGCTACGACCTGAAGATCCCTTATGCCATCATGATTCAACCTTGTTTTTTCAGAGTTACCAGTTGTCTTGAAAGCACCATAAATCCAGAGAATGCAAGACTTTGATGACAAAATGTGCCCACGAAGGACCACCACACCACCTTTCTGTTCAAGTGAGCGTATCACAACAAGGTGAGTCCAAAAATGTATTGACTTCTGCTGCATAATTGATGTAATATGCCAGGGAGATATGTATACTGTAACTAAGAAAGTAATACTAAGTGTATGTTCTGTAGTAAACTGTTAGTAGCCCATGTGCCTCACCCTAATTGTTTTGTCCCTTTTTCCCCCTCTTAATTTTGCCTACTGTTCTGACTTGGTGGTGCACATGTGTCCAATAGCCTGTTTTAGAGAAATGTAATCATCTAATGTTGTAAGCGCTTTCATTGTCTGCTTATATGCCCCCTTTATTTATCCTACGGTTCTGACTTGGTGAACAGGCTGAATACTGTAAGAACGGCCCATGTTCAGAATTCTGTTGCTGTACATTTTAAAAGTACTGAACAAATAGTTACATTGACTACATCCGTCCTAGCTCGCTCATTAATGTCTTCATCGATGTTACGGATAGTCTCTTATCCTCTTGTCCCCTTATGCCATAGTTTGTACATCTCAATTGTCAGTAGAAACCACATTTGTTTAAGCAAGTCAGCCATATCAGCAATGTTTTTTTAACGCAATAAATGAGGCTGAATTAACTGTTTCGCTGCCAGATAAGGCTCTGCTGATAGCCAGCTGTAGCAGTGTTAAGGTGCTGTTGGGACAACTTTATTTAAGCCTTTTAACAGTTTGGGGGCACCATTTGTCACTGTTATAGTGCAATTAATGTATTGTTTAGTGTTGTGTAGTAGCTTTGCTGGCATGCATCTCAAGAAAATAATTTGTTTGCCCTACCAAGATTTACATGCTTAAATCACCATTGACAATATTTACAGCTAGACATGGACATCTCAACATTAGACTACTTCTTAGGTCTGAGAACATCTCAGAAACTCACTTCAATATCAGAGAAAAGCAAGTATTTAAATTCTGTGTTAAGGCTGTTAAGGCTATAATGAGTTGCCACATAAAGCAGAATTTGATGAAACATTCCACATGTGTATGTTGTGTATTTGCCACTATACAGGTTTGGTCTACCTGAAGCATGATCTTGATACAATGACAGAGGATCAGACAGAGCAACAGAGGCAGCATTCATCTGATGAAGATGATTTCTTCTCAACACTGATATCCAAAAAGTCACAAGGTACAGGGGAGCTGGGAGGGTGTGACAGACAAGACTTGCTTCATTCCTTCATACTGAACACAGGCTGGGCATCTTTTTTAGCTGTTCTGGACTGCTCTTCACTGCAAAGCGAGCCAGGTTAGACTCGATTCACTTTGAAAATCACCACCTGCTGAAACTGAACAGCAAGTTAAGAGAGAAGTAACCTCGTCTTCAAGCTTGAATTTCTGGCGCATAGATCAAAGTGGAACTTGAAAGGGGAGTGTTTAAAATTGACGCAGGAGAGAGAGCGAGCCTGCAACATCTGCTAAATTGCCAATCAATATAAATATTCTGTCACATCGACAATATTATTTTTGGGAAGGCCAAAAATATGCCTATTTCTAAGATTCATACTTTGATTTTCCGAAGTCACTTCCTTGTATAAATCACTTGCTCTGCTCACTCTTTTAAGTCCACAGTGTAGGCGGGAGGTTCTAAGGGTTATGCTAGATGGTGATGGACTGAGCGATCAGCCAATTAAAACCAGAAGTTATTTTGTCCACTCCTGCCATAGACTTCCAGTCAGGTTCCAATCTGAGGCGCTGTGAAACCACACAGTTCAACAAATAGACAGCCGGCTGGAGAACGAGAATGAGTCATTAGAGGTTCTATATGTTTTTTTCCCATTGAGGACTACTTTAATTTTTGTTGCATTACATAAAGTAGAATAACTTAGTTCATACAATTTATTTTATTTTATGTTCATTTCTTTCTTCTATATATTGCATGGAAAATATCTTGTTTAATTAACAACGTTCAGGTAACCATAGTGAAATTAGCCTAATTATCAAAAGCAATGTTTTTATTTTAAAATTAACTCAATTACTTTTACTCTGAGTACTTAGGGGCGTCGGTGAGGACGATAGGTCTGAGTCATGCTGAACTTGTTCCTTCTTCTTCTCTAAAATGATGTATTCAAAGTGTGTGGGCTTCACTATCCTTATGTTTGTGCAAGATCTGTCACTCCCTGTGGCGTCCTTGATGGCTTCTGTGCTACTCATCTCATATGTATATACTGTACTCGATACATCTACTGCATCTTGCCTATGCCGCTCTGTACCATCACTCATTCATATATCTTTATGTACATATTCTTTATCCCTTTACACTTGTGTGTATAAGGTAGTAGTTTTGGAATTGTTAGTTAGATTACTCGTTGGTTATTACTGCATTGTCGGAACTAGAAGCACAAGCATTTTGCTACACTCGCATGAACATCTGCTAACCATGTGTATGTGACAAATACATTTGATTTGATTTTTTTATCCTCCCCCACACGCTGATTTGAAATAATTTGTCAGTCACATTGCAAATCATTCTACCAGGGATTATAATAATAATAATAATAATATATGCCATTTAGCAGATGCTTTTATCCAAAGCGACTTAGTCATGTGTGCATACATTCTACATATGGGTGGTCCCGGGGATCGAACCCACTACCCTGGCGTTACAAGCGCCATGCTCTACCAACTGAGCTACATCCTCTGAACCTCTGAACAAATAGACATATAAATGCCCAACATGCAGAGTTCAGGAGTGAAAGTGTGCTGTTTTATCTCACACTCATACCTTCTTCAATTCCCACCCTACACTCTCACTTCATGGTCTTTATATTCCTCCAACTCCCTTTGTGTCAAACTCCTACTGTTCAGAGACAGTAAATGGGATGCTGAGAATGTCTTGCAAATTAGCAATATGATAAATGATGGAATGGAGGCATAGTAACTAAGGACAGTCCTTCAGTTTCCATACCCTAGATCTATTTACCCCATGGAGATTGCATACAGTAGGAAATGTGTCCACAAATAAAACTGTGTTTTGTATTTTGTTAGGAGCCCAACTCCAAATGTAAACACAGTTTACATCATGTCCACCTGCTTATAGCTGCTTTCCTGGCCTGGCAGACTGGATACTTGTCTTTTCTAACACGGAACCAGACCTGAAGCAGATTGAGAGGGAAGACAAGGGTGAGGGATATGAAAGGAACAGGGAAGTGATTACTATGCTCAGAGGCATGCCTGCATACACACACACACACAACGTTTCATTTTTATTTGATAGATTTCAGAAGAGGATGAAGCCATGCATTCCCCCGGTCAGGGATTTGAGTGATCAGAAAGTCAGAAAGGGCATTGGAAACAAGGGCTGTTTTATTCATTTTCTCCTTTGAGCTAGAGAGCGCTACATATAGATGGCAGAGATTCTCCCTAGAGCCTAATGTCAATACCATAAAAACTGAGCACAACACCATGGAGACGTGTACATTTTCTTGATAAATTTAGCCGTGATATGAAAACAGCCCTCACACAATGCTCTATTGTACTTTATGTGCTACTGTATGTATATTTTAGTATATTCCATTAGAAATGTTGATGTCCTCTATCATTCCTCCTCTGTTTTGGTTTAGATACTAAGCATTTTGGTACACAAAACACCATTCCTGTGACCAACAGACAATAAAGATATATAACCTAATCTAAATAGTGTCAGTTAGTTGAGAAGCAGTGGCTTAGACACATTCTTGTACATTTACATTTACATTTACATTTAAGTCATTTAGCAGACGCTCTTATCCAGAGCGACTTACAAATTGGTGCATTCACCTTATGACATCCAGTGGAACAGCCACTTTACAATAGTGAATCTAAATATTTTAAGGGGGGGAAGGGGGGTGAGAAGGATTACTTTATCCTATCCTAAGTATTCCTTAAAGAGGTGGGGTTTCAGGTGTCTCCGGAAGGTGGTGATTGACTCCGCTGTCCTGGCGTCGTGAGGGAGTTTGTTCCACCATTGGGGAGCCAGTATTAGTCAGTATTGCTTCATAAAGAAGTAAGAAGATGTATCGTGTTCTGTACAATGGATGCCATGTACATGGTTTTGGGACACTTGATACAAATATGTGGCACAACTTGGATTTTGACTGCATTCACACCAATGTGGCAGAGCTTGTTGTAAATGCTAAGCATATGAACAGGCGATTTCAAACTCTACTCTAAGTTATAAGTTAATTGAATTGGTGGAGAAGGTAAACACAAACAAAGTGAGTGCATTACCCTAGTGAGCTCCATAGTTCTCATGCTTCACCGCTCTCCTCCCTCTTGATAATCGTGAATTCACCCATGTGTTCGCTGAACTGCTGGCTATAATCTGTGATTGATTACCAGACCAATAAGCAGATGAGCTGCATCTGTTTGGTGGTTTGGAGCGTCTGCAGACAGATGTTTTCAGGATGCAGGGCTATTGATGCTTTCCTAACCATTTCCTGTGCAGCTTCAAAGTCCCTGTTGCATCAGCCAAGCACCTTGTGTTCACTTAGATCACACCTCCACTCTCTCCACTCAACCTCCATGGCAACCAGACCAACAGGGGATATACTGTATGTGCGGTACATTACATACAGTATGCTTCTATATGGGAATGATAGCTAAACATACCATATTAAAATAATTTAGAGCAAAACATATTATTTTCAATGTTGGTTTCTGTTGAATAACCAAATATTATCTTGCTATAGAAATATGTGAATTAGATTGACAGGTTGCTAATTTGTGTGGTGGTAAAGATGGGCAGCTTCTTACCCATTAAAATTCATAAGCAATATACACTGAACAAAAATGCAACATGTAAAGTGTTGGTTCCATATTTCATGAGCTGAAATAAAATATCCCTGAAATGTTCCATACACACTAAAAGCTTATATCTCTCAAATGTTGTGCACACATTTGTTTACATAGCTGTCAGTTAGCATTTCTCCTTTGCTAAAATAATCCATCCACCTGACAGGTGTGGCATATCAAAAAGCTGATGAATAAACAATATCAGAATTACACAGGAGCACCTTGTGCAGGGGGAAATTAAAGGCCACTCTAAAATGTGCAATTTTGTCACACAACGCCAAAGATGTTCAAATTTTTGAGGGAGCGTGAAATTGGCATGCTGAATGCAAGAATTTCCATCAGAGCTGTTGCCAGATAATTAAATGTTAATTTCTCTACCACAACCCACCTCAAATGTCATTTTAGAGCATTTGGAAGTACGTCCAACCGGCCTCACAACCATAGACCACCTGTAACTATGCCATCCCAGGACCTCCACATTCGGCTTCTTCACCTATTGGATCTTCCGAGACCAGACACCCAGACAGCTGATGAAACTGTGGGTTAGCACAACCAAATCATTTCTGCTGTCAGAAAATCGTCTCAGGGAAGCTCATCTGCGTGCTCGCCGTCCTCACAGGGGTCTTAACTGCAATTCGACGTCATAAATGACTTCAGTGGGCAAATGCTCACTTTCGATGGAGAAGTGTGCTCTTCACGGATGAATCACGGTTTCACGGATGAATCACGGTTTCAATTGTACCGGGCATATCGATTGCGCAACCAGGGGTGGTAAAACCTTGGATCATTGTTACTCTAACTTCCGCGACGCATATAAGGCCCTGCCCCGCCCCCCTTTCGGAAAAGCTGACCACGAGTCCATTTTGCTGATCCCTGCCTACAGGCAGAAATTAAAACAAGAGGCTCCCACGCTGAGGTCTGTCCAACGCTGGTCAGACCAAGCTGACTCTACACTCCAAGACTGCTTCCATCACGTGGACTGGGACATGTTTCGTATTGCGTCAGATGGGAATATTGACAAATACGCTGATTCGGTGTGCGAGTTCATTAGAACGTGCGTCGAAGATGTCGTTCCCATAGCAACGATAAAAACATTCCCTAACCAGAAACCGTGGATTGATGGCAGCATTCGCGTGAAACTGAAAGCGCGAACCACTGCTTTTAATCAGGGCAAGGTGTCTGGCAACATGACTGAATACAAACAGTGCAGCTATTCCCTCCGTAAGGCTATTAAACAAGCTAAGCGTCAGTACAGAGACAAAGTGGAATCTCAATTCAATGGCTCAGACACAAGAGGCATGTGGCAGGGTCTACAGTCAATCACGGACTACAAGATGAAATCCAGCCCAGTCACGGACCAGGATGTCTTGCTCCCAGGCAGACTAAATAACTTTTTTGCCCTTTGAGGACTACAGTTGACGGCCTGGACAATACGAGGTGAGTGACCACTGCAGGCCCAGACGGCCTGCAACGAGAAACATGCGGTCTACCTCCTTCACTGCAGCCGAGGTGAGTAAGACATTTCAAACGTGTTAACCTCCCCTACCGCAAGGCTGCAGGCCCAGCTCGAGACCCTGGGTCTCGACCCCGCCCTGTGCAACTGGGTACTGGACTTCCTGACGGGCCGCCCCAGGTGGTGAGGTAGGCAACGCTGATCCTCTGTTCAAGGGTGCGTTCTGAGCCCTCTCCTGTACTCCCTGTTCACCCACGATGCATCCCCAGCATGAGCAGACCAGCTGGCCCCTCAGTCTGCTGTTCCCACATGCTTCAAGAAGCTAAGGTAACTGAGCTAAACGACTACCGCCCCGTAGCACTCACTTCCGTCATCATGAAGTGCTTTGAGAGACTAGTCAAGGACCATATCACCTCCACCCTACCTGACACCCTAGACCCACTCCAATTTGCTTACCGCCCAAATAGGTCCACAGACGATGCAATCTCAACCACACTGAACACTGCCCTAACCCACCTGGACAAGAGGAATACCTATGTGAGAATGCTGTTCATCGACTACAGCTCGGCATTCAACACCATAGTACCCTCCTGTTCCCATCAAGCTCGAGACCCTGGGTCTCGACCCCGCCCTGTGCAACTGGGTACTGGACTTCCTGACGGGCCGCCCCCAGGTGGTGAGGGTAGGCAACAACATCTCCTCCCCGCTGATCCTCAACACGGGGGCCCCACAAGTTCTGAGCCCTCTCCTGTACTCCCTGTTCAACTGACTGCGTGGCCACGCACGCCCAACTCAATCATCAAGTTTGCGGACGACACAACAGTGGTAGGCTTGATTACCAACAATGAAGACGGCCTACAGGGAGGAGGTGAGAGTGTGGTGTCAGGAAAATAACCTCACACTCAACGTCAACAAAACTAAGGAGATGATTGTGGACTTCAGAAACAGCAGAGGGAACACCCCCTATCCACATCGATGGAACAGTAGTGGAGAGGGTAGCTAGTTTTAAGTTCCTCGGCATACACATCACAGACAAACTGAATTGGTCCACTCACACTGACAGCTGCCGTAACCCACCTGGACGCAGCAGCGCCTATTCAACCTCAGGAGGCTGAAGAAATGCTTGTCACCAAAAGCACTCACAAACTTCTACAGATGCACAATCAGAGCATCCTGGCGGGCTGTATCACCGCCTGGTACGGCAACTGCTCCGCCCTCAACCGTGGGTCTCCAGAGGGTAGTGAGGACTGCACAACCATCACCGGGGGCAAACTACCTGCCCTCCAGGACACCTACACCACCCGTTGTTACAGGAAGGCCATAAAGATCATCAAGGACATCAACCACCCGAACCACTGCCTGTTCACCCCGCTATCATCCAGAAGGCGAGGTCAGTACAGGTGCATCAAAGCTGGGACCGAGAGACTGAAAAACAGCTTCTATCTCAAGGCCATCAGACTGTTAAACAGCCACCACTAACACTGACTGCCAACACACTGTCATTGACACTGACCCAACTCCAGCCATTTTAATAATGGGAATTGATGGGAAATGATGTAAATATATCACTAGCCACTTTAAACAATGCTACCTTATATAATGTTACTTACCCTACATTATTCATCTCATATGCATATGTATATACTGTACTCTACATCATCGACTGCATCCTTATGTAACACATGTATCACTAGCCACTTTAACTATGCCACTTTGTTTACTTTGTCTACACACTCATCTCATATGTATATACTGTACTCGATACCATCTACTGTATGCTGCTCTGTACCATCACTCATTCATATATCCTTATGTACATGTTCCTTATCCCCTTACACTGTGTATAAGACAGTAGTTTTGGAATTGTTAGTTAGATTACTTGTTGGTTATCACTGCATTGTCGGAACTAGAAGCACAAGCATTTCGCTACACTCGCATTAACATCTGCTAACCATGTGTATGTGACAAATAAAATGTGATTTGATTTGATTTTGATTTGATTTTTGATGGCAGACAGTGGGTACATCATTGTGTGGGCAAGTGGTTTACTGATGGCAATGTTGTCAGGATAACCTCACACTCAACGCAACAAAAATGATTGTGGCTTCAGGACACAGCAGATTAACATCTAACCACATCGATGGAACAGTAGTGGAGAGGGTAAACAGAGTGCCTCATGGTGGCAGTAGGGTTATGGTATGGGCAGGCATAAGCTACGGACAACGAACACAATTGAATTTAATCGATGGCAATTTGATTGTACAGAGATACCGAGACAAGATCCTGAGGCCTATAGTTGTGCCATTCATCCGCCGCCAACCCCTCATGTTTCACCATGATAATGCACGGCCCCAATTCACAAAGATCTCTACACAATCCCTTGAAGCTGAAAATGTCCCAGTTCTTTCATGGCATGCATACTCACCAAACATGTCAGCCATTGAGCATGTTTGGGATACTCTGGATCGACATGCACGGTAGAGTGTTCCAGTTCCTGCCAATATCCAGCAACTTCGTACAGCCATTGAAGAGGAGTGGGACAAAATTCCACAGGCCACAATCAACAGCCTGGTGCAGAAGAGATGTGTCACAATGTATGAGTAAAATGGCGGTCACACCAGATACTGACTGGTTTTCTGATCCATGCTGCTACTTTTTTTAAGGTATCTGTGACCAACAGATGCATATCTGTATTCCCAGTCATGTAATATCCATAGATTAGAGCCTAATGACTTTATTTAAATGGATGAACTTATATGAACTGTGAGTCAGTAAAATCTTTGAAATTGTTGCATGTTGTGTTTAAATTTTTGTTAAGTATAGTATTTCCCCCCCGGAACAATAGCCATTACCTTGAACATTACTTTTGTGACCACATTTTTATTTTGGTAAGGTAAAATATTTGAATTCAATGTCTGTTCATATGATATTTTCCATTCATTATTTGATATATACTCTTGTTGTACATGTGGGCTGCCACTCAGAAGAAGAAAATAAAACAGAAAAAAAGGTACAAAGTATTTATCATTTTGATCATATTACAGTTCAAGTAATAATAAATTCAGTATGTACAGGAAAAGCAAACAAAAAAGAAGTGGGCTTCCACCCCCAACCTCCCATCCTATTTCCCTAACCCCACCCAGCCAACATGTTTCCATCGAACTAAGTTTGCTTGTCAGGGTTGCTACAGAAATCTAGTCGTAGCAATGTATTCATTTTGACAAATATTCTGCCGGTTAACATTAGAACCACCTGGCCTTTCAGGCTAAAGGTACCCGCTAGAGAACGTTGTCAGGCGTCCGCTTTAGCATATGGATCAGATGCATATCAACCTGCAAGGTGCACCTACATTGAAAGGGAAAGGGCGAAACCTAGTCAGATGTATTCAACTGAAATGTGTCTAACCCAACCCCTCTGAATCAGAGAGGTGCAGGGGCTGCCTTAATCGACATCCACGTCTTCAGCGCCCGGGGTACAGTGGGTTAAGTGCCTCGCTCAGGGGCAGAACAACAGATTTTTACCTTTATCAGCTCGGGGATTCAATCCACCAACGTTTCAGTTACTGGCCCTATAACCACGAGGCTACATAAGCACCAACGCTTGATAGATAGTGCATGAAGAAATATTAGTGGAAATATATAATATTAAAAATAACAATAGTTATTTGTCTAGATAGATTTAAGGATATGTTTTGTATAATGCTAAAGTCCTAGAAAAAAGTTGTATCGGACACTGTATTGTGCACTTAAAGTGCCTAAAGTGCCTTCAGTCATGAATCAATCAATCTCATCTTCTCTTTATGCTTCGGGTCCACAGTCAGCACACAGCTTTGGGGCTTTGTGTGAGCAAGCCCCATAAACTAATCAGTGGCACTGCACACAGTTTTCATGGGCCTTGTTTCGTTTGCACCTGCCAACTTGACATTGTGGCTTCTTTTTCCCGAGTTGGACCTGTGGTGCTTGAGGAAGAGGGAGAGCAGGACGCGCTGCTGCCTTGGCGGACTGTTTGGCGGCCTACTTGGCGACTGTAATTGCTTTCTTGGCATTCCTGTGGTTCTCACGAAGCTCACATGCCAGATCCATGATGAAATATCTCCTGCTGACTGTCTTGTCAAGGCATTGCTTGTACAACACGTGCACGTTGATAGCAGCCATGTCGAGCACGTTGTGGAATTACATAAAATAGAATAGAAAAGGTTAGAATCATACAGAATAATACATTATTATTAATGTAATAACATTAAAAGGAGGTAATATTTGATGTTTGGCAGATGGAAAGGCTATCTGTATATAGCAGAGATATATACTTTTGTGTGATTGTCTGTACAGGCTCCGGTTTCTTCTTTCAGTCACTGCCGATGGCAACAGTGGGATGCATGGTGCTGAGGATGCAAACACTCATTTATTTTACATCTGTACACGGTGAGTGTTGCTTTAACACTCTCCATCACTGATGTGGAGTACAACTCAGCTGGTATGTTGTTTGGCGTAGAGGGGGGGCAGCTCCAGTCTTTGTTTGTTCACTGTTCCGAGCCGGCAGTATGTCAGAGAAATTGATGTGAAGAAGTTGTCCATGGTCACATTTCTGCCTTTGCCCATGTAAGACTCCATGAGTCTGGTTGGTTTCATTTTCCCCAGATATGGCCTGGTTTCATCTTTCCCCAGATATGAAAAGCCTTTGAGCAAGTACTTGGTTTCGACATTGGCGGGTAAACAAAACCTAATTCCACATTTGGCTGGTTTGTTGGCCATGTATTGTGTAAAACATCACCGAGCTTGTGTTGGGAACAGTTGCTCATTAACATTACGTTCTCTCCTGGCTTGTAACAAGCAATGCAATTCTTCACAAAACTTTTTCATGTGTCTGAAACGGCGGCAAAAATCTCTCTTGCATGGCATGTACTCTTGAAAAAAGCCCACCCCATTGTCATAACGTTGCCCTCTTTGGGTACAGCGAGCACCCCTCCCTCTGCACCAGCCCTTTTCTATGCACCATCCCCCTACCCCCCTGTCTCCTACACCCAGGCTGCTGTGGTCAGAGAGAGGTCGTAAATTCCTGGAGGAGATTATGTCCTCATGGCCACAGTATAGGGAGAGAGTAAAGTTTCATGGAGAGAAAAAAGGAATTTCTTCCACCTCACAGAACTGGAGAACCCGAACAACGTTTATGTTCTGGGGAAGGTATAAAAGATCGGTGAAGAATCCAGCTACGAACTGGTCCATTTGGCATAATTTTGTGAAACTCATGAGAGACAATACAGGACACATTACCACAACGCTGTTTATATAATAGCCTCAGTTTTGAAGCTTGCATCTAATTGCTGTACAGGATGAATGAGGAAAGATTCAACTATTTGTGAAATTATGTGATGCTACGTGAGAGAATTGTATTTCTGTGTAACGTTTCACTAAAGTCACTGGCACGCCCTCATGAACACAGCCAGGATTTGGCGTCATGAGACAGCCTTTTTCTGCTCTTCCAAATAAAACCCCCTCTTTGAGAATTTCTCAAGGGCCAAACATATTGCAAATGCACAGTGCATTTGCAATATGATGCAACAGTGAAAAAACATCACCAAATGGACATGATGAAATCAACACAACATGCGATGGAGAGAAACCACTATCACTGCCCGGAAATCCCGAGTTCATCAGGACAGTCATTTTTGTATTTCTGCAGAATTTTTGAGCATGTCAAATTCGTGATGGTAAATTCCCATTGAAACATATTGCAAAGGCACAGCCGTGCACCTGGTGATTGGAACGGGTTACCAGGAGCACATTTTAAAAATGTTTTTTCATGCCATTACGGGGTAGCAAGGGTGTCCACGGTTGGTTAGGGAGCACCCCCCACCCGTGCCCATCCAATAGGGGCCCCATGTAATTTTGGACGTTTTTCATAAAATAGCTAAAAAACAACAGTCCCACTTCTCCGTCATCATACATGACAAATAGACCATCTAGGTTGATTCATGGCTTAACATAGTGCTATACGGTATATAATTTTGGCAGTATAAATGCCTTTTGGACATGGTTCACTGACCTTTAGGTTTGTAAACCGAATTCCATTGATCGTACATGGCAAATGGACATAACATCCTGATTTGGTACTTTCAAATCTTTCATATTGCATTTGGACATTTCTTATGGCATTTGGCCCCCCCCAAAAAGTGCCTTTTGAATTCCTATGAAATCATACTGTAAATGGACAAAACATGTGCCTTATGGACAAGTTTTAAAAAAAGATAATAAAATATGACTACAGTATGTTGATACAGTTCTTACACGTGTAATTGACAAGAAAATCTAAAGAATTTCGAAAAACGGTCGAGAAAGCACTTTTTTAAGAGTGTGATAAGTTTTGGAATTTTTTTTCAATTTTTCAACATTTTACTCTTGGGTCTTGAGTTGTGTTATATTTGCAATATGAAAAATTACGGTGGAGCGCACTCGCCATCTGTTGGATTTTTGCAGTGTTACACTTGGCATTTCCCATATTGCATTTGCAATCAACTTTGAATGAAACAAAGTCCAATTGAGTGGTATTGGACACCGTGTATATGTTTCGTACGGTGCCAATATGTTCCCATTCATGTTTGTACATTTCTGGGGGGTGTTCCCTTACATTCAGTTAGGCCGAATTTAAATTACATTTTGAAGGTGTAGAGTTATCGCCCATCAGTCCATTTGTCATTCATTCATTGAGGTGAGAGAGACGCATTAACTCCTGGCTAGGCACCAATGTCCTACAGCGCATTGCGGGTTAAGTTGGGAATCTGTGAAACAAAACAGGTAAAATGACTAAATAATTTTCGGACAAAATTCGGACAAATTAGCACTGTAAAATACAAACATTTAGGAAAGGTCAGGAAAGGAGGAGGACATTTCTTTTTTGGCAGATGTGTTTACTATGGCTGAGGGTTTCGCGTATACTGTTTTATTCATGTTAATGAAATTGGAGACAATTCCTATATGTTCATAGACAGACCAAAGATATGACCATTCTAGTCTAACAAAAGTGTTTTCCGCATTGAGAGACAAAACAGCTCAATGAGTTGTTGATTCTGTTGAAGCATTTAAGATATGTAATAGTCGACTCGACGGAGGTTACCCGTGGATAAACATCTTTTAACAAAACCGCTTTGGTCCGTGTATCTCAAAACTGGACAACAACATTTTTGAAAAAAGTCTAATAGCTGTGTTAATCAAAGATAGTCAGAACACTGGGTGGCATCCTTACCTTTAAAAAAATATAAATTTGTGCTGTATCCACATCTCTTCAAAATGAATCTTAGTGAACGGCTGTGTTAAACATTTAGAGCATGGGTGGGCAACTCCAGTCCTCGAGGGCCTGATTGGTGTCACACTTTTTCTCCATTCATAGCAAACACAGCTGAAAATACTTAGTCTGGCTTGGTGTAGATTTCCAATCAGAGGTGTACAGTTCTTTACAGAAGCAGGAGAATCTTTGATTGATTAATTTGGGTTCTAATAGTAGTTCCTATGCTTCAGATTCAATAGGTGCTACAGTATATCAGCAAATAATCATTACTGGGTGTTAGTCAGTTAAAGACTAGGGCGATTACCATGGAAATAATGGTTGAGTCTAACTTCATGAATGGCAAATGCTGCTCTCTGTCTTATTAATAAATGAACTTCTGTCTTGACTTTGGAAAGAGTAAAAGCTATTTGGTCTGAAAAGAATGTTTGTTGAGAACGCTCTAACGTAGTTAACTACATTACCAATTGTGATTTATTCAACCTAGATACAAATATAGTTGCAACACTTTTTATAAAACATTTTGTGGCATCCCATAGAATCCATGTTTATTGATTGTTGTGAATTAATTTTGTTCCATTTCAAATTGACTACAACATGTAGGTAGGATTTTGTGGTAATGAAATGTTGAAATGCCATCTTGTGGCTCTTTTAGGATATTCTGAAATTTGTAGTTGGCAGCAGTGGGCCTGGTGATCAGACAAGCTCATACGTTGAATTTCTATTTTCTTGATCAACGTTTCTGGGATATGTGGACCTACCCAAAGCCAGTGAAAATGCAGAGCGCCAAATTCAAATAAATTACGATAAAAATTGAACTTTCATGAAATCACACATGTAAGATATAAAATTAAAAGGTACACTTGTTGTGAATCCAGCCAACATGTCAGATTTCAAAAAGGCTTTTCGGTGAAAGCAAACAATGCTATTATCTGAGGATAGCACCTCCGTAAACAAAGAGAGAAAGCATATTTCAACCCTGCAGGCGCGACACAAAACACGAAAATACAAATATAAATCATGCCTTACCTTTGACGAGCCTCTTTTGTTGGCACTCCAATATGTCCCATAAACATCACAAATGGTCCTTTTGTTCGATTAATTCCATCAATATATATCCAAAATGTCTATTTATTTGACACGTTTGATCCAAAAAAACACCGGTTCCAACTTGCGCAACGTGACTACAAAATATCTCAAAAGTTACCTGTAAACTTTGCCAAAACATTTCTAACTACTTTTGTAATACAACTTTAGGTATTATTTAAAGTAAATAATCGATAAAATTGAAGACGGGATGATCCGTGTTCAATACAGAAGAAAAAAACTGACGCTACCTTTTTGGACACGCACCTCTATCTAACAGTACACTTGAAGTGATCCTCGTTTTGAACAGGGCTACTTCTTCATTACACAAAGGAAAAACCTCGACCAATTTCTAAAGACTGGTGACATCCGGTGGAAGCGGTAGGAACTGCAAGAAGGTCCCTTAGAAATCTGGATTCCCAATGAAAACTTATTGAAAAGAGAGTGACCTAAAAAAATTAATCTGAATGGTTTGTCCTGCTACATAAGTTCTGTTATACTCACAGACATAATTCAAACAGTTTTAGAAACTTCAGAGTGTATTCAATCCAAATGTACTAATGCTATGCATATCTTATCTTCTGGGGATGAGTAGCAGGCATTTGAATTTGGGCATGCATTTCACCCGGATGTGAAAATACTGCCCCCTGCCCCCTGTGAAGTTAAAGGTGTATGTAATGTTCTATGCCTGGTTGAGTAGAAAGTCTACTATTTTGCTTTATTAATATTATGTGCTCGCTAGGCATCAATTAAATTGTAATCAGATTATATGGTGGAGAGCCTTGGTTGTGTGTGGATTGTAGTTGGCTTTATTAGATTTGTCCAGAATGTCCAAAATGGCATTTATGTCTGTCCCAATAACCAGATGAATCTCTTTTAATTCTAACAATATGTCACGCCTGGTCTGTTTCACCTGTCCTTGTGCTTGTCTCCACCCCATTCCAGGTGTCACCCATCATCCACACTTATCCCCTGGGTATTTATACCTGTGTTTTCTCTGTCTGTGCCAATTCATCTTGTTTGTTCAAGTCAACCAGCGGTTTCTCAGCTCCTGTTTTTTTCCCAGTCACTCTTTCGCGTCCTCCTGGTTTTGACCCTTGTCTGTCCTGACTCTGAGCCCGCCTGCCTGACCACTCTGCCTGCCCCTGATCCTGAACTTGCCTGCCGTCCTGTACCTTTGCCGCTACTCTGGATTATCAACCCCAGGCTGCCTTGACCTGTCATTTTTTGCCCCTGTTGTTTCCCTACTCTGGATTATCAACCCCAGGCTGCCTTGACCTGTCATTTTCTGCCCCTGTTGTTTCCCATCAACATTGTTACTTCTACATAGTCTGCACTTGGGTCTTACCTTAAACCTGATACAATATGCTGTTCAGAGAATTGTCCTTCTGTAGCTCAGTTGGTAGAGCATGGCGCTTGTAACGCCAGGGTAGTGGGTTCGATCCCCGGGACCACCCATACGTAGAATGTATGCACACATGACTGTAAGTCGCTTTGGATAAAAGCGTCTGCTAAATGGCATTTTTTATTTTTTTTTTTTTTTTTTTTTTTTTTTTTTTTTAATTAACATATGATCATATGAATTTGGAGAACACATTAATAAAGGATATTTTATTTCCTTCTTGGGCTTAGCCTTCATCCAAGATGGTGATTTTTGAGTTTCTTATGTATCATTATAGTTAGGCCTTTAGTTTTGTTTGGAGCGGATGGAAAAAGCAACCAGTTTGTGCAAATGGTTCTGTATTATATGTGCATACTTTTGGAGCAGGTGTGCTTCTTGTAACATTGCTCAATTAATATGGTTTCTTGCTTGAATATCAAGACAGCTAGAAATTTTGATAGGACGATTAAGGCCTTTCTAATTCCAAGTGAGAATACCTAGCATTACCATTGTTAATAATGATGTAATTGTTATCTTTAGTGTTGATACGCCCATGGATGGGAAACCCACCCGTTGGTTGTTCACCATCCAGAAAACCACATCTGTAAACCATTCACCCCTTCCCTCCCTGCCCCTCTTCCCGAGCCAAGCCTCTTTTAAGCCACCCCCCAGTTCCTCCCACCCTGCACTATCATTACAGGTTGCAGCATAATGGTGAGTGGCAGCCTTACTCATGGAATCTGTTAAGCACCATATTTATTAGGTCTTAAAGGATAATTTTCCTATTTCTGAATTAAATCTCTCAAATCCCCGAGCTGACAAGGTAAAAATCTGTCGTTTCCAATGTTCACTAGTAGGCCGTCATTTTAAATAAGAATTTCTTCTTAAGGTAGGGAGTAAAAGATATGTTTACACATGATGACACTTTGACCTCTCCCCTCTCTGTGGCCCATGCAACTTAGTCCTGACATAGAACTGCCAATGGCCACCACTATAGTACAACTAAATACATTCTTATGAGAAGTAACTTACACACATTTGATGAATATTAAACATCTTACAAATGTTACCAACAAATTCTGATCCTTCCACGACATTAACTGACTTGCCTAGTTAAATAAAGGTTAAATTTAAAAAATGTAATGACATCCATAAAGGATATAGAACTAATATTAAATGCAGAAGGCTTTCACTTCTCTTCACAAAAATTGAATGGTTATGGGTCTGAATAATTTACTGCTATAATCTACTGCCATCGGATGTTCATCCTTCTTTCAAACTAGCTGTGAGTTCTATTGGCACCTGCTTTTAACTTTCAGCATAAAACAGCTCATGTCCCTCTTCGAATCTATTGGTATCAGAAATGCTAAAACAATTATGACCAGCAAGCTATTCTAGTCTTTTCTAATCCTGCAGAGGAAACCAATAGCAAAGGAACATTTTAAGGAGAGAGGCCAGCGGAGCACAGGTGGATGCATATTGCGCAAGAGACCGAGGTTAGAAGTTAGAAGCTTATTATACATAACCCATCATGAATTAGCTAAATATAAGGCTAATACTGCATTGAATGTATTAACTGAATATCTATATATACAGCGCCTTTGGAAAGTATTCAGATCCCTTGACTTTTTCAGAATTTTTTTAATTGCTGCCTTATTCTAAAATGGATTAAATAAAAAATATCCTCAGCAATCAACACATAATGACAAAAGTGTTCAGACCCTTTGCTATGAGACTCATAATTGAGCTCAGGTGCATTCTGTTTCCATTGATCATCTTGATTGGAGTCCACCTGTGGTAAATTCAATTGATTGGACATGATTTGGAAAGGCACAGACTTGTCTATTTAAGGTCCCACAGTTGACAGTGCATGTCAGAGGGAAAACCATTTAAATTTAATTTTACCTTTATTTAACCAGGCAAGTCAGTTAAGAACATATTGTTATTTTCAATGACGGCCTGGGAACAGTTCAGGGGCAGAACGACAGATTTGTACCATGTCAGCTCGGGGGTTTGAACTCACAACCTTCCGGTTACTAGTCCAACGCTCTAACCACTAGGCTACGCTGCCGCCCCATGCCATGAGGTTGAAGGAATTGTCCCTAGAGCTCAGAAATAGGATTGTGTCGAGGTACAACTCTTGCTTCCATCACTCTAAGATGGAGGAAATGTTGAACCCAAAGACTGTTCCTGGCTGCCCGGCAAACTGAGGGGGGGGCAAGAATCAGTAAAAGTCATATGACAGCCCGTTTGGAGTTTGCCAAAATACACCTAAATGACTCTCAGACCATGAGAAACAAGATGCTCTGGTCTGATGAAACCAAGATGGAACTCTTTGGCCTGAATGCCGAACGTCACTTCTGGAGGAAACCTGGCACCATCCCTATAGGGAAGCATGGTGGTGGCAGCATCATGCTGTGGGGATGTTTTCAGTGAAGGGACTGGGAGACTAGCCAGGATCGAGGGAAAGATGAACAGAGCAAAGTACAGAGATATCCTTGATGAAAACCTACTCCAGAGCGCTCAGGACCTTGGACAACAACCCTAAGCACACAGCCAAGACAACGCAGGAGTGACTTCGGGAAAGGTCTCTGAATGTCCTTGAGTAGACCCCAGACTTTAATCGGATCGAACATCTCAAAATCAAGTCTCTGGAGAGACCTGAAAATAGCTGTGCATCGACGCTCCCTATCCATCCTGACAGAGCGTGAGAGGATCTGCAGAGAAGAATGGGAGAAACTCCCCAAATACTGGTGTGCCAAGTTTGTAGCGTCATACCCAAGAAGACTTGAGGCTGTAATTGCTTCCAAATGTGATTCAACAAATAACTGAGTAAAGGGTCTGAATACTTATGATATTTCAGTTTTTTGCAAACATTTCCAAAAACCTGTTTTTGCTTTGTCATTATGGGGTATTGTGTATGGATTGATTTGGGGAAAAATGATTTAATGCATTTCAGAATAAGGCTGTAACGTAACACCACACTGTGTGCATACCATTCCAGCACGAATGAGATAAGGTCTCACCTCGGATCCAGGGGATGGGCTATCAGGAAGAGCTTCAATCCCTGGTAGCTAGACTTTTTTACTCTCAGGCATTGGATTATACAGTTGAAGTCGGAAGTTTAGCCAAATACATTTAAACTCAGTTTTTCACAATTCCTGACATTTAATCACGGTAACAAAAATGCTCTGCCAGGTCAGTTAGGAACACCACTTCATTTTAAGAATGTGACATGTCAGAATAATAGTAGAGAGAATGATTTACTTCAGCTTCACATTCCCAATGGGTCAGAAGTTTACATACACTCAATTTGTATTTGGTAGCATTGCATTGAAATTGCTTAACTTGGGTCAAACATTTTGGGTAGCCTTCCACAAGCTTCTCACAATAAGTTGAGTGAATTTGGCCCATTCCTCCTGGCAGAGCTAGTGTAACTGAGTCAGGTTTGTTGGCCTCCTTGCTCGCACACACTTTTTCAGTTCTGCCCACAAATTGTCTTTTTATTTTTTATTTTACCTTTATTTAACTATGCAAGTCAGTTAAGAACAAATTCTTATTTTCAATGACGGCCTAGGAACAGTGGGTTAACTGCCTGTTAAAGGGGCAGAGCCACTATGGGATTGAGGTCAAGGCTTTGATGGCCACTCCAATACCTTGACTATGTTGTCCTTAAGCCATTTTGCCACCACTTTGGAATGATGCTTGGGGTCATTGTCCATTTGGAAGACCGATTTGCGACCAAGCTTTAACTTCCTGACTGATGTCTTAAGATGTTGCTTCAATATATCCACGTACTTTTCCATCCTCATGGTGTCATCTATTTTGTGAAGTGCACCAGTCCCTCCTGCAGCAAAGCACCCCCACAACATGATGCTGCCACCCCTGTGCGTCACGGTTTTGGATGGTGTTCTTCGGCTTGCAAGCCTCCCCCTTTTTCCTCCAACCATAACGATGGTCATTATGGACAAACAGTTTTATTTTTGTTTCATCAGACTAGAGGACATTTCTCCAAAGAGTACAATCTTTGTCCCCATGTGCAATTGCAAACCGTAGTCTGGCTTTTTTTATGGCGGTTTTGGAGCAGTGGATTCTTCCTTGCTGAGCGGCCTTTTAGGTTATGTCGATATAGGACTCGTTTTACTGTAGATATAGATACTTTTGTACCTGTTTCCTCCTGCATCTTAACAGTGTCCTTTGCTGTTGTTCTGGGATTGATTTGCACTTTTCGCACCAAAGTATGTTCATCTCTAGGAGACAGAACGGTTCTCATTCCTGAGTGGTATGATGGCTTTGAGGTCCCATGGTGTTTATACTTGTATACTATTGTTTGTACAGATGAACGTGGTACCTTCAGGCATTTGGAAATTGCTCCCAAGGATGAACCAGACTTGTGGAGGTCTACAATTTTTTTCTGAGTTCTTGGCTGATATAATTTGATTTTCCCATAATTTCAAGCAAAGAGTTTGAAGGTAGTCTTGAAATACATCCACAGGTACACCTCCAATTCACTCAAATGATGTCAATTAGCCTATCAGAAGCTTCTAAAGCCATGGCATCATTTTCTGGAATTTCCCAAGCTGTTTATTAAAGGCACAGTCAACTTAGTATGCAAACTTCTGACCCACTGGAATTGTGATACAGTTAATTATGAGTGAAATAATCTGTCAAAACTTTAGTTTGTTAACAAGAAATTTGTGGAGTGGTTGAAAACGAGTTTTAATGACTCTTGACTTCATCTGTAATTAGTGACATAGTGGCAGAAGTCTCAGTCTCCCTGTCACTCTTTTTGTACTGTCTTGGTACCTTCCTAATAAAAGGTTAAACATTTCATTAAAACAATGCAAACATACACAGCCATATATACATATATACTCATCCCTGACCGTTGGCTACGTCCCTTCCGTCTTCAAGAGAGCGAGAGTTGCACCCCTTCTGAAAAAACCTACACTCGATCCCTCCGATGTCAACAATTACAGACCAGTATCCCTTCTTTCTTTTCTCTCCAAAACTCTTGAACGTGCCGTCCTTGGCCAGCTCTCCCGCTATCTCTCTCTGAATGACCTTCTTGATCCAAATCAGTCAGGTTTCAAGACTAGTCATTCAACTGAGACTGCTCTCCTCTGTATCACGGAGGCGCTCCGCACTGCTAAAGCTAACTCTCTCTCCTCTGCTCTCATCCTTCTAGATCTATCGGCTGCCTTCGATACTGTGAACCATCAGATCCTCCTCTCCACCCTCTCCGAGTTGGGCATCTCCGGCGCGGCCCACGCTTGGATTGCGTCCTACCTGACAGGTCGCTCCTACCAGGTGGCGTGGCGAGAATCTGTCTCCTCACCACGCGCTCTCACCACTGGTGTCCCCAGGGCTCTGTTCTTGGCCCTCTCCTATTCTCGCTATACACCAAGTCACTTGGCTCTGTCATAACCTCACATGGTCTCTCTTATCATTGCTATGCAGACGACACACAATTAATCTTCTCCTTTCCCCCTTCTGATGACCAGGTGGCGAATCGCATCTCTGCATGTCTGGCAGACATATCAGTGTGGATGACGGATCACCACCTCAAGCTGAACCTCGGCAAGACGGAGCTGCTCTTCCTCCCGGGAAGGACTGCCCGTTCCATGATCTCGCCATCACGGTCGACAACTCCATTGTGTCCTCCTCCCAGAGCGCCAAGAACCTTGGCGTGATCCTGGACAACACCCTGTCGTTCTCAACTAACATCAAGGCGGTGGCCCGTTCCTGTAGGTTCATGCTCTACAACATCCGCAGAGTACGACCCTGCCTCACACAGGAAGCGGCGCAGGTCCTAATCCAGGCACTTGTCATCTCCCGTCTGGATTACTGCAACTCGCTGTTGGCTGGGCTCCCTGCCTGTGCCATTAAACCCCTTCAACTCATCCAGAACGCCGCAGCCCGTCTGGTGTTCAACCTTCCCAAGTTCTCTCACGTCACCCCGCTCCTCCGTTCTCTCCACTGGCTTCCAGTTGAAGCTCGCATCCGCTACAAGACCATGGTGCTTGCCTACGGAGCTGTGAGGGGAACGGCACCTCAGTACCTCCAGGCTCTGATCAGGCCCTACACCCAAACAAGGGCACTGCGTTCATCCACCTCTGGCCTGCTCGCCTCCCTACCACTGAGGAAGTACAGCTCCCGCTCAGCCCAGTCAAAACTGTTCGCTGCCCTGGCCCCCCAATGGTGGAACAAACTCCCTCACGACGCCAGGACAGCGGAGTCAATCACCACCTTCCGGAGACACCTGAAACCCCACCTCTTTAAGGAATACCTAGGATAGGTTAAGTAATCCCTCTCACCCCACCCCCCCTAAGTTTTAGATGCACTATTGTTAAGTGACTGTCCCACTGGATGTCATAAGGTGAATGTACCAATTTGTAAGTCGCTCTGGATAAGAGCGTCTGCTAAATGACTTAGATGTAAATGTAAATGTAATATATCATACTGTAGTTTGTTGTTATAGTGGTTGTATTTAGAATGAACATAAACCATTAACACATTTCAATAGCTATATATTGTACATAACATTCAATCATTGTTGTGTTGCTTTGTCAGGACAAGCTACACTCCCTGCAGTCTTGACCTGGACACGCCATCTCTCTTTCCCACTGGAGGCTTTTCTCATCCCATGATTCACTAATCTGGAACTTGCATCAAATATTTTTGGCTGATTACCTTGAGTATATACAGTACACCAATTCTTTCCAAAGGACATCTAAGTACATGTTGTAACAGGGACCTTAAAGAAAAGGCATGTCAACAACATGATACATTTCCAATGATAAACTTTTGTGCCACATAAATGGACGTAATTAGTTATTGTCAAGGGGAAAAAACTAACTATTTATAAATGATCTAGGCTACAATTGCCACTATGCTCAACTGAATATATTATTAAATGTGTCTACAAAATGTGAGCCTGTAGGACTTGTGCAACACTGTTTTCAACCTATGTGATAAGGCTTGGAAGAGCATAATGATCCATCCTGTGATAGTAAACAAACAATCAAGCAAAAGTTAACCTGTAGCTGCATGGCCTATTGCTTGACAAATGAATGATCACTTTCATTGTTGTCACGTACAGCCGTACACGTACAAAACGTGCTTGTAGCAGTTCAATTCCTATATATGACGGGTGGTCATCTGTCGCTGGGGCTGGGTTCCTGAATAGGCCTCTTCTCGCCGGACTCTCTGTGCTTTCCTGAACAGACACTATTTTAGTACTTCTGGGGGTAAAGACAGCTGTGACACATCGTTTCGTTCTATCTCTAGAGTTTGGTTGTTCCCTCGCAAAACACCCAATTCTTTCCACGTCATTGGCACTTGTTTTATATTTCGCTAGAAGATTGTGACACGAGCCACATACTGCTTTTGGAACCCTATCACTAAGCGTGACAGGTTCGGTTATCTCTTCTGAAGCCAGTGCGTAGTCATCAACATATTTTGATGGGGTTTTAATCGGCGATTTCACGGCCTTCCACACGCACTGTCGTACCTACGACACTAATCTAGTGAGCACCTTTTATGCTCCGCCAAAGCAAGGCATTTATTGGTTTGACGTGTTGCGAGCTATCACCGATTTATACCTGGTTCATACCCCTTTTTGGCTGATTTTGTGCCAAGGACTTCCCCAAGCTTCCCGTTAAGGGAAACCTGGTTTTCGACAAGGCTAACTCCCCATAAACACTGGGTTTAGTGGTGTGCCTTATCAATAGCCCCTGCTTTGCACGACGGCCCCGCACTCCACCCATCTACACAACCACACTTTCCACAGAGTGGTGGTGGTGGGGTGGGGGGGTGACAGCTCCAGGTACTGTGCTGACAGATGCCCCACTTTAGGGATCAGGTGCTGGGACTGCAGTAAAGGAACATTGGAAGGGGAAATGAACAAGTAATTGTTCTAGAGGTGCTTAGCAATTGTTTTGAGCTAATACACATGACTATTGTAGACTCTACGACCTGAGTCAAATAAGCAAGTTTTGAAAATACCTTTTTTTGATCAGGGAGTCATAATACGATCAAGGTCTCTTTTAAAGAAGAGCCTTGAATTATAGAAATACACACATAATATATATATATATATATCAATACAAACTGCAAGCAGAAATAAAGCACGTTCATAAAAAAACAAATACATTCACCAACCTTTTCTGAGTCATGATTACTTTCGCAGTCAAAAAGTAAGCCGAGATCTGCAGCTCAGATATTTTTTAAACGTGACTTGAAAATGCAACATTAAGCTAATAAAAACAGTTCTGTAGGAATAGGCCTAATTATGGCTCTTGCAGTGACCCTATTGCCGCCACACCGGTGGTCACGAGTCATGACGGCAGTCAAATTCAACGTGACCGTTTAGTCATGGTTATTAGGCTTCTCCAAGCTCTGATGCTGTTGATGGTCATTAGTAGCCTACCAAATTTTCTGACTGCCTGGTACTCAGTGTAATGCCGGGGTGTACTGGAGGAAGGAGTCAGACGCAGGAGACAGAGTTCAGAGTAGGCTACATCTTTATACACCGACCAGGTGAAAACAGACGCCACTCAAAACAAATGCCCCAAAACACAGGGGAACTAAACAGTCCCAAAAAACCAGCTCAAATACACGAACAACCGTGACATACATGCGTGTACAAAGAGTACACATAAAACAATCCGGCACACCCAGCAGGCGGGCCGGCTGGCTAATAAAGCCCAACTAATAAACCTAAATGAATTATATTCCTATGTTGGCCTAGTATTGTTCCCAATCAGAGGCAGCTGTTTATCGTTGTCTCTGATTGGGGATCATATTTAGGTAGCCATTTTCCCATTGTGCTTTGTGGGATCTTGTCTATGTATAGTTGCCTGAGAGCATTATTATAGCGTTACGTTTCGGTTTTTGCTTTGTTATTTTTTGTTCTTTGACGTTTTCTATTCCAAAATAAAGGATGGAAACCACGCTGCATCTTGGTCTACTCCTTATGAAGAACGTGACAGTTTGATGGCATCTCTTAAAAAGAGGAGGAACCAATCAGCTTTATATAGGTTAGGCCTACTATATTTATATTTATTTATCAACTTTCCTAATACTAAACACAATGCTTTACTATACAACAGAAGTATAGCCTACTTGGCTGGCATTATAATTAACTATGGTAAAAGAGTCCATTAGCTATTTAAGTGCATATATGACATGCATTGTACTACCCATGCCCCTGTTCCAAGACAGGTGAATGATAATGGTCCATTCCAAAACTAATATCACACGTATATTATTTAGTGTATGAAAAGGCAACATCATTTTAAGAATAGTCTGATAGGTGACAATATTAGCATATCACTTATGAGTTATGTATTATCATTATATTTTGGTGACTTCTCAAATCATAGTCGCACACTTCATGTATCCTAGCCCATAGGCTTGCATGTTTTGATGTTTGTATATAATAATAATACCTTCTTAAAATTAAGCACATTAATCCGCTTTGTAACCGGTGTAAAGCCTCACTGGCATTCAGTGCATTCTCAAAGTATTAAGACCCCTTGACTTTTTCCAAATGTTGTTACTTTACAGCCTTATTCTAAATTATATTTACTCCCGCTTGGAGTTTGCCAAAAGGCACCTAAATTAATCTCAGACCATGAGAAACAAGATTCTCTGGTCTGATGAAATCATGAATTAGCCTGAATGTCAATTCTGGAGGAAACCTGGCACCATCCCTATGGTGAAGCATGGTGGTGGCAGCATCATGCTGTGGGGATACTTTTCGTCGGCAGGGACTGGGAGACTTGTCATGACTGAGGGAAAGATGAGTGGCTGTGGACTACACTATTACACTGACTACACTGCATTATTGTTCTCTCATTGTGTCTGGAAGTAGCTCGCAAACTAGCCAACATTAGCCAGTTAGCTTGGGTGCTTGACTGCTGCTTTTAGGGCAGAATGCTCAGATCAACCCTACCCCTCAGCCAGAGCGACCAGTGTGCACTCCGAGAACAAAACGCTCTAAATGTACAAACGGACAATCTGAACACGCTCTGAGTTTACGAACACCCAGAGCACATTCTGACACTCCAGATTAAATGTACGAACACACCCGTAGTATAAATCAGCCTTTAGTCTTGAAATCTTTGGTTGTGTAGTACATAGCATCACATGTGAATCCTTAATAAAGAGATGGGTGGGCCTAAAGCTTAAGAGAGTGTGAATGATGCTTCATGGGTACAGTCAAAGAAGAGCTCTCCAGCTACCAAAACATTCAAGGGCAATTTTCTCAAAAGGGAGGTTACAGGTTTACAAGCAGAATTACTTTCCGATTGTACCCCAACTGTAGTGTATGATATACAATTGACTAACTCTGAGTCTTTACTTTTATCCAATATAAAAAACACAATTTCAAATGTAGCTACATAAGACCAATTTGTGCCAGTCGGTCACAAATGCTTAATTTAGAGTTATTTATGTAACTTTAGTTGTGATACAAATGTTGGGTTGTATGTTTTGGTTTTTAATGCATTCTAAAGCTGCATGATGTGATTCTAATGATGATTTGAAAAAAGTTGCACGAATGGCATTAGCTATGCTTTGTTTTTTTTGCGTAGGCTGTACACACTTCATCAGTCTCTCATTCACAATTTCACAAGTGCTTGAAAATGTCTTGAATTTCCAGGCTGCATCCTCTTTGTGTGGCCATAATGTGTCCCCTAAAAAAATGAATGCCTTTTGCTGCCAGTGGACATTGTGCCCTTGGGCTAAATATAATAATTATAATTCCCTTCTCCTGGCTGCATGTCCGAAGCACCTCTCACTTGTGGCTTTTATTCATGTGATCGGATCTTTCACAAGGACTACAAGTGAAGACAGAAACATTGGGGACGTAACTGCACGCATCCTTATCCAAATCCAAGACGCACATTTAAGATATTGGAAGAACTGTCCACATTTACCTTTCATAAACATGAGTAGGCCCAATGAACAGCAGAAGCACTAGCCTATGTAAATGTACTATCCCCCATTGAACAAGAGTTGATCTTTTGAAAAGTTGATATTTTGTTCAATAGTTGAACTTTTAAAAGTTGAAAAGTTGATATTTTGTTCAAAAGTTGGGACAGTTGTGGGATGCCATAGATCTCAAATTAATACAATCAATAGCATCAAAAAAACTATTTTAAGCAATGAGCCTGACGTAACAGATGAAAACATTTGGCTTCAAATGTTGATAAACTATTATACTATTTCTTCATATTATAAGAGCAGAAATGTGCACACAGAAGTAGGCTACAAACACGTATGTTCCATTATCAGGAAAACACCATTCTCAAAAGTGACCACAAATGTGATTAGGCATGTAATGCTTTTATTGTAAAGGTGCATTTTTATGGTAAAAATGTTCTTCCCCAAACTTGAAATTCACGTGCTGTGTATCTATGCCGGTTAGAATCTACACTCCTTATAAAGCAGATTAAATTGCTTCATTTTAGGAAGTTATTTGCCCATTTTAGTTGTGATACAAACCTTATCTAAACATATAGGCCTATGGGCTAAACTACATGAGGTGTGAGACTATGATTTGAAAATGTCGCAAAAAACATGCCCTGTTTGCCTTAAGCTGGGTATCATTCACAAGTGGCTAATATTGTTGCCCATCACACTATTCTTTATTTAATATTCTTTACACATACTAAATAATGTGTGAAACTTGTTTAGAATGGACCATTATCATGCACCTGTCAGAAAAACAGGGGTGGTGGAAGAAAATACATGTTATATTTGCACTTAAATAGCTTAAATAGCAAATTGAGGACACTTTTCCCATGGTTCCTTTTCATGCTAGCCAGGTAGGCTATACTCCTGTTTTTAAATAGAAGCAATGTGCTTAATAATAGGAAAGTTGAGAATTAATTATAGTAGGCCTAGCCTATAGAAATCTGATGGGTTCTTCCTCTTTCTAATATATGCCATCACTCTGTTTTCTCTTGCAATTGCATAGCCTATAGAAATGTTGCACAACATGAGCTCTCATGGCTCTCATGAAGTGTTTGATTAGATTTTAGATTACATTTGCATCAGAGTGATTAGAGGGAAAATAGAGTGCGGGATACCAGGCAGTTAGCAAGTTTGGTGGGCTACTACTGACCATCAGCAGCATCAGAGCTTGGAGAAGCCTAATGACCGTGACTAAACGGAAGCCAGGAGAGGCCAAATATGTTTATGCTAATTAACGAATCACCGACTGACAAAATGTCATGACCGCTACAGCCCTAGGCTGAATACATTATCACAGCATACTGGCTATATGCCTGGTCTGACAATATTGTTATTCTCAGACCCTATTATGTTTCAAAATTCGAGCTTTGATAAATAAAATGATTTGATTTTTTATATTACTGGACTGATAGTACCTAAATCTGATGGTCATGGTGCTTTCAAAACAACTGAGAACACGAGAAAAAAACTAGGTCATGATGTCAGTGATCTTCAGATCGGAAAGTTGGAGCTCTCTATAGAAAGGTGCCAGAGTTTCCGACTTGGAATTCCGATTTGGGTGACCGTTCAAAACTATTTTCGCCAGTTGAATCTCAAGTACCCAGTTCTTTTGAACACAGCATTATTCTCAGTGGAGTGAGGGAAAGAGCAGCAGAGTGTCATCCTCTCATGGTCCCTGCTCCCTCCTTCCTTTCCTCCAGTGAAACTGACCAGAAGGGACTCATCTTCCACCTGATGGCGAAACCTGAGTCGCACTGCATCTTCCTCAGTCATGCACAAATTCATGTTTAGGTTTAATTTATTTGCACCAAAGAAAACAAGTGATAAACAACACATAAATAAACACGGTGTGCAGGTGTGGTTGGAAGCCCAAGGGATTATATAAAAAACACACCACAAAAAAACAATATACAATACTGAAGTACAAATAAAATTGATTTGTTAAAACTAATCTAAAATTGACAAATGAACTGATCAGCAATCACCCCAAAAAATAAACAGTAAATGTTTTGTTTAAATGTGTTTGTGCATGTGTGGAGATTACTGAGTGTTTTGGTTCATCAGGCTGACCCCCAGTCTTCGCTTGAAGTTATTGAGGGATGATGAGGTTTTGGCAATGTGAAGATAAGGATTCCAGAGTGTGGTACCTCTGTATCTGATAAAGAATTTACTTTGTGATGTGCGCCAGTGGGGAGGGTGAAGGTTATCGCAGTGTCTTGTGTCATATAGATGGATTTCAGAATGAACCTGGAAGAATCCATTGAAGGGTTTAGGTAAACTGTCTGGGAAGTATGAGTGTTTGTAGATGGAAATACATTGGAGTACAATAATGTTGTAAATAGTCAAGATATTGATTTTCTTAAATAAAGGTGCAGATGGATCCAAGTAATTATAGGTGGTTGCTATCTTGTAAATGTATTTTTTTATGATGAGTCATTTGTGTGGGTAGGAGGCATATCTATTGGCCCAGGCAATATTACACTACATTAAGCTATAGTAAATAGTTAGGAAGTAAGCCTGTTGAACCAAACCACTAATCTTTCTGATGATACTAACATATTTAATCACTTTGTTGCAGACAAATAGAATATGATCTTTCCAGGATAACTTTTCATTACCTAGAACTCAGAGGAATCTAATGGATGTGACTTGTCCCATTTAACTCCCACCAATTGAGTTTCTGTCCCTTGTTTTACAACATTTCTTACTAGTGAATATAATAAAGTTGGATTTTTTTATTGTAAAGATGTGTTAATTTGGAACCATTCATAAAATTTGGCCAAGCCTGAATTGGCTTCATGAATTAGTGAAGCTAAATTATTGTGTGATAAGAATTTTGAGACTTGTTTTGGTAAGTCAGTGGCTGTATTGGAGGGGGAGTGGTTTTGTCTCTTTTCTGACTGTACAGTATATAGCCAGATTCTCAGGCTCCATCTGATATAGTATATTTTCTTGTGTCTTTATCTGTTGTGTCTTTATCTGTATTTTTGCTAGCTAGGGCCATCTACTATACATGCTGCCTGTCTTCCCAGTGGCCTACTTGGTGTGTGAATTCCTGACTGCTCATAATTTGCCGATAGTTGTTGACACATCAATCAGGATCAAAGGGCAGGGCAATTTGTGACTTGTATTGGTAATCAGTGGTTGTATTGGAGAGGGAGTGGTTTCACCTCTCCTAGGCAATCAGCAATTATTACAGGGAGGTGTGCTCTCCACAATTAGCAATTAGTGTTAGTTCTTCAGTCTCAGCTGGTTTCTCAGTGGCAGCCATAGGCGGGGGTCATGTCGCAAATCTAAGACTGATCTGCAGAGTTGTTTGAGGAAGGAAAGCGCCACACAACTCCCTCACTTGAGTGTCTTACCTAGTTATTTACATATTCTCATTTTGCTCTTTTGTAGCTTTGTCAACTATGTGTCTGTTTTCTATACCTGTTCGCAACTCTCCCTGTAGTATTTACATACGCTCCCCACCACTTGACTGCAACCCTTCTAAGGTAGTCTACCCTGCATGCACAACCCATGTTGAATTCCGGGTCTCTGGCAGCGTTTGGAACTGTCAATCTGCAGTCAAGAACACAGAGTTCATCTCAGCCTGTGCTGCCCTTCAGTCCCTTGACCTTTTGACCCTGGCAGAGACTTGGATCACCCCAGAGAACACTGATACTCTAGCAGTTATTTCTTCATCTGTTTTTTTCATCGTCTGAGAGCATCTGGTCATCGTGGTGGTGGCACAGGTCTACTAATTTCTCCTAAGTGGAGATTCTCTTTCCTCACCTATCCCTCTCATTTGAATTCCATGCTGTCACTTGTCCACTCAACCTTAACATTAGTGTCTTCCATTGCCCATCAGGTGCCCCTGAAGAGTTCCTCAATGAGCTTGACACATTGATAAGCTCATTTCCTGATGATGGCTTACCGCTCTACATACTTGGCGACTTCAACATACTGTCATCTGCCTTCGATTAATTTCTTTCCAACTCTTTCCATTCCTTGCCTTATTTGACCTCACCTTATCCCAAGCCCCTCCAATTTACAAGGCAGGCAATACACTTTGCCTCATATTTACTAGAGGCTGCTCGCCTACTAATCTCACTGCAATCCCCCCCTCCAGGTCTCTGATCTACTTTTACTTATCTGTCTCCCTTTCCTCCAACCCTAACCACTCAGGCCATGACCATCTGAGTAGGGGCTGTCGCAATCTTCGCTCTCTTTCCCACTACTCCCTCCTCTTCTATAATCTCTCCCTTCTGCTAAATCCTTCTCCCTCCTGTCTTCTGATTCTGCCTATTCAAATCTATACCCTTTCTGCAACCTTTGACTCTCACTGTCCCCTTTTCTCCCACTCCCCTCCTGCTCTGTGGCTGAGTGACTCATTGCAAACTTAAAGAAGAGGACAGCAGATTGAAAATGGAGGTAAACTAAACTTCCGGAGGACCTATCATCCTTTCACGCCCTCCTCTCTACCTTCTCTTCCTGCTGCTAAAGCCACTTCCTACCACTAAGTTTCAAGACTCTGCCTCTAACCCTAGCAAACTCTGTCTACCATCTCCTCCCTCCTTAATCCTCCAACCCCTCCCTACTCCCTTTGTGGATGACTTTTGTCAATGACTTTGAAAGTTCACCACATCTGCTACTCATTCATTCAACCTATTGAGTCCAATGGTCTCACTCACACAGAACTACCCTACGCCTTGACCTTTTTCCTCTCACTGTCTCCAGATGACATCATGTGACTAGTGAGGTCTGACCGCCCAACAACCTGCCTGCTTGACCACACCCCCCCTTCTCCAGACCATCTCTGGAGACCTCCCATTCCCCACTTCCTCATCAACTCATCCCTGACTACTGGCTGTGTTCCCTTTGACTTCAAAATGTCCCGAGCCTGCTGTCTCTACTTTCTCGTTATCTCTCTCAGAACGATCTTCTTGACCCTAACTAGTCAGGCTTCAAGACTGGTCACTCAACCGAGACTGCTTTTCTCTGTATCAAGGAGGCTATACGCACTGCCAAAGTTGACTCTCTCCTCTGTTCTCATCGTCCTCGATCTATCCGCTGCCTTCGACACCATGAACCATCAGATCTTCCTCTCGGGGCTGGGGTTCTCAGGCTCTGCAGGCCTCTCCTACCAGGTGATGTGGAGAGGATCTGTGTCTGTACCATGTACTCTCACTATTGGTGGCCCCCAGAACTCAGTTCTAGGCCCTCTTCTCCCTATACATGAAGTCACTCGGGTCTGTCATATCCTCACATGCCCCCCCCCCCCCACAGTTGACAACTCCAGTGTTGCTCTCCCAGAGTGTAAAGAACCTTGGTGTGACCTTGGACAACATCCTGTTCTTTGCAAACATCAAAGCAGTGACCCGCTCCTGCAGGTTCATGCTCTACAACATCAGTAGAGTACGACCCTATCGCACACAGGAAGTGGCGCAGATCCTAATCCAGGCACTTATCCTCCAGGCTGCAGGCTACCTGGTTTTCGACCTTCAAGTCCTCTCATGTCACCTCGCTCCTCCGCACACTCCACTGGCTTCCAGTCGATGCTCGCATCAACTACAAGACCATGGTGCTTACCTACAGAACAGAAAGAGGAACTGCCCCTCCCTACCTTTAGGCTATTTTCAAACCCTACACCCCAACTCAGGTCTCTTGGCCCTCCACCGCTATGGTCGGGCAGCTACGGGAGGGCAGCTACAGGAGGGCTGCTCCTACTCAGCCCAGTCCAAGCTCTTCTATGTCCTGGAACCAGCTTCCCCCTGAAGCTAGGACAGGGTTCCTGCCCATCTTCTGAAACCTATCTCTTCAAACAGTATCCTAAATAATCCACCTCCCCATTTAAAAATAAAATAACTTGCACTTGACCATTTTAGCTCTGACTCTACTGATAGCTACGATATTGTAATATACTTTCTATGTCTGTGATATGTGGTTATCCCACCTAGCTCTCTTAAATTGATGCACTAACTGTAAATCACCCTGGATTAGTCAGTCTACAAAATTACTAAAATGTCAAATCAAATTGGCATCATCAGCAAAGACAGTTGGAAGCTTGGACACAGCAGCAAGGTCATTATTATTGATTAGGAATAACACAGGTCCAATTATCGAACCCTGTGGGACGCCACACATGCTTGCAATGGTAGATGCACAGCCATTTGCATAAACAACTTATTCTAATTTAAACAACTATATAATCATAAACTGTAATAATGCATTTTAGAAATAAATATTTAATGATCAACTGTGTCAAACTTTGCCAAGAGCGTATTCATTGTTAAGGGCTGTAAATATTTTATCCACAATCTGTAAAAGATTGGTGCTCATATGGAATAATGTTGATTTTAAATGTTTCAACATTCTCTTATACACCAATTTTTCTAGGATTTTAGAAAAACATGGTAGTATAGATACTGGGCGATTTAATTTGTAGCTTTACATTTTTAGGGACAATACAACTTTGCATAGATTTGGTAACGATATACAGTACGTTTGTCTCAGTGACCGAGGAAGACACAGATTTCACCAGAGAGGCAACAATCTCATCATGACCTGCTGCTGATATCTTAAAGTTACCAATTGCCTCCATTACATCTGGAGGATCAAACTACTTAGTTTCTGAACAGAGTAAAAACTTGCCCAAAACTAGAATGAGGTCAAACCAAGTGTTTTCACTCACTGGTTCATACAGCTGCAAAAGACCAAAAACATGATTACACAAGCACATATATGTATACCCTCCTTCTAGGCAGTCAACTCCTTGAACATCTAGACAGCCAATAAGTCTCTGCTAGTCAGGAACTTAATTGGTTCCTCCCACTGGTGTAGTCATGGACCTGCCAGATGCTAGAACCTTTGAGAGCAGGGCGGTATATGTGTGTGTAATAGGACTGTTTCTTCTCATTTCATCTGACCTGACCAAAATCCTCACTCCTCCCTGATTCACAGCTGTCCTACCTTATCAGTGACTGAAACCAGACTGTTGCCCTTTGCCTCCCTCATTAGGAGCCATGATATTTAACAATAACATCTTGGACAGAATGTAAACTTTCTGCACTCCCCCTTGTCTCACCTAGTAACTTTCCATACACCTAGTTTTTATCCACCTTATTTTGACCCCAATATGCATACCTTCATTATACATGTAAAGTAATCAATACATGCTAGTATGGTAACAGGAATAAGTATATTTACAACTAGAACCCAACAGTCCCTCCTTTTTGAATATTAACTCCATACTATTAAACAAACTTTTAAATCATGTATACATGAACAGAAAATTAAACATTATTAATATTCTGTTGATTTGTATGTTTAAACCTCAGACTTATGGCCTCTGATTTATCACACTATGCACACTCTTATTACTCCTCCTTCATAATGACATTTTAGACGGGGCTTTTGACTTTCTCCATATCAGCCTTTCAGAGTGATAGCAAAAGACATGAAAAAAAGCAAAAGCAAAATAAATATGACAAGTATTTGTAATGCGTTACGCCATGCATATTCATCTATCTAAAGTTTGACAACATGATAATTCCCACTCTCCCTTAGCCTGACTCTATACCTTTGGGATACGCGTCTGCTGGGGTCGACTATCATCCTAATTTCACCCCCCCCCCATCGTTTTTGGGGGAGTTGCCTGTTTTGCATGTTATTGTGTCAACAATAAGTGTCACATCAGTTTGCAAACAATTATAATAAAAACATATATATGATATTTTAGTTAATAAAGCCTCCACACAAACATGGTCTCTTTTTTTGCTTTTTTGAGTAAGGCAGCTCCCAAATGCAGGTGTTTCAGCCTAGCTCAGTGCTTTCTTTGGTGGTGGGCAGCCAGTGGAAATACGGAGCATAGGTGTTGGTAATGTTCTCTAGTTGTGCCGTGATTGGCTCAGTGTTCTGTCACTCATGGGGATACTACGTCACTGCCAAATCTAAGGGTAGATCTTGAAAATTCAAGCTCCTTGGGTGATGCAATAGAGATACATTAAAAGTGCCCATCCAAGAAGGCTCAAGGTCATTGGCCACAGATAAAATTACGTCAAATCTACATTAGCTTTGATTGAATATCAACATACTTTCAAAATGTTAGCTAACAGTCATCATCATGAATAAAGTCGACAATCTACCGGCAAAACCTTTTTAATCCTCGTCATATGAAGAATAATTAAAGATAAAACGTATCAGTGCTCATCGGACATCAGACATAAACATTACACAACAAGTAGGAAATCGCAAATTCAACAATGAGTGGTTTGGAAGGAATCAGCGGCTAACTGCAAGCATTGTAAAGCAATAACTATCCTGCTATTCAGTGGAGTGGATCTATCAGTGCCCTTGTGGTTCACTGATAGATCTAGGACTGAATCATTCAGACACTCCCTACCGGTCTCCCAACTCCTACCCGGCTTTCGAGCCACCAACACCCCCAATGACATCCTATTTTCTGCTACAGTTGGTATCAGTGGATAATACTTCCCTGTGCTCAAGTTAGGTACATATCTCTCATCCCAAGGCCGATCTACACGACACCTCTTTGTGAACACCCTCATTACAGTCTAAACTTTGGGTCCCAACAACATTCTTCGATGAACCCCATCTCTACTACTCCCACCATGATCTGGGTATGCGTGACGTTCAACTTGTCTTCATAGTAGTCTATATACTGTGCACAGTTAGCTGTCCTTCCTCCAGTACGAGTTATCCCTTGTATTACTATACAGAGGAGTGGTATCATTCCCCAGAGACAATATTACCCACTTCCTTAATCAATGAGCCACACAGATCCAAAACAGGAAATAACAGACAAACCGGAGAAATAAAACACAAAAACACCGACAGCCGAAACGAAATGACAAAAACAAACAATCCCGCACAAAACAAGGGCGGGACAACCTACATTATATACAGATACTAATTAACTAACACACAGGTTAAAACAATTAGACAAAACCAACAGATAACCGAAAAAGGGATCGGTAGTGGCTAATAGGACGGTGACGACGACCGCCGAGCCTGAACGGGCAGGAGAGCCAACCTCGGCGGAAGTCGTGACACATTTTATGTTGTATGGAAAATATCCAAATCAAAGATACATTTTTGGGGAAGATGAAATGTTAAGTTAGTTGTCTAAAATTGGATTTGAAAAACGTAGCCCTTGCCTCATTAACTTGGTACGCCCAGAGAATTGCCCTAAAGGCGGTTACGCCCACTTCTGAGCCAATGATATAAAACCTGTGAGTATAGAATTTACGACAGGACTACGTGACCCCAGCTGCAGCAGGGTCTGACAAAATTAACCGTCCCAGAATGCAACGCAAGTTTGTGGGCAAAGAAATCCTTTTCTACCCAAGCTACGGATGAGTAGCTGTGTCTAAGCGGGTGAATTCAAGTCGAACCACCTAGCCTCCATCTCCCATGGAATCGTGGTATCTAAAGGGTTTCATTCCTATGCTGTGAGCTCTGAGCTACAGAGCTGTCTGTCCTCAGAAAACCCCTTACGGAGAAAGGGGTGGGGGATCAGACTCCTAAGACAAAAAAGACAGCGACACCGGGAGGACATGCAGGAGAAGTGCGTCATCGAACCGCGGAACGGTCCACGCAGAGAATCCCCGGAGATCATCACCACGTAAATACATCATTATATTCTGACCCATAAGAGCGGCAGTTTAAGGCAATGCTAGGGTTAGAATAGCATAGCTGACAAATTCACAGAATGTATATTTCTCTTGTGTACTTCCTTTTTTTCTCTGTCTTTTGAAATTCCCATTGTGGGTAACACGCACCATAGTGTGTTGGTCCGTTATATTAAGGTCTAATCAATAGCCTATAATGTGTTTTGTCTACGTGTATCTTTTATCATCATTTTAGCTTTTTAGTAAATAAATATTCAACTAAGATTGGTGTGGTGCGAATTCATTAGTGGGACCCGGGTCTGTGCAGATTCAAGGGCTATACGACGTTCAGATTATGAGACTGATAGAGGGAACTGGTTAATTAGCGGCTGTTGTAAAATCAATATTCTGATATTCTTTGAGTTAATTTGGGAAATAGAAACTCAATATAAATAAACTTTCCCATGGTGCCCCAGGTTAATGAGTTAATAATTCCTTGATTCAGTTAATCAGGCAATTAGAAACTTGTAATCATTCGATGAGCAACAGTCGTCACATTAACTAATACAACGTCACGACAGATGTCATGTGGTTGGGTAAACAGGAAGTATTATTAAAGAGATGCTTTACATTAAAATACAGACAGAGATGTAGTAGTCCCAGAGTTAATGATCCAAGGTGAGTTTTGCATTTCACCTCCTGATTTAAGATGACTGACCGTGTTAGAATATTTAAAAAAAATATTTTATCATGCTCTGTCTCTCTATCCATTTGTAACTCGTCTGCAAGCATGTTTTTATGTGAGAGAGGAAGCCATTCCCGCCATCGCCACCTTACCCGCTCTCAAGATAACCTTCGGGCCAACTGGGGGCCCAAGAATGGTTCGGTGACACCGCAATTGTGATGTACCGAGAGAATATTAGGGTAGCACCGTAATTTATGAATCATATACTGTCTGCCGCTGTTCTTAACTCCTTCCCCTCTGTCTTCTACACCTCTCTCCCCACCTCATCTTTATTCCTGAATGTATAATGCACACCATATCTGCATTCAAGTACAGATTGAACTTGTATTTATAATACCTGGATAATGAACTTTTTTCAATAAAGCATTTCACATTCTCCACTGGTTGAAATGAAGTATCTCATTGAAATACTATCCTGTGTCCTCAGATTAATGCAGATGAAGGGAGTTCGATATGCATAGTTTTTTTCCTGTATATATGAATTACAAATCAATCATGTTTCTAGTCTATTGCATATTTACAATGTGTAATCATTGATGTCCCAGGAGCAGGAGTGGTAAACACTGTTGAAGTGTATAATTGTAATACATACATGCAGACACAGCATCATTCAAATAATGGAGTTTTATATGACTGAAAAATAATGTCTCAGTGATTCATACCTGAACCGCACATGTATTTGCCTAGGAAGAGTACATGATCATTGAATATATTCAATGTACAGGCTTGTTGGGAAAATTATGATTAAATGACTTGAACAAATAATTTTAAATGGAACTGTAACTAAGTAAAACTTATACTCTGTTTTATTATATCTGATTAACAATATGAGTTCATAAGAAGAGATTGTGTGACACGGACAAGTAGTAATTAAAGTTAATGAACACCATCCCAACTAGGAAGAAATGAATGGGTTGGGGACTGTGTAAACACATAAGGTCGTTAGCCTATGGTTGACCCTACAGGAACTTAGCTCTGGGGTTTTTAGATAAGACAGTTAGTGCATTCCTAAGTTTTCTGTTAATTAGAACTGTCAGCTCAGTGGTGATCGATAATGTTGAGGGGTCAAAAGTTATCTGGGAGTGTGTTAGTAAGTTAGAATGAACTTTTCACCTCACTTTGTCCCGGTCGAGAGGAGGGGATTCTGTTAAAGCAATGAAATGACGTCATGATCTGTATATAAACTGTTGCTCGTGATTAAGTGTGAGAGCGCTCCGAGAATAAATTATGTTACCTATTATTGAAAGACTGGTCTACGTCTATTTTATGCAAACAAGAATCTTAGAAATTCTCATAAAATAGATTAAGGGTTTTCAATTGATGAAAGCACATTGGCATAATTAAATTACATTAACAAGGCTACAATGTGGGAATCGCATGCGTTGTAATAACTACAGTACATGTGTATATAGGACTTGTATCCTTGGCACAATAAAGTTATTATATTCTACTATCCATAGGCTTCATTAATGGCATTCAGACTTGAAGTTGATACAACAGCTATGATAGCTGAGGTTCGTAGATTGGTATGAATATTAGTTCAGAACCTAATGTTTTAGGGTCCATACACAGATCGGCTAAATACTGTAGCTAGTTACACATCCATAGGCATACAGTTATTTTTATCCTCCACTACACAATAAGCAAGTAAATATTCAAACAGTTCTTAGAAAATAAAAACTTGTTATATATATTTTTTAAATTGACAAGTTGAAACAGCCTATAAATAAAAACAGGCTGCGTGCCTTGGCAGCGCGGATTAAATGTACTGTTGCGTAACAATCACATTCTGGAATGGAGAGAACTCACGCTGGGGCGACTGTTAGAAAAGTCGTTAATGAAAGGGTTAACGAGGTGTTGCTTCATCGGTGGCAGCGCCTCAACCCCTCCACCACAACAGGCTTAGAACCTTTAATCAGACCACGTTCTAATGCAACTTTTGCCGATGTTCGATGATCCTGAAACAACAATTGCTCTGCTTTTGCTGTTTGTACTGCCAATTTTAATTTGTTACCTTTAGAATCCACTCTCCTGGCATCTTGCAAAGATTATCCAACCCCAAAATCAGTTCCACACCCATTGCCATGTACAATGATCCAGGTATTGTTACTGGTCCCATGGTCAACGACATGAGTAGTAGTTGTATTGCTTTTGATTCTGCCCCTGTTACCCCGCTAAATGTGATACTTTTTCCTATTGCAAATGTAGCCATTTCTCATCTTAAGGAGTAAGTGATATTTGAGCGAAGGTATCTATTAAAAAGTTGTGTGAGACGTGGCCTCCTACATCCATCCCCACATAGAAACCGTCATCTCGCTGAACCACAATCGACCGCATAGAGGCCAGACACTTCTATGTGAAGTTCCCCAGGTCTGCAGCTCTCAAGAGGGTCTGCTGCTGCTCTTTTGTTAATGCAGCAAACGCCTGCACCACAGATTTCCCTCCAGAGGGAACGGGTGCAGTAGGCGCCAGTACTACCGTATACTCACTACCCCCGCAATATCTTTTTTTGAAAACAGTTTTTCATTCCTGCCAAAGCAGGCATACACATTCCTGTATTATGATCATACCTATCCCCCATTGTCAGATTAGTACATAACACATCATCCATCCGTCATGACTTCTTTCGGACCCTGAGTACGGTTACACATTTTACTTGCATCCGGTCAAAACAATGTATTCCCAACTGTAATATATATATTCCCAACAGTTAAGAATCCCTCAATTTCGTAATTTGCCGTCGCTGGGTCACACTCTTTGCATCCGGAGACCAAGCTGACATTTGACATCCCTGTGTGAGTGTTGGCAACATTACCCTTGGCAAAAGCGAGCGAACAACATGATTGCAATCACCAGCACGGAATCTAAAAATTCTACCCTGTTTCACCAGGAAACGTATAACTTCCTGTCCCTTCTTTACTGGGTCAGGTGCCTCTTTCATAACACTACGCATTTAGCTCACGCATAGTGGCTGATGGTGATTCTGAATTTAGAGCCATACTTGGGGATGCTCGTCATCGGGAATTGGGTTGTCCTCGGCTGGTACTATTTGTCCCGGAAAATATATAACCGGGGTCGCATGCATTCGTACTGGGTGCACATCTGTATGATTATCTGGGTCATGCTGATCCACTATCCAGTCCTGGACTACTATGTACGGACACGGAATGTGACTGTCCTCTGCCTCTAGCAACCCATTATGCTATTTTTCCTCTTTAGGAGAGAGGTATACTGGTGGCACACCAGATGTGACTTATTTCACTTTGTAGCCTGTGGCGAACGGCTGAGGAGTGTCATTGGTTTTTTGATATTGCTGGAGCGCAACCATTAGTTATTTTATTTGCTTTTGTCTATACTCAAGGGATCCTTCTAATTTCTGGTTTAGTTTCTGACTCCTTTCTAGCACAATAGCCAAGCCTGCTTCTGTTCATCTAATCTATGCACACGCTGTCACGCCTTGGTCTTAGTATTTTGTGTTTTCTTTATTTATTTGGTCAGGCCAGGGTGTGACGGGTTATTGTGGTGTGTTTTTGTCTTAGGAGTTTTGTGGGGTGTATACGTAGTCTATGGCTGCCTGAGGCGGTTCAGGTGATTATCGTTGTCTCTGATTAGGAACCATATTTAGGCAGCCATATTCTGTGAGTGTTTTGTGGGTGATTGTTCCTGTCTTTGTGTTTGCACCAGATAGGGCTGTTTCGGTTTTCATTATTTCATTTCGTTATTTTTGTAGTTTCTGCATGTATAGTTTTTCCTTCATTAAAATATATCATGAATCATCATCACGCTGCATTTTGGTCCGATCCTTGTTCCACCTCTTCGTCAGAGGAGGAGATAGAAGAGAGCCGTTACACACGCCCTTCGGATATGGCTAGTTTTTTATTCGTCGCTTCATTCTTATCCACTGCCTGCTCCATTTTACGTCATGTCTTTATTTTAAAAATGTTCTGTCTTTATCCGCTGCTGGTAAAATGCTGTGTTTAGGATGCCTGTGTATTGGGGACTGGACCGTTCCTTTTATTTCAGTGTTCCACATTACGATTGCATCCATGCACTCGAGGCTGGATTAAAATTTATCTACGGGATAAAGTGTACCATTTTTTCACCCACCATTTATTTGCTCCTTGGTGCTTTTAGTGCCTCTTGTGCTTTGATAACATTTTCCCCTTCTACCATTCCCGCTCCGTGAGTCTCCTGGCCTCCAGAAGCCATATTAGTCATTATTGGCTCGGCACCACCTCTGTCGGGGTTTATGTTTCTGAACCCATAGATCTAACACTAGCCAACTTTCCCCAGGAATTGATACCCACTCTCCTGAAAAGTAGTAACAGTGTAAGCACTCAATTGTGTTACTCATCTGTACATGTCGGTGCTGGACGACACCGTAGTGTATGCCAATTCACCACAGGCGATTGTGGACAACTAACGTGTAGAACGAGAAAGGGTTTCAATCCAGGCTCTTGACGTAAATACCATTGTCCCCGAGAAACTTCATTACCAAAATTACACAGGTGTCCTTCTATTTCCACATCTGTCACGGTTCCCCACCCGAATAGGGCACGAACCGATCTCTTTCTTTATTGCTTCTGCTAATTGTTATGCAGGTGAGTGAGGACCCAAAAGCGGTTTAACAGAAACAGAGTCTTTTAATGTTCAAACACAGGGAAAACATAAATCCTCTTCAGATGTATCGGTTGACTAGTCCCCTTCTAGCAGCAGAGGAGAATAGCAGGGCTAGCGGCAACAGACTGCAGGTCCCTCCGGGTAGGCGCGGGCCGTAGAGGACAGAGGCACCTGATCAAACGCAGCATCTAATGAAGAGGCAGATTACGACAGGACAGGACAAGGGCGAAGCAAACGAGAATCCGATAAAGACAGAAGCAGAAACAGAGAGAGAAATAGAGACCTAATCAGAGGGAAAAGAGGGAACAGGTGTGAGAGAGTAAACGAGGTTGTTAGAGGAGAATGAGGGACAGCTGGGAGAAGGAAAAGGACCATAGAGAGAGAGAGAGATAGAGGGAGAGAAGGTAACCTAATACGACCAGCAGGGGGAAACGAAGAGAAGAGAAAGAACAGGAACAAGACATAACATGTCAATACATGACACTAATACACAAAAATCATGTTCTAACAACTTTCAAATATATATTTTATTTTACAGCCATGGATGAGATAGATATCCCTCAAGTGGTGTGGGGGCTGTGCTTTGGCAAAGTGGGTGGGGTTATATCCTTCCTGTTTGGCCCTGTCCGGGTGTGTCCTCGGATGGAGCCACAGTGTCTCCAGACCCCTCATGTCTCAGCCTCCAGTATTTATGCTGCAGTAGTTTATGTGTCGGGGGCTAGGGTCAGTTTGTTATATCTGGAGCACTTCTCCTGTCCTATTTGGTGTCCTGTGTGAATTTAAGTGAGCTCTCTCTAATTCTCTCTTTCGGAGGACCTGAGCCCTAGGACCATGCCTCAGGACTACCTGACATGATGACTCCTTGCTGTCCCCAGTCCACCTGGCCGTGCTGCTGCTCCAGTTTCAGCTGGTCTGCCTTATTATTATTGGACCATGCTGGTCATTTATGAAAATTTGAACATCTTGGCCATGTTCTGTTATAATCTCCACCCGGCACAGCCAGAAGAGGACTGGCCACCCCACATAGCCTGGTTCCTCTCTAGGTTTCTTCCTAGGTTTTGGCCTTTCTATGGAGTTTTTCCTAGCCACCGTGCTTCTACACCTGCATTGCTTGCTGTTTGGGGTTTTAGGCTGTGTTTCTGTACAGCACTTTGAGATATCTGCTGATGTACGAAGGGCCATATAAATACATTTGATTTGATTTGATGAGACTCTCTTCCAGAATTTATAGGAAACTTTCTATCACCATCCAAATTCCCACTCATCTTTAAGCACTGATATCCTCAGATCTCAAATTCTCCACTGAATTCACTTCCAGCCTTTGTCCCTCTACATGTACTACTTCTCTACAACCTATCATACTAGTACACCAGCAAGCCAATTTATCCATACACTATGCACATAATAACAAATTATTAAACAGACTTGTTGTGGGGATGGCCACTTCCCCCCACACTCTAAAGGGACTTCCACCACCTAATTTAACGTTCTAGTGGTTAAACCTCTCCTAGGCACAGAGTGCTTAGTCTAACCTTATGGTGGCTAAACACTCCTAGGGGCTCCATCCCCTAGGTTAACCGTAAGTATATATAGTGGGCCATCTGAATAAACTCAGGCCTTCCTGGTCCGTATCCTATAATTTGTATTCAAACTACAACTCTCACCTCTCAAAGATGTCATAATGAGTGGTAACAGGTGTAGGAACTGTGCCTACCTTGTTTTTGGTGCCAGCTCCTGTTCCACTGATTCAGACTCTCCAGGTCAACTGTAAATCGTGGTGAATCTTGCCGACAATGCCAACTGTTAGGTTCTTAACAAACAAAGTAAAAATTCACAAACTAGAAAAAACTAAAACCACGTATATTCAACCACTGGGTCATACAGCTGAAAAAGAAAAACAGGATTACACAAGCACAGTTGAAGTCGGAAGTTTACATACACTTAGGTTGAAGTCATTAGAACTAGTTTTTTAACCTCTCCACAAATTTCTTGTTAACAAACTATAGATTTGGCAAGCCGGTTAGGACATCTAATTTGTGCATGACACAAGTAATTGTTCCAACAATTGTTTACAGACAGATGATTTAACTTAAAATTCACTGTATCACAATTCCAGTGGGTCAGAAGTTTACATACACTATGTTGACTATGACCTTTAAACAGCTTGGGAAATTCCAGAAAAATGTCATGGCTTTAAAAGCTTCTGATAGGGTAATTGACATCATTTGAGTCAATTGGAGGCGTACATGTGGATGTATTTCAAGGCCTACTTTCAACGTCAGTGCCTCTTTGCTTGACATCATGGGAAAATCAAAAGAAGTCAACCAAGACATCAGAAAAATAATTGTAGACCTCCACAAGTCTGGTTCATCCTTGGGAGCAATTTCCAAATGCTTGAAGATACCACATTCATCTGTACAAACAATAGTATGCAAGTATAAGCACCAAGGGACCACGCAGCCGCCATACCCCTCAGGAAAGAGACGCGTTATGTCTCCTAGAGATGAACGTACTTTGTTGCGAAAGTGCATATCAATCCCAGAACAACAGCAAATGACCATGTGTGTCACGACTCCTACCGAAAGTGGCTCCACTTCCTGTTCGGGTGGCGCTCGGCGGTCGTCGTCACCGGCCTACTAGCTGCCACTGATCCCTTTTTTCCTATTTTCTGTTTATTGGTTTCACCTGTGTTTAGTTTAGGCTGATTGGTTGGGCTTTATTTACCAGCCGGCCTGCCAGCCGTGTACACGGCTGTATGTCACGGTTGTCCGTGTGTGTGGGGTTTTGCTGGACTGTTTAAGTCCCCCGTGTTTGGGGCATTTGTTTTGGTTGGCGTCTGTTCACCGTTGTGGTGCATTAAAAGTAGCGCTACCCTGAACTCTCTGCTTCCTGTGCCTGACTTCTTCCCCACTACACACAAGGCGTTACAATGTGATGATGCTGGAGGAAACAAGTTGACTGTTATTTAAGGATTATTGATATTTCTTAGTAAAATACATTGGGGGGATATCCGAAGTAGGTGAGTACCTTTGTTCTTATAATTTTTGTAATTTGCACAGTTCAGTGGAGAGAGATTTGTGAGAAGCTTTTTATCCAACTTGTTTTTTTTTTAACTGAGGATTTTTTGAGACCAGTTATTAACGAAGGTTTCCAGAACCATTCTGCTGCTCTCTAATGTGATTTAACTAAGGGAACGTAGTGGTGAAATACAGAGTTGAAAGATGTGAGAAAAGTCTGGTAAGCAGACTCCACATTTGTTTGATTATAAACATTTTCCTATGAAATATCACCAATCAACACCGTAAAGCTCTCACAATTACTTTTGTTAAATATTCTACATCTAATGCTACAAATCATTCCCATCTGTTCATTTCCAGCTGCTAAAGAGAAGTGGAAAATTGGAAAGTGATCAAAAATGTCAGTATAAAACATACCTGTATTAGCCACATTATTCAAATAATTAGTCAAATGATTATCAATGAGGGCGGGAGATGAACTGGTCACTCTTGTGGGCTTGTAGATGAGGGCATACATATAGCTGGAGTATGAAGTATTCAAAAAGTCAGATGTCAGTGAGTGGTTCTCAATTTTAAATAAATGTATGTTGTAATCATCCCATAGAAAACACATTGCTTTTATTATTAATTAAATCCAAGGTTGATGCCAGGATACAACCATGTTTCTGAAAGGGCAACAATGGAAAATGCATGACTAAGAGAAGACAGATAATGAACAAGGTGGTCATAATTTTTAGGGAGACTGCGAACGTTCAAATGAAAGGTAGAAAATAAGCTTGTCTTGGAATTAGATCAACTGCTATACAGGTTGTTAAATTGCTTAACATTATAGACATATTTCTGGTAAATTTCAGGGAATTTGAATCTGGATCAACACAATCATTATATTTATCGCTCGCTTCATTAATATTAATGGGTTAAAAATCATGTTATCAGGGTTGATATCCCGTTAAACTAAGAGATATGCACATTCGGAATCATACAGAAAGAAATATTCCTCTATATTAAAGTAGACACGATGAGCTGCTAGTAATAGTATCAAACTTTGCTGTGGCTGGGGCCGTGGAAGCTCTGTAGGCAGGGTGATTTGTGCTATCCAATTGGCTAGTGAAGTAGGCGCAATCGATTTAGCCACAGGTCTCCTGATTCGCCAGGTAGATGGAATTGATCTTTTCAGACAAATAAAATGTGCTTCCCTGGTGTGCTGGGCTACTGAAGCAAGAGCACCTACTGCCAACAGCTTTGCACACTAAAATATTGAGTGTGTAAAGCTGTCATCAAAGCAAGGGTGGCTACTTTGAAGAATCTAAAATATATTTTGATTTGATTAACACTTTTTTGGATAATACATGATTCCATATGTGTTATGTCTTAGTTGTGATGTCTTTGCTATTATTCTACAATGTAGAAAATAGTAAAAAATTAAGAAAAACCCTTGAGTCAGTGTGTCCAAACTTTTCACTGGTACTCTATAATGTTAAATGAGAAATAAATCAATATATAGCGGGATCCCTAATATGATTTTTTATTACCAGAAGCACTAAATGAGGGTCATAGCTTCCATGGCAACCTCTTGACACTTGTAGTGATACTACTCTCAGGCTGTGATGCAGTTGACAACAGGTGTGTGTGTGTGTGTGTGTGTGTGTGTGTGTGTGTGTGTGTGTGTGTGTGTGTGTGTGTGTGTGTGTGTGTGTGTGTGTGTGTGTGTGTGTGTGTGTGTGTGTGTGTGTGTGTGTGTGTGTTTAGGTACCTGTTTAACTATACTTGTGGGGACCAGAAGTCCTCACAAGAATAATAAACTAACAAACATTTGACCAACCTAGGACATTTTGTTTGTCCCCTCAAGGTCAAGTGCTATATTAAGGTAATATTTAGAATTAGGGTTAGGAGCTAGGTTTATGGTTAGGGTAAAGATTAGGGAAAGTAGGATTTTGAATGGGACTGAATTGTTTGTCCCCAAAAAGGTGTGTGTGTGTGTGTGTGTGTGTGTGTGTGTGTGTGTGTGTGTGTGTGTGTGTGTGTGTGTGTGTGTGTGTGTGTGTGTGTGTGTGTGTGTGTGTGTGTGTGTGTGTGTGTGTGTGTGTGTGTGTGTGTGTGTGGTGCGCAGGGTGGATAAGGAGCTTATCTGACAACTGGGCTGTCTTGTCCAAGGTTGCCTCTCTGTAGGGCACAGTCCAAATAATCTCACACAGAGCTGTGTCCTTTCTCTCCACACACTGATTAGAAAGACTATATTGATTTATTTTCAAAGTAACCATATCATTCTGCATATGCATTGCTTGCTGTTTGGGGTTTTAGGCTGAGTTTCTGTACATCACTTTGTGACATTGTCATACCCTGACCATAGAGAGCCTTTTTATTCTCTATTTTGGTTGGGTCTTGGTTTGATATGGGTGGGAAATCAGAAAATACCACCACACCAGAACCAAGCAGCGTGCCCAGGAGGAGAAGGAATCTTGGACTTGGGAGGCGATCTTGGATGGGAAGGGATCCTGGACTTGGGAGGAAATCCTGGCAGGACAGGATCTCCTTTCTTGGCGGCAGACGCAAGGAGAGAAGGGAGGACAGTGCCGAAGCCAGGGTTCGCGGCCACAACGGAAGCCCAAAGGACAGCCCCCAAATTTGGGGTTGGGCACACGGGGTGGTCGGCAGAGCCGAGGAGGGAACCAGAGCCCATTTGGGAGAAGATGGAGAAATTGGAGGAGAGTGAACAGAGAGAGCCATATACCACCTGGGAGGAGATAGAGAGGTAGTCGGTCGACCCAATGAGAGTACCAGAGCCCGCCTGGAATTCGATGGAACAGTGTGAGGAGGGATACTGGAGAATAGAGTTGGCTAGGAGTATGCGGCAATGCAGACGTTTGGAAGGAGTCCGGTGAAAACTGGGCCAGCTCCACGTATCGGGCCTCCAGTGCGCCTCCCCAGTCCAGCACGTCCTGTGTCTCCTCCTCGCACTTGCCCTGAAGTGTGTGGCACCAGTCCGGCGACGGTCCCCAGTCCAGAGCTTCCGGCGACGGTTTACACTCCGGAACCTCTTGCGACGGTCCACAGTCCATAACCTCCTACCACGGCCCACAGTCTGGCAGATCTGCGAGCTGAGTGGGTACTTTGCCCCGCACCGGAGCCACCACCGATGCTGGGGGGGTGGGGGGACTGTCACGCCCTGACCATAGAGAGCCTTATTATTCTCTATTTTGGTTAGGTCGGGTGTGACTTGGGTGGGTAATCTAGCTTGTTTTATTTCTGTGATGGCCTGGTATGGTTCCCAATCAGAGGCAGTTGTTTTGCGTTGTCTCTGATTGGGGATCATATTTACGCAGCCATTTCCCCACTGTTTTTTGTGGGATCTTGTTTTTGTGTTGTTGCCTGTGAGCAGTCCAGAACGTCACATTTAATTTATTCTTTATTGTTTTTGTGCGTTTCATTAAATAAACATGTGGAACCCATATCGCGCTGCGCTTTGGTCTGAGTGTGCTTATGATGATCGTGACAGACATTGGCTGATGTAAAAAGGGCTTTATAAATACTTTTGATTGATTGATTGAATATGCTAAAGATTGCAGAATGTATGCATCTGGCAAATTTTTATAGTCACTATCACATTAATAATCAATTGTTTTCATATTTGTAAAGCACAATGCACAGGACATGTTCTGTAATAACACTCCATATAAAAAAATATCTGTGGTATTTGGTTCAATATGGAGGGAAATTGATGGAGGGACTCACTACAAAGATAATATCATTATTTAGAATAATTTAAATACAAGATGTGCGGGGAGAAAGTTCATGTGGTGGTAACATGTAACACTGCACATGCAGCTATCAAACAGCTTTATGTTGAGCCAGTAAAAGATACCATAGACTTCCAGTCATTGTGGAAATGCTAGTTATCATTGGCTCTCAAAACAACTTCTAACTTCCTTCATCTCCAAAATCTCTAAGTATCCCTTTAACTGCTCATTTTTAACCATTTAACTAATAACTCATATTTATCCACACTTTACAAATGTAATCTACCTCTCCTCCACCATAGTTTCTCACCTTCATTGTGAGGTAAAAACTCACTGCAGTCTGGTACAGTACAGTATGTCTAATTACGAGTACAGACCAAGGTAGAACTAATTTGTTTAGAATGGGAGAAAAACAAGGCGCTTCATAGCTGACTGGATCCTGATGTATTCCACTCTGACAACGCCACCCCTGGTCGGCTCCCTCTTCGCCACTGTTCATCAATACCAAGTATTGCCAACCCACTTTTTACAGCTGTTGGTTGAAGCGTTTCGGATCATTTTTATAGAGTGAACCCCACTGTCGCTCAGCGTTAATTAGCCCAAATTTCACTGTGCTTTACTGAAATCAATGTCCGTAGGGGATGCGTTCTCTCTGACTGTTGTCTCTGATCCAAATCTGGAAGAGGCGATCAGAGGCAGAAGATAGAGATTAGTGATAATACACTCTACATTACCTGACCTTTCCCACCAGCAGCACTTCAAGGGTAAATATGGGCTTTCCTTGGGCTGCAGGCTTGGTTATTAAGCTGTTGGTTCCTCTCTCCGGGGTGTATGTGTGTGTGTTATCACCTTCCTCCAGTGTGCCAAACACAGACCCCTCTCTCCCCGTCAAGTGGATTACCCTTCCAAGCCTGTGGCCTTTGTCATCTTTAGTAGTGCACCAGGAAGGAGGAAGCAGCCGTTAATACATGGAGTATCAATACGGTTGACCATGACCTCTGTGCCTTGCTGTAATTGATTGGAGAACCTCCCTGCCCTGTGCATTATGAATCTATCCATCCTCTCCTATATGTTTTTACTTCCTGTCCTATATCTGCTCCATTGTCCTTCGGGCCCTGCACTTATCTCTGCACTGTGATTAGACCAGAATCTATCTAGACACTTATAAAAACTAGTCCAGCTGATTGGAACAGGACAATGAAATATGAGTCATCCTAACACATTTTGATAGCCACTGATGTAGAATATGCAATTTAATACTGTGCCCCTTATTACTGTACCATACTATTTGCATTACCTATAAAATTCACAGAACTCATACTCCTCTGGTTTGGAATACATTATGACTAAGTTCCAGAATATATAATAATAACAACAATAATAATAATAATAATAATAATGAATAGGATTTATACAGTGCTTTCCTACCAGTAAGTTGACTCAAACAATATGATGACTGGTAGTTGATGATTGCATCGTGCCAACTGCCCCTGCAGTCTCCTGTTTGGCCACAGTGGCCCCTGTAGTGCTCTTCCAGGAGGGCCACTAGTGAATAAAATGGCCTTGTTGAGAAATGATACATTGAAGCACATTCGTATACAGTGCATACGGAAAGTATTCATACCCCTTGACTTTTCAAATCAAATGATTATGTTATTTGTCACATGCACCAAATTCAACAGGTGAAATGCTTACAAGCCCTTAACACGTTTTTCTTAACTTATTAAAGCATTGTTGGTTTAGTAAAAAATAGATAAGCAAAAGAAATAGAAAATAAAAGTAACACATAATTAAACAGCAGCAGTAAAGTAACAATATCAATAGTTATATACAAGGGGTACCAGTACAGAGTCAATGTGCAGGGGCACTGGTTAGTCCAGGTAATTGAGGTAATACAGTATGTACATGTTGGTAAAGTTAAAGTGACCATGCATAGATAGATAATAAACACAGAGTAGCAGCATCGTAAAAGAGGGGTCTGGGTAGCCCTTTGAATAGCTGTTCAGGAGTCTTATGGCTTGGGGGAAGAAGCTGTTGAGAAGCCTTTTGGGACCTAGACTTGGCGCTCCGGTACCGCTTGCCATGCGGTAGCTGAGAGAACAGTCTATGACTAAAGTGGCTGGAGTCGGGCAATTTTTATGGCCTTCCTCTGACACTGCCTGGTATAGAGGTCCTGGATGGTGGGAAGCTTGGCCCCAGTGATGTACTGGGCCATACGCCCTCTACAGTGCCTTGCGGTCGGAGGCCGAGCAGTTGCCATACCAGGCAGTGATGCAACCAGTCACAATGCACTTCTTGATACTACCCTTCCCGGATGCGTAATCATTGCCTGAAACTAATTATCATAATGCAGCGGACATGCATATCCCTAGAAAATCTTCCTATTCATGAAAATCACAAATGAAATATATTGAGACACAGCTGAGCCTTTTGTTAATCACACTGTCATCTCAGATTTTCAAAATAAGCTTTACAGCCAACGCTAGACAAATATTTGTGTAAGTTTAGCATAGCATTATGCCCTGCTAGCAGCAGGCAACATTTTCACGAAAATAAGAAAAGCAATCAAATTAAATAATTTACCTTTGAAGAACTTCGGATGTTTTCACTCAGGAGACTCCCAGTTAAATAGCAAATGTTCCTTTTTTCCAAAAATATTATTTTTTGTCGGCGAAATAGCTCCGTTTGTTCTTCACGTTTGGCGGAGAAATCGACCGGAAAATGGTCACTACAACACCAAACTTTTTTCCAAATTAGTTCCATAATATCGACAGAAACACGGCAAACGTTGTTTAGATTCAATCCTCAAGGTGTTTTTCACATATCTATTCGATAATATATCCACCGGGACAATTGGTTTCTCATTAGAAGCGATTGGAATAATGGCTACCTCTGTACTTTACGCAAGATTTTCTGTGCGGGCCATCATGTGACCACTGCTCAATGTGGTCCCTTACGGATATTCTTCAACATAAATGCGTAAAAAGACGTCACAATGTTGTAGACACCTTGGGGAATACATAGAAAACGTCATTCACAGCCTGTCTATTATATGCATAGTCGAGCATCTTGTCGTGACAAAATATCCAGTTTAAAATGGGAACGTTTTTTATCCAAAAATGAAATACCTCCCCCAGAGTTTCAAGAGGTTAATCTACCCATCGCGTCCGATTTCTAAAATGCTTTACAGCGAAAGCACAACATATGATTATGTTCGGTCATAGCCAAGTAAAGAAAAACACAGGCATTTTTTCCAGCCAAAGATAGGAGTCACAAAAAGCAGAAAAATATATAAAATTAATCACTAACCTTTGATGATCTTCATCAGATGACACTCATAGGACATTATGTTACAAAATACATGTATGTTTTGTTCGATAATGTGCATAGTTATATCCAAAAATCTCAGTTTACATTGGCGCAATATGTGCAGTGATGTTTTGATTCCAAAATATCTGGTGATTTTGCAGAAATACTCATAATAAACATTGATAAAATATACAACTGTTATTCACAGAATTAAAGATAGACTTCTCCTTAACCTCTTGAAGCTAGGGGGCACTATTTTATGTTTGGAAAAGTAACATTCCCAAAGTAAACGGCCTATTTCTCAGGACCAGATGCTAGAATATGCATATAATTGACAGATTGGGATAGAAAACACTTTAAAGTTTCCAAAACTGTCAAAATATTGTCTGTGAGTATAACATAATTGATATTGCAGGCAAAACCCTGAGGGAAATCCAATCAAGAAGTGCCTCTTATTTTGAAACCCTTCTGTTCCTATGCATGCCTATCCTCCATTTAAAGATATCAACCAGATTCCGTTTTCTCTGGCTTCTCTAGGATGTCAACAGTCTGTAGACATAGTTTCAGGCCTTTATTTTGAAAAATGAGCGTGAAAGATCACATCAAGTAAGTGGACAGGTGCGGGCTCTCAGAGTGAGTTTTTGCGCTACAGAGTAAAGCCGCCATTGTTCCTCCCGCTGTTATTGAAAAACCTACACACTCGGTTGATATATTATCGGATATATATTTGAAAAACTACCTGAGGAATGATTATAAAAAAAGTTTGACATGTTTCTGTGGACATAATGAAGACTATTTGGAATTTCCGTATGAGTTGTCGCGACCGCTCTTTTTTGTGGATTTCTGAACATAGCGCAATGGTATTTTGGGTATAAAAATAATCTGTATGGAACAAAATGAACATTTGTTGTGTAACTGGGAGTCTCTTGTGTGAAAAGATCCAAAGATCATCAAAGGTAAACGCTTAATTTGATTGCTTTTCTGATTTTTGTGACCAAGCTTCCTGATGCTAAGCTAAGCCTATGCTATGCTAGGCTATCGATAATCTTACACATTTACATTTACATTTAAGTAATTTAGCAGACGCTCTTATCCAGAGCGACTTACACAAATGCTTGGATTGCTTTCGCTGTAAAGCATAATTTCAAAATCTGAGACGACAGGTGGATTAACAAAAGGCTAAACTGTGTTTTGCAATATCGCACTTGTGATTTCATGAATATGAATAGTTTTTAGTAATATTATTTGACTGTTGCGCTATGCTATTCAGCGGTTGCTGACGAAAATGATCCCGCAACAGGGATAGGTAGCGTCAAGAAGTTAATGCAACCGCTGTGTCAGATTTTTTTTTACTTGACGGAAAAAGCATAATCTGAGAAGGGCGCTCAGAGCTCAATCCAGCCAGAGAAATATCCGCCATTTTGGAGTCAACAGAAGTTAGAAATAACACCATAAATATTCCCTTTGATGATATTCATCAGAAGGCACTCCCAGGAATCCCAGTTCGACAATAAAAGACTGATTTGTTCCATAAAGTCCATCATTTATGTCCAAATAGCCACTTGTTGTTAGCGTGTTCAGCCCAGTAATCCATCTTCATGAGGCGTGAGCACTTCATCCAGACAAAAACTAAAAAAGTTCCGTTACAGGTCGTAGAAACAAGTCAAACGATGTATTGAATTAATCTTTAGGATGTTTTTAACATAAAACATCAATGTTCCAACCGGAGAATTCCTTTGTCTGAAGAAAAGCACGGGAACAAAAGGTAACTCCTTCGGGATCATGCGTCATGAGCCTGAGACACTCTGCCAGACCATGTATGATGGGCCTATGGAGAACCTACCTCTGAACAGTAACATGCAATAAATGGACTTTGTGACAATATGTTTCGTCAGCCAAAATGGTAGTAATGACGATAGATAGAATGTAAAAATGAATGTTGTTTTTGTTGTTATTAAAAATTAAATGGCGTTATAATGAAACCATTGTAACTTGAAGAGTTTTCACAAGATGTACCTGATGTTTGCATATTGTGCGTTTTGTGGAAAACATCCAGATCGAATAGAATGTTTTTGTAAAGATGAAATGTGAAGTTAATTGTCTAAATTGGATCTGAGTAATATCCAGACCTTGCCTTGTAACTAGTTCAAATCAAATCCAATGTATTTATATAGCCCTTCGTTCATCAGATGATATCTCAAAGTGCTGTATAGAAACCCAGCCTAAAACCTCAAACAGCAAGCAATGCAGGTGTAGAAGCACAGTGGCTAGGAAAAACTCCCTAGAAAGGCAAAAAAACTAGGAAGAAACCTAGAGAGGAACCAGGCAATGAGAGGTGGCCAGTCCTCTTCTGGCTGTGCCGGGTGGAAATTATAACAGAACATGGCCAAGATGTTCAAATGTTCATAAATGACCAGCATGGTCAAATAATAATAATCACAGTGGTTGTCGAGGGTGCAGCAAGTCAGCACCTCAGGAGTAAATGTCAGTTGGCTTTTCATAGCTGATCATTAAGAGTATCTCTACCACTCCTGCTGTCTCTAGAGAGTTGAAAACAGCAGGTTTTGGACAGGTAGCACGTCCGGTGAACAGGTCAGGATTCCATAGCCCAGGCAGAACAGTTGAAACTGGAGCAGCAGCACGGCCAGGTGGACTGGGAGTCAATGAGTCATCATGCAGGGTAGTCCTGAGGCATGGTCCTAGGGCTCAGGTCCTCCGAGAGAGAAAGAAAGAGATAGAGAATTAGAGAGAGCATACTTAAATTCACACAGGACACCGGATAAGACAGGAGAAGTACTGACCCTAGCCCCCCGACACATAAACTACTGCAGCATAAATACTGTAGGCTGAGACAGGAGGGGTCAGGAGACACTGTGGCCCCATCCGATGATACCCCCGGACCGGGCCAAACAGGAAGGATATAACCCCACCCACTTTGCCAAAGCACAGCCCCCACACCACTAGAAGGATATCTTCAACCACCAACTTACCATCCTGAGACAAGGCCGAGTATAGCCCACAAAGTTCTCCGCCACGGCACAACCCAAGGGGGGGGCGCCAACCCAGACAGGAAGATCACATCAGTGACTCAACCCACTCAAGTGACCCCCCCCCCCCAGGGACCGCATGAAAGAGCACCAGTAAGCCAGTGACTCAGCCCCTGTAACAGGGTTAGAGGCAGAGAATCCCAGTGGAAAGAGGGGAACCGGCCAGGCAGACAGCAAGGGTGGTTAGTTGCTCCAGAGCCTTTCCGTCCACCTTCCCACTCCTGGGCCAGACCACACTCAATCATATGACCCACTGAAGAGATGAGTCTTCAGTAAACACTTAAAGGTTGAGACCGAGTCTGCGTCTCTCACATGGGTAGGCAGACCATTCCATAAAAATGGAGCTCTATAGGAGAAAGCCCTCTATAGTTATGTCCAGATTACTTGCCCTAACGGCGTAAACTCCCATTTCTGACCCAAGGGTATATAACATGTGAGTTAGGAATTGACATGATGACTAAGTGACCACGGGCTGCAGCCAAGGTCTGAAGAAGACAAAGGAACCTCTTATTCTATGCTACGGATGAGTAGCTGTGTCTAAGAGAGTGAATTTAAGCAGGACCACCCGGTTATTCTCTCCAAGGAATCGTGTATCTACACTGCTTTCATTCCCACGCTGTAACAATCTACAAGGCTGATTAGCCGTCCTCAGAAGAACCCTTTTTCAGAACAAGAGTGAGGAAACAGACCACTAAGACAAAGGACACTGACATCGTGAAGACAATCAGAGGTTACACCCGGTAACCAAAGAAGGGCCGTCATCAGAGGAGAAGTTGAACCCGGTCCACGAAGACACCTCATCGGAGACCTTCGACACATTAATTACATCATTATATTCTGACCCATAAGAGCGGCAGTTCGGGGAAAGGTTAGGGTTAAAATAAGCATAGTTGTATGTACCCAAGTGTGCTTTTCTCTCTTGCACTCTCTCTTTTGAAATCCCCATTTTGTTTCTCAAGTGTCATATTGTGTTGGCCCGGTAATCAATAGCCTTGACTCTGTGTTTGAGTATGTGTTTCTCTTATATTATAGCCCGTATCTCTGCCCTCAGATAATGTTTCTCTTTCTGCCTTCAATGACTCAATCTCGGTCTTCAGTTTGAATCTGATCCATGTGCACCTTCATCAGATGAGCAGATTGGTTTCACCCTGAGCCCCCATCAATTACAGTGGCCTATGATAGAAATGATAGATCAATTAAGAATTAATTAACACACAAATGCTGCGTTCACATTTTATCTAGCATCTAGCAAAACTAACCGCTTCTTGACAACCATGTGTTTTTTCAGTGCGGCCCATTGTCCAGCCCTTTGTCCACTGACCTCCACGGATGTTTGTCGGCATGATTGTATGCTCTGCAAAAACACAGTCACATTTTTAGTGTACAATATTTTTTATTTAACCTTTATTTAATTATCGATATTATAACACATTATGCTGACACATCAATGGGATATATATATATATATTTGAAAGAAAATGCACTGAAAACAAAATACCTTTAGTTTTGGTGATCCTCTCAGCTCCGGCTCATTTTCAAGTCCTCTTGTGGTTACGCTCCTAACTCTGGAACGTGAAGAACCATGTTCTCTTTGGGCACAATGCCATTTTTATTATTATTTTTATTATTATTATTATTATTTATTACAAAAAACACAAGATAGGGGTAACATTAAAGTATTAGAACATGAAGGACAAACACTACAGCATCAAGACACTATCAAACATGTTTCAGTCAGAGCCATCAAACATGTACCGCAACAGAGCCATCCTTGCGTGAGGGTGCGTGTGCATGATAGTGATATAAAATATATGTCATAATTTGTATGTGTTTTTTTTGAATGAGAGTGTGTGTATATGTATGTGTACCAACACCTGCATGGCATCAGCCTCAGCCAAACCGGCATTAACACTGCCATTTAGTGTCATTCAAATGTACTTTTGTTATGTTTTATTTTGACTTTTGACCATCATTCTCTCTCTCACACAGTAACTCCACTCCAACTTGTCTCCAATTCCACATACCAACCCTCAGCTTCCCTCAGCCCATCCCATCTATCTCTGCTGGCCACCCACTTTGTGTTTCTAGGCAACACTTGTCTTTCAACTATGCTATGATGTTTAACATACAATTTCAATCTATCTAATCAAATATAATATACCGATTGCATGTTGAAGATAAATACTTTTACTAAGAGTATTAGTATATTAGTAATTGACTGACCTGGTCTCTCCAGATCTCCTAACAGTACTATTTATAAGGTCAATTTTAGATCAATGTTATGCATTTTCAGCCATTCCTGAACCTGAGACCAGAAACAGGCTACCTGAGTGCAATACCAAAATAAATGGTCTATTGATTCTGTATCCTCACAACAAAATCTTCAGAGCTTCAATGATTTTATGCCCCAAATATTCAACATTTTGTTGGTGGCAAGAATTTTATATAACCATTTTAGCTAAAAAGCACAAAGTCTTGAATCTTGCACTGTTTTATATACAGTGCCTTGCGAAAGTATTCGGCCCCCTTGAACTTTGCGACCTGTTGCCACATTTCAGGCTTCAAACATAAAGATATAAAACTGTATTTTTTGAGAAGAATCAACAACAAGTGGGACACAAACATGAAGTGGAACGACATTTATTGGAGATTTCAAACTTTTTAAACAAATCAAAAACTGAAAAATTGGGCGTGCAAAATTATTCAGCCCCTTTACTTTCAGTGCAGCAAACTCTCTCCAGAAGTTCAGTGAGGATCTCTGAATGATCCAATGTTGACCTAAATGACTAATGATGATAAATACAATCCACCTGTGTGTAATCAAGTCTCCGTATAAATGCACCTGCACTGTGATAGTCTCAGAGGTCCGTTAAAAGCGCAGAGAGCATCATGAAGAACAAGGAACACAACAGACAGGTCTGAGATACTGTTGTGAAGAAGTTTAAAGCCAGATTTGGATACAAAAATATTTCCCAAGCTTTAAACATCCCAAGGAGCACTGTGCAAGCGATAATATTGAAATGGAAGGAGTATCAGACCACTGCAAATCTACCAAGACCTGGCCGTCCCTCTAAACATTCAGCTCATACAAGGAGAAGACTGATCAGAGATGCAGCCAAGAGGCCCATGATCACTCTGGATGAACTGCAGAGATCTACAGCTGAGGTGGGAGAATCTGTCCATAGGACAACAATCAGTCGTATATTGCACAAATCTGGCCTTTATGGAAGAGTGGCAAGAAGAAAGCCATTTCTTAAAGATATCCATAAAAAGTGTCGTTTAAAGTTTGCCACAAGCCACCTGGGAGACACACCAAACATGTGGAAGAAGGTGCTCTGGTCAGATGAAACCAAAATTGTACTTTTTGGCAACAATGCAAAACGTTATGTTTGGTGTAAAAGCAACACAGCTCATCACCCTGAACACACCATACCCACTGTCAAACATGGTGGTGGCAGCATCATGGTTTGGGCCTGCTTTTCTTCAGCAGGGAAAGGGAAGATGGTTAAAATTGATGGGAAGATGGATGGAGCCAAATACAGGACCATTCTGGAAGAAAACCTGATGGAGTCTGCAAAAGACCTGAGACTGGGACAGAGATTTGTCTTCCAACAAGACAATGATCCAAAACATAAAGCAAAATCTACAATGGAATGGTTCAAAAATAAACATATCCAGGTGTTAGAATGGCCAAGTCAAAGTCCAGACCTGAATCCAATCGAGGATCTGTGAAAATAACTGAAAACTGCTGTTCACAAATGCTCTCCATCCAACCTCACTGAGCTCGAGCTGTTTTGCAAGGAGGAATGGGAAAAAATGTCAGTCTCTCGATGTGCAAAACTGATAGAGACATACCCCAAGCGACTTACAGCTGTAATCGCAGCAAAAGGTGGCGCTACAATGTATTAACTTAAGGGGGCTGAACAATTTTGCACGCCCAATTTTTCAGTTTTTCATTTGTTAAAAAAGTTTGAAATATCCAATAAATGTCGTTCCACTTCATGATTGTGTCCCACTTGTTGTTGATTCTTCACAAAAAAATACAGTTTTATATCTTTATGTTTGAAGCCTGAAATGTGGCAAAAGGTTGCAAAGTTCAAGGGTGTCGAATACTTTCGCTAGGCACTGTATCAACTTATACACCCTGTACCATGGAATCGGTACATAAAAAATCTCTTCCCAACTATTTTGCAATCTGTATGGCACAGTTGTCAACATCCTGGTCCTCAAATGAAACTGGTACACTTTCCTATTTATGCTATTTTTATTACTCCGCCAGTTTTGATCCTTTATATTTCCTTTATACAGACCAGTTCCCTACCTTCTCCCGCTGCAATATCATTTAATGAGAACAAAATACCCTTTTCAAACATCTTTCCCATAAATACAGGTATTTTATCAACCAGCACATTTGAGTTCAGCCATAATATTTGCTCTATCTTTTCAGGGGGATGAAATTTAAATTGTAGCCAGCTCTGCAATGATTGTTTGAAAAAGACATACTTTGAAAAAAGTATTATTTACAATTAATTGAAAATGAGACATGGCAATCTACACAAAGGCAGAAAGGCCATTTTTAAACAGCATTTTAGTTTGTCTGGTTTAGCGTCCCAGATAATGCAAAATAGTTTTTGCAGATATGATGTGATAAATGAAATCATCAGGAGTAGGCAGCGCCCTATGTAACTGAGTAAACTGAGATATGACTAAGGAGTTAATCAGGGCAATTTTTCCATAAATAGACAGGTATTTACCTCCATGGTTGCAGGATCTTGTCAATTTTTTAAAGTTTTCTTTTGAAATTCATTATGGAGAGCTTATTTATATATTTTGTGATATGAATACCGAGTATGTCTACTTCACCATCAGCCCATTTTATAGGTAAGCTGCAAGGTAATGTAAAAGTGGTCGTTTTTAAGGATCCAATACATAATGTTGTACACTGTATAATTAAGCTTTCGTCCAGAGAGTACAGAAAAGTTATCTAGATCTTTAATGAGACATTGCAGGGATCTAGCTTGCGGACTTAATATAAAACTTGAGTCATCGGCATCCATGGACACCTTTGTTTTTAAGCCTTGGATTTCTAATCCTCTAATGTTCTTATTGGATCTGATTTTAATAGCTAGCATTTCGATGGCCATATCGAATAGATATGGTGACAGCGGACACCCTTGATTACCTCCTCTTGACAATTCAAAATTCAAAAGTAGCCGTTATTTACAATTTTACACCTGGGGTTGCTATACATTATTTTTTACCCATTTTATGAGACAATTACCAAAATTGAAAACATCTGGGCATTTATAAAATCCAGTCTTACTTTATCAAATGCCTTTTCAAAATCTGCTATAAATACCATTCCTGGGTTCTTATATGTTTCATCATGTTCTATTATTTCTAGTAGTTGTCATATATTCTTTCCAATGTATCGTCCATGTAAAAAATCTGTCTTATCAGGATGAACAATACCTGGTAAAAACCCTTTTAATTCTGAGTGCTATGCATTTTGCGAGTATTTTTGCATCACAACATTGAAGTGTAAGGGGCCTCCAGTTTTTTAGATAGACCGGGTCTTTATATTTACCATTTGGGTCTTGTTTTAAAAATAGAGAAATCAGACCTTCCTGCTGAGTACCTGACGGACTAACATTTCTATAGGAGTATATAAAACAATCTAACAACAAAGCTTTTAGTATTTCAAAAAAATACTTGATATACCTCTACCGGTATCCCATCAAGCTCTGGGGTTTTTCCAGACTGAAAGGATTTAATCGCATTGATCTTTATATTTGTTCATTTTCAATTTCTTATATTATTTGGAAACAATTCCTTTCCGTAATCTTCATTCAGTGGGTGAGGATGAGACAGAGAAGAGAACATCTGCCTAAAATAATTAGCTTCCTCTTTTAAAATATAATTTGGAGAATCATAGATGACTCCGTCTTCAGTATAGAGTTTCTGCAAATTACTTTTGTTAGTGTTCCTGTATTGGAGATTCAGGAAGAATTTTGTGCATATTTCTCCATATTCCATCCAGTTAGGTTTATTTTTGTAGTAGATTACATTAGATCGTTCTTGAATATGTTCCGCAAGTTCTTTTTGTTTTTCTTCAAACTTATTTTGTATCTCTGTAGTATCGTTTTTATTGCTATCTACCTGTACTATTAGTTAATGGATTTCCCTTGTTAGTCTTGTTTCTTTAGCCAGAAACTGATTTTTAAAAATATTATTGACGAATATTGATTTGAATGACCGATCGCATTTTGTCTCCTATTAAAACTTTTGTAACCTTTGATGCAAGAGAGAAAGAGACAAGAAAGTAGTCAAGCCGACGAGCTTGATTAAGTCTCCTCCATGTATATCTCACTAGGTCGATGTTTTTTAATCTCCAAATATCCACTATTTTTAATGTGTCCATAATATTTGTGATTTCCTTAAGGGCATGGTGATTACCTTTACAAGTCCATGAGGAACTTAACACTATGTTATAGTCTCTTTCCATAATGATTAGATCATTTGTTGCATGTAAGTTCAATAAATTGGTATAAATGTTTTCGAAGAAGTGTGGATCATCCTGATTTGGACCATATAGATTAATGAGCCAAATTACTTTTTCGTCCACTTTCATATTCAAAAGGATCCACCTTCCTTGCGAATCATTCCTGATTATTTGCTCATTCAGATCGACATTTTTGTTAATTAATATCTTCACACCCTTTGAGTTCCTTTGTCCATGACAGAAAATTATTTTACCACCCCATTCCTTTTTCCACGCAACTTCATCAAAGATGTAGAGTGAGTTTCCTGTAAACAGTATATGTTATATTCCTTTTCTTTTAGACTGATCTTTTTTATAATCTTCCAAACCGTTACAATTACAACGAATTATACTTATTTCACCCCTTACCATAACTAGATACTATTCTCAGGCTAAATTGACCATAATTAGTGCTTGTAAAGTTACTGCCATCAGAGGCATTATGAAGGTTAAAACTAGAACTTTCAAATGTCTGATATTTAGAATTCAAGAAATAGGTTCTAGCAATATTTTTTATTTTATTAGAAAATTGAGACAAATCATGTGTGTAACAGCTCTGAGTAGGTTGATGTGTATGATGTCTGTATAAGAGTAAGACTATAATGTGTGATGTCCAAATCAATAATAACTCTGCAATTTGCATGTTTGAGTGTCTATGTGTGTAACATGTAGTGCGTATAGCCTTAATATTCATCATTGCAATCCACATCGTATCACCATCATAGTTGCATCATATTTACCTTTAACATAATTGAAAAACACATTTCCATAGCAATTGACGTTTCACATGATCACGAAAGAGACCTTGCATTACTCTAGAGACGGCTTCACTACAGTACAAATGTATTCCGTACAATATGTTATTATTACCCAATGCCCATATTTTGATATATTCCACTTGCTTGTTGTAAACATATGTAAACTTGTAGACAAATACATCAAAAAGATAGACAAACAATAAACACATTAAATTATAGAAACCGTTCTCAACAATAGAGAGAGGGAGAGAAGAGAATAGAAAAGAAAGAGAGCATGAGAGAAGAGTGCGAGATCAGGTGTGTGTGTATGTATAAGCCTGTAGTTGAGTACGTGTGTGTTCATATCCACTTCATAATGTTCAGATACTTTAAACAGTTCCCATACCTTCTTTTTTTTGTAACCTTGTTAGATAAACAGCTTGTTTTTGAATGGTAACTGTGTTAAGGGTGTAATTTGGGGCGGGGTGAGGAGTACTGGAAAGGTGTGACTTTCAGATTACAATAGGCCATAAGTATACAGCAGATCGCCGATTGTCCTCACTTTGATTATGCTGCTAATCGGGCTACAAGTGTTTGCAAACCTGTTTTCAAAATGCTACCAGCTGTCCATCACTACTGTAAATAAAAGCACAGCATCTTGCTACATATTGTTTACATTCTTTATTGCAACCACAACCACAGCGCAAAGTCTAGGTCCAAGAGGCTTCTGAACAGCTTCTACCCCCAAACCATAAGACTCCTGAAAATCTAGTCAAATGGCTACCCTGACTATTTGCAGTGACCCCCCTTCCCCTCTTTACACCACTGCTACTCTCTGTTGTCATCTATGCATAGTCACTTTAATAACTCTAACTACATGTACATACTACCTCAAATAACCAGTGAATTACTTTTACTTTTTGAATTACTTGCTACTTTTTCTCTTACTCTTATCTGTATTTTTGGTTAGGGGCTTGTAAGTAAGGATTTCACTGTAAGGTCTACACCTGTTGTATTCAGCGCATGTGACTAATACACTTTGATTTGATTTAAACTCCTCCAAAAAGAAGCCAACAAGCCCTGTGTTCATTTAATTTAATTTGATGTCACAAATAATTTGTATTTACCTGTACAATTACTTTCAGAGTTTAGGATTTCCAAATGTGTGCTTTTCATGTAATTTTTTCATTAAATCCCATTCGGATTCAAGGATAACTTTTACTGACGCCTTCAGTGAGAGGCATAATGCTTTATTAATATTGAATACTATCTGCCCTCCGAATTCATATCTAAGGGGCACTTTTCAGACCATTATTAGTTACTTTGCTTTAGTTTGAACGTGCAGACTGGCACTAAGAACAGTGGGAACTTTTCCCTAGTCAGCTCCAATATTAGTGCAATGGCCCTTAAAGTGTTGCTCTGTGCTACCCAGTGGGGCGGGGTGTCGGTTCAACCCCCTTCTTCCTCAACCAACCTCATGGGCTAGGTCAGTCTTCTGTGCACAGCTCTGTGCCCTGCCCTCATGCCTTGAATCTTGCGCCCCCACCGCTATTTCAGTGCATACAGCTTGAGAACTGCAAAGGCAATCAATCCCATTGTGCGCCACTTGGGAGCCATGACCAATATGACCAATAAATATTGTCCTACTAATAACAGGGTTAATAATATATCTGTGAGAATGTCTAAGGGGCTTTTATATAATTCAAAATTAATAAAAGTAATAATCGCTTTGTTTAAATAATAACAATATTTTGGAGATGATTTTGTTTTCAAATAACATGAAATGAGTGAGAAAATGGCCATTCTTGAACATGCGGTGAGACATTGTTACTAATTTGAAAATAAAGCCAGTTTGTTATTTTGAATGATTTATTTATGTTTTTAGAGGGAGAGAAACCAAAAACCTATAGTCATCTCATGGGTCTACCAGTCGAGGTCAGCAACATATTAGACCGCTGAGCTGCTCAGGTTCTGTACAATGACTGGACGGGACTAGGCTACAATACTACACTAAGAGCAAAATAATCCTAACATTTCCACACCTTAATTGTAGTCTAAATTTCCCTTAGAATAAAAACATTAGTGTAGCAACAGTTTTAGTAAATTATACTGAAGTCATGCACAATTATCAGTTTCTATTTAGGTTTATGTATCTGACTCATTCATTGCGCTAAATTGTAATTACTTTGCCACTATGGCCTATTTATTGTCTTACCTCCCCAATCTTACTAGATTAGCACACACTAAATATAGACTTTTCTATTGTGTTATTGACTGTACGTTTGTTTATCCCATGTGTAACTCTGTGTTGTTTGTGTCACACTGCTTTGCTTAATCTTGGCCAGGTCGCAGTTGTAAATGAGAACTTGTTCTCAAATGGCCTACCTGGTTAAATAAAGGTGAAATAAATAAATAAAGAATTGTCAGTTAGAGACAGAGTAGCGCCTTGGGACCCAAAAGCACAATCAGTTCCATTACTCCTCCTTGCGCTGGTCTGGAGCAATGAAGTACTGACACAGGTCACCATACTAAATCATAAATTACCTCTAAATCCGACAGCATAATCACAAAACTTTTAGTGGAGCAACCACTGTAGGCTTTGCCGTGCCCTCTTCACGACTGTCTTAGTGTGTTTGGAATATGAATATTGTTGGTGATGTAGACACCAAGGAACTTGAAGTTCTCAAATTGCTCCACTACAGCCCCGTTGAGAATGGGGACATGCTCAGTCCTCCTTTTCCTGTAGTCCACAATCATCTCCTTTGTCTTGATCACGTTGACGAAGAAGTTGTTATCCTGGTACCACATACAGTTACATTACAGCCTTATTCTAAAATGTATTAAATTGTTTGTTTTTTCACTCATCAATCTACACACAATACCCCATAATGAAAAAGCAAAAATAGTGTTTTAGAAATGTTTGCAAATTTACAAATAAAAAACAGAAATACCTTATTTGGGGCAGCAGGGTAGCCTAATGGTTAGAGTGTTGGACTAGTAACCGAAAGGTTGCAAGTTAAAATCCCTGAGCTGACAAGGTACAAATCTGTCATTCTGCCCCTGAACAAGCATTTAACCCAATGTTCCTAGGCCGTCATTGAAGATAACAATTTGTTCTTAACTGACTTGCCTAGGTAAATAAAGGTAAAATAAAAATAGAAATTTACATGGCCTTGCTATGAGACTCAAAATTGACCTCAGGTGCATCCTGTTTTCAATGATCATCATTGAGATGTTTCTACAACTTCATTGGAGTCCACCTGTGGTAAATTAAATTGATTAAACATAATTTGGGAAGGCACACACCTGTCTATTTAAGGTCCCTCAGTTGACAGTGTGTCAGAGCAAAAACCAAACCATGAGGTCGAAGGAATTGTCAGTAGAGCTCTAAGACAAGATTGTGTTGAAACACAAATCTGGGGAAGGGTACCAAAAAATGTCTGCAGCATTGAAGGTCCCCAAGGGGGCGGCAGCGTAGCCTAGTGGTTAGAGCGTTGGACTAGTAACCGGAAGGTTGTGAGTTCAAACCCCCGAGCTGACAAGGTACAAATCTGTCGTTCTGCCCCTGAACAGGCAGTTAACCCACTGTTCCCAGGCCGTCATTGAAAATAAGAATATTTTCTTAACTGACTTGCCTGGTTAAATAAAGGTAAAATAAAAAAATAAAAAAAAGGTCCCCAAGAACACAGAGGCCTGCATCATTCTTAAATGGAAGAAGTTTGGAACCACCAAGACTCTTCCTAGAGCTGAAAATAGCTGTGCAGCGATGCTCCCCAGCCAACCTGATAGAGCTTGAAAGGATCTAAATAAATACAAATGGGAGGAACTTCCCAAATACAGGTGTGCCAAGCTTGTAGTGTCATACCCAGGAAGACTTGAGGCTGTAATCGCTGCCAAAATGTGCTTCAACAAAGTACTGAGTCTGAATACATATGTAAATGGGATTTTTCTGTTTTTTATTTTGTCATTATAGGAAATTGTGTGTATATGGATAAGGGGTGAAAACAATTTAATCCATTTTAGAATAAGGCTGTAACCTAACAAAATGTGGAAAAGTGGTCTGAATATTTTCTGAATGCACTGTACATATATCCATTAGCATTTTTATGATGATGCATGCCTTCTCCCCCTCTGCACCTACAACTTTTACTCTACCTACTCCTGTAGTACAATATTGACTCTAGAGTGTGTATATGCTATAGCTTTGGGCTGGAAGCAGTATGAGGTTGGAGGGATGGGGTACTTCACTGATCAGGGTCAACATCTAAACCATGGAATCGTCAAATCAAAGGGCATAATGAAACCACCCTGTCGATTCAATTGCATCTACAAACCCAAAGGCAGGAGGAACTGTCCTCCACTTAGGCTCTAGGCGACAGCAGTGGCTTAATATAGCATTGAAAGGGTAATTGTGTGGAAGGGCTTTAGTGGCAGGGTTAGCACCTTTGGAGAAGGAGCCTGTGCCTGCAGCCACTGAATGTAATCCTACTCCATCAACGTTGACGGGGCTTTGAAGAGCTCCTATTTCTCTCTCTTGAGAGGTGAATTACAAGCCTTTGGTCAAATGTATACATTTCTCATGACTCACTCCAATTGGAGTGAATTTACAGCAGAATCACTGGCTGGATTTGTCTGACTCTTCTCTGGTCCTTCTGTAGCTCAGTTGGTAGAGCATGGCGCTTGTAACGCCAGGGTAGTGGGTTCGATCCCCGGGACCACCCATACGTAGAATGTATGCACACATGACTAAGTCGCTTTGGATAAAAGCGTCTGCTAAATGGCATATATTATTATTATATTATATAAATCTAAATTGGCTTCAAAGAAGGTTAATACATTTGGGTGACATGCAGTGAAACCATTACCTGGTAACACTTTATAATAACTCCACGTAATAAAGCATTTATAATGGATTATTACATATTTTATTATTCATTTATTAATCATTACTCCATACATAAGATGTTAAATATAGGTCCTTAAAAAACATTTACTAATTATTTGTCTTTTTGCGTGGCCTCATATAAAGTGCGGGCTATTTATACTCAATATATACTTTATTTTATATTTTGGTCATTTAGCAGACACTCTTATCCAGAGCAACTTACAGAAGAAATTAGGGGTAAGTGCCTTTTCACGTAGACTTCTCTGGGATTCGAACCAGCAACTTTTCGGCTACTGGCCCACTATGCTAAATGTTTTGAGTGACCAGTGTAATTTCTCACAAACATATGCCGTTGGTAGACATTCAAGCTGTACCTGATGCTCCTTATGGTCTCAAAATAGCCTAGAACAGTGGTTTGTCATGATGTTGGCCTGTTGGGGGAGGTTTATGACCCCCATAAATACCTTTCCCATTTTCTCTCTCCCTACTCTACAGAGTAATTATTGGAAAGTCCTTTGTTAACAGAGAGAGTCTTTTAACATCAAAAGGGTGGGGAAAGGAACCATATGTCGGTAATTCAACCAGCTGAAAATATGCGTTTGGACTTGAAGAATATGATGTCAGATCAGTTGTTACCTGAGACATTATTACTAATGAGAGGATGACATAAACTGTATCTTGGTCTACACATTATAGTTATAAGATTCACATGGAATTGTTGTGCAAATTAAATGTTTAAATATGAAATTATTTCTGAAAAGATGAAATGTTTCTTAATGAAAGAACGGTTTGCAATAGAGTAAACTCTGCCAACGCAGTGGCCCCACCCAAATGTTATTTGTCACATACACATGGTTAGCAGATATTGCGTGTAGCGAAATGCTTGTGCTTCTAGTTCTGACAATGCAGTAATAACCAACGAGTAATCTAACCTAACAATTCCACAACAACTACCTTATACACACAAGTGTAAAGGGATGAAGAATATGTGCATATAGATATATGAATGAGTGATGGTACAGAACGGCATGGGCAAGTGTTACGGTTTTCTTCCGTTGAAGGAGAGTCGGACCAAAATGCAGCGTGGTTTGTACGATACATCTATAATGAAGACGAAAAACAAACAATACAAAAACAACAAACGAATGTGAAAACCTATACAGCCTATCTGGTGACAACTAACACAGAGACAGGAACAATCACCCACGAAATACTCAAAGAATATGGCTGCCTAAATATGGTTCCCAATCAGAGACAACGATAATCACCTGACTCTGATTGAGAACCGCCTCAGGAAGCCATAGACTATGCTAGACACCCCACAAAAACCCCATGACAAAAACGCACCACAATAACCCATGTCACACCCTGGCCTGACCAAATAAATGAAGACAAACATACATTACTTCAACCAGGGCATGACAGCAAGATGCAGTAGATGGTATCGAGTACAGTATATACATATGAGATGAGCAATGTAGGGTATGTAAACATTATTAAGTGGCATTGTATAATTAAACTGGCTAGTGATATATTTTTTACATCAATTTTTCCATTATTAAATTGGCTGGAGTTGAGTCAGTATGTTGGCAGCAGCCACTCAATTTTAGCAGTGGCTGTTTAACGTCTTTCAGCTAGGGGGCACTATTTTTACGTCTGGAAAAATAACTTTCCCAAAGTAAACGGCCTATTTCTCAGGCACAGATGCTAGAATACGCATATAATTGACATATTGGGGTAGAAAACACTCTAAAGTTTCCAAAACTGTCAAAATATTGTCTGTCCGCTGTCCGCTCAATTCAGCGGTTGTTGATGGCAATTATCCCGCTAACGGGATGGGTAGCATCAAGAAGTTTTAACAGTCTGATGGCCTTGAGATAGAAGCTGTTTTTCAGTCTCTCGGTCCCTGATTTGATGCGCCTGTATTGACCTCACCTTCTGGATGATAGCGGGGTGAACAGGCAGTGGCTTGGGTGGTTGTTGTCCTTGAAGATCTTTATGGCCTTCCTGTGACATCGGGTGGTGTTGGTGTCCTGGAGGGCAGGCAGTTTGCCCCCGGTGATGCGTTGTGCAGACGTCACTATCCTCTGGATGGCCTTACGGTTGTGGGCGGAGCAGTTGCCGTACCAGGCAGTGATACAGCCCGACAAGATGCTCTGGATTGTGCATCTGTAAAAGATTGTGAGTGCCTTTGGTGACAAGCCAAATTATTCAGCCTCCTGAGGTTGAAGAGGCGCTGCTGCGGCTTCTTCACCATGCTGTCTGTGTGGGTGAACCAATTCAGTTTGTCCGTGATGTGTGTGCCGAGGAACTTAAAACTTACTACCCTCTCCACTACTGTCCCGTCGAAGAGGATAGGGGGGTGCTCCCTCTGCTGTTTCCTGAAGTCTACAATCATCTGCTTTGTTTTTGTTGATGTTGGGGGTGAGGTTATTTTCCTGACACCACACTCCAAGGGCCCTCACCTCCTCCCTGTAGGCCATCTTGTCGTTGTTGATAATCAAGCCTACCAATGTAGTGTTGTCTGCAAACTTGATGATTGACTTGGAGGCGTGCATGGCTACGCAGTCGTGGGAGTATAGGAGAGGGCTCAGAATGCACCCTTCTGGGGCCCCAGTGTTGAGGATCAGCGGGGTGGAGATGTTGTTACCTACACTCACCACCTGGGGGCATCCCGTCAGGAAGTCCAGTACCCAGTTGCACAGGGCGGGGTCGAGACCCAGGGTCTCGAGCTTGATGACGAGCTTGGAAGGTACTATGGTGTTGAATGCCGAGCTGTAGTCGATGAACAGCATTCTCACATAGGTATTCCTCTTGTCCAGATGGGTGAGAGCAGTGTACAGTGTGGTCGCGATTGCGTCGTCTGTGGACCTATTGGGGTGTTAAGCAAATTAGAGTGGGTCTAGGGTGTCAGGTAGGGTCGAGGTGATATGGTCCTTGACCGTATGTGAAAAGGCAGTGGTTGTAAACTATGAAACACTGCCCTCTCTCCCAACCCTATATAAGCCAATTTACAAAAATGTAACTTCCTGAGTACGTGAGGACTTATCATCCCCACGTTGAAAGGACAAAGACCACCTACAGAACTAAGCCAACCTCAGCAAGAACCTAACGAAATTTGCATAAAATTTAAATTTGAAGGTGACGACCTACACGCCGAAAGGATGAATTTCGACTATACCAGCCAGAATGCAGCATGAGCTTAAAGTATGGCAACTTGGTATGAAATTTGAACTCTTCTCTTCACTAAAGAGGTGATACCTCCAAGCCGTTGCGTTAGTACAGCAACTGTAGATGTGGGCTAGGAGAGGACGGACAGAGTATCTGTTCTACGACACGACGGCAGTACTACCAAGTGTCCACCAACTACCAAGTAACCTTTGTTTGCAATTACAGAGATCATACGTTTCCTGTAGTTCTTGACCAGGTTTTCAGACACTGAAGCAGGGATTTTGGCCCACACCTCCATACAGACCTTCTCCATATCCTTCAGGTTTCAGGACTGTCGGTGGCCAATATGGACTTTCAGCTCCCTCCAAAGATTTTCTATTGGGTTCAGGTCTGGTGACTGACTAGGCCACTCCAGGACCTTGAGATGCTTCTTACGGTGCCACTACTAAGTTGCCCTGGCTGTGTGTTTCGGGTCGTTGTCATGCTGGAAGACCCAGCTCTTACTGAGGGAAGGAGGTTATCAGCCAAGATCTCGCTATACATGGCCCCATCCATCCTCCCCTCCGTACATTGAAGTCGTCCTGTCTTCTTTTCAGAAAAGCATCCCCAAAGAATGATGTTTCCACCTCCATGCTTCACGGTTGGAATGGTGGTCTTGGGTTTGTACTCATCCTTCTTCTTCCTCCAAACACGCCAAGTGAAGTTTTGACCAAAAAGCTCTATTTTGTCTCATCAGACCACAGGACCTCCCATACTTCCTCTGGATCATCCAGATGGTCATAGGCAAACTTCTGACGGGCCTGGACATGCGCTGGCAGGGGGACCTTACATGCGCTGCAGGATTTTAATCCATGACGGCGTAGTGTGTTACTAATGGTTTTCTTTGAGACTCTGGTTCCCAGCTCACTTCAGGTCATTTTCCAGGTCCTGCCGTGTAGTTCTCGGCTGATCCCTCACCTTCCTCATGTTCATTGATGCCCCACGAGGTGAGATCTTGCATGGAGCTCCAGACCGAGGGTGATTGACCGTCATCTTGAACTTCTTCCATTTTCTAATAATTGCACAAACAGTTGTTACCTTCTCACCAAGCTGCTTGCCTATTGTCCTGAGAAAAATCCAATCTGGAAGTGACAGGGGTTATTTTGAAACCCCTATTTCCCATTGCCCATTTTCTAAGTCTTCCCTAACGTGTCTACAGCCTTTAGACATAGTTTCACCTCCTTTATGTTGAAGAATGAGCATAAAAGACCACATTGCGTAAGTGGCCAGCTGATGGCTCTGAGTGATTCTTTCATTAAAGAGAGAGGTAGCCATTTTTCCTCCCCGTCCTACTGAAAAGCCAACTGTCCTGGTTGATATATAATCTAATAGATATTTGAAAAACACCTTGAGGATTGATTATAAAAAATGTTTGCCATGTTTCTGTCGATACTATGGATATAATTTTGATTTTTTTTCGGCGTTGTCGTGACCTCCATTTCTGGATGTCACGAACATAGTGGATTTCTGAACATAATGTGACGAACAAATGGAGGTATTTTGGGTATAAAAATAATCTTTATGGAACAAAAGGAACATTTGCTGTCTAACTGGGTGTCTCGTCAGTGGAAACATCCGAAGATCATCAAAGGTAAACGGTTAATTTGATTGCTTTTCTGATTTTCGTGACCAAGCTTCCTGCTGCTAGCTGGACATAATGCTATGCTAGGCTATCGATAAACGTACACCAATGCTTGTCTTGCTGTTGCTGTAAAGCATAATTTCAAAATCTGAGACGACAGGGTGATTAACAAAAGACATATTTCACTTGTGATTTCATGAATATGAATGTTTTCTAGTAAGATTATTTGACCGTTGTGCTATGCTAATTAGTGTAATTGCTGACAATTCTCCTGGATCCGGGATGGGTAGTTCCAAGAGGTTTTAATCCAGCCACAGTGTCTAATTTCAAAAATGCTTGACAGCGAAGGCTCCACAAATGATTGTTAGGTCACCAACAGGTCACAGACAATCCCATCCATTTTTCCAGCCAAATAGAGGAGTCACAAAAAGCAAAAATAGAGATAAATTAATCACCTTCCTTTGATGATCTTCATGTTACACAATACATGTATGTTTTGTTCGATAAAGTGCATATTTATATCCAAAAATCTAATTTTACATTGGCGTGTTATGTTCAGTAGTTCCAAAGTATGATTTGTGTGATTTTGCAGAGAGCCACATCAATTTACAAAAATACTCATTATTGTGAAGTGTTATCTTCTTATGGCTGGGGGCAGTATTGAGCAGCTTGGATGAATAAGGCGCCCTGAGGTGCCCAGAGTAAGCTGCCTGCTCCTCAGTCCCAGTTGTTAATATATGCATATTATTAGTATATTTGGATAGAAACCACTATGAAGTTTCTAAAAAAGTTTGAATGATGTCTGTGAGGAAAAACCATGAGAAGAAATACAACCAGGAAGTGGGAAATCTGAGGTTGGTCGATTTTCAACTCAGCCCCTGTTGAAGATACAGTGGGATATTGGTAATTTTGCACTTCCTAAGTCTCCCACTAGATGTCAACCGTCTATAGAAACTTGGTTGATGCTTCTACTGTGAGGTGGGGCCAAATGAGAGGGGAATGAGTCAGAGGTCTGGCAGCGGTCACGCACTGTTTAATAGCATTTCACATGAGAGGTATCTCCCGTTCCTTTGTTTTTCTGAAGAAAAATGAATTCTCCGGTTGGGATATTATTGAAGATTTATGTTAAAAACATTCTAAAGATTGTTCCGTACATCGTTTGACAAGTTTCAATGGTCAGTAATGGAACATTTTTTCATCTGCAACTAGTGAACGCGCCTCGTGAGTTTTGATTTGTTTACCAAAACGCGCTACCAAAAGTAGCTATTTGGACATAAATGATGGACATTGTCGAACAAATAAAATATTTATTGTGGAACTGGGATTCCTGGGAGTGCATTCTGATGAAGATCATGAAAGGTAAGTGAATATTTATCATGTTATTTCTGACTTCTGTTGACTCCAACATGGCGGATATACAGTGCCTTGCGAAAGTATTCGCCCCCTTGAACTTTGCGACCTTTTGCCACATTTCAGGCTTCAATCATATAGATATAAAACTATATTTTTTGTGAAGAATCAACAACAAGTGGGACACAATCATAAAGTGGAACAACATTTATTGGATATTTCAAACTTTTTTAACAAATCAAAAACTAAAAAATTGGGCGTGCAAAATTATTCAGCCCCCTTAAGTTAATACTTTGTAGCACCACCTTTTGCTGTGATTACAGCTGTAAGTCGCTTGGGGTATGTCTCTATCAGTTTTGCACATCGAGAGACTGACATTTTTTCCCATTCCTCCTTGCAAAACAGCTCGAGCTCAGTGAGGTTGGATGGAGAGCATTTGTGAACAGCAGTTTTCAGTTCTTTCCACAGATTCTCGATTGGATTCAGGTCTGGAATTTGACTTGGCCATTCTAATACCTGGATATGTTTATTTTTGAACCATTCCATTGTAGATTTTGCTTTATGTTTTGGATCATTGTCTTGTTGGAAGACAAATCTCTGTCCCAGTCTCAGGTCTTTTGCAGACTCCATCAGGTTTTCTTCCAGAATGGTCCTGTATTTGGCTCCATCCATCTTCCCATCAATTTTAACCATTTGCCCTGTCCCTGCTGAAGAAAAGCAGGCCCAAACCATGATGCTGCCACCACCATGTTTGACAGTAGGGATGGTGTGTTCAGGGTGATGAGCTGTGTTGCTTTTACGCCAAACATAACGTTTTGCATTGTTGCCAAAAAGTTCCATTTTGGTTTCATCTGACCAGAGCACCTTCTTCCACATGTTTGGTGTGTCTCCCACGTGGCTTGTGGCAAACTTTAAACAACACTTTTTTATGGATATCTTGAAGAAATGGCTTTCTTTTTGCCACTCTTTCAAAAAGGCCAGATTTGTGCAATATACGACTGATTGTTGTCCTATGGACAGAGTCTCCCACCTCAGCTGTAGATCTCTGCAGTTCATCCAGAGTGATCATGGGCCTCTTGACTGCATCTCTGATCAGTCTTCTCCTTGTTTAAGCTGAAATTTTAGAGGAACGGACAGGTCTTGGTAGATTTGCAGTGGTGATGAAGTCCTATGAGTGTCATCTGATGAAGATCATTAAAGGTTAGTGATTGATTTTGTCTCTATTTGTGCTGGAAAAATGTCTGTGTGTTTTTTGACTTTTTTTCGGTGCTGACCTAACATAATCGTTTGGTGCTTTCGCTGTAAAGCCTATTTGGAATCGGACACTGTGGTGGGATTAACAACAAGATTACCTTTAAAATGGTATAAATAGTTTGAGGAATTTAAATTATGAGATTTCTGTTGTTTTGAATTTGGCGTCCTGCACTTTCACTGGCTGTTGTCATATCGATCCCATTAACGGGATTTCAGCCCTAAGAAGTTTTAACCCGTATTGTTATTTTGTGTTCACTTTGCTGTGTGTATTTGGTTCGCCTAAATAAAAGGCTCCGTTGGCTACCCAATATCTGCTCTCCTGCACCTGACTCCCTTACAGCCATTTACACATACCTAAAAGGACACCACACCCATTATGGAGTCAGCAGGAGCAGGTACCTATGGTAACGGAGTCGAGGAGCGCGTCCTGGAGCACACAGCATTGATTCACCATCTCGGCACCGCCATGGACCGAGGTCTGTCAAACTATGGATCGCTGGGAGATACAGGGAGGTCCTCCAGTACCTCCTCCAGGACAACAAGGGTCCTCACTACCCGTCCCTCCTGTACTCGGTTCCAGTAGGATGAGTCTCGCCCTTCCTGGAGAGCATGATGGGACGGCAGCATGGTGCCAAGGCTTCCTACTACAGCTGGACCTCTACCTGGGCATCGTTTATGCAGCTCCTTCGGGAAGGGAGAGGGTGTCCCCCCTCATCTTGTGCCTCTCATGGAGAGCTCTGGAGTGGGCCAACTTGTATAACTTCAATGAATTCACCCGCCGCTTCAGGGCAGTCTTCGACAACCCGCCTGAGGTTAGAGCGGCGGGTGAACGACTGTTCCACCTGAGACAGGGGACGAGGATCGCCCAGGAGTTCGCACTGGAATTTCAGACTTTGGCCTCCGGAGCGGGATGGAGCAACAGGGCCCTCATCGACCACTACCTTTGCAGCATGCGCGAGGAAGTCCGTCACGAGTTGTTCTGCAGGGATACCACTCTTATCTTCGACCATCTGGTGAACATGTCCATTCGGCTGGATAACCTGCTGGTCACCCGCGGACGTCCAGAGAGGGCTCTGTAGATTCCATTTCCCAGCACCACCGCTCCGGCGCCTATGGAGCCGGGAAGTGCTGCGCACAGGGAGACACTGCTGGTCAGTGCCATGTTGGCTCCTCTAGGGTTTGAGGCAGCAGGCAGGGCACTCTGGTGTGACCCCAGGAGAGAAGGCACCATTCTCACCCAGAGCCCACTGTTGCACACATGTTTTGGTTTGTTACTTTTCCTGAATTTTCCCCGCATTCCCAGCATCAGGCGATTTCAAGCGCGGCTGGGAATTTCATTGATAGATAATTTGCTCATAGTTTAGGGATCCCCATCGTTCCCGTGGATGTGCCCTTCCCCGTTCACCACTTCAATATTCGACCATTAGGGTCAGTGTTGATTAGGGAGGTCACTGCTCCTTTGGGCATGGTGACGCAGGGGGGGTCATAAGGAGAGAATTAGTCTTTTTATTATTGACTCTCCTGCATTGGGCCCGTGGTGCTGGGTTAACTTGTCATAACCCCACTGTTTCTTGGCCCCAGAGTGCTCTCACAGGGTGGTTGCGAGACTGCTCAAGTAAGTGTTTAGGGGTTTCTGTTGGTGCCACTATGGTGGAGAGTCCAGACCAGGTCTCCACTGTGCACATTTCCCCTGAATATGCCTCAATTACCACCTCATCGACGGGACGATTGTGGGGGACTGGGAGTTTTGGCTGTCGTCAAGGCTTTGAAGACATGGAGACATTGGCTTGAGGGTGCTAAACACCCTTTTCTCATCTGGACTGACCACCGCAATCTGTAGTACATCCGGGCGGTGATGATACTGATCCCTCGCCAGGCAAGGTGGGCCATGTTTTTCACCGGTTTTGTTTTCACCCTTTCTTACAGACCAGGTTCCCAGAACGAGAAGGCAGACGCACTGTCCCAGCTGTATGACACAGAGGAGCGACCCATGGATCCCACTCCCATACTCTTGGTCTCCTGCCTGGTGGTGTGGGAGCTGGACACAGACATTGAGCGGGCATTGCGTACAGAGCCCGCTCCCCTCCAGTGTCCCGCTGGGCGTCTGTACGTTTTGTCTGCCGTCCGTGACCAGCTGATCTATTGGTCCCACACGTCACCCTCCTCTGGTCATCCAGGCATCGGTCGGACGGTGCGCTGTCTGAGTGGGAAGTACTGGTGGCCCACTTTGGCTAAGGACATGAGGGTTTATGTTTCCTCCTGTTCGGTGTGCGCCCAGTGTAAGGCTCCTAGGCACCTGCCCAGAGGTAAGTTACACCCCTTACCCGTTCCACAGCAGCCATGGTCACACCTACCGATCGATTTCCTGACTGAACTTCCCCCATCACAGGGAAACACCACGATCCTGGTCGTTGTGGATCGTTTCTCTAAGTTCTGCCGTCTCCTCCCTCTGCCCGATGCTCCTGCGGTGGACGACTGGCTCCGGCGTGCAGAGGAAACAGCGGACGCCGCCCATGTTCACCCTCAGCGTGCCGTGCTGCGCCAGAAATTTGGTGCAGACCGTCACCGTAGTGAGGTCCGGGTCTGGCTCTCGACCAGAAACCTACCCCTCTACCTGCCCAGCCAGAAATTGGGTCCGCAGTTTGTGGGGACATTTAAAGTCCTGAGGAGAGTGAACAAGGTTTGTTACAGGTTACAGCTTCCCCCCGATTACCACATTAACCCCTCGTTCCATGTGTCTCTCCTCAGGCCGGTGGTGGTTTACTTACTCCAGGAGTCTGAGGTGCGGGAGGTTCCTCCGCACCGCCGAAGGGGCTCCGGCGTACTCCGTTCGTTCCATACTGGATTGAGACATCGGGCGAGGGGTATGATCCAGAGTAGAGATGCTAGGGTTCCGGTGGAGGACGTGTTGGAACCTTCTCTGCTGCGAGAGTTCCGCCGTCTCCATCCGGATCGCCCTACGCCTCGTCCTCCGGGTCGTCCCCAAGGCCAGTGTCAATGCGCTGCTGTAGATGCATGTCAATGGGGGGTAATGTCACGACTTTTGCCGAAGTCGATGCCTCTCATTGTTCGGGCGGTGCTCGGCAGTCGAGGTCGCCGGTCTTCAAGCCGTCGCCGATCCATTTTTCATTTTCCATCTGTCATGTTTTCCCACATACCTGGTTCTATTATATTACCTGGTTCTCATTTCCCTCATTATGTGTTGTGTATTTAACCCTCTGTTTCCCAAATGTCTTTGTGTGGTATTGTTTATTCTGTTTCATGTTATGCGCACGTTAGTCTGCTGCATATTGTTATTTCGTGTTCACTTTGCCATGTGTTTTTGGTTAGTCTAAATAATAGGCTCCGTTGGCTACCAAATATCTGCTCTCCTGCACCTGACTCCCTTACAGCCATTTAAGCATACCTGACATTACCTCTCTTGTCCTACGTCATTTGCACATGCTGTATATAGATTTCCCTACTCTATTATTGATTGTTTATTCCATGTGTAACTCTGTGTTGTTGTATGTGTTGAACTGCTTTGCTTTATCTTGCAAATGAGAACTTGTTCTCAGCTAGGCTACCTGGTTAAATATTATTATTATTATTTTTTTACTACAACCAAGTTACTAAGTCTTTGACCACACTGTGTTGTTACTTTGGTAAGGAAAAACTCATGCTACAACAACAAAAATACTTAAATACATGTCATTTTGTCCGTGAAACATTTAAGTGAAATACTGTAGAATCCATTCATTCCTATGGAAGACTGCTCCTTCTGGGGAGTGCCAATATTGCCGACTGGTGGCTTCAAAGCCTCTCAAAGGCCAATACATAGCATCAGCAATCTAGGATTCATGTACGTCAGTAGAGCGTTCTGAGAAATTACACAAATCAGGGGTGGAGTGGTAATTGTGGAGATAAGTTTAATACCCCTCTCCCCAGAAACATGCTTCAGTCAAGAGATGAAAAGGCCTGGAAATATAAATGTGCAGAGAGGGAGAAGAACCTTGGCTCTCTGGCTTTTTAATGTCCTTATCTGTTTTGCACAGGGCCGCTTTTGGAACGGGGCCCTCCCAAGTCTGCAAATGAACGTCAATTGGGCTGAGTGTATATTGGGTAACACTAATTTTTCTCCCAACCGTGTGGTGGCTTAATGTATATTATTACCTCCTCTGTCTGAGAGATTGGTGCAGAACACATCCGTAATTGATGATACGGCAGCTGCCTTTTTTTTCATTAGATGCTGTTTGCCTCCCTCTACTTTTATACACTAGTCAGGATTGACACTCCCTCTCTCTATGGTAAGTGCTCTCCCCTCTGTGGGTGTAGTTGGTACATCCTACTGCATGTGGTTTAATAATTGGATTCAACAAAATGTCCTCTTTCTCCTGCTCTCCCTCTGATCTCTCATGGTAAATCATTGCATGACAAAAAGTTCTGCAAATATCAACTGTGTGTGTATGTGTTTGTGTGCATATACATGTCCAAGTGTGTACCTGGCTATTACTTCTCACATCCCTCCCTGGAACCCCCCCCCCCCCCCAATGTAATAATGCTGTGCTGAGGGTCAAACATAATCAGATAAACCTAACGCCTGACTAATAGATGCCTATTGCACCTGACTTTTCCGCATACAGGTATGTGAGAATTAGGGTTTAATTGCAGGGTTACCGAGATGTACCAAGAATTCACACTCAAACACACTCCCACTTCCTGGGATAAATAACTGAGAAACCGGTAAACTTTTATTGATAAATAATTTCTATGAACAGCATTTATATGCAATGTCTAAATCTGGCATCTCTAGAGCCTTTTCTCCTCTGCTCTCTGCATGATCAATCATCAACACACAGAGATGGTGGACCCAGACAGCACATCTCAATATGATGCGCAGTTCACAATGCATGTAGGCTATCATCTAATGCACTGGTAACTTTTTGTCTAGTGACAGGTAGGCTACATTTGTTGGAGAATAGCCTATGCTACAGAATTATTAGGACTAATATACCGTGTCTGAATGCGTGTCTAAGTTAAACTTCTATCTCACTTTCAGGAGTCAAGTTAGATTGTATAATTTTTTTATTGCAGCTGCAGAGTTTTAAAACAGCTTATCACTCAAATAGTGTTGCTTTTAATCAGTGTGCACACGGTCACTGTCTTTCTCTCTCAATCAAGCATCCAAATAGATAATTCTGTTCAAGATTGAAATAGCTGTCCTAGCCTACCTCTTTTAGGTAATACATTCAATGCAATATTAAACTTATATTTAGCTAATGAATGATGGGTTATTATGCATGGCAAGTCCTGGCAATGGTTGTTTAGCATTGATCAGCAGCTAATTTGACAGAGCTTGAAGTATTTTGAAAAGAATACTTGGAAAATTTTGCACAATCCAGGTGTGGAACACTCTTAATCTTGGAACTGCCAATCCCGGATCCGGGTGAATTGTCAGCAACTGCACTAATTAGCATAGCGCAACGGTCAAATAATCTTACTAGAAAATATTAATATTCATGAAATCACAAGTGAAATATAGCGACACACAGCTTAACCTTTTGTTAATCACCCCGTCATCTCAGATTTTGAAATGATGCTTTACAGCGATAGCAAGACAAGCGTTTGTGTAAGTTTATCGATAGCCTAGCATAGCATTATGTCCAGCTAGCAGCAGGAAGCTTGGTCACAAATCAGAAAAGCACTCAAATTAACGGTTTACCTTTGATGATCTTTGGATGTTTTCACTGACGAGACTCCTAGTTAGACAGCAAATGTTCCTTTTGTTCCATAAAGATTATTTTTATACCCAAAATACCTCTGTTTGTTTGTCACGTTATGTTCAGAAATTCACCGGAAATAGCGATCACGACAACGGCAAAAAAAAAATCTAAATTATATCCATAATATCGACAGAAACATGGCAATTTTTTTTATCATCCTCAAGGTGTTTTTCAAATATCTATTCAATAATATATCAACTGGGACAGTTGGCTTTTCAGTAGGACCGGGATGAAAAATGGCTATCTCTCTCTTTAATGCAAGAATCACTCTGAGAGCCATCAGCTGGCCACTTATGCAATGTGGTCTTTTACGCTCGTACTGCAACATAAAGGCGTGAAACTACGTCTAAAGGCTGTAGACATGTTAGGGGAGACGTAGAAAAAGGAATCTGGAGGATAGTTATGCAACGGAACAGAAGGGTTTCAAATCAAGAGGCACTTCCTGATTTGATTTTCCTCAGGGTTTCGCCTGCAAAATCAGTTATGTTATACTCACAGACAATATTTTTTACAGTTTTGGAAACTTTAGAATGTTTTCTATCCTAAGCTGTCAATAATATGCATATTCTAGCATCTGGTCCTGAGAAATAGGTCGTTTACTTTGGGAACGTTATTTTTCCAAAATGAAAAATAGTGCCCCCTTGCTTCAAGAGGTTAAAGACGTACCCAGAAAGACTCACAACTAATCACTGCCAAAGGTGATTCTAACACGTATTGACTCAGGGGTTTGAATACTTATCTAATCTTATCTAATCAAGGTAATATATTATATTTTTTCTTCCACTTTAACACAGTATTTTGTGTAGATCGTTGACAAAAAATGACAATTAAATCCATTTAATCCCACTTCATAACACAACGAGAGTGAATACTGTATCAAAAGTCACTCCATTCAAAAAAAACACTTGCTTTGTTATTCTGCTCTGGGGATGGCAGATGAAACACATAATCAAACAATACCAAAATTAAGTTGTGTAAATGAAATATTTCTGTATTTAATGTTCAGTAATTTTGCAAAAACGTCTAAAAACACTTTCACTTTCTCATTATTGTAACGGCGTTTGTCTGTTGAAAGAGAGTCGGACCAAAATGTGGCGTGGTGGTTACTCATGTTCTTTAATGAAAATTGAACGATACATGAAATAACTAAATATACAAAACAACAAACGAAACGCGAAAACCTATACAGCTTATCTTGTGACAACAAACACAGAGACAGGAACAATCACCCACAAAACACACAGTGAAACCTAGGCTACCTAAATATGGTTCCCAATCAGAGACAACAAGAATCACCTGACTCTGATTGAGAACCGCCTCAGGCAGCCAAGCCTATGCTAGACACACCCCTACTCAGCCGCAATCCCAATGCCTACTAAAACCTCAACACGAAAACACAACAAAAATAAACCCATGTCACACCCTGGCCTGACCAAATAAATAACGAAAACACAAAATACTAAGACCAAGGCGTGACAATTATGGTGTATTGTGGGTAGACAGGTGAGATTTTTGAACATTTTAATCCATTTTGAATTTAGGCTGTAAACACAAAAAATGTGGAATAAATCAAGGGCTATGACTAGTTTCTGAAGGCACTGTAGAAGGCAGAGACAGTACAGGTGCATCAAAAAACTGGGACCGAGAGACTGGAAAACAGCTTCTACTTTATCTCCAGGCCATCAGACTGTTAAACAGTCACTACTAGCCTTAACCACTGTTCTAGCTGGCTATCCGACAGGACTTTACCCTGCACCTTAGAAATTGCTGCCCTATGTACATAGAGGAATTGATTGAACACTGGTCACCTGAATAATGTTTACATACTGTTGTCGTGTCTTTGGCTATGCCGGATTAAGTGATACGACAAGCTATTGTACTAAATTATTTCTCTGTAATGAATATTACATGACTAAGCTAATCAAGTAGATAATTAACTAGAAAGCCGAGGCACCGCAAAATAATGTTTATAGAGCTGTTATCTCCCGAATAAACTCTTAAAGACCTGGTCATCTTTTATATCAATAGCATTCAGCATTTAATACTCACCTTATTTCAGTCTCATCTGAAAGTTGTCAATTCTTGGTTATCTTCACGAACCCTGGCTAAGAAGTTGAATCAGCAATACAAAATTTGGTTTAATTATTTATTTACTAAATACCTAACTAATCACACAGAATTACATATGCACAGAATGAATCATACATTGATGGACCTGGTGAATGGAGTCGATATAGCAGCTGGTCACACACATAAAAGGGGGCGTTTCGAGTGAAAGAGCGGGAAGACAGGACCAAAGAGAGAAGCAATGCTGTCATAAATACAGTTTCTTATGCATTCTAAATAACTGCCCATTTGGAAAAGGAAAATGCAATAAATATTTACTCTGAGCTGCACTTCGATCGGTTGGCCGTAGATAGGAGGCCGAGTTGTCCTTTGAAGAATGTCTCTGGTGGTAAAACTGCATACTTGGTAGTACCATCGTCGTGTGGTAGAACAGTTACTCTGTCCGTCCTCTCCTAGCTCACATCTACAGTTGCTGCGCTAACGCGACGGCTAGGACGAATCACTTCTTTAGTGAATAAGAGTTCCAAAGTTCATACCAAGATGCCATGCTATATAGTCATTTTAAATTCTGTTTTTTAAAGTCGGAATTCATCCAACCGGAGTGTAGGTCGTCACCCTCCCATTGAAATTCGATGCTAGTTTTGTTAGATTCTTGCTGAGGTTGGACTAGTAGTGTAGGTGGTCTTTGTTCTTTCAACGTGGGGACCGCGAGTCCACACGTCCTTGGAACAGGTTATTATCTGAGCCCTTTTAACGTAGGACCGTCGCTCTAACGTCCTCGGAACAGAAAGTTACATTTTCGTCAAGGGGCTTATAATGGAGGGGAGAGAAGAGCGTGTTTCATAGTTTATAACCAATGTCTGTTCGCATGGGCAGGGCCACTGAGTTGAGCATAGTTCACTCATGAAAATCCAATTCTCTCATTTGGAAGCTAAAATTACATTTAATATTTTCACAAATAGTTGTATATTTAAACATTTAAATTTCACAACAATTCCATGTGAATCTCATACCTAGAATGTGCAGACTTTCCAAGATACAGTTTATGTCGTCTTATCATCAGTAATAATGTCTCAGATGCCTACTGATCTGGCATCACATTCATTTAGTACCAACGCTTATTTTCAGCTGGCTGGAATACCGAAATATGGTTCTGTTCCCATCTTTTGATGTCACCAGACTCTCTCTCAATGTTAACAAAGGGATTTTCAATAGTCACATCAGTAGAGTAGAGAGAGGAAAAAGGGGAAAAGTATTTATGGACATAAACCTCCCCTCAGGCCAATGTCAGGACACTGTTAAACCCACTTTATATGTACAGTGGGGCAAAAAGTATTTAGTCAGCCACCAATTGTGCAAGTTCTCCCACTTAAAAAGATGAGAGGCCTGTAATTTTCATCATAGGTACTCTTCAACTATGACAGACAAAATTAGGGAAAAAAATCCAGAAAATCACATTGTAGGATTTTTATTGAATTTATTTGCAAATTATGGTGGAAAATAAGTATTTGGTCAATAACAAAAGTTTATCTCAATACTTTGTTATATACCCTTTGTTGGCAATGACAGAAGGCAAACGTTTTCTGTAAGTTTTCACAAGGTTTTCACACACTGTTGCTGGTATTTTGGCCCATTCCTCCATGCAGATCTCCTCTAGAGCAGTGATGTTTTGGGGCTGTTGCTGGGCAACACGGACTTTCAACTCCCTCCAAAGATTTTCTATGGGGTTGAGATCTGGAGACTGGCTAGGCCACTCCAGGACCTTGAAAAGCTTCTTAAGGAAGCCACTCCTTCATTGCCCGGGCGGTGTGTTTGGGATCATTGTCATGCTGAAAGACCCAGCCATGTTTCATCTTCAATGCCCTTCCTGATGGAAGGAGGTTTTCACTCAAAATCTCACGATACATGGCCTCATTCATTCTTTCCATGCTTCACAATAGGTATGGTGTTCTTTGGATGCAACTCAGCATTCTTTGTCCTCCAAACACGACGAGTTGAGTTTTTACCAAAAAGTTATATTTTGGTTTCATCTGACCATATGACATTCTCCAAATGCTCTCTAGCAAACTTCAGATGGGCCTGGACATGTACTGGCTTAAGCAGGGGGACACGTCTGGCACTGCAGGATTTGAGTCCCTGGCAGCGTAGTATGTTACTGATGGTAGGCTTTGTTCCTTTGGTCCCAGCTCTCTGCAGGTCATTCACTAGGTCCCCCCATGTGGTTCTGGGATTTTTGCTCACCGTTCTTGTGATCATTTTGACCCCACGGTGTGAGATCTTGCGTGGAGCCCCAGATCGAGGGAGATTATCAGTGATCTTGTATGTCTTCCATTTCCTAATAATTGCTCTCACAGTTGATTTCTTCAAACCAAGCTGCTTAACTATTGCAGATTCAGTCTTCCCAGCCTGGTGCAGGTCTACAATTTTGTTTCTGGTGTCCTTTGAAAGCTCTTTGGTCTTGGCCATAGTTGAGTTTGGAGTGTGACTGTTTGAGGTTGTGGACAGGTGTATTTTATACTGATAACAAGTTCAAACAGGTGCCATTAATACAGGTAACGAGTGGAGGACAGAGGAGCCTCTTAATAAAAAAAGAAGTTACAGGTCTGTGAGAGCCAGAAATCTTTCTTGTTTGTAGGTGTCACGAATATTACTGAAGGTGACTCCCCTTCTTGTTCGGGTGGCGCTCGGCGGTCGTCGTCGCCGGTCTACTAGCTATCGCCGATCCGTTGTTCTGTGTTCATTTAGTTTTGTCTAATTGGTAGCACCTGTTTCTAGTTTGGTTGTTAGGATAGGGTTATATATAGTCTGTTCAGCCCGCTTCTGTTTCGTGCGGGCTTGTTCTCCTGTTTCCTTGTTTGAGTGTATTTTTGTTGGCATTTTGGGTTTCACGCTGTCCGTTTATATTTCTGTTCATTTTTGTTTCCACTTTTTTTCATGTTATGTTTCCAGGACATTAAAGTGTGTTGTTTTTCCCACATCCTTTGCTCTCCGCGCCTGACTCCACACCTCTTCACTCATTTACTCGTAACAGAAGCCCGCACCTTACTATGGAGTCAGCAGGAGCAGCGATCACTCCCCGTCCCACTATGGAGGAGCGAGTTCAACATCACACGTCCATCCTCCATCGCCTAGGATCAGCAATGGAACAGATGATGGAGAGGATGAATCGTTGGGAGAGGAATGGTTTCCCTACGACTACCCCACCGACCCTCCTACCAGCAACTCTACCATCTCTCCCATCTGGATCCGGTTCCATCGCTCTGCACATGACGCCTCCGAGGAATTACGATAGAGCAGCGACGGGGTGCCAGGGATTCCTGCTGCAATTAGACCTCTACCTGGCCACCGTTCGGCCGGCCCCCTCGGAGGAGGAGAGAGTAGGGGTCCTCATCACCTGCCTGACCGGTAGAGCCCTGGAGTGGGCTAATGCGGTCTGGAACGGGCCCGACTCAGCGAAGGACAACTACCCGGAGTTCATCCGCCGTTCCAGGGCTGTGTTCGATCACCCTCCAGAGGGTCGAGCGGCGGGTGAGAGATTGTTCCATCTTAGACAGGGGACGAGGAGCGCGCAGGACTTCGCGCTGGAGTTCCGGACATTGGCTGCGGGTGCAGGGTGGAACGACAGGGCCCTGATAGACCATTACAGGTGTAGCCTGAGAGAGGACGTCCGTAGGGAGCTGGCCTGTCGGGATGCTACACTTAGCCTGGATGGACTGATAGACCTGTCGATCCGGTTGGACCATCTGCTAGCTGCTCGTGGACGTTCTGAAAGGGTCCTGTCAGTTCTACCTCCTGATCCTCCTGCCCCTATCCCGATGGAGCTAGGAGGGACCGCGTCAAGGGAGATCGGAGGAGGAAGCTCCTCCTGTACCAGTTGTGGCCGGAGAGGGCACACGTCTGGTCGGTGCTGGAGGAATTCATCTGGGAATCGTGAGGGCAGGCAGAACACTCATCGGTCACCACAGGTGAGTAAGCACCACACTCTCCCAGAGTTTCCTGTTGGTCACATGTTCCTATTAATTTGTTTCCTTAATTATTCTCCTTCTCTCCAGCATAAGGCACTGGTAGATTCAGGCGCAGCTGGAAACTTTATAGATCGCAGACTCGCTCCAAGGTTGAGGATTCCGTTAGTAAAAGTAGACCCCCCTTTTTCCGTGCACTCTTTAGATAGTCGACCATTAGGGTCAGGGCTGGTGAAGAGAGCCACAATTTAGTTGGAGATGATTACGCAGGGGAATCACAAGGAGCGAATTAGTTTGTTCCTTATCGATTCACCTGCGTTTCCAGTTGTTCTGGGGATTCCCTGGCTAGCTATTCATAATCCTACGATTTCGTGCAAACAGGGAACTCTACAGGGGCGGTCTGATGAGTGTTCAGGCAGGTGTGTAGGGGTTTCCATCGGTGCTACAATGGTGGAGAGTCCAGACCAGGTTTCCACCGTGCGCATTCCAGCTGAGTATGACGATTTGGCTATCGTTTTCAGTAAAAAGAAAGCGACCCAATTACCACCCCATAGGCAGGGGGATTGTGTGATAAATCTCCAGGTTAACGCTGCACTCCCCAGGAGTCATGTGTATCCTTTGTCCCAGGAGGAGAAGATGGCTATGGAAACTTATATCACCGAGGCTCTGGGACAGGGGTACATTCGGCCCTCCATGTCACCTGTCTCTTTTTGTGAAGAAAAAAGATGGTGGTTTACGTCCGTGTATTGATTATAGAGGTCTAAATTCCATCACAGTGGGTTTTAGTTACCCACTACCTCTCATTGCTACGGCAGTGGAATCATTTCACGGAGCGCAGTTCTTCACTAAACTGGATCTCAGGAGTGCTTATAATTTGGTGCGTATTCGGGAGGGAGATGAGTGGAAAACTTCATTTAGCACTACGTCGGGCCATTATGAGTACCTCGTCATGCCATACGGTTTAAAGAATGCTCCAGCTATATTTCAATCCTTCGTGGATGAAATACTCAGAGACCTGCACGGACAGGGTGTAGTGGTGTATATTGACGATATTTTGATCTACTCCGCTACACGCACTGCGCATGTATCTCTTGTGCGCAAGGTTCCTAGACGACTGCAGGAGCATGACCTGTATGTGAAGGCGGAGAAATGTGAGTTTTCCAAACAATCAGTTTCCTTCCTGGGTTATCGCATTTCCAGCTCTGGTTTGGTAATGGAGGGTGACCGCGTTAAGGCCGTGCGTAATTGGCCGACTCCGACCACGGTAAAGGAGGTGTAGCGGTTCTTGGGATTTGCCAATTACTACCGGAGGTTTATCCGGGGTTTTGGTCAGGTAGCTGCCCCTATTACCTCACTGCTGAAGGGGGGGCCAGTGCGTTTGCAGTGGTCAGCAGAGGTGAACGGAGCTTTTCATAAGTTGAAGGCGATGTTTACTGAGGCGCCGGTGTTGGCACATCCGGACCCTTCTTTGGCGTTTATAGTAGAGGTGGACGCATCCGAGGCTGGGGTTGGAGTGTTGTGCCACCGAAGCTCCGCCCCTGTGCCTTTTTGTCAAAGAAACTCGGGCCAGCGGAGCGGAATTATGATGTGGGGGATAGGGAGTTGTTGGATATGGTTAAGGCCCCGAAGGTGTGGAGACACTGGCTTGAGGGGGCTAAGCACCCTTTCCTTATCTGGACTGACCATCGTAACCTGGAGTATATCCGATCAGCTAGGAGACTGAATCCTCGTCAGGCAAGTTGGGCCATGTTTTTCACCAGATTTCGTTTCACTATCTCGTATAGACCAGGTTCCCTCAACACTAAAGCTGACGCGCTGTCAAGACTCTATGACACTGAGGACAGGTCCATCGATCCTACTCCCATCATTCCGGCAGCTAAGCCGGTGGCACCGGTAGTATGGGATGTGGACGCGGACATCGAGCGGGCGCTAAGGGAGGAACCTGCGCCTCCACAGTGTCCGGAGGGTCGTAGGTACGTGCCGCTGGCTGTCCGTGATCAATTGATTCGATGGGCTCATTGTCTACCCTCGTCGGGTCACCCAGGTATTTATAGGACAGTGAGAGGTCTTGAGAGGAAGTACTGGTGGCCCACTTTGAGGAGGGATGTGCGATTCTATGTTTCCTCCTGTTCGGTGTGCGCCCAGAGTAAGGCTCCTAGACACCTGCCAAGAGGTAAATTACAACCTCTTCCCATTCCACAACGGCCGTGGATCCATCTTTCGGTGGATTTTCTTACTGATCCCCCCCCCCCGCTCTCAGGGTAACACTACAATCCTGGTCGTTGTGGATCGGTTATCTAAGTCCTGCCGTCTTATCCCATTGCCCGGTCTCCCTACGGCCCTACAGACTGCGGAAGCTCTTTTCACCCATGTCTTCCGGCACTACGGGGTGCCCGAGGATATAGTTTCTGTTCGGGGCCCCCAATTTATCTCCGGTGTTTGGAGGGCATTTATGGAAAATCTGGGGGTCTCGGTCAGCCTGACCTCAGGGTATCACCCGGAGAGTAATGGTCAGGTGGAGAGAGTTAACCAGGAGGTGGGTAGGTTTCTGCGGTCGTATTGCCAGGAGCGGCCAGGGGAGTGGGCGAGATATATTCCCTGGGCAGAAATAGCCCAGAATTCACTAAGCCACTCCTCTACCAACATGTCACCATTTGAGTGCGTGTTGGGGTACCAGCCGGTCCTGGCACCGTGGCATCGGAGCCAGACTGAGGCTCCTGCGGTGGAGGAGTGGGTACAGCGCTCTAAGGAGACCTGGAGGGCGGTCCAAGAGTCATTACGCCAAGCGAGTATAAGGCAGAAGAAGAGCGCTGACCGTCACCGCAGTGAGGCCCCCGTGTTTGCACCTGGGGACAGGGTCTGGCTCTCGACCCGAAACCTGCCTCTCCGCTTGCCCTGCCGGAAACTGGGTCCGCAGTGTATAGGGCCATTTAAAGTCCTGAGGAGAATAAATTAGGTTTGTTATCGATTATTACTTCCTTCGTATTATCGTATTAACCCCTCATTTCATGTGTCTCTTCTCAGGCCGGTGGTAGCTGGTCCCATGCAGGAAGATGAGGTACCGGAGGTTCCTCCGCCCCCTCTGGACATCGAGGGGTCCCCGGCGTACAAGATACGAGCTATTCTGGACTCGAGACGCCGGGTGAGAGGCTTGCAGTACCTCGTTGACTGGGAGGGGTACGGTCCGGAGGAGAGAATATTACCGAAGGTAACTCCCCTTCTTGTTCGGGTGGCGCTCGGCGGTCGTCGTCGCCGGTCTACTAGCTATCGCCGATCCGTCCTCTGTTCGTTTAGTTTTGTCTAATTGGTAGCACCTGTTTCTAGTTTGGTTGTTAGGATAGGGTTATATATAGTCTGTTCAGCCAGCTTCTGTTTCATGCGGGCTTGTTCTCTTTTTTTTTATATATATATATATTTTTATTTATTTATTAACAACAAATCAATACATAAAGCACACATGAGGGAACACAAGCATACATAGATTACAAACAATGGACAATCGAGCTAGGGGGTACAATATCACATTACAATTACACAAGGAACTTAAGCATATACTTACAATTCTAACAGCTTTTTTGTTAGTAGAGCATTTAACCGTCTTAAAATACAGTTCAATTTCTTTTTGTTGGATATGAAAATGTGGTTTTCTGTTTGTAAATTTACATTCGTGTATATGAAATTTGGCCAAAAGAATAATGAAATTAATTACATAAAAATGATTCCGCTTATTTCTATTGTATGTAAAGAATCCAAACAGTACATCTCTCCACAATAGTGTAAAATCTTCATAAATGTGTTCAATTATAAACCTACTGATGTCTTGCCACAGTTTTCTTACATGCATACAATGCCAAAAAAGATGCACAACTGTTTCTGGGTGGTCATTACAAAAGGAGCAATTTGAGTTGATGTTTTCCTTAAACTTCTTCATATAGTGGTTAGCAGGATAATATTTATGAATAATTTTAAAGGAAACTTCCTTAATTTTGTTAACAAGTAGGTATGTTTGTGGCAACATCCAAACTTTTTTCCAACAGATATTATCAATAAATCCATTCCAATAAGGCATGACATAAGGTATAGATACAACATCCTGCTGAAACAAGGATCGTATCGCTCTGTTGTTGAATGGACCAAAAGAGAAACAAATCTTTCCTACTGATGAGTCAACAGGGTCAATAGAAGGTAGGCTCTGAGGGTCAGGTCTTGACATGTTCCTGAATAACATAGCAACACCTGAGGGAATGGCATCTAAAACAATTGCAAAATCTTTAGGTGTTACAGGGACCTTGTAAAGTGATAAGAATTCTTTATAACTGAGTAAAAGACCCTCTGCATTTACCAGTTGGCTCACCAATAGGATATTATTTCTGAACCAATATTCTAAAAACAGAGAGGTATTTTTATACAATATATCCCGATTATTCCATATATAATATCTGTGTGGAGAAAAATTGTGTTTATAAATTAAGGACCATGACAAGAAAACCTGCCGATGAAAAGCAGAAAGTTTCACTGGAACTTTGTCAATATTATAATTGCAAAACAACATGAAGTTAAGGTCACCAAAAGTAGAGAAGACATGATGAGGAATAAAATTCCAGATAGAAGTAGGTCTTCTTAGGAATTGTTTTATCCAATTGATCTTGAAAGTATTATTTAAAGTAGTAAAATCTAGAAAATTCAGTCCACCATTCTCCCAAGTGTTCATTACAACAGTTTTCCTAATGTAATGGGTACGGTTTCTCCAAAGAAAGTTGAAAAGCATCTGGTCTATCTCCTTGCTTATTTTACGGTCAAGATATAAAGATAGAGCACCATATGTTAGTCTAGAGATACCTTCAGCCTTGGATATTAGGACTCTACCTTTTAAAGATAAGTCCCTCTGTAGCCATTGATTTAGTTTCTTCTGGGTTTTTTAATAAGAGGGTTAAAATTTAGTAAGCCTCTAGACTTCTGATCCTTTGTAATGGTTATGCCTAAATATGTAAGTTCTTCTTTTACTGGAATACCATAATATGAAGGTGTCACACAATCTTTGACAGCCATGAGTTCACATTTCTTAATGTTAAGATATAGACCAGACACTTTGGAAAAGGATTGTATCACATTGATCGATATGGGAATTTGGTTAGCGTCTTCCAGAAAAAGTGTAGTATCGTCAGCCAGCTGGCTTATAATAATTTCTTTACCAGCTATGGAAATACCTTGTACAGGACTATTATTTAAAGAATTTGCAAGAAGTTGGGTGATTAATAAAAACAGGTACGGAGAGATAGGACAACCTTGCCTAATTCCTCTCTTTAACTCAAATCTAGGTGAGGTGCCATATTTCAATTTGATAGAGCTGTTACCATTTGCATAGAGAGTCTTAATAGCCTTACAGAAAAAAATCCCCAAAGCCAAGTCTCTCAAGGGAGTGGAAGAGAAACTGATGCTCTACTGTGTCAAATGCTTTATAAAAATCTAAAAATAATATGAAGCTATCCTCAGTTATTAGGTCTGAGTAGTCAAGTACGTCTAATACCAGTCTGACATTGTTAGAAATATGTCTGTTCCTCATGAAGCCAGACTGTGTTTCATCAATGATTGCATCCAGAACTTCTTTAATTCTTTTTGCAAGTAGTGAGGCTAATATCTTATAGTCATTATTAAGAAGACAAATTGGACGCCAGTTATCGATGAGCAGCACTTCTTTTTTAGGCTTAGTTATCAGTGTTATTAACCCCTGACTCATTGTAGGGGGGAGAACATTGTTTTTAATACTCTCTAAAAAAGACTTCGAATAGGAAGGGAGCTACTTGTTCAGAAAATAATTAGTAAAATTCTGATGTAATTCCATCAACACCTGGTGATTTATTGTTCTTTAGATGTTTGATAGACTCTATAATCTCTTCAACGTTGATGGGTTCATCACACTGTTTAGATTCTATATCACTGATAGAGTGAACATTATTCAGTGAGTTAAAAAACATATCTGTGGATTCCTGACAGTACGTAGAGCTATACAATTTTCTGAAAAAATTGCTGTAGTATTTAGCGATTAATTTTTGGTCATCTGTAATAACACCATCAATGTTTAACTTATGGATAGTGTTATTTTTAGAGTGAAATTTCTCAAGTCTAAAGAAATAGGATGAATTCTGTTCTCCCTCCTCAATCCATTTTTTCCTAGATCTAATAAAGGCTCCTTCTGCTTTTAATTTATATATATTATCCAGTTTATTTTGTAACTCAATTAGTTCCATCTTCTCCTCCCCCAAGAGGTCAGCTGGGGACCTCTGAGAAAGGGAAGTTATCTTAATGATCACCTTTTCCTCCTCAGCTCTTCTGGTCTTAGCAAGATTACTACCATATTTTCTAAGATATTTGGACACCTCAAATTTAAAGAGCTCCCAGTTCTTGCAATAAGATTTTTCTTCACAAGCCCTTTCCCAAAAGTGTGAGAGCAGATCTTTAACCTCAAATGTAACTATATCATTATTTAATAATGAGCTATTTAGCTTCCAGTAGGATGCTCTACCAAGGTTTGTATCAGGGGTAAATATTTTGATATCAATGTAAATAGCCTTATGGTCTGTGAGGGGAGTAGTACAAATATTTGTAGTAACACACTCACTATCAATACATTTGGATATAAGCCAAAAATCTATTCTGGATTGTCTGGAGCCTGTTTTGTTACTCCAAGTGAATGATCTGTCGGCCGGAAACCTCTCTCTCCATATATCAGTAAGATCAAACTTTTCCATAAAATATATTAAACCCAAATTCTGATTGGTTGGCCTACCTGGGGGCCATCTATCAGTTGAATTATCTATTGTAATGTTAAAGTCCCCTCCTATCAATAATTGTCACGGTTCATGAATCCACTGCCTCTCTCTCTCTCTCTCTCTCTCTCTCTCTCTCTCTCTCTCTCTCTCTCTCTCTCTCTCTCTCTCTCTCTCTCTCTCTCTTTCTCTCTCTCGTGTTTGTGTGGGCGTGGTTCCCAATCTCGGCCTGATTGCCTGCGCCAGCTGGAACCACTTATCTTCCCTTTATATGTTCTGTAACCAGTGTTTCTTGTTGTCAGATCATTGTTACTTCCCTGAGGTTGTGTCGTTACTTCCCTGAGGTTGTGTCGTTACTTCCCTGAGGTTGTGTCGTGTGTCCGTGCTCATCTCTCGCCGCCCTTGTGTGGATTGCTGCTGTGCTCCTTCCTACACATCCGGACACACTCCCCTGGATTTCTCAGCACGCTATCACCGGAAGATGCGCCCTAGTCCCTGGGTCGGATTCCGTCTGAGTACAGTCTGTCTGTCCTGTTGCTGCTGTAAATTGTATTTATTAAACCATCGTTGCTTGCATCCGCCTCTGTATTGTCACAATAATAACGAATTGGGAAATTTAGATAACCAATGAAGTATATGTTTCTCTATAGATTCAAGCAACTCATCATTCTCATGTTTGGTGTTGTACCCGTAGATGTTTACAGTAATGAGTCATAACTCATGATCACTGATACCCATTTTCACTTATTAAAACTATCTGACTCTCGCCTGTCATTTTTAGCCTTTGAGACAAGGCAGTGTAATAATTGTATTACAGTATTGTAACTGATCACAAGACAAATAAAGTGACCAAAGGGGTCACATTCCGAGTGTAGAATATGACCACCAAAGGTATTTTTCATTGTAGTGACACCAGCAGAGCGTTCAGATCCATGGGAAAGCCAAATATCGTTGCCCCACTGTGACCTCCAGAAGTTGGCATCAGCAGAAATTGAGTGAGACTCTTGAAAAAAGCAAAAATCTGTTCGAAATTGTTTAGCAAATAAAAATAAGGCCTTGCGCTTCACACTGTTTCGTAACCCCCTAGCATTAAGAGATAATATAGACAAAGACAAAACAACAAAGATTATATAAAAGTATAAACTGTAGTAGGATGAGTCAAAGACGTAGGAGCAGTGAACGTAAACGATAAGGAACCGAGATCTGCACCATTTAAGTCAATTTAAAGTGAAAATAGCTTATTCCATAACCTTTGAAATGCAACTCAACTGGAAATTATGTTCAAGACCAAACCAAGGGTTCTTGTAGTAAGAGAGACTAAAAACCCTCTTTAGTGTAATCAGGAACTATTCTGAGAAATCATACAAATAATAATTTAAATAAAAGGGTACCTACTATTTTAAGTACATATGAAAACTGATCATAAAATAATTGAATAACAAAATGTTTTACATATAAACGTTCCTAAGACCTTTTTTGGAAATGGGTATTAATAACTAAATAGAACAATAACCGTGTAAAGTCATAGCAGACCTGTATGCCATTTAAAACAGTATCTTAGTTACTGTATACATAAAACATAAATTCAGCTTTCAATCTTCGTAAGTTTATAAACAAAATAGGACTTCTGGTCATACAAGAACAAACTAATGAATTGAAATACCTGAGTATTCCTTTAAAATAGTCACCTGATACTTGTTAGGTAAACAACATAAGGAAAATGAGAATACAATGGCTGAAACCATCAACCTGTTCCTTCTGGTGAGATTTTAGGGAGGAATATGGATTTCTGAACCGTTGATGAAACCTCGTCCTCCGACGAAGTAAGCAGCCTTCCCCTCACTTCGTGCTATCTTGATCGTTGGCCACAACTTGTTCCTTCTTTCTATGTCTTCCGGGCTGAGATGCTCGGCGATGTGCGATGCTCGGAAATGTGATACAGTAAAATAATCTGTCTGTAAACAATTGTTGAAAGAAATCTTTGTGTCATGCACAAAGTAGATGTCCTAACCGACTTGCCAAAACTATAGTTTGTAAACAAGAAATTTGTGGAGTTGTTGAAAAATGAGTTTTAATGACTTCAACCTTCAACTGTATATACAGTATTTTTCTTCCGGTCTCTGACATTGCTCTTTCTGATATTTCTTCATTTATTTTTCCTGATTTTGTTTGCATTTTTTTTCTTTTGATTACTGCACTGTTGGAGCTAGAAACACAAGCATTTTGCTGCACCAGTGATAACATCTGCGACTCTGTTTATGCGACCAATAAACTTTGATTTGGATTTTAATTGTGTTTTTTACTCTACTGGAGCTTTTTCGTATCGGCAAGTTTGTGCAAACTGCATTCAGCCTTGAACATATTATTTTCCACAAAAACATTAGTTCCTCTTAAAAAGGGATTTAAGGCTGTCAGGACCCGGTAACGAACCCAGGTCTCCGGAGTGAGAAACAGTCACTTATCCAACTGAGCCACGAATTGTCGGCAGAACCCAGAAGATGAGGCAGACACAGCAGTACTTGAGACGGTGTATTTAATGAAGTAAAAAGTGAAGTTCTTCAGGAAAACATGTAACTCCACAACCTCAAAAGGAATTCCACAAGAACAAAGGTAATCCTCAAAGACAAAAAAGGTAAATCCACCAGGTGGAAGTTATAGCACAAAAAGCCTCAAAAGATTCTCAAAAACAAACAAACAAGAACAAAAAACAGAATTCCACAAGAGAGTCCACCGGGATCAACAAGAGTTCACAGAGTACTAGGGCTGGGTGCTAACATACAAACACAGAGCAAAGAACTGAGGAAAACTAAGGGTTTAAATACAATCAGGGGAAACGAGGCACGGGTGCAAATAATAATGGGGATCAAGGGAAAACAAAAGGTCAAAAGGCACAATGGGGGCATCTAGTGATCAAAAACCGGAACAACCCTGGCCAAATCCTGACAAAGGCCACTGATCCCTGAGCATCTCAATTGAAAGCGGAAATTGATTTGGGTTGTGAATATAATAGTGTGCTACAATGACAGCCACAGTACACTACAACCCAAAATCATATTATGCATTTTATAGATGTAATGGATGCCAGGAGTTTTAAAGTAAGACCATAGATTTGCTACTGAATCGAGAAAGAAAGTACAATGATTTCATGATTAGGTCTTCACCAGCTCTTTTATGGGTCCATGGATTTAATCCTCTAATGTTTACTGAGTTGTGAAATCAATGAAAGGGTCACTACAGGGCTTTTAATCAACAATACAAAATGCAGACAATTGCTATTTAAAGACACTTGCTAGTTAATACTTTCTGTAATTTAGAATAGATCATTTAGAACATGTGTCAACAAAATGTATTTGGTAAATCTTTATTTGGATACTCCATCTATATATGCTCTACAGACTAGTAGTAACATTTCAGTGAACTTTCTAATAACCCTAGCCCTAACTTGAACCCTTATCCTAACCCTAAACTGAACCCTTACTCTAAACTTAACCCTTACCCTAAACCTTATTCTAAATGTAACCTTAATCGGAGCCTGAGCATGCGGTTGCTTATAGTATGACAATCCGGACAAATCCAAATAAACTGTTGCCATTGAAATCAAAGTATGACAGAGGTCCACTGTAAAACCCAAGTGCTAAATGTCTGTGTAAACCCATTTTGAAGGCTAAATGGTATTTACGCTATCAACACCGCAATAGCCCCAGCAAGAGCAGGCATAGTCATAGGCTGGCTAGGTGGTTCCGTAACAAGAGGTGCATTGTGTGTGGTTTTGTATGGTCATGTTAACATTGTACCACTGAATGAAACAAAATGTACTATCATGCATTGATAGATGTAAGGATTTGTAGGCTAACATGCTGACCAGACAGCACGTGTTCGAGCTTCTGCGTGCGACATCGTATGCATGTTGATTTTGTCCCCCCACACCAGACGTGATCAGGGCACGCAGGTTGAAATATCAAAATAAACTCTCAACCAATTATATTAATTTGGGGACAGGTCGATAAGCAAACATTTATGGCAATTTAGCTAGCTAGCTTGCTGTTGCTAGCTCATTTCTCCTGGGATATAAATATTGGGTTGTTATTTTACAGATAAAACGGTAAACCCGAGTTCGTTTCTAGTAATATCTCCTACTTCAGGCTTCTTCTTCTTCTTTGGACTTTATATGGTGGTTGGCAACCAACTTTAACTTATTGGATATACGGGGCGCTATTTACATTTTTGGATGAAAAAGGTTCCCGTTTTAAACAAGATATTTTGTCACGAAAATATGCTCGACTATGCATATAATTGACAGCTTTGGAAAGAAAACACTCTGACGTTTCAAAAACTGCAAAGATAATGTCTGTGAGTGCCACAGAACTGATGTTACAGAAAAAACCCAGATAAAAATCCAATCAGGAAGTGCCACATTTTTTGAAACCGCCTCATGGCAATGACTCCTTATATGGCTGTGGAGGAGCTAGGAGTCAGCTTACGTTTTCCACGTTTTCCCCAAGGTGTCTGCAGCATTGTGACGTATTTGTAGGCATATCATTGGAAGATTGACCATAAGAGACTACATCTACCAGGTGGTCGCTTGGTGTCCTCCGTGGCAATTATTGCATAATCTCCAGCTGCAGTATTTTTACGTTTGCTACTGATGAGAAACCAACTGCCACGAATGATTTATCATCGAATAGATATGTGAAAAACACCTTGAGGATTGATTCTAAACAACGTTTGCCATGTTTCTGTCGATATTATGGAGCTAATTTGGAAAAAAGTTTGCCGTTGTAGTGACTGCATTTTCGGGGGGTTTTCTTAGCCAAACGTGATGAACAAAACAGAGCTATTTCTCCTACACAAATAATATTATGGGAAAAAATGAACATTTGCTATCTAACTGAGAGTCTCGTCATTGAAAACATCCGAAGTTCTTCAAAGGTAAATGATTTTATTTGAATGCTTTTCTTGTTTTTGTGAAAATGTTGCCTGCTGAATGCTAGGCTTAATGCTATGCTAGGCTAGGCTATCAATACTCTTACACAAATGCTTGTGTAGCTTTGGTTGAAAAGCATATTTTGAAAATCTGAGATGACACTGTTGTTAACAAAAGGCTAAGCTTGTGTTTCAATGTATTTATTTCATTTCATTTGCGATTTTCATGAATAGGAAACGTTGCGTTATGGTAAGCTTGAGGCTATGATTATGCTCCCGGATACAGGTTTGGAGTCGCAAGAAGTTAAGGTGCATTACCACTAGTGACTGGACTGGAGTATAGACCTCAGTTCATCTTTCAATCACCCACGTGGCTATATGCTCCTAAAAACCAACGAGGAGATGCAAGAGGACTTGCAACACATTAAGCATGTCACGCCCTGGTCGAAGCATTTTGTGTTTTTCTTCATGTATTTGGTCAGGCCAGGGTGTGACATGGGTTTTTGTATGTGGTGTGTAGCTTTGTGGGATTGTAGTTTAGTGGGATTGTAGCTTAGTAGGGTGATCTAGGAGAGTCTATGGCTGTCTAAAGTGGTTCTCAATCAGAGGCAGGTGTTTATCGTTGTCTCTGATTGGGAACCATATTTAGGCAGCCATATTCTTTGGTTGTATTGTGGGTGATTGTCCTGAGTGTCTTGATGTCCTTAGTCTGTGTTAGTTTGCACCAGTTAACGCTGTTTCGGTTTTCACTACGTTTATTGTTTTGTAGAGATTGTGTTTTGAATTCGTGTTACGTTGTGTGATTAAACATGGATCGCAATATACACGCTGCAGTTTGGTCCGACTCTCCTTCACCACATGAAAACCGTGACAAAGCATCACAAATAAAACCAAGTTTTATTTTAGCGCTACACAAGGTGCTCACGAACAGTGTAGGAGTAATGATTGAATAACAGTAAATAAACATGCCTTGTGAACTTCCATTAATACATGGCAATAGATATGAAAATAAACATATTTTTTTCCCATTTCTGAAACATGAACTGTTTTTGGGAGACAAGGTTTTCCAGGACACCAACCATATGACAGGTGAGATGTGAAATTTGAGGTGAGTCATTGTTATCAGGTCATATTATGATGACAGTGGCTGCTCTCCCATGCTACAGACAAACAGAAAGGTGTGAGGAGAGTTGTCAGAATAAGCCATCACGCTGGGACTCTTGCCATGGTGTGTGTGTCCACATTATGTGTGTGTGTGTGTGTGTGTGTGTGTGTGTGTGTGTGTGTGTGTGTGTGTGTGTGTGTGTGTGTGTGTGTGTGTGTGTGTGTGTGTGTGTGTGTGTGTGTGTGTGTGTGTGTGTGTGTGTGTGTGTGTGTGTGAAGCTCACTTTCCCCATTCATGCCAAGCACTCAGTGTGTAGTGATTTGAGCCCAGTTGAAAGACATATCTAGTCATTAGTGGCTACCAGCTCTGAAATTGGCAAGTCATGCTCCATCCATTAAAGGAGAAGAGAGACAAAGGTGGGAGATTGGGAGATAGTGGGGGAGCAACTGGGTAAGAGCTGCGACTACGGAGCCTTAAGTGCAACTCTATCATGTTCCAAGGGGACCAACTGAGAGACAATTCAACCTCTTTTTGTTCATAACCCTCGATACAGTGCACACAGAGAACAAATTAAAAATTCTGTACTTAACTTAGCTGCAGGTTCATAAATGTGAATTGTTGGAATTTTTCTAACCATAGATTTTCAAGCTGATTTAAATTAAAACTAGGCCACTCAGGAACATTCAATGTCATCTTGGTAAGCAAGTCCAATGTAGATTACGGCCTTGTGTTTTATGTTATTGTCCTACTGAAAGGTGAATTTGTCTTCCAGTGTCTGGTGGAAAGCAGAATTAACCAGGTTTTCTCTAGGATTTTGCATGTGCTTATAGCTGTATTCAATTTATTTTTATCCTTAAAAAACTCCCTAGTCCTTGCAGATGACAAGCATACCCATAAAATGATGCCACCACCATGCTTGAAAATATAATTTTTAAATGATGCCACCACCATACTTGAAAATATCCAAAGTGCTTTGTAGCAAACATGATGCATTATTTGTAATATTTTTTATCCTGTACAGGCTTCCTTATTTTCACTCTAGGTTAGTATTGTGGAGTAACTATAATGGTGTTGTTCCATGTCATACCCTGATCTGTTTCATTTGTATTTGTGGTTGTCTCCACCCACCTCCAGGTGTCACCAATTTTTCCCATTAGTTCCTGGGTATTCAACCGGTGTTTTTCTGTTGCCAGTTCGTCTTGTCTTGTCAAGTCAACCAGCGTGTTTTTCCGTGCTCCTACCTTTTCTTATCTCTCTTTTGCTAGTCCTCCTGTGTATTGCATCTGCGTCTCGCCCTGTTCCCTTATAGTACAAACTGGCCATGACAGACCCAGCAGACTTGAACCAGCTCCGGCACACGCTGTCTCCCTGCAGGGAACCACCATTAGGAGGCATGAGGAGCTACTGCTGGACCTTTTGGAAGGGCTTCGTTCCCTGATGGAACGCCATGACCAAGGTTCAAGGCTATTATGGAGCAAATCAGGGAGTTAGCTCATAGGCAGCCCACCACCTCTAAGACCCCCAACCACCCAGTAACATTTTTACTATTAGTGGTGGGTTTGTACAGATTACCCTGGCTCCCAGAGTACTCCGCTTACCTCCTCCGGAGCAATATTCTGGGGATCCTGGAACCTGCCAGGGCTTTCTTTCTCAGTGCTCCCTCATTTTTGAGCTGCAGCCATCTTCGTTCCCTTCGGATCGGTCAAAGATAGCATATGTTATTACGCTAATGTCGGGAAGGGCGCTCTCCTGGGCTATGGCAGTGTGGGAGCAACAATACGCTATTTGTCGTGATCTGGAAGACTTCATGGCAGAGGTGAGGAAGGTTTTTGATTCTCCGATATCCGGAAGAGAGGCGGCCTGAAAACTACTTGAAATATGTCAAGACTCCTGTCATGTGGCAGACTACGCTGTAGACTTTCGCACGTTGTCTGCCGAAAGTGCCTGGAATACATTCGATACCATCCTTCACGGATTATTAGAGGTGATAAAAGATGAGCTAGCTGCTTGGGAGTTAGTTACCGGTGGACGTCAATTCCCTCATCGCCCTCACTATTAGGATTGATGGATGTCTACGGGAATGCAGCAGTGAGAGGAGGTCTGGCCTAGGTCACGCTCGTCCGTCTGCTGCGGCTCATTCACCTCCGAAGGAATCCGGAAGTCCCTGAAGGCTGTTTTTCCGAGAGGATCCGAGGCCACCCGAGCTCCCCGAGAATCATTAACGAGGGGTGAGTCGGATAAACAGGAACCTATGCAACCGGGAAGAGTTTGATTATCACCTAGGGAATGTTTACGCATGCTAGGGTCCAATAGTTTTCTGTATTGTGGTGTTGTAGGGCATTACATAGCCACCTGCATTTAAGCTTTCAGCCGATATAAGACACGTATGTACCGAACTGTAGATATTAGGGGGGTGAACAAGCCATGGCTCAGTGGCTGAGGTCCTTTTGGAGCAAGAACCGCTAGCGGGACACCTATGACAACATCCGGTGAAATTGCAGAGCGCAAAATTCAAAAATCGTAATATTAAGCATTCATGAAAATACAAGTGTCATACATCATTTAAGCTTTTAACTTCTTGTTAATCCAAAAGGCTTTACGGCAAAAGCATACCATGCGATTACCTGAAGACAGCACCCCGCACCAAAATACTTTTCAACCAGCACAGGCGTCACAAAATCACAAATAGGGATTAAATAAAACACTTACCTTTGAAGATCTTCCTCTGTTTACAATCCCAAATGTCCCAGCTACACAATGAATGGTCATTTTATACGATAAAGTCCTGCTTTATACCCAAAAAGTAAGTTTAGTTGACGCCAATGATCTCAGCAATCCACTCTTTTAACATGCATACAAACAAATCCAACATTTTACCAGTAAAGTTCTTCCTCAGGTACTTTAATTTTCTAAATAAACAATAATATTTAAGATGGAGAATAGTATATTCAATAGGGAAGATAAACAACGAAGAGCACGCATCTCATTCAACCACCATCAAGATCACTTTTCTAATGAAAGACACCTTGTAGTTCTTCCAATTACTTGTTCATTTTCAGAAAACAAGCCTGAAACCCTTTCTAAAGACCGTTGACATCTAGTGGAAGCCATATGAACTGCAATCTGGGTCCTATCTATTTGTATTTCCCATAGGCAAGTACTGAAATGGCCTGTGACATCAAAAAACAAAATTCCAGGAGGATTTTCCTCTGTTTTTTTGCCTGCCATATCAGTTCTGTTATACTCATAGACATTATTTTAACAGTTTTAGAAACAGAGTGTTTTCTATCCAATGCTACCAAGTATATGCATATCCTAGCTTCTGGGCCTGAGTAACAGGCAGTTTACTTTGGGCACGTCAGTCATCCGAAATTCCGGACAAAAAACAGTATGCTAATGAAGATAACGATCTTCTTTGATTTCCTGTGACATCAGGTGCTGTAGATGTCCTGGAGGGCAGGCAAGGTGCTGACCACACCACCCTCTGGAGAGCACTGCGGTTCCGGATGGTGCAATTGCCATACCAGGCAGTGATACAGTCTGATAGGATGCTCTCCTGTAGTCCACGATCAATTCCTCAATTTTGTTGAGAATGAGGGAGAGGTTATTTTCCAGGCACTACTCCTCCAGGGCTCTCATCTTCTCCATGTAGGCTGTCTCACCGTTGTTGGTAATCAGGCCTACCAATGCCGTGTCACAAACTTAATGATTGTGTAGGAGAAGTGCATGGCCACGCAGTCATGGGTGAACAGGGAGTACAGGAGGGGGCTGAGCAGGCAGACCTGTGGGGCCCTCATGGCAGAGGTGTTGTTCCATAGTGCTTAGAGGGCACTATGGTGTTGAAGGCTGAACTGTGGTCGAGGAACAGCATTCTTACATTGGTATTTCTCTCGTCCACATGGGATAGGGCAGTGCAATGGCGATTGCGTTGATATGGTCCTTAAATAGCCTCTCAAAGTACTTAATGTTGACAGAAGTGACTGCTATGGAAAGAAGTGAGTGATAGTCATTTAGTTCAGTTACCTTCATTTTCTTGATTGCAGGAACAGTGGTGGACATGTTGAAGCAAGTGGGGACAACAGACTTAGACATGGAGAGATTGAATATGTCCATTAACACTCCCGCCAGCTGGTCTGCATATACTCTGAGGGCATGGCTTGTGTGTCATGCCTTGGTCTTAGTATTTTGTGTTTTCTTAAATTATTTGTTCAGGCCAGGGTGTGACATGGGGTTATTGTATTGTCGTATTGGGGTTTTTGTAGGCATTGGGATTGTGGTTGATTAGGGGTGTGTCTAGTATAGGCTTGGCTGCCGGAGGCGGTTCTCAATCAGAGTCAGGTGATTCTTGTTGTCTCTGATGGGGAACCGTATTTAGGTAGCCTGGGTTTCACTTTGTATTTCGTGTGTGATTGTTCCTGTCTCTGTGTATTGTTCACCAGATAGGCTGTAATAGGTTTCACGTTCCGTTTGTTGTTTTTGTATTTATTAGTCATTTCATGTATCGTTCCGTTTTTCTTCATTAAAGACATGAGTAACCATCACGCTGCATTTCGGTCCGACTCTCTTTCAACAAACGAAGAACGCCGTTACATTGTGGTTGTAGTGGAATTTCTTAAAATGCCAATTCTGTGACATCCAAGCAAGGCAACAATAATTGCTGCAGGTTTATGATATAATAATGCAGACAAATGATGTCACGAGTTGCCAGGAGTGGAAGGTAGGAGTCAGGCGCAGAGAGCAGAGGGTTCAATAATAGATTATTTATTTATCCGGCACAAAAACGGTCACGCCAAACACATGGCGCAGAAACACTGACCAGCCCAAACACACAGGGCAAAACCATCCGGAGAACACAAATCCATCCACAACCGACAGCAAACGAAAAATAATCCTGCACAAACCTAAACGGGCCTAACAGGCTTCCATAGACAAGAAATCAAGAAACACAGAAGAAACAGGTGCAACTAATAAGACTAAACCAACAGAAAAGGGAAAAGGGATCGGTGGCATCTAGTAGAACGGCGATGACGACCGCCGAGCGCCGCCCGAACAGGCAGGGGAGCCACCTTCGGGAGGAGTCGTGACAGTACCCCCCCCTGACACGCAGCACGCCGCCACCGGCCTCGAGGGTGAACCGGGGGGCGAGGCGCCGGGCGGTCCGAGTGGAGGCGGTGGAAGTCCCTCAGAAGTGAAGGGTCCAAAATGTCCCCCACCGGTACCCAGCACCTCTCCTCCGGACCGTACCCCTCCCAGTCTACGAGGTACTGTAGGCCCCTCAACTAGTGTCTCGAGTCCAGAATGTCACGTACTGTCTACGCCGGGGACCCCTCGATGTCCAGAGGGGGCGGAGGGACGTCAGGCACATCACCTTCTTGCAGGTGACCAGCCACCACCGCCTGTAGGAGAGACATATGAAACGAGGGGTTAATACGATAATAAGTAGGAAGCAGTAACCTATAACACACCTAATTTATCCTCCTCAGGACTTTAAATGGCCCTACACACTGTGGCCCCAGCTTCCGGCAAGGCAGGCAGAGGGGCAGGTTTCGGGTTGAGATCCAGACCCGGTCCCCCGGTGCGAACACGGGGGCCTCACTGCGGTGCTGGTCAGCGCTCTTCTTCTGCCGTCCACTAGCCTTTCTTAAAGATTCCTGGACGGCTCTCCAAGTCTCCTTCAAGCATTGCACCCATTCCTCCTCCGCAGGAGCCTCGGTTTGGCTCTGATGCCATGGCACCAGGACTGGCTGGTAGCCCAACACGCACTGGAAGGGAGACATGTTAGTAGAGGAGTGGCGAAGGGAGTTCTGAGTGTGCTCCGCCCATGGGACGTACCTCGCCCACTCACCAGGCTGGTCTGGTCCCAGCAATATGACTGCAGAAACCTACCCACATCCTGGTTTACTCTCTCCACAAACCCAAAGTCAGGCTGACCGAGAACCCCAGCCAATCCATGAATGCCCTCAAAACTCTGGATGTGGACTGGGGACTGCGATCAGAAACGCTGTCCTCAGGCACCTCGTAGTGCCGTACGACCAGGATCGTAGTACTTCCCTGAGACGTGGGGTCGGTGAGACAGTCCACTGACAAGTGCGTCCACGGCCGTTGTGGAACGGGGAGGGGCTGTAACTTTCCTCTAGGCAGGTGTCGCGGAGCCTTGCTCTGAGCGCACACCGAGCAGGAGACATACAGTGGGGCAAAAAAGTATTTAGTCAGCCACCAATTGTGCAAGTTCTCCCACTTAAAAAGATGAGAGGCCTGTCATTTTCATCATAGGTACACTTCAACTATGACAGACAAAATGAAAAAGAAAATCCAGAAAATCACATTGTATGATTTTTTAATGAATTTGTTTGCAAATTATGGTGGAAAATAAGTACCTGCACGGGTGGGTCAGTGAACAGCTCCTTCAGACGACTGAAAGCTCTGCACGTCTCTGCTGACCAGCGCAAACCTGCCGGCCACACCTTCAGCAGTGAGGTAATGGGAGCAGCCACCTGACCAAAACCCCGGATCAACCTCCGGTAGTAATTGTCAAACCCTAAAAACCTAAAAACCGCTGCACCTCCTTTACCGTGGTTGGAGTCTGCCAATTACGCACGGCTGTAACGCGGTCACACTCCATCACCACCCCAGAGGTGGAAATGCGATAACCCAGGAAGGAAACGGCTTGTTTGGAGAACACACAATTCTCAGCCTTGACGTACAGCAGTTGCCCAAGTTGTACCTTTATGCACCAGAGACACATGCGCGGCGTGTGTGGCAGAATAAATCAGTATGTCATCGATGTACACTACCACTCCCTGCCCGTGCAGGTCTCTGAGAATCTTGTCTACGAAAGATTGGAAAACGGCTGGAGCATTCTTCAACCCATACGGCTTGACGAGGTACTCATAATGGCCCGATGTGGTTCTAAATGCGGTCTTTCACTCATCCCCCCCCAGATTCGCACCAGGTTATACGGACTCCTAAGGTACAGTTTTGTGAAGAAACACGCCCCCTGAATGATTCCACCGCTATGGCGATGAGAGTTAGCTGGTAACTAAA